>NW_027412088.1:86715473-87344306 GCF_047663935.1 Musca autumnalis
TGATTCATGTTTTTTCTTCGTCATCATCATCATCCAAACCCATCGTACCTTTATTTTGTCTGCCAGACACATACAACACTGCGTTGCATTGCAAAGCGTCTGTGTTGACGCGTCAAGAATTCCAAAATCGAGGAGCGATTGATCAATTGATGTTAATTGACATTTTTCAAACAAGAGGCGACACCAAGGATTTGGTGTTGATTAGGAGTTTATAAATAAATATAGATTTTGGCACGGATTTCGTTCCAATAATTCTTCGATGAGCAAGCCATTTTGTTACCAAGTTATCGCACACATAAATGGATAGAGGCTTGAAATAGGCTAGATGGTTATATAAATCTAGCAAACTGAAACAACTCAGACGTCAACTACTACTGGAAAGAAGATGAGGTTACAAATAGCTTCACAAGTTACTGCGAACTGCGTGTCAGCTGTACTTGCACTGCTATTCAGAAGTTTTTCAAACCGGGAATTCAAAAATACCTGGATATATTTTTGCCATGCCGTTGTGTGGAACCCACGATGTCCGATGTGGAAGGTGGGAATGCGAATCACTGCACCCCGGGTCTAAACCAAATTGAGCAAATATTCATAACTCAAAATCTTTACTTAGTGAACGAATACATGTTCTACATGTAAAGGGTAATCGAATACATGATCAAATATAACAAGTGACAAAGGCAATAATTTCGGTAGGGCCGTACTAGAAACACTTAGTTTAATTTCATTTATGAAAGCACTAAACTCTTTCTTTGATTGCAGGAGTAGTACATATATGCCAACTGATAAAACTATGCAACACTAGAAATGCAAACAACTTCTAGTATGCATTTTTTAAAGTATATATTGAGACTACAGAAACCCAAGTTGGGTTTTGTCAAGTCATATGCAGTTCAGATTTTATGACTTCATCTAAACCGGGCCAAATTTTTTTTTTAATTTATCGAGCCCTTATCTCAGAAAGGAATAGGAATTTTACCTTGCTGCTTTTAGCAATATTGTAGCCGTAAACTAGTAGAACGTCTCTGATTAATAGACTACATAAGAAAAATCCATCTAGGGCATCAGAATCGATAAAATATAGAAAATTTTACATAAATTCTGGTAGGTGTCAGCTTAACTATTCGGAGTTGAACCAAGTAACCTGTTGCAAAAATATTCCAAGTAATGTTCTCAGCAATTCTTCTGAACATTCTGAAACTCTAAAATGCTTATTTCATGTTGTTTCAGCAGTATTTTGTACTATATCTTTTACAACTCTTGTTTCAAACAGAGTTCACACGAACAGCTTATTCTTGCATTTGGGATTTCACCACATTACACAGTGACTAGGGATGGACAGTGGGTAAATACCCAAAGGGCAAATTGTAAATTGGGTAAATACCGGTTAAATACCCAATTGTGGGTATTTATTTGGGTATTTACTATATTGAATTGCAAATACAGCAACCCTAAGCTTTTTCTTGGATTTCGATTGTAAATTGTTTTAAAATTGACAGTTTTATAGTATTCTGAAAACGTGGGTAAATACCCCAGTATTTACCCAAAAGGTGGGTAAAAACTATTTAACTGCTGAACCAATTGACGTAGGGTGCCAAAATTTTCCTCAAATGTTTTTATACCCTCAGCATTTATGCTAAAGACGGCTGGCTGGAGCGCACGATAACTCTCAAACGGATCAACCAATTCGCTCCTTCGTAATATTTTGTCTAAACTTAGTTTAAGTTCAAAGATGGGTTATATCGGTCCACTCCTTCCGGTACCTCCCCCACAAAAGTTCGAAAATGTTCGGAAAATTTGTGCGCACGATAACTCTTGAAGGCAGTAACCTATTTGGCCCAAACTTTGCACATCGTGAAATTTTTACAAGACTTAGATTAGGTTCTAATATGGACTCAATCGGTCCACTCCTTCGGGTACTTCCCACATAAAATTTAGTTTAGGACAACTTGTAATCACTGCCCTCCATACGACGGTACGAGTCTCATCAAAGGCAAGTCCATACTTCCTGAGAAAATGTACAAGAAACCCCTATAACACCGGGTGTAGTGGTTGGAGCGCTGTATAACTCTCGTAGGGATCTGCCGATTCGGTCCACAATTTGGCCTTTGTAATATTTTTAAGTTCGAAGATAAGTCATTTCGGTCCACTCCTTCAGGTACCTCCACCACAAAAGTTCAAAAATGTTCGGAAACATTGTGCGCACGATAACTCTTGAAAGGAGTGACCGATTTGGCCCATACTTTATCCTAATGTATCAAGCAGATATAGATCAGGTTCGAATATGGACTATATTTGTCCACTTCTTCGGGTACTTCTCGCACAAAACTTCGGATAAGTTCACTTTAAGACCTGCTCTCGAATAACTTCGATTTTTTATTGAAGCAACTTGCATTAGCTGTCTCCACTACGACGGTAAAAGTTTTTTCAGGGGCAAATCCATACTTCTTGAGAAAACAGCCCAAAAGGTGTAAAAAACCCCAATGGTACTATATGTAGTGACTGGAGAGCATGAACTGATCAAACAATTTGGTCCAAATTTTGGCCTTTGTCATATTTTGTCCAAACTTAGTTTCAGTTCGGAGATAGGCAATACTGGTCCCTAATATCCGATAATTCCCCCCACCCCCCAATATTTAAAAAAATTCTCTAAAATGCTATGCACGATATCTCTTGGACGGGCTGAGGGCATATCTCTGTCTGATACTGATACTTTTTTACTTGTTTATACCAATATAACTTTAGGAATTGAAAATGGGGGTTTCGGGTCAATGTTTTGATATAGCCCCATATAACCGTATCTCCCCATTTATGGTATTTTTCCCAAATTATCCACATTTTACAATCATATTGGCTGTAATTTTGAACAGTGAGTCATTAATATACACAAAATATCCTTGCAAAAATTTTTCAACGTAGGTCCAATTTGGGGATAGCCCCCATATAACACCTAATTTCGAGTATTTACCCAAATGATGGGTAAAAAATATTTAACTGCCAAACAGACTGAATTTTGTTATTTAGTCTCCCATGGTGTTATGAAATATTCCAGAAAAGAATTATCAGTATAGGTCCACGTCTTTCTATGTCACCCACAGAAACGTTCCTCTTTATTTTCCGTATTTTTTTTAGGTTTTAGCCACATTATCTTACCGAAATGTCGGAAATTTGGTATTTTGTCTTCTTTATAAACGAAAGGAAACTAGAGGTTCTCTTTTACTTCAACGCCACTCGTATAACAAGTTCGGCCCGGCCGAACTTAACGCCGTTCTTACCTGTTCATTTCTCTAATTTTCGTACGATTGTTTCTCCTTTCTTCTTTTCTCCTGATGCAACTCTCGTGTGCCACACTGCACAGTGTCCGATTTTCCGAAAAACCTGGCCAAAACTCTAAAAATGAATGGATTTTGACCTAACCATTGGTTCTTATGTTTTTCGGGCCGCTGATTACATTTTTGATATTATTTAACCCTCAGGCGGTCATTTAAGGGGTCTTTGTGGTCTCCCCTCCTATAAAATGTGATCTTATCGGATCAAAATATTCTACAAATTTGTTCGCCATCAGTTTTTACTATGGGTCCTAGAATACACCAAAACTCTATACCTTACCTAAACTCCAGAAATATGCAAAATTATAAACACATTTTAGGGTTTAGGGCGTACTTCATGTGGGTTTTGGCAAAATTGTCATATAAAGCATCATTTTAGAAGAATGCCGTCAAAGACAAAAATGTTCTCTGCTAAATTTCACTATAAGTTATCAAAGAAAAGAAATCTCTATTTGCATTACATACCAAGAAAATATCGGTATCAATTTTGCCAAAAAACCAAGAAACTAAAATAGGGTTGCAAGCTTCCACCATTCCTACAGTTTTGGAAATATTTGAGTTAAGATCACTTGGAATCCTTGCACTTTAGGTGTATAATGTCTTTGGTAACTATACTGACAAGAATGCGAGGAATATTTTTCTTAAAAAAATTAACCCTCGTGCGAGTCATAAAAGGGGTCCTTTTGGTCCATTTTTCCACAAATCTTTAAAATCTCATATAAAATGTGATCGGATCAGACCAAAATATTCTAGAAATTTGTTCGCCATAAAATTTTACTATAGGTCTATTCTAAGACCAAAACCAAAACTCCAAATAATACCCAAACGCCAGAAAGTGACCCTACACTATATCAAACAAAATATCACATAAAAACAAAAAGTGCAAATTTGTGCAGGATGTTTCGATGGAAATTGGTAAAAAAACCCTTCCTTTTTTATGAAATGATAAATTACACGGCCCAACTCGATCTTACTCACAACTATTTTCATAATTTATTGTGAAAATTGATCTTGAAAAAAATTAACAAGTACGGACATCAATTATTAAAGAACGCACAATTCATTGGCGACACTGAACATCTCAAATACGTTTCACATACCTTTCATTATAATAACAAAAAGAAAATATTAAATAACCGAGGTTTATTTTGCATATTATTATAGATTTATAAACAACGTAAATATTGAAAAAAAAATCCAAATAGGGTCACTTCGACCTGCATTTATACCCACTTATTAAACAAGAAATGTATATATTTTTTCATAACTACACACACTAGGATCCTATAAACAATATCTGACCCTTTTTAGTGTAAATTGATACATTTTTTTTTTCGATTTTGGCCAGGTTTTTTGGAAAATCGGACACTGTGCATTGTGCTGCTTATGGTAGTGTAGCACTACGAGTATATGCCGCATTTTCTCTTCGGTAGCATGTGGTGGTCTCTGGTATCCAAGTATGGATTTTGCGACTGTTTTCACGGAGTGGGCATGTAGTGGGACAAGGAGTACTTTGATTAAGTATTTGAACCAGTGGAATACGCGGTGGCTATATGTTGTGATTGCCGTTGACCGATGTCCAACTTCCGTGTTTTGACAGTTCTTACTTTATTTGCTACGATTATGTTTAATTGGGTACGTACTTTTGCTGCAACAATTTGGTGGTCAGTGTCTATGTTTGCTCATCGGAACACGCCCGACATGCTTAAATCTGGCGGTTCATACTACCATTTCTTTTTCTGCTGCAAGTCTGTCAGCCTCATTCCATTGTCAGGTGTTTCACTGTAGAGACTGACTGTGGACTTTCCAACTTTCTTGTGTTCCTTTATTTACCCGAGGTTACCATTTTTACAATTTTTAACCTGCAAAGCGTTCCTTAACCTCAAAAAGTGGTAAAACTGGAAGCAATTTTTAAGAGAGAGAGTGAGAGGAGAGCGAGCAGAAAAGCCTTTCTCTTCTAACACAGGCTATCAGGCAAATTTCTTCGGGCCAAAAATGGTAGAACTGATTTTTTGACATTTGTTTGACGATCATTTGGCAATGAAGAAAAAAATGACCAAAAACAGAAGAAAAAAGCGAACGCTGACAAAACAAAATTAAAAACTGTGAAATAAAAGAAGAAAAGTTAATTGTTATGTTTCTTTTTTACATTGCCATTTTTTTCGTTCCTTTACTTTTCTGGTAAAACTGGTCATGAGAGAGCAATTTTGACAGTTTTCTCTTTTACCAATTTTATCATTAAAAAAGTAAAGGAACAAACCTATAATGTTAAGGTCATGGGCAGGACAATGGTCATATGTTTCTTCTATGCGCTCGTAAAATATATCTTTGGTCTGTTCGTCCTTGTCTTCAGTGGCAGCTAATGTTGAAGAATTTTGCTTTTATTCGTATTGTAGCAAGTCTTTCATTCACTGGAGTGAATCTGGAGATCAGCTGTTTTAACCTCCGACCAACTACCAATCTGCCAACGTACTCATGATTTATGTCACGGCAGCTATATTACCGTGCGTCACATTTAGGTATTGCTGTTGTGACGTCTTTCCCAATCAATCTTATTTCTCGTATGACAGTAATATTGCTCTTGTATTTTCAAGTACATCTGCCAATGCATAAACTGTACCTTCTCTATAAAGATTGCGAACATCCCAGTGCAGATTCGGAGATCATTGTCTTATTATGTAGCTTTTGAAGGAATGGTTTACTAGTCCAACGCCCAACCCACGTTTGCAACCACCACCTTTAACGGGTGTAAAAGACAGCTTCCCAAATAACACGACTGGGAGGTCAATATCTACTTGAGATGAAAGAGGTACCAAGATAAATCCTTGACTTTGCAATTTTAATGCCGGCTTGGTAACATTCGTCCCCTACGACACCCGTGATGTTCGTTAGCCAGCGAAAAATCAGGTGCTAAATTTCTTAGTAGAATATGAACTTCACGGAACAGAAGGTTTTTTCCAAAGATCAATTCATTTTCTCAATCTCCAAAGAGTTAAAAAGCAAGAAAATGTTCCTCAGATACTGACGGCTTTTCTCACCTTCATATATTGCAAGGGATTTCCATAAACTCAAACAAATTCTGCATACTACCCTCATACAATCGAAATTAGCCTTCCGGTTTTTAACGACATATTATAACAAGACGCATAGATATGTATGTATCCATGCATCGTAGTCTCCTACAACTTGATCTATGAATCCGTCCATCTATCACCTATATATCAGTGCGCACCCACAAACGGATATGACCTGTTGGTGTCAAACCACATGGCATGGACTAGTTAAATAAACACCTGTATTTATTTGCAACTTATGTGGAGAAGTGGAGAAGAAAGCAAATGTCTAAGCCATGTCAACAACATAAAAAACAATTAAAATAACCAATGAAAAAGTTGAAGTTGAGGAAAAAGACAAATCAAATATAGAAACCGGAGCAACTAATCCAAAAGTTAAATAATGAAAATTACACCTTGTGTCCAAAACCTATCAACTTTGGCAAGCACATGTCGGTGTGTTGAAAATATGATTGGTAGGAGTTGAAAGATAGTAAAAAAAATTGTTGCTGATGTTGCCTCCGGTGTTGGCTTCTCCAGGCACACATACACATAGTCCCTTGTAAAAGTTTTCATTTATGTGAGTCGGCTGATATAATGTGGAAAGTTGTATAAGTTTCACATGATTTGATTGAATAAAATTATAGCCACAGGATGACTGTGGTTACGGTTAAAAAAAATATTGAAATTTTGTCTGAAATAGTCACCGTTGCACAGCGGATCCACCCATTGGCCAAAAATAAAAATATTAATGTCAACATTTTGGTACAACATCTGGCAACTCTGACAGCTATGACATGGACCTTTTTAAAAATATATTAATTTTTGTTTCATTCGAACGCGATCTTCTTAAGAATAGCTTCAAAAGTCGGAACATTTGACTAATATTTTTTGTTGTGAGTACAACCTATATTTTAAGTGCAAGTAAATATATTCAAAATATCGCGAAACTAATACGTATAGCCAAATATTATAGTGGATTTTGAAGGAGGAGGTAATAGCTTAATTTTCATTAAAAAATAGTGTTTTAGCGTGTTGTGGAATTCTAGTGAGCTGCACATTTTCTTAGTGTATTTTCTAATGCCAATTCGATCATATACTTAAATTTGACCTAATGTTTTAGTCATGATGCCCACCAGTGCCCACCTCGGGAATAAATTTCCAAGGTAGGTCATGGGTTTAAGAATATTCAGTATTAAAATCAGCTGCCATCTAGTGCCAGACTATAAATGGTGGGTCGCTGACTAAAGCTGCCCTAGAATAGGGTTTCTATGGATATATTAGCGTATAACTCTGTTATCTGACCACGCACATTAACATAATGGGCATCAGTGGCAAGATGAAGAAATCTTCTTCTAAATTTGTCTAACGTTGGCGGTGAGTGCCTTCCAGGAAGAACGCTATAAGATCTATATTAAAAATTTTACCAATTTTCAGACAAAAATGTTGATTTTTATACCCTCAGCATTTAGGCAAAAGAGGGTATTTACACTTTGATACGACCAAAAATGTGCCTCATCGAAATAATGGTTTTAGACCCCAAGTATGTTTGTACGATATCCGTTTCAGACTATTTTGAGTAGATCTAGCAATGTCCGTCCGTCTGTCTGTCTGTCTGGCTGGGCGCACGATAACTCTCGAACGGATCAATCGATTCGGTTCAAATTTTGGGTATCGAAATATTTTGTCCAGATTCGATTTAAGTTCGAAGAGGACCGATATAGGCCCACTCCTTCAGGTACCTCCCCCACAAATGTTCAAAAATTGTCGCAAAACTTGTGCGCACGGTAACTCTTGTAGGGAATAACCGATTTGGTCCATACATTGCACATCGTGTAATTTCTACCAAACATAGATGAGGTTCCAATATGGACTCAATCGGTCCACTCCTTCGGGTCCCTTCCACACAAAATTTCGGAAAAGTTCAGTTTAGGACCTGGTCTCGAATCGCTTTGATTTTTGTTTACGCAAGTTGTATTCGCTGTCCTCTATACGACGCCGTAAGTTTCATTAACCCAAGTTTCAAAAACCCTATGACACCGTGTGTAGTGGTTGAGCGCAAGATAACTCTCCAATGGATCTGCCGATTTGGTCCAAAATTTGGCTTCCGTAATATTTTGTCCAAACTTAGTTCAAGTTCAAACATGGATTATATCGGTCCACCCCTTCCGGTACCTCCCCCACAAAAGTTCGAAAATGTTCGGAAAATTTGTGCGATAACTCTTGAAGAAAGTAACCGATTTTGTTCACACCTTGCACATTATGAAATTTCTACCAGACTTAGATGGGGTTCCAATATAGACGCAATTGGTAAACTCCTTCGAGTACCTCCCACACAAAATTTCGGAAAAGTTCAGTTTAGGACCTGCTCTCGAATCGCCTTGGTTTTTGTTGTAACATCTTCTATTAACTGTCCCCATACGAAGGTACAAGTTTCCTCAGGGGCAAGTCCATACTTCCTGAAAAAATAGCCTGAAAGTTGAAAAACAAACCCTATGACACCATGTTTATGGGTGGAAGCGCAAGATAATTCTCGAACGGAAATGCCGATTCCGGCCAAAATTTGGCCTTCGTAATATTGTTTCCAAACTTAGTTTAAGTTCGTTGATAAGCCATATCGGTCCACTCCTTCAGGTACCTACCCCACAAAAGTTCAAAAATATTCGGAAAAATTGTGCGCATGATAACTCTTGATGGGAGTGACCGATTTGGTCCATACTTTACACGTTCTCATAATATGTACCAGATATAGATCAGGTTCGAATATGTACTATATTTGTCCACTCCATCTCGTACCTCACACACACAATTTTGGATGAATTCACTTTAAAACCTGCTATTGAATCACTTTGATTTTTGTTGAAGCAACTTACATTCGCTGCCTCAATTACGATGGCAAAATTTGTTTCAGGGGCAAGTCCATACTTCTTGAGAAAACAGCCCGAAAGGTGTAAAACCCCCCTATGGCATCCCCATGGTCTATGTCGGTCCATTCCTTTAAGTACCTTTTCCGCAAAATTTTTGAACTTCAATCCTAATCAACATTTTTGTCGGTTCATAAGAGCAAAATTTTGAAACCCCCTAAATACATAAGTTTTTGTGAAAAAAGTGTTTCAATTTGCACAGGCTGAGGGTATATCTCTGTCGGCATAGCCGACTGATACTTTTTTACTTGTTTTAATCCGCTAAATTCTTTGGATTTCATGTTGTTTTGGAGATTTTTTGTTTCCCCAAGCCTATTTTTGCATCATAAGATAATCGGGACATTTGTTCATGTCATTTTGTATTAACATCATAAAGCAATTCTTACCGCTTACCCCCTCCAGAGGGGAAAGGAGGGAGAATGTTACGCTCGTGGTTTCTCAAAACACTCTTCGCAGCAGCACAAAGCTGTAACCGGCGTATTGGCTTATTTTTACACTCTAAGTATTTTTGGCCACTTTCTCCATTCAAGTGGATCCACTGTGCGTTGCTTACAATGTGGTGAGACAGGGAAGAGTATAGCTTTAAATCTAGCCAAAATGATTTGCAAAAGAGTTTTTAAAAATAATTTCTGCTTATTAAAACAGAAAACAAGTAAGCAAAGGCTATAGTTGGGACCGTGGCATCATACACCACTACCCTGTACATTAACTTTTCTCGGGCAAATGTGTGTTTTATGGAGTTACTAAAGCTATCAGCCTGGCTGATATATACCAGATGAATTATGGCTAGTCGAACCAAAATAATTTCATCACTCTCAAAATAAATGGACATGTCTGTCGAGCTATCAATTTGGTAAGCCAGCTCTGTACTCTTCTGGTCATTTCTTCACAACAGTTTGTTCTGGGGGCCTTTTATAACGGTAGAAGTTTTTCAGAGGTTAGTCCATTCTTCCTGACAAAATTCCCCGAAAATTGTAAAAAAGTCCCTTCGGCCACCAAGTGTAGTGTCTGGTGCGCCAAACAACTTTCAACGCAGAGTTGGTTCAAATTTTGTATATCGTAAAAAAATTGTGCGAATCGGTCCCCTCCTTCCGGTACCTCCCCCACTAAAGGTCAAACATTTTTTGCTAAAATGGTATGTGAGATATCTCTTGAACGGAGAAACTTATTTTGTCCAAACCTTAAATCTCTTTAAATCAGGCGGTATTCGGTCTGTCCATAGATGAAATTCTCAATTCACACAGACTGAGGATATATCCGTGTCGGGAAAACAGATTGCTACTTTTTTGCCTATTATTCACGGTGCTCCTTAACTAAATTTAAATGAAAGTTGCTTACTCCCGGTGAAGTTTTTGCAGATTATGCAACTACAATGTACATATTCAAATTCAATGTTCATATTCATTTTCAAATAAATCGCGGTCAAAGTTCACATTTTTAGTTTTTTTATGATTTCACGGCTTTGCTTGGAAACTGCAAGCCCTATCGTAATGGTACTAAAGCAAATATTGTAGCAGTGAAAATTCTCTACAAGATTGGCCTTAATGGTATTTTCGTAAGTTTTACCATTTTTGAGAAATGGAAGTCCTAATTGAGACAATGCACAGTGTCTGATTTTCCGAAAAACCTGGCCAAAACTCTAAAAATGAATGAATTTTGTCCTAACCTTTGGTTCTTATGTTTTTCGGGCCGCTGATTACATTTTTGATATTATTTAACCCTCAGGCGGTCATTTAAGGGGTCTTTTTGGTCTTCTCTTCCTATAAAATATGATCTTATCGGATCAAAATATTCTACAAATTTCTTCGGCATCAATTTTTACTATAGGTCCTAGAATACACCAAACCTCTATATCTTACCTTTACTCCAGAAATATGCAAAATAAAAAAAAAACATTTTAGGGTTAATGTCGTACTTCATCAAAATTTTGGCAAAATAGTCATACAAAGCATCATTTTAGAAGAATGGCGTCAAAGACAAAAATGTTCTCAACTAAATTTCACTATAAGTCAGCAAAGAAATGAAATCTCTATTTGCATTACATACCAAGGAAATATCGGTATCAATTTTGCCAAAAACCCAAGAAACTAAAATAGGGGTACAAGCTTCCACAATTTCTACAGTTTTGGAAATATTTGAGTTAAGATCACTTGGAATCCTTGCACTTTAGGTGTATAATGTCTTTGGCAACTTTGCAGACAAGAATGCAAGGAATATTTGTCTTAAAAAATTAACCCTCGTGCGAGTCATACAAGGGGCCCTTTTGGTCTCTTTTTCCACAAATCTTTAAAATCTCCTATAAAACGTGGTTGGATCAGACCAAAATATTCTAGAAATTTGTTCGCCATAAAATTTTTGTCCGTCCGTCTGTCTGGCTGGTTGGAGCGCACGATAACTCTCGAACGGATGAACCGATTCGGTTCAAAATTTGGCTTTCGTAATATTTTGCCCAAACTTAGTTTAAGTTCGAAGATGAGCTATATCGGTCCACTCCTTCCGGTACCTCCCCCACAAAAGTTCGAAAATGTTCGGAAAATTTGTGCGAACGATAACTCTTGAAGGGAGTAACCGATTATGCCAATACTTTGCCCATCGTGGAGCGTGTACCAGACTTAGATCAGGTTTTAATATGGACTCAATCGGTCCACTCCGTCGGGTACCTCCCACACAAAAATTTGGAAAAGTTCAGTTTAGGACCATCTCTCGAATCGCTTTGATTTTTGCTTTAGCAACTTGTATTCACTGCCCTCCATACGCCGGTATAAGTTTCATCAGGGGCAAGTCCATACTTCCTGAGAAAATAGCCTGAAAGTTGCAAAAAACCCCTATGACACCGTGTGAGGAGGTTGGAGGGCAAAACAGGTCTGCCGATTCGGTCCAAAGTTTGGCCTTAGTAATATTTTGTCCAAACATAGTTTAAGTTCGAAGATAAGCCATATCGGTCCACACCTTCAGGTACCTCCCCCACAAAAGTTCAAAAATGTTCGGAAAAATTGTGCGTACGATAACTCTTGAAGAGAGTGGCCGAATTGGACCATACGTTACACATCTTAATATATCTACCAGATATAGATCAGGTTCAAATATGGACTATATATGTCCACTCCATCCGGTACCTCCCACACAAAATTTCGGACACATGTTCACTTTAAGACCTGCTTTCGAATCGCTTTGATTTTTGTTGAAGCAACTTGCATTCGCTGCCTCAATTGCGATGGTAAAAGTTGTTTCAGCGGCAAGTCCATACTTCTTGAGCAAACATCCCTGAAGTTGTAAAAAACCGCTATGGTACCATATGTAGTGGCTGGAGATCCATTCTTTTTAATATCTCCTCCGCAAAACTTTTGATCTCTAATCCTAATCAACATTTTTGTCAGTTCAAACGCCCAAAATTTTTAAAATTCCCTAAATACATGCGTTTTTTGGGAAAAAATTGTTTCAATATACACAGGCTGAGGGTATATCTCTGTCGGCAAAGCCGACTGATACTTTTTTACTTGTTTTATACCCACTTATTAAACAAGATATGTATATATTTTTTCATAACTACACGCACTGGGATCCTATAAACAATATCTGACGCTTTTTAGTGTAAAATAATAAATAAATCGCTGTCAAAGTTCACATTTTTAGGTTTATTTTTGGTTTTCAGGATTTTGCAAATCATACCGAAATGGGACTAAAGTGTTGTAGAGGATTTTCACAGCTACAACATAATTAGATCTCATACAAGTATACCTCTCGATTTTCTGTATTTTGAATTTTTCAGTGAAAACCGAAATAGATGAAATTCCAAACGAGATTTATCAGTATAGTTCCACCTCTTCATATAGCTCCCATGGAAGGGTACCTCCCGATTTTCGAAATTTTGTAGGTTGCAGCCTCAATATCCGACAGAAGTGGCAAGTCTTCATAGAGCGGTACCTCTGGATTTTCGATATTTTGAATATTTTAGCCTCACTATCAAACCTAAATGGTACTTAGACTTCGTTGGGGCCATTGAACTTTCTAACCGAAATTTGTCGGTATAGGTCCACGTCTTCATGTAGCCCCCATAAAACAGTACCTCCCGATTTTCAGAATTGTGAAGGTTTTAGCCTCATTATCACACCGAAATATCTGAATTTTGGTATTTAGTCCTTGTTTGGGGTACAAAACGTTCCACCTGAAATTTTTATAGGTCCACGTCTGCATATAGCCTTCTATGGGGGCTTCTCCTGATGTTCGGTATTTTAAAGGTTGTGTCCTCAATAGCCCACCGAAACCACTGACATTTGCTAGTTAGTCTTCGTTGGTGGTTGTAAATTTTCCACTTGAAATTTGTCGGTATAT
The DNA here is from genome assembly GCF_047663935.1 of Musca autumnalis. Taxonomy (NCBI): domain Eukaryota; kingdom Metazoa; phylum Arthropoda; class Insecta; order Diptera; family Muscidae; genus Musca; species Musca autumnalis. The sequence goes on from NW_027412088.1 coordinate 86,729,112, forward strand.
GTAGGTCCACGTTTTCATATATCCCCCATAGAAAGGTGGAACCCGATTTACGGTATTTTCTGGGCTCAATCTTCCACCGAAATGACTGAAATTTTGTATGTAGTCTTCATTGGGATTCTCTAGGGCATTTTTTGGTTACCGACAAAAAACGGTCTAATTAAAACGCAAAATTATGAATGAAAAATTCAAATAAAAGTTGACAACACTGTTGCTAACGTAGAACGTAGAACACTATTTTGTTCTTAGAATATGATTGCTCCTACAATATATCTTCTCAGCGTGAATAAGTTCGGAAATTAACGATATTATTCGGTAAATTAGCGACCAATAAAAAGTAGTAGCCACGTTCTACCGTTAGCAACAGTGATGTCAACTTTTATTTGAATTTTTCATTCATAATTTTGCGTTTTAATTAGACCGTTTTTTGTCGGTAACCAAAAAATGCCCTAGAGAATCCCACTACTGAAATTTGGTATTTAGTTTTCGTTGGCTCACGTCTTCATATAGCCCCCGTAGAACTGCCCCTCCGAAATGGTCCAAATTTGTTATTTACTCTTCGTTGGGCGTTAACACTTTCCACTAGAAATTTGTATAGGCCCACGTCTTCGTATAGAACCCATACCCACCGATTTTCGGTGTTTTGAAATTTGGTTATTGGTCCTCGCTAAGAGTACAAGACTTTTATACAGGTACAACACATCCCTTGCAAAAAATTACTCAGTATAGGTCCAAGTTTTGGTATAGCCCCCATATAAGCTATTCTGCTTCTTTTCTTTAATAACCGAAAGGAACCTACTTGTTGATATTTACTTTAATACACATCGTGGTGGGGGTGACGCAGGGGATGAGAGATACCAAGGAACGGTCCTGACCGGCTTTAACATGGCAAAGTCCAGGATTTATCTTGGTCCCTCTCTCATCTCAAGTGGACACTGACCTCCCCGTGGAGTCACCACATGTGGTGACTCGTTCAACCATAAGAACGTTAAAAACTTGGACTTGGGCGCCAGTTAGTAACCCTCCCCTAAAAAAGCAGCCTACTATGAAAAAACGAAAGAAAATAAAAACAAACCCCTCTAAAGTTGACGAACCCCCCAAACGTTTTAAGGACCATGATCAGCGAATCTGCACCTAGAATGTTCGCACACTTTATAGAGAAGGTGCAGTTTACGCATTACTGCCATACAGGAAATACGATGGAACGGGAAAGGTGTCACAACAACACCTAAAGGTGACGCACTGTATTATAGCTGTCATGACACAAAGCATGGTTTTGGTTGCGGATTTGTAGTTGGTCGGAGGTTAAAACACCTGGTCTCCAGCTTCACACCCGTGAATGAAAGATTTGCTACAATTCGAATAAAAGCAAAATTCTTCAACATCAGCTTTATTTGCGCTCATGCTCCCACTGCAGACAAGGACGAACAGACCAAAGATATATTTTATGAGCGCTTAGAAGAAACATATGACCGTTGTCCTGCCCATGACATTAAAATTATTCTAGGCGATTTTAATGCCAAAATTGGAAAGGAAAATATCTTTGGCACATCTGACAATGGCATGAGGCTGATAGACTTCGCAGCGGCAAAAAAACATGGTAGTTAGCAGCACCAGATTTAAACATCTTGACATCCATAAGGGCACCTGGCTGTCTCCAGATAAGAAAACAAGAAATAAAATTGATCACGTTGTGATAGATGGAAGACATTCATCGAGCGTGTTGGATGTGCGCTCGTTCCGAGGTAAGCTGCAATCACAACAGATAGCCACAGCATATTCCACTCAACTAGCCCAATTGCTTAATCAAAACACTCCTCATCCCGATAACATATCAGCGCAATGGCAAAGTATTGCCCGCTCCATGCAAACAGCCGCAAAATCAGTAATTGATTACCAAAGACCTCCACCAAGGAATCCATGGTATGATCAGGAGAGTCGTGCTGCTACCGAAGAGAAAAATGCGGCATATAGGGCTACTTTACAGTCCGTAGCAACGCGTAGCGCACGAGAGAGATATCGGGAGAAAAGAGGAGAGGAGAAACGTCTTTTCCGCAGGAAAAAGAGAGAGATGGAAAAGCGGGAGTGTGAAAAAAATCGAGATGTACAGGAGCCAGAATGAAGTCCGAAAATTCTACCAAAGAGTGAAGCAATAACTGGTGGCTTTGACACAGGCACCTCCTCCTGTAGAGACCAGCAAGGTAATTTGGTAATTGATACAGATAGTGTGCTCAGGATAGGGAAAGATCATTTTTCAAACATGTTGGTATCCAGCTAAGACTACGATGATATCACAGATCCAATCCCAGAAGATGGTATTGAATGTATACCGCCCAGCCAAGATGAGGTAAAGACAGCAATAAACCGGCTGAAGAATAATAAGGCAGCATGAGCCGATGGCTTACCAGCCGAGCTGTTCAAAACCGGAGGCGACACGCTGATAAGGTGTATTCATCAGCTAGTTTGCACCATCTGGCAGGAAGAACGAGTACGCGACGATTGGAAGCTGAGTATCCTGTGCCCCGTCCATAAGAAAAGAGATAAGACTGTATGCTCTAACTATAGGGGCATAAGTCTACTCCCGATTGCCTACAAGATCGTGATAGGGATATTGTGCGAACGACTAAAGCCTATGGTCAACGAGATAATTGGGCCATACCAATGCGGCTTTAGACTCGGCAAGTCCACCATTGACCAGATATTTACCTGCGGCAAATCCTGGAGAAGACCCAAAAGATGCAGATCGACACCTACCACCTTTTTGTCGATTATAAAGCAGCCTTCGTCAGCACACTACGTTCAAAGGTATTCCAGGCCATGTCTGAATTCGGTATCCCTGCAAAGCTCATTCGGCTTTGTAAAATGACTTTAACTGACACGAGTTAAAATAGGAAAGAACCTCTCCGAAGAATTTTGTACCAAAAGAGGTTTCAGGCAAGGAGACAGCCTCTCGTGTGATCTCTTCAACATCCTGCTGGAAAAGGTTATTATTTTATATTATAAAAGGTTAGTGGGTCTGGCGATAAACGGCGGGAAGACTAAGTTGATGGTGTCGACGCGCAATACGTTCATAGAGTTCGGGCCAACTGTTGACGTTGGTTTCTATAATTTTGAGGTAGTAAAAGACTTCGTCTACCTCGGCACCGTCGTAAACACAACTAACGACATCAGTTGTGAAATAAAAAGAAGAATTGTATTGGCTAACAGATGCTACTTTGGCTTAAGTAAGCAGTTAAAAAACAAAGCCACATCTCGTCAAACAAAAATAACGCTTTACAAAACACTGATACTACCCGTGCTGATGTATGGTCCCGAAGCCTGGGTACTTGCGCAAGCAGATAAGGCAGTGCTTTGTGTTGACGGTGAATATCGACGTCGCATGAACCACGAGATGTATCTGTTATACAACGTATTGAGATGCAACTATTGCGTTGGCTAGGCCATATGAGCGATGATGAACCCGCTAAAAAGGCGTATAAATATGAGCCGTTTGGCGGTGCACGCAGAATTGGCAGGCCAAAGAATAGATGGCGCAAACAAGTGGATTAAGAGATGACAAGGCGGGGTATTCCAGAAAGAGAAGCAATAGATAGAGAGAAATGGAGATCTTTTCTTAGTTCGGCCTATAGAACAAATGTTCTGTAATGGGCCAGCTAAGTAAGTACACTTCGTGGTGGAGGGTTTAAAAAGTTTGGCCCGGCCGAACTTAACGCCGTTCTTATTAGTTTCTTTTTATTTTCCCTATTTGTGGACATTACCACCGTTTTCATTATTTGTCTAATGTAATAAGTTAATTTTCATTCAAAATCAAAGGAAATCCTCTTCTGTAATTGCCTTATATTTCTATTTAATTTCTTTAAAAAACACGCTAAAGGAAGAAGAATTATTTTGTGTCTGAAGACCTTAATTTGCTACTTAAAAATTCACTTTCAAAGCACTGTCGTCGTCCATTTGTCGACGGACGTCGGGCGACATAACAAGAAAAATCCGTCAAAAGAAAAACTCTTCAAACAATTTGTTGGTAAACACAGCCTGACAACATGACAAACACACACTCTCTCATTTTCATTTCTAGTTGATGTCTGGTGGTAGACAGAAAGCCACAAATCAAATAAATAACCAACTCAGTAAAATGTTTCTTTCGGCTTCTTCTTCTTGCTCTTCTGCTACAGCTATGTTGTTTTATATGAAAACTATGAATTTTTATACCATTTAAATGTAACACACTGAGGCAAAACAAATGTGGTGACGGACGAACTGATGGACAGACAGCCAAATAGATTGGGTAAATGATAGATAAACAAATTAACAGATAAACGAACTGCTAACATTGTGGAAGTATGGACGGACAGTCGGACGAACCGACTGCGGGATAAGGTAAAAGTAACAACTTGCCGCACTGACAATGTTGATAAAGCTGCCAGTGGAGGGCGGCAAAGATGTTTGTGATGATGTGACCATAGCAAGCCATACATCCATCCAAAATAAACAACTTGTAACCAACCAGCCAAGCTAACCGCCAAGACCACACCAACAAAACATGCATTTAAGTGAAGTGCATTGGTTTTTTGATATCTTAAGTGTTGCCTCTTTCTTTCGCTTTGTGTGTGATAAGCTAATTAACATTGACCGCCTGTAATGTTCGTTCGTTCGCCTTCTATTGCCGCCTATTCTAACAACTTTGTTTTTTCGGCTTGCTTGTTAAATTGAAAGCATTGGGCATGGGTTAAATGGTTAATCATTGGTTGATTCTTCCGTCCGTCCATCGTGTCCATTCTAAAATGCTAATTATAATGGGTCCTCACTACTCCAACGAATGGTTACATTTTATTTGTTTAGTAAACTTGAAACTAGATTGGAAAACGTTTTTCTTTGAATTTGAATCCAAAATAAAATAAAAGAAATTCATCATCATCTTTTCAGCTATGGATAGGTAGATGAAAATTGTTCGTCATTCATTCGTTCGTTTGGTCACTTAAATGTTTGCTCTTAAGTGGCTTTACAGCTAATGGTCATTATCTCTAAGAGGAGTTTTCCAAGGAAAGAGGTGAGACAGTAGTTGGCATCTGTTGTCTACTGCAATTAAAAGAATGGTTTGATGATTTCTTTTTAGTTTTTTTTTTTTTTGTTTGAGACAATTTATCAAAAAGAGAGTTTCCTAATTAGGATGACTTTATCGGTAGTAATAAAACGATGGCTACTTTGATTTTTCTTCTTTCCGAGGGAGGAGATAATTAATTTTTGTTTCAAGTGACATTAGTTTTCAAGTGAAAATTCAATTAGTCGAACGTGTTCAATGGGTAAAACAAGTTGAGTTTTTGTTGCTCTTAAAATTAATTAACGAAGATTAGAAAGACAATTACTACATAGATTTTTAGGATGGGGTTTTCTTATTATTTAGGTAGTAAAATCCAAAAAAAAAAATCTTCAAGCCATTCTTAAAGAGAATTTAGTGAATAAAGTTATAAAATATATTCGCCTTGATTGTTTTTGACACAGATGGCGGCGATAATGGTATTGACGCCACCATTTGAAACACTTTAATTATCCAGAAAGCAATTTTCTACTAATTAATGCCGAAGTGAATGGAATTTTGTAGCTTTACCAAAGATATTCGGACTGACTCTCATTGCTGAAAAGTCAAACCACTAGGTCAATGACAATAGTCTCTTCAGTACAAAATACATTACAGAAACCGTGTGCACGACGAGACATCTATGCGATCATAGACAGGACTACCGCATTAGGAATTGTCATTGATTTCTAATAGAACATAATCTTAGGAACATTTCTCCTCAGGCCAAGTCTTGATCTTTCGAAGGATTTATGGTAGTTTACTGTGAGAGAAGCGGAGCTCATCTATAATATGATACTGACCAAGAATATCTAAATATTCGAGTAATATAGATCTTTTCTGGTCTTGCTACCGTTATCTTGGTCTTTACGCCGTTTACTGCCAGATCCATTTTGGCAGACTCTTTTTAAACTCTCCACCATAATATGGGAAAGTAGAATTAAATTCCGTTTGTAACACATCGAAATATTCGTCGGAGATGCTATAAAGTATATATATTCTTGATCAGCATTAAATTGTAAGTCGAAATAGACATGTCTGTCAGTCCGTCTGTCTGTCTGTGGAAATCAAGATACAGCTCGCCATTTGTATATCTTCATCTTTTAGGCTATCACCACCAAAAATGTGCTTCATGGAAATTACGCTTTTAGACCCCAAGTATGTTTGGACGAAATTAGTTTCAGACAATTTGGAGTCGATTTAGCCATTAAACACCTGCATGGATACAACTGAATATATCAGTACCGACATTTTTCAACATTGAGTGAGTATGGATATGCAGAATGTAGTTTCAGTTACAAGTTGATACTGATACTTTTTCAAACAGGTATGATATGAGTTGGTATAGACAGAAAAAAAGGAACATATTTGTTTATATCTGGTTTGTACAAACTGATATAAATGGATATTGGTGTGATACAATAAGTATTTATTGTATGTAGCCCAAACAAAACAGGAATTGAAATAGAAAAATTCCCACAGAGCTGAATTTTGGTGGAAATGTAGGATTTGTCATTACAAATGAGGTCCTAAAAAACTCTGTTGATCCCATGCGTGCAAAGAAATTTGTTCATGGTCATAGGTCATATTTTTGGGTTTTTTTGTATATGTCAAAAATTGTGAGCCTTACCAAAAAGTGACTAAAGCAAAAGACAACGGCCGTAAAATTCTCTATAAGATATGGCGTTCCTAAAAGTCACATAATAATGATATGCACATATAAAGCACCTATAACTTATTTGACCCGAAAGTCAGGATACAAAATCTGGTTAGACCTGGTGCTACTGGACCGAGTACTACAAATCAAATCAAAAATGTGAATTTCGGTTTTCTTCAGAATCATTCCATGGACCAATAACAAATTCTGCATTATGAAAACCATTAGGAATAACAAAATCGTTTAATTTGTAATGGAGGGTATATTATGTTTGTCATTCTGTTTGTAACTCCTCCAAACAATAATTTAAGATCATATAAAGTGTATATGTTCTGCCTGCTTCTACACCGATATAGCCATGACTGTACTTCTGTGGAAATGACTTTAATGTCCGAAGTATGTATGTGGATAATACTTCGGTAAATGTATTGTACGTCCATTCAGCTTGGACCAACCCCTACCTTACAAAGTGACGCGTCGTTTTAAGGGCTTTTGAAGGCATTATTCTCCTAAGGTCAATCCCTGACCAGAACACCAACATTTTCGGCGGTGGTGGCCTGAGTATTTCAGCCATCAAAATTTATTTACAAGTTGTGTCGTAAGACACTCCTTTCGGACTCGGCGATGAAAGTAGGTCCCATATCATTGTGGCAATATGCAACGCTGTGCACTCATTGATATGGAAGAAGTATCCCTTCTCCCTTCCGGGATGTTGTAGGCGCATATAATATGTAAGTTTTTGTTTAAACGAACAATAGGAAAGCAAAAATGTTACTCTCTCCATCTCCCTCTCTGTTTAATCACCACCACACCAATTTAAAAATGTAACAAGCTAACACTTCCCTGCGGGAAATAAATTGGTTTAAAGGTATTTTAAATCTAGTTTGGAATAACCACAAAAAACGCTTCAATATAACAAAACTATTTGCAATAAATATTTGGAATATAATAAAACTATTTTTGATAAATATTCGCGTTTTCATTATTAGATCGGAAACTTTTCTAGTAGCCCTCGTACATTCCACTCACTGAACCCAGAAAAACATTCAAATTGATGCGTTCAGTTGTAATGTCATGTCTTTAATATTTATTTATCCCCTAAATAATAAAAATGTTGAAAAATGTTATTTTTGATAAAATTTGCCTTTGAAGTTATTCACACAAGCCTGTTACAAGTATAGTATCTGTTGGTATCTGTAGTATTTGAAAAATATCTGTTGTACAACAGATACTTGAAAACGAAAAAACAAATAAAGTTCTCACTCGTTCATATACAACACAGAACTGTTTCTAACAGTTATGTTATTGTGAGTATACACAACCCAAACAATATCATAACTGTTACACTCATTCCCACATTTATATCATATCATATCTGTTATGTATATGATATATCTGTTTTGTTGATACAAACAGTTATACCATTGCACGTGTTTATTAGCCATGTCCGCCCGTCTGTCTGTCTGGCTTGCTTGTGCGCACGATAACTCTCGAAGTTCGAAGATGGGCCATATCAGTCCACTCATTCGGGTACCTCCCCCACAAAAGTTCAAAATTTTTCTGTAAAATTGTGTGAACGATAACTCTCCAAGGGAGCAATCGATTTGGTCCAAACTTTCCACATCATATTACTCCTTCCAGATATAGATCGGGTTCGAATATGAACTATATCGGTCCATTCCTTCGGGTACCTCACACTCAAAATTTGGAATAAAGTGAAGTTTAAGAGCTCCTCTCGGATCGTTTTGATAATGTTTCCTTGCGACTCCTTTTACGACGGTACAATTTTTGTCTTGCGCAAGTCCATACTTCTTGAGATATTATCGTAAAAGCTCCGAGAAACGCTGACGGCGCCAACCAAAATGGCAAGTCCGCAAAATAATTTTCCCAGGGTGTTTCTGATGGGTGCAGATTTTACACATCGTATTATTTCATCCAGTCATGTATCAGGTTGGAATATGGACTATATCGGTCCACTCTTTCGGGTACTTCCCACACAAAAATCGGAAAAAAGTGAAGTTTAAGAGCTCTTCTCGCATCGTTTTCATTTCTTTTTCAGCTGGTTGTTCTAGCGGCCCTATTTACAACGTTACAATTATTTTCCGGAGTAAGTCAATACTTCCTGAGATATTGACCCAAAAGCTCCAAAACCCTGGTGGCACATGCTAAAATGTCTATTGTGCAAGATAACTTTAAATCTTTTTCAAAAATTTCTTCCAAACTTAGTTTGACGTAATTTAATATTTCAAGTCCTTTATGAAGAAGTTTGGTTACTAAAAATGTTTGATATATGTATGTCAATGCTTTGGTAGAGCCCTACATTACGGTACAAACATATTTTAAAGCAAAATCGTGATACAAAGTCAATATATTTTATATACGGCATAATTATTGTGTTTGGTTTGGTTGTTTAGCTGACTGATACTTTCTTACTTGTTAAGATATAGCTCTATAATTTATAGAAGTTTTCATTACTCCTAGGATGTTTCGTATTGAAAATGAACTATATTTGTCCACGTTTTAATATAGCCCACATAGAACGGTACCTCCCGATTTTCGGTATTTTGAAAGTTTTAGCCTCATTATCACACCGAAATGGCTACAATTTGGTATTTAGTCTTTAGACACGCCCTGATATAACCCCATAGGTATTTTGAATGGTTCTGGCCCCCATATCCTACTGAAATGGCTGAAATTTGGTAATTAGTCTTAGTTGGGGGCATTTCCCAGCTGAAATTTGTAGGTATATATTCACGTCTTCAAATAGCCCCCATAAATCGTTACCTTCCTATTTTCGGAATTTTGAAAGTTGGGGCGTCAATATCCCACCGAAATGACTGAAATTTTGAATTTAGTCCTCAATGGCTTAAAATATTTCCGAAAAGAATTATCAGTTTGGTATTTAGTTTTCGCTAAATCATTGCAATCGGACGTATATAGCGTGTTTGGAGCAGCAAATACGCGAAATCGGCCGAAAATATATATGGGTGCTATATCCAAATCTGAACCGATTTCGATATAATTTGGCACATTTATTTCTAGACTGAATTCAGTCACACATTCCAAATTTCATCGAAATCGGAAATATATAGCGTGTTTGGTACAGAAAATACGTGAAATCGGCCGAAAATATATATGGGAGCTATATCCAAATCTGAAACGATTTCTATATAATTTGGCACATTTATTTCTAGACTGAATTCAGTCACACATTCCAAATTTCATCGAAATCGGAAATATATAGCGTGTTTGGTACAGAAAATACGCGAAATCGGCCGAAAATATACAGTTAGGCAAGAAATGTATTGCAAAAACCAAAATTCTAGAAATTTTCATATTAATTGTTCGTTTATGGCAACAAATTATGTAAAAACTATACGGTTTTTTGTGCAAATCTCTTGCTATAGGTCCTTACAACAATATTCCGCCAAAATATGCAAAGGTTATTTGCGATTTATGACAAATACGGTCAAAAATAAGAATTAACTACTACTTGGGGGTGACAATAAAAGTATTGCAACGGGAAAATCAGTATAATAAAACTATAAATTTTTTTAAATTTTTGAGGTTATTATGCATTTTTATGACTTTTGCGGCTAATAATATACTAACAGTATTGAATGTAATAAAGTTCAGTGATAAAAAATGCCGTCAGACAGGTAAAAAACGCATTGGACCATATTAACAATAAACAATAACGAAGAGACCACAGGCAAGTAGGCAAAGAATGAATATTTGACTCAATATGTATTGTAGGATAATGGAACAATGCAAAACAGTCCGAATTTGGCTTTGAGAACGTCGAAATACCTCTGGAAAGTATATGGCAAAAATTTACACCTGTGTAGTATTTTGGAACGACCTACGACAGAACACTATTTCGTCTCTCAATGGTATTGATATGATTTAATTTTTACTAAGTGGATAGATATTATCCTCTGCTATCATAATAAATCCAAAAAATTGCGCCAAATCCAATAAAACCCATCAAATATGGAAATTAAACCGCTACTGGAGAAGCTGGAATACTGAATATTTGGGTACTATATTCTTTACCATGGCAAATAGTATGCGAAATTGGGTTCACGGATATATTAATGATTGGGAAGACATCCCCACTGACATCATTAAGAAATATTTAATAGTCATTAGTCTGAAAGTCAGAAAAATCGATCCCGAAAGCTCAAACAAAGTCAACTACAACCATTCCAAAGACCAGATAATTACATGTTAATCTTATTTGTGTAAATTTCCGATGTAATATAACAACACAAAACTCTTAAATACATCGGGCCAACATCCTGATATCAACCCTCATAAAATGTTTGGGTCCAATTTAACAAAAAACTCCAAAAACATCCTCCAACGAAGGATCAAGATTTACTAAAAATTGGGGAACCAGTATCCTTAGAGTGGAACATACCGAGCCTTAATTTTTGGTTTAACTAAGCTCATTAATGCTCCAATGAATGTTCAAAGTGAATAGACAACTCATTAACGAACACACCTTTGGTAATTCTCGAAGAAACCATCGATTTAGTAATTTTTGCAATACTTTTATTGTCACCCCCAAATAGTAGTTAATTCTTATTTTTGACCGTATTTGTTATAAATCGCAAATAACCTTTGCATATTTTGACGGAATATTGTTGTAAGGGCCTATAGCAAGAGACTTGCACAAAAACCAGTATAGTTTTTACATAATTTGTTGCCATAAACGAACAATTAATATGAAATTTTCTACAATTTTGGTTTTTGCAATACATTTCTTGCCTAACTGTATATGGGAGCTATATCCAAATCTGATCCGATTTCTATATAATTTGGCACACTTATTTGTAGACCGAATTCAGTCACACATTCAAAATTTCATCAAAATTGGACGTATATAGCGTGTTTGGTGCAGCAAATACGTGAAATCGGGCGAAAATATATATGGGAGCTATATCCAAATCTGAACCGATTTTCACCAAAAGCAATAGCGTTCTTCCTATGGCTAAAAATTGTAGTCCCCAATTTTCAGCTGAATCGGACAAAAAACGATACCTGTACGTTGCGAAAAAAAATACATGGACAGACGGACAGACAGACGGACGGACATGCATAAATCGACTCAGAAAGTGATTGTATGTATGTATATCCCCAAAGGAACTATGGGTCTATTTCGTTTCTTTTGTATGTTACATACAAATGCACAAAGACATAATACCCCTTGCCACTGTGTGGTGTAGGGTATAAAAATCCAGCCATATACAGTTAGACAACAAATGTATTGCAAAGACCAACATTGTATAATTATGTAAATTACATTACATTGTATAATTATGTAAAAACAATACGGTTTTTTTGTGTAAATCTCTTTCAAGTGGTCCTCAAAACAATATTCCGTCAAAATACACAAAGGATTTTTGCGAATTATAATAAATGCGGACTAAAATAAGAATTATCTACTACTTGGGGGTAAATAAAAGAATTGCAAAAATTACCAAATCTATGCTTTCTTGGAGAATTACCAAAGTTGTGTTCCTCAATAAGTTGTTTTATACTTTGGACATTCATTGGAGCTTTAATGAGCTTAGTTAACCCAAAATTGAAGCTCGGCATGTTCCACTCTAAGGGCACTGCTTCCCCAATTTTTAGTAAATCTTGATGCTTCGTTGGAAGATCTTTTTCTACTTTTTTTCTTCTAAAAATGGACCAAACATTTTATAAGGGTTGATATCATGATTTTAGCCCGATGTATTTATTAGTTTATTTGTTATATTATTGTCATTATCTGTCCTTTGGAATGGTGGTAGTTGAACTTGTTTGAGCTTTCTGGATCCCTTTTACTGACTTTCAGAATAATGACTATTAAATATTTCCTAATTATGTCAGTCTGGATGTCTTTCCAATCATTATCATATCCGTGAACCCGATTTGCTTGGTAAAGAATATACTACCAAAAAATTCGGTATTCCAGCCTTTCCAGAGGGGCTTTATTTTCCATATTTGATGCGTTTTATTTGGATTTTACGAATATTTGTTGTCTAACTGTATGTATTAAGTCTTGTTCCATTTACTTCATACAGCTCTTTGTAGAGGGTATAACAAGTTTGGCCCGGCCGAACTCATCGCCCTTCTTAATAGTTCAATTTTTAAAAAGGTGACTGATATGGCTCGCTTTGATCGATCAAGTAAATTTTTTTCTCTATGATATGTAATGGAGAGTTGGAAGCCACCGTGGTGCAGTGGTAAGCACGTTTGCCTTGCACTCAGAAGGTATGCGGTTCAATCCCTGAACAGAACGTTAAAATTATAGGCGGTTGCAAATCACCTCAGTGTAATGCTGGCTGGCTTATATACCTTGTGTGTTTCTGCCATGAAAAACTTCTCTACAAGTAGTATCATGAGACAAGCCGTTCAGACCCGGCGATAAAAAGTAGGTGCCATATCATTGAGCCCATATGAATCGCCGTTTGTTTGTAAAACATCGAAATATTCGACGTAGACCTTATTATAAGTCGATATAACCGTGTCCGTCCATCTATCTCTTAAAATCAAAATGCAGCTCGCAATACTTTAAAAAGAGTTTAATAATTTAATACAGAAGTTTCTATTACACCTAGGATTTTTATACCCTACACCACTATGTGGGGAGGGTATTATAAGTTGGTTTTGGCCAAAAAGTTTGTAACGCATCGAAATAATGGTCGTAGACCCATACTTATATATACCAAAATGATTGTCTCGACGAGCTGAGTCGATCTGGCTATGTGTGTCCGTCCGTCAGTCCGTCCGTCTGTCCATCTAAACCTTGTAATCACGCTACAGGTCGCAATTTTGATCGGATCGTCACGAAATTTTGGATGTTGATGGGGGTCCCGGAGGGGAAGAAGCCTATTGATTTTGGTGATGGTCGGATAATATTTAGGGGTCGGAAAGGGCAAAAAACTTAGGTGGATAAAAAGGCAACGTTTTTTTCCAAAGCGAATATCTCAGCTTCTATATGGGGTATACCAAAAGCAAAACCTGACAATTAAAGCAGAAAATATCACCTTTCTACTGATGTAAAGTAGGTGTTCGTAGGTGATCAAACAACGAAGATATCACAATAGTTGCAAATAAAACCCCAATTTTCATTTTTGCGATTTTAATTATATTGACGAATATCACAGCTTTAGTTGTAAACTTTCCAAAAGCAAAGCCTGACTATGAAAGTAGAAGATCCCGTCTTTACAATGATGCAAACTAGGTCGGCGTAGGTAACCAAATGACGGAGATATCGCAATAGTCGGTAATACATCCCATTTTTCAATTTTTTTTTGGAAATCACGCTACAGGTCGCAATTTTGAGCGGATCGTCACGAAAATTTTAGGGTTAATGGGGGTCTCACAGATGAAGAAGCCTATTGATTTTGGTGATGGTCGGATAATATTTAGGGGTCGGAATGGGCAAACACTTATTTGGAGAAAAGTCAACATTTTATTTCAGAGCCAATATCTCTATTTCTTTAAGAGGTATATCAAAAGCAAAACTAGGCAAGGAAACTACAAAACATCACCTTTACAACGATGTAAAGTAGGTTGGCGTAGGTGGCAGAAATATGGCAATAGTCGATAATGCATCCCATTTTCCGATTTTTTTTTGTAATCCCGTTACAGGTCGCAATTTTGATCGGATCGTCACGACATTTTGGGGGTAAATGGGAGTCCCACAGAGGAAGAAGCCTACTGATTTTAATGATGGTCGGATAATATTCTGGGGTCGGAATGGGCAAAAACTTATTTAGTGAAAAGGTCTACGTTTTATTTCAAAGCCAATATCTCTGTTTTTTTTAAGAGGTATATCAAAAGCAAAACAACGATGTAAAGTAGGTTGTCGTAGCTGCTCAAACAACAGAGATATCGCAATAGTCGGTAATGCATCCCATTTTCTGATTTGCTTGTAGTCACGCTACAGGTCGCAATTTTGATCGGATCGTGGGAGTGGATGCGGGTCTCACAGAGGAAGAAGCCTATTTAGTTTGGTGATGGTCGGATAATATTCAGGAGTCGGAATAAGCGAAAAACTTATGTGGAGGAAAGTCAACGTTTTTTTCTTATGCGAATATCTCCGCTTCTGGTTGGAGTATTCCAAAAGCAATACCCGTCAATGGTAGAAGAAGAGATTTCGTTTATATTGATGCAAAGTATGTTGGCGTAAGTGAGCAAACCGAGATATTGCAAAATTCAGTAATAAACCCAATTTTTCCACAGAGGATGAAGCATATTGATTTTGGTGATAGTCGGATAATATTTAGGGGTCGGAATGGGGGAAAACTCATTTGGAGACAAATTCAAAGTTTTATTCTTTGTGGATATATCGGCTTCTAGTAGTGGTATTCCAACGGCAAAGCCTGTAAATGGAAGAAGAAAATATTACCTTTACATTGGTCTAAAGCAGGTTGGCGAAGGTGGTCAAACAAGGGAGATACCACAATAGTCGATAATGCATCGAATTCTTTCATTTTTTGAAATCAAGCTACAGGTCGTAATTTTGATCGGATGGTCACGAAATTTTGGTTGCTTATGGGGGTCCCAGAGAGAAAGAGGCATATTATTTTTGGTGGTAGTCGGATTATATTCCTTAAAAGAAATGTTTAGCAGTGAAAAGCTTATGCACAGGGGTAGTGGTGTAGGGTATCACATGGTCGGCCCCGTCCCGACTATAGCCTTTGCTCACTTGTTGGTATTGAAAATAGGTTATACGGCCCACGTTTCGATATAGCCCCATAGTATTTCCAGTATTGAGAAACATGTTCGGATATCCCGAGTGGCAATTTCATCACGATTTTATAAACTTTTGTACACTTCGAGTCATCAAAACTTAAAGATTTGAATAGAAATGCGGATATCCTGGAGGGGCCACCATATTCTACAGTGGTAAATGTTCTCTAAACTGTATGGGAATGACTTAAGCGTAAAATATACGACTCTAGGAGACAGTACGCTTACAAAAAAAAACTTGTTGACAGAAAAAAAGCAAGCTTTGTATGGAATTACACCTGATTATTTAAAGAATCCTTACCAAAGAAGGATATACGGGTGTATCCTTAATCAGGAGGGATATCCTTTTACTGAATAGTACTGAAAGTACTTCGTTTTCAATATAGAGTAAATATGCATCGATATTCTAATACAATCTTTCTGTATTCGACAATTTTAAAGGGGGGTTCTATTCAAATGAGCCAAATTTTTTACTCCAATTTTTGACTTTATTTTGTTTTTCTTGTATAATTATACCCTACATCATAATGTGGAAAGGGTATTATAAGTTTGTTTTGGTAAAAATTCATGTAACACCGCGAAATATTCGTCGGAGACCCCCAATGTGGTATACCAATCTTCATATCTCGACGAGATAAAGCGATTTTGAGATGTGTGTCTGTCCGTCCATCCGTCCGTCCGTCCGTCTGTCCGTCTGTCCATTATAAATTGTAAACACGCTCCAGGCCGCAATTATGGACCGATCGTCACGAAATTTTGTATGGAGCTCGGGTTCAGGCCAGAATAGATCCCTATTCTTATTTATGATGATCGAGAAATATTTAGCGGGTGAAATGGACCAAAAACATAATATTTATTCAATTATCTAGCGGCTCTGTAGGTTGCAGTAACAGTCCGATCAACGCGAAATTTTATATAAGGTAAGAGTATATGACAGAGAAGAAGCTTGCAATTTGAGATGGCGATCAGATAATATTTAGAGGGTTAAATGGACCACAACTTTTGTGTGAAAATTAATATACAGCTTATATCTTTATTCTTGGAAGACATATTCCGGGTAAGTAAGATATACTTGGAAAATAAACTTTTGACCTTTCTATTGATGCCAATTGTGTTGGTGTACATGATAAGATAACAGAGTTACAGCCTTATATATCCAATTATTTGTTTGTTTTGTAATAATAAACACGCTAGAGGTCGCAATTATAACTCAATAGTCACGAAATTTTGCACGAGGTAAGACTTTAGATCGACGAAGGTGCCTACAATTTTGGATGATGATCTGATATTATTTAGCGGGTGAAGTGGACCATTACTTTTGTATGGAATATATAAACATTTTGTATTTGGTCCATATTTTAATTTCTGGAGGGCATATACCGCCAAAGTAGCCAACATATGAAAAAAGAACGACTGACCTTTCCACAGATACAAATTGCAATAATGAGTTTGTTAGATAACGAGGCTACTGCCTTATATAAAGTGGGTTTGCTGTTGAGAACCACATTTTCCTCCCATTGTGTCTATCATGACAGAGAAATTCCCAGTTTGTGCATTATTGCGACTTACGTGGAGCCCAGGCATATTAATTGTCCAATTGGATTTTTTATACATATCCCACTGTTCAACAGAAGGACAGTAACTAACAATTTTAAATTTTTACTAAGAAATTGAATTGCCCTACCCACTGTAAAAATCTGCAATTTCTTTGTCTATTCTTTCGACAAAAATGCCGGTATTTCACTTTTGATACTACTATTTATGTATCAATAGTTTTTGTCTGTACTGAAAAATAGAAAAGTTTGAGTTACTACCTTTTTGTTGAACAGGTGCGATATATTGCAGCATGGGGTCGCTTCGCCACGTTTTTTTTTTTGTTTCAAAGTGTAATCGGTTTTGCTAACGTTAAAGTTTTTTTGAAATATTAAGTTTGGTAAAGGTGAAGGCACCCACTGACCTCCTCCTGGCGTATAATTTTGGGATTTATACATACATCAATTTACCGCCAAGTCCAAACGGCGAGCCCTAAGACACCACTTGTAGAGAAGTTTTTCATGGCAGAAATACTCAGGAAATGTCGTCAACATTACTAAGGGGTATTTCTCCACCTTTGATCGATTCCCCGGCCAGGTAACTTCAAACGATGGGAAAATACTAGAGCTGGCAAACCATCGATGGAAATATCGATATTATCGATACTTAATTTTTTACGCCAATATCGACGAATAGTTTTTTATATCGATACTATCGGCCATTTTGACTTCACTAAAGAAAAGCCATAGAAGCAATAGCCAGAAATTTTTACACCCTCAGCCTGTGGGCTGACGAGAGCATATACACTTTGATACAACAAAAATGTGCCTCATCGAAATAAAGGTTTTAGACCTCAAGTATTTTTGGACGAAATTCGTTTCAGACTATTTGGAGTCGATTTAGCACTTAGAGTCCGTCCGTCTGTCTGTCAGACTGTCTGGCTTGTGATCACGATAACTCTCGAATGGATCGAGCGATTCGAACCAAATTTTGCTTTTCGTAATATTTTGCCCAAATATTTTGCAAGTTCGAATATGAGCCATATCGGTCCAATTCTTCGAGTACCTACTCCACAAAAGTTTAAATTTTTTCTCTAAAATGGTGTACACGATAACTATCGAAGAGATCAATCGATTTGTTCAAACTTTGCACATCGTATTATTCCTTCCATATATAGATCGGCTTCGAATATGGATTATCACGACTTACTCCTTCGGGTAGCTCCCACAGAAAATTCGGAACATGTGTCTTTTAAATCACCGCTATCGTAGTTTTTCGTAATTTCTTGCACCGATCCGACGAAAAAACCCCAATTTTTTGCGCCAAGTGTTCATGTAATATCAAATGTTAGTTGATAGAATAAATGCCCAAGGATGCCTTTATCTCACGGTACATAACATGGCGATCTTGCACTATCCGTTCACGCCCGGCTTAATTTTTTCTGGCACAACGACCGTTTTTGGACGACCATCAGGAACTTTGTTTTTTTTTATTTTTGCAAATGTCGGCCACGATTGAATCCATTAAACCAGTTTTTCATAGTGCTGTAGGATGTTCCTTTATTGACATACAAAGATTGAATTTGATCGATGCACTCTTGCCGCGATTATCCACGTCGAAAGTTGTGAAAAATTATCGGAAAAAAATGTTCACAAGTAAATTCCATTTTTTTGCAAAGTAATTTTTTCAAACCACTGTAAACAACACAACACATGGTCGTATGTCAAACTGTCCTGAGCACGCTAAAACTAAAAATTGTCACACTTTCCAAAAAAAAAAATTTCAAATGACTGGCGACACTGCGTGTTGCTTAGGCCGCAAACTTTTCTAATTCGCCTCGTATTTCACTGACATGCGAAATGTAAACAAAACACATTTGTCGGCAATTTTGGATTCTTAATAAATAGGAGTAGGAAATCTACGATAGTATCGATTTTATCGATATTTTGAAACGGAAATATCGAAAAAATCGAATAGGGCCGATATCGATAGTTTGCCAGCTCTAGAAAATACCCCTAGTAATGTTGGCGACATTTTCTGAGTATTTCAGTCATGTAAATCTTCTCTTTGGGTGTCACCGTGGTGAAAAGGTATCCACAAAGTTATTTCTTACAATAAGTATATTTGTTCCATAAATGAATTTTGATTTGCTGAAAGTAAATTTCCAGGGGTAGTGGTGTAGGGTATCACATGGTCGGCCCCGTCCGACTATAGTCTTTGCTTACTTGTTTTTATATAAATTGGATTTGAATGGAAATGAATGACTAAGTTTACTCCAAACACATGAAGCTAAATATAATAAAAGTTAAAAACTTCATATCTTGTATAATTCGGAAAAAATGGAGGTTGAATAAAATTTTGCAGGGGGTTCTATTCAAGTGAGCGGCAGTGTATATATATTCTCGATCAGCATAAAATTCTAAGTCAATTTAACCATGTCCGTCCCTCAGTCCGTCCGTCTGTTGAAATCAAGATACAGCTCGCAACTTTTAAGCTAGAGCTCCATAATTTGGTATAAAAGTTTCTATTACTCCTAGGAAGTTTGGTATTGGAAATGGCTATATCTGTCCACGTATTGATATAGCCTCCATACAACGGTTCCTCCCGATGTTCGGTATTTTCAAGGTTGTGTCCACAATATCCCACCGGAATAGCCGAAATTTGGTATTTAGTCTTCCTTGGGGAAAGTAAATTTTCCACCTGAAATTTGTCGGTATATATCAACGCCTTTATATAGTCCCATAGAAGGGTATTTTGAAGGTTGTGGCCTCATGGTATAAAACTTGAAATTTGTTATAAAATTTTCCACCCCCTCCGATTTTGGTATTTAGAAGGTTGTGGCCTCACTATTCCTCCGAAATGGCTGTAATTTCGTATAAATATATAAGTATATAAACTATTTCAGAAGAGAATTATCAGTATAGGTCCATGCCTTCATACAGCCCCACCGAGAGGTGCACTTAGTCCTCTTTGGGACCAAAAAACTTTCCCCCAGAATTTTGTCGGTACAGGTTCACGTCTTCATATAGCTCCAATAGGACGGTACCTCCCGATTTTCGGTATTTTGAATGTGGTCCAAGCTGTTTTCGGTGTTTTGAAGGTTGTGGCCTTAATATTCCTCAGAAATAGCTAAAATTTGGTATTAAATCTTCATTTGCGGTATAAAGCTTTCCTGCAGAAACTTTTCGGTGTAGGTCCACGCCTTAGTATTATAGCCCCCATACGGTACCTCCCTATTTTTCGGTATTTTGAAGGTTGTGGCCTCAATATACTACTGAAATGACTGAAATTTGGTCTTGGTATTTGGTCTTCATTTAGGGTATTAAACTTTCCATATGAAATTTGTCGGTATAGGTATACGCCTTCATATAGCCCCCATAGAACGGTACCTCCCGATTTTCGGTATTTTGAAGGTTTTAGCCTCATTATCACACCGAAATGGCTAACATTAGGTACTTAGTCTTCTTTGGGGGTATAAAACTTTCTCTCAGATATTTGTTGGCATAGGACCACGCCTTTTTATAACCCCCATAGAACGGTACCTCCCGTTTTTCGGTATTTTCAAGGTTGTGGCCTCAATATTCCAGCAAATTGGCTGAAATTTTTGGTCTTCATATGGGGCATTAAACGTTCCATATGAAATTTTTCGGTATAGGTCCACGCCTTCATATAGCTCCCATAGAACGGTACCTCCCGATTTCCGGTATTTTGAAGGTTGTGGCCCCAGCAACCCACCGAAATGGCTAAAATTTGGTATTTAGTCTTTGTTGGAGGTAGAAGCCTTTCTGACTTAAATCTTCTTCGGTATAGGTACACGCCTTCATATAGCCCTATAGAACGGTACCATTCGATATTCTGCATTTTCAAGGTTTTAGCCTCATTTTCACACAGATGGCTGAAATTTGGTACTTAGTCTTCGTTGGGGGCATACAACTTTCTCCCAGATACTTGTCGGCATAGGTCCACGCCTTTTTATAACCCCCATAGAACGGTACCTCCCGATTTTCGTAATTCTGAAGGTTGTGACGTCAATATCCCACCGAAAGACTGAAATTTGTTATTTAATCTTCCATGTGGTTATAAAATATTCCAGAAGATAATTATCAGTATAGGTCCGCGGGTTCCTATATCCCCTATAGAAGCGTACCTCTTGCTTTTCGGTATGAAGGTTTTACTGAAATATCGGAAATTGGGTATTTAGTCTTCTTTGAGTCTAAAAAATTTCCGCCAGAAATTTGTAGGTATAGATCGACATTTTGATACAGCCCCATGGAACGGTACCTCCCGAGTTTCGGTATTTTGAAGGTTAGCCACATTGTTTTACCGAACTTGCTGAAATTTGGTATTAAGTCTTCTTCATAAACGAAAGGAAACTAATTGTTCCGATTTACATCAATACAACTCGCGGTGGAGGGCATAACAATTTCGGCCTGGCCGATCTTAACGCCGTTCTTACTTGTTATTGTATAGATTTTCATTAACAGTACCCACCCGACAGTTATTTTTGGATTTTAAGTACAGGAAGGAAACAAAGTGCAGGACTAGGAAACGCTCACAAATCTGAGAGGGCTTTTATATAGCTTCCATATATAGGTACCAACTGATTGAACACATTTTTATACCCTCAGCTTTTAGGCTAGAAAGGGTATATACACTTTCAGACGGGCAAAATGTGCCTCATCGAAATAATGGTTTTAGATCCCAAGTATGTTTGGACGAAATGTGTTTCAGCAATGTTCGTCCGTCTGTCTGTCTGTCTGTCTGGATGGCTGGTTCGCACGATGACTCTCAAGCGTATGAGCCGATTTGGCTATCGTAATATTTTATCCAAACTTAGTTTAAGTTCAAAAATGTTCGGAGAATTTGTGCGCACGATAACTCATGAAGGGAGTAACTGATTTAGCCCATACTTTGCACATCGTGTACCAGACTTAGATAAGGTTTCAATATGGACTCAATCGGTCCACTCCTTCGGGTACCTCCCACACAAAATTTCGGAGAAGTTCAGTTTAGAGCCTGCTCTCGAATCGCTTTGATTTTTGTTGTAGCAACTTATATTCACTGCCCTCCATACGACGGAACAAGTATCATCAGGGGCAAGTCCATACTTCCTGAGAAAATAGCCTGAAAGGTGCAAAAAACCCTATGACACCGTGTGAAGTGGTTGGAGCGTAAGATAACTCTCGAACGGATCTGCCGTTTCGGTCCAAAATGTGGCCTTCGTAATATTTTGTGCAAACTTAGATTAAGTTCGAAGATAAGACATATCGGTCGACTCCTTCAGGTTCCTCCCCCACAAAAGATCAAAAATGTTCGCAAAAATTGTGCGTACGATAACTCTTGATGGGAGTGACAGATTTGGTCCATACTTTACACGTTCTCAGGTTCGAATATAGACTATATTTGTCCACTCCGTCGGTTACCACCCACACACATTTTTGGATAAATTCACTTTAAGACCTGCTCTCGGATCACTTTGATTCTTGTTGAAGCAACTTGCATTCGCTGCCTCAATTACGACAGTAAAAATTTTTTCAAGGGCAAGTCCATACTTCTTGAGGAAAAAGCCCGAAAGTTGTAAGAACCCCATATGACACCATACGTAGTGACTGGAGAGCGGTTCGAGCATGGATATCGTAATATTTCTTCGAATATTAGATGACATTCGAAGGTGGAGGGAGTGGACCTTCCGATACCTCCTCCACAAAAGTTCGAAAATATTCGCTAAAATGGTACTCTAAATATTGTCGAAACTCAGTATAAAAAAAGCCCTATCGATCGATATCACCGCAAATTTTTGCGCCATATCCTATCCATATTGTTTGGAAAACCCCCTAAATACGTAAGGAAAAAAATATTTCAATCCACAGAGGCTGAGGGTATATCTCTGTCGGCAATGTCGACTGATACTTTTTTACTTGTTTAGATTAAATTAGATATTAAATTAGATAACATTTATTTCATTTTAGTTAAGAATACCTTATGGTGATGGGTAAAGAAAGTTCGAACCGGCCGAACTTAACGAATTTTTACTTGTTTATTTTATTTTTGATATTTGCAAAAAAGTTATAAGCTTAGTGCGTAATTACGTCGGCTCTGTTCCACCACACATCTTGTAAGGTGATAATATCAGCATTGTACTTTATTAATACATCCTCCAGTGTGAAAATTACACCAACTCCGGACATTCCAAGTGCAGATTTCGATATTACGGTCCTTAAATGTTTGCGTCTACGATATGTTGAAAAAGTGCAGTTTAGGATCAGTTATTGAATCTCTATGATTTTTTTTTTTCTTTGCAACAATTTGTCATCGCGGATTACACATTTCTTTAGGGCAAGTCTATACTTCCTGAGAAAATTTGTCCGAAAGCTGTAAAAAACTCCTTCATGTACCTCCCACAATCAATAACAAAATTTGTAGCAAAAATTCAGTTTAATATCGTTTTGAATATATTGCTGTATGAGTGTTACGCATATATGATTTAGGATTGTTACTTTGCATATTAACAAAAAGTAATTTCGGTTAACACTGCTAAGCATTATTTATGACCCGAGCTTCCTTGTTATTAATACTGCAGGCAAAATGTATACTTTTTAAGAACTCCTGCTTAATTTCCTTTATCCTTTAATATTAAGGACAAATTTTGAAATTATCCTCGAACATATTTTATAATTTGTTAAAATCTTAGCAATAACAAGCCACAACAGCAACAATATATTTAAAAAGTTATTTATTGAAATTTATAATGAAATTGTTTTCAATAATAATTCATGACATAATTGGACTTCATAAACAGCCATTAAAACATAAATCTACGATTAAAGTGGGTTCGACTAACGAACAAAGACTACATCTCACAAAAGCCAATTGCAAAAAGCAATAATAGCTCAAGGTGTTGTACATGAATTCGTATAACAACAACAATAATAATAATAATGAAAACTACAACATGGCCAAGGAAAACTTTGAAGAGTCTATGACCACTTGCGCGCTAGCGTTAACTATATTTAGCAAATCACATGGAAAATTGAACTCTTGACAGAAAGTGCAAAAACCTGCCAGCTTAAATGATGATAGCTAGTGGTTGGTATTGGTAGCCTGGCACCCATTGACCGTTAAGACCTCTCTTGTTGTGGTTTGGTTTTGGGATATGCAAATTCGTTCAACTCAAATCGAAATAAATGTTTTAAAGTTTTTTGTTGTTGTTGTGAAATGCTACTTAAATGTGAAACCAATTGGAATAAATTGGTGGTGATTTGAAATAAAACAAATTTTGTGGTTTTTAGCCATTTTTGTTGGTTTCTCTGGATATTCATTCACCTCCATCCACGAAAGTAGTGCTAGCAGTGGTGATGATTGAGTGGGTGGGTCTAACAGAAATTAAAACAGCAACCGCATGTTGTTTTCTGGTGGTAGTAGATTTATTACCACCTGATCCGCCCTTGATATTTCCAAAAAAAAACAAATTCAGTTAAGCTCTTATTGTAAATGTTTGGAAATTAAACGAACAATGACTGGACAATGTCAGTCACAACTGTCCGTCGTCATTCAGTGCGGTCCGTCTAAAATATTAATAATAGGCGTTGAACAAATAAATTCTATAAACAAATAAATATAGTTATGCTGAAACATTGAGAAGTTGTTGGCGAACAAAATTTTGTTCGCCGAATATGAGTAAATAATTATTTGTTTGCATGGCAGGAGTCATGGTGTTTGCCGACACACAAATCAGCAGTTAGTTCAGTTAGATGGATCATATGAGTTATTCTGTAATAAATGGAAGAGTCACTCGTCATAAGTGATCAGTTCTTAATGCGCAATGTAAAAGCATCGCCTGCTATTGTGGGGGGGGGGGGGGTATACGGAACTGTCCTGCATTAACTACCTAAAGGTAATGGGAGAGAGTAATATCGCAAACAAGTAAGAACGGCGTTAAGTTCGGCCGGGCCGAACTTGTTATACCCTCCACCACAAGTTGTATTGAAGTGAAATGGAATAATTAGTTTCCTTTCGTGTATGAAGAAGAGTTAATACTAAATTTCAGCAATTTCGGTAAAACAATGTGAGGCACCATTCTATGGGGGCTATTTCAAAACGTCGATCTATACCGACAAATTTCTGACGGAAAGTTTTTAGGCTCAAAGAAGACTAAATACAAAATTTCCTATATTTCGGTAATAGAATGTGGCTAAAACTTAAAAAATACCGAAAATCAAGAAGTACGCTTCTATGGGGATTTAGAAAGACGTGGACCTATACAGATAATACTCTTCCGGAATATTTTATAACTCTTGGAAGACGAAATAACGAAATTACGAAAATCGGGAAGTACCTTTCTATGGGGGCTATATCGAAACGTGGACCAATACCGACGAATTTTAGTCAGAAATGGGGCAATATGAAAGCGTGGACCTGTACAGACATATTTCTGGCGAACAGTTTTATATCACATTGAAGACTAAATACCAAATTTCAGCCATTTTGGTGGAATATTAAAGACACAACCTTCAAAAAAATCAGGTACCTCCCGATGGGGGCTATATGAAGGCCTGGACCTATACCGACAAATTTAAAGGGGAAGCTTGAGTACCCCCAACGAAGTCTAAATACCAAATTTCAGCCATTTCGGTGGAATGTTGAGGCCAAAACGTTCAAAATACCGAAAATCGGGAGGTACCGTTCTATGGGGGCTATATGAAGGCATGGACCGATACCGACAAAGTTCTGGGGGAAAGTTTTATACCACCAACGTAGACTAAGTACCAAATTTCAGCCATTTTGGTAGGATAATGAAGCTAAAACCTTAAAAATACCTAAAATCGGGAGGTACCGTTCTATGGGGTCTATATGAAGGTGTGGACCGATACCGACAAAATTCTGGGGCAAAGTTTTATACCCCTAAAGAAGACTACGTACCAAATTTCAACCATTTTGGTAGGATAATGAAGCTAAAACCTTCAAAATACCGAAAATCGGGAGGTACCGTTCTATGGGGGCTATATGAAGGTGTGGACCGATACCGACAAAATTCTGGGGGAAAGTTTTGTACCCCAAAAGAAGACTACTAACCAAATTTCAGTCATTTTGGTAGGATAATGAAGCTAAAAACATAAAAATAACGAGAATCGGGAGGTACCGTCCTATGGGGGCTATATGAAGGTGTGGACCGATACAGACAAAATTCTGGCGGAAAGTTTTATACCCCAAAAGAAAACTACGTACCAAATTTCAGCCATTTTGGTAGGATAATGAAGGTAAAACCCTAAAAATACCGAAAATCGGGAGGTACCGTTCTATGGGGGCTATATCAAAACGTGGACCGATATATCCCATTTTCAATACCAACTATCCTGCAAGTAATAAAAGCTTTTGTACCAAATTTGGACTCTCTATCTTTAAAATTGCGAGCTGTATCTTGATTTCAACAGACAGACAGACGGACGGACTGACGGACGGACGGACGGACGGACAGACGGACATGGTCAAATCGACATAGAATTTTATGCTGATCAATAATATATATACTTTATAGGGTCTCCGACGAATATTTCGATGTGTTACAAACGGAATGACAAATTTAATTATACCCTCCATATGGTGGAGGGTATAAACAAGTAAAAAAGTATCAGTCGGCTTAGCCGACAGAGATATATACCCTCAGTCTGTGTGAATTGATTTTTTTTGACAATATCAAATCTAATACCGGCTAAGCAGATTTTAAAATATGAAATTTTTATTTGGTGTGAAGGTCAAAAGGATGTACTTGAAGGAATGGGCCGACATAGTCCATTTTGAAAGTGCATCTTATTTTGGAAGTCATTTCATTCCAAGCCCTCCTGTCATTTCAGTTGCTCACCGTATAAATTAGAGCTTTTGGACCACTATGTCAGGAAGCATGGACTTGCCCACGAAAAACACAATATTGCTGTAAACATGTATACATTTCCAAAGGACCTTCTTCCCCAACTGCACTTAAACAAAAATGTTGAAATTTCATTTGGACAAAATATTAGGTCATGTTAGCTTGATTAATTCAATTAATTAAAATATTAGAAAATCCAAAGTTTGGAGGGTTGCTCCGCTCAACAGATATAGCGCGTAGCATTTTAGTGAAATGTTTTTAACTTTTGGGGGAAGGTACCGGAAGTTGCGCACCCGAAATTGCCCATCTTCGAACTTAAAAAAATATATTACAAAAGTCAATTTTTGGACTTAATCGGCTAATCCGATGTCCAAAGTACTGACCAAATCGTATACTCTCTTCGAGAGTTATCGTGCTCATTTTTTTGTGAAAAGTTTTGAACTTTTGTGTGGGAGGTACCGGAGGGAGTTTGAACAAAATATTACGAAAGCCAAATTTTGGACCGAATCGGTTGATCCGTTCGAGAGTTATCGTGCGCTCCAAGACAGACAGACGGACGGAGATGGCTAAATCAACTCAAAATTGTCTGAAAAGGATTTCGTCCAAACATGAGACACATTTTGCCCGTATGAAAGTGTGTATACCCTCGTTAGCATAAATGCTGAGGGTATACACTAGGCCGCGGCGATTTGAAAACCTTAATGGGTCCTTCGAGTTTCTGATTCCTGGGATTGAACTGAGCAAAAAAGTCTACTAGACCATTGCTCTACGGTGAAAATCGAGCCTCCCGATTATGACATTATTTTTTTTATCCACGATTTTGATTGGAAACCGCAAGTCCTATCAAAATGGGAGTAAAGAAAATGTTGTAGCTATAAAAATTCTCTACAAGATTGACCCTTATGATTATTTCGTAGGTTTTACTGTTATTGAGATATTGAAGTTCAAATTGGGACAATGCATTGACTGTATCGCCTCCTTATAAAACAATGTCATGACTGCAATTTCCCAACTTAAACTTATATATCTCGAAAATGGTACAACCTAGGAAGAAATTATGAAATTTTCACAGCTAAAAGATTGTCTCTTGTCCCATTTCGATAATACTTACCGTTTTCAAGCAAATCGTGAAAACCTAACAAAAAATGTGACTTGAACATCTATAAATCTCAAAAATGGTAAAACCTAGGAACAAATCATAACGGTCAATCCTCTAGAAAATTTTCACAGCTAACACATTTTCCTTAGCCCCATTTTGATAGGACTAGTGGTTTTCAAGCAAAATCGCGAAAACCTAAAACAAACATAGAAATGTGAATTTTGGCCGCGATTTATTTAAAAATCCCGTTTTTTTCTTGTTTTTGGATTTTTCTAACCTAGGAACTTTGCTGTGTCAAAATCCGCAAAAACTTTCCAGGTGTAAGCGGTTTTCACTTAAAGTTAGTTAAGGCGCAACATGTATGACATTGTTTTAAACGGTAGCGATAGAGTCAATGCATTGTCCCAATTTGAACTTCTACGTCTCAATAGGGCTTGCGGTTTCCAAGCAAAATCGCGAATACCCAAAAAAAACCAAAAAATGTCAACTTGAACCGCGATTTATTTAAAAATCGCTCCGGCAATTTTTTTGATTTTTCTCATCTATGAACTTTGTAGTTGTAGAATCTGCAAAAACTTCCCAGGCGTAAGCACCTTCCATTTAAAGTTGCTTCAAGAGCACTTTGTTGTGGAACTGTGTAAATTTTTTTTGAAATGCTCACAAATAAAACTAATTGTTTGTAGTTTTCAATAAGTTATAGTACTTTTTATCCCTAATAGGTTTTAATTTCAATTTTGCATACTAAGTTTTGCGACAGACTGTATGTTATCGGAACGAGGAGTGCTTTGTTTAAGCAATTGGACTAGTTAAGTGGAATGTGCTGTACCTATCTGTTGTGATTGCAGCTTCCCGATGTCCAAATTTCTTGTTGGGTCTGTCGTACTTTATTTGCTACGTTTAATAAGGCACCTAACCTTCACTGCAGCATGATAATGATCCGAATCGATGTTTGCTCCTCGGAATGATCATACATCCAACACCTTCTATGAATGTCTTCCGGTTATTTATTTATTTTTATTTGGCGACAGACATGTCGATGACCTACTTCCTCAACCTCGTATCTTGAAAAATACAACTTTTCAGGAGGGAAAAAAATAATATATTTTTTTATACATCGGTTGTTGGGTAAAAGTGTTAAAGACAATAATTAGGGAGTTAATTACATCTATGCGTATTAGTAGAAATAATATGCTTATCTTTTTTAGTTTAAGTATGAGAAGCATTTATTGAGATACGAGTTTGAGGCAGTAAATCAAATCTACTCTTAGGGAGCCCATAACAACAAAAGTGCATGTGATAGCGAGAAACGCCGAGACATGTATATCCTCATTTCTGATCTTCTATAACGCTGCATAGTCAGAATATGGTTATTTTGTTCGTGGTCCCTCAACCACACACACAATCAGTGACGTAGATAAAAATGTCATCATTCCACTTTTATCGACAACTTACTACCATAAAGACTGCTTGCTTTTATGGTTACTATTGCATACACGCAAAAAAACCGGCCTCTCTAACATATGTCCCAAACATATTTTGCAGGAAACATATATATGTTTGCAACAGTCCCAAACATAATATATGTTTGGGTCTGCATACAAATATATGTTTGGGTGCAAACAAAGATATGTTTTGGTGGAAACAATTTTATGTTTGGGTGCAAACATTTTATTTGTTTGGGTGCAAAAAAATACAAACCCAAAAGGCACAAAAAAAAACCAACACATGCACTAGTGGGCGCTTACTGAGAGCAGGGGAGCGTAAAATGCAATGTAAAACACTTTAAAATGTGTGCTCACTTGCTCTCAGTAAGAACTCACTGGCTATCTCTATAGCAGCGACGACCACAGAAATACAACCAAAGCGAAGACATGTATGAACGTATGAGTGAAAAAAGCAACAACCACTTTATATTTTTGTTTGCTTTCATTCATTTACACTGTACGTGAGAGAGAGCAGCAAATGCAAAAACAACTCAGTGGGCGCCCTCACTATACGATCTAAGCAAAGAAGCTCGTCCCTGCTCTATAGTATACATACACATAGGTACATACAAAATTCCAAAGAAATACATAACACGCTTTAATAAAAGAAAAACTGATTGAAATAATTTGTAAATAGTCACACTTTTAAAAAGGAAAAATATATAGAAACGTAGTTGAACGGTTCTCCTTAGTTGTGAAATAAAACAAATTGTCCTCATAGTTGAAATCATCAGCGGGGAATCGGCATCTAGAATCAAATGATTATGTAATGTAATAAATAAATATGGATATGCCATATTTCAAATATACATAAGTATGTATGTAATTACCAATATTAAATGCGATTTCTTCCTTGTCCAATAAAATATTTCCATTCAACTTATTAATTCAATTATAAAATTTCCAATTATAAAATGTATTGGGCATTTAATTTAAAAATCACAATTTCTTTAAGAAAACACAAAACACTGATTTATTCACTCACTTTACCGTCTTGGCTCTACAAAGGCAACTAAAACACTGAAGAAAGAAAAATATAATTCATATCATTTCTTCTTTTCTTCTTCGCCAGCTATGTTGGTTAACAACAACAAAACAGGAAACACGCGAGTTTGACGCATACATGCCACCAAAGCCCCTTTCTTCGCTTCTACTTCTTCTATTATACAATACACACAACTCTTTATTATAAAACAGCATTCCGCAGCATCGAGAGCACTGTTATTACTCTCGTTGACAAACCTCCTCTCTCCACCCATGAAAAAAAAATGTTCTAACATAAAAAATATGTTTTACCCAAACATATCAAATTGAGATATGTTACAAAATGTTGCAAACAAATATTTGTTTGGAACTAAACATATTATGTTTGGATCTAAACATATATTTGTTTGCAACCGGTCCCAAACATATTTCTAACATAAATTTTTCTGCGTGAAGAGATGTCCAATTAACGGAAATCAAGAGCCAAGGTGGCAATAGGCGGCAATCAAAAGATATACATACATACTAGGCCGGGGCGATTTGAAAATCTTAATGGGCCCTTCGCGTTTCTTATTCCTGGGATTGAACTGAGCAAAAAAGTCTACTAGACCATAGGTCTGTCGTGAAAATCGAGCCTCCCGATTTTGACTTTAAATTTTTTATAGACTTTGGACATTTTGGCATATAACAGCCAAACCATTGAGATTTTCGATCGAACATAAGGTCAACAATTATAGCCAAGACAGTAGTTATGAACTCTCTAATACATCGCAAAAGCATTGGAACGCTCCTTCAGGCAGTTTTGGCCTTGAGAAGTTGCAAACTTTTCGAAAAATGTCGATAAATGGCACTGTGCTACAAAAGTTGACCAGAAAATTATTCAAGCGGTCTGAGGCAAAATTATATCGTGCTGGGATTCATGGACAACGAAAATGCATTTTGTTCGTTTGTATCACTTCGTTTTATTTTTGTATAACGGTAAAAGTAGAGAAAACCTGAGTTTCTTACATTTTCATACTTGAACGGACATATCATCTTTTTTCACAAGGGATTTCTATTGATCCTTCTTCCTTTTAAAATGGTGAATAATATCTTTCGAACAAGTTACTATTTTTTTAAATCGGTTAACAAATGCCTAAGTTATAGTGGTTTAAGTCTGGAAACCCCCCACAAAAAACTATTTTCGAAATAAATATTGAACAAAACAAAACAAAAACATTATATTTTTGAAAATTGTGAGAAAATCAGTTATAGTTTTTTTGGTGGGGGTTTCCAGACTTACACCAGTATAATTTAGCCATTTGTTAACCGATTTAAAAAAATAGTAACTTGTTCGAAAGATATTACTCACCCCTTTAAAAGGAAGAAGGATCAATAGAAATCCCTTGTGAAAAAAGAAGATATGTCCGTTTAAATTTGAAAATGTAAGAAAAAAATAAAAGGAAGTGATACAAACGAACTGAAGGCATTGTCGTTGTCCATGGATCCCAACACGATATAATTTTGCATCAGAACGCTTTAATATTATTCTGGTCAACTTTTGTAGCACAGTGCCATTTATCGACATTTTTCGAAAAGTTTGCACCTTCTCAAGGCCAAAACTGCCTGAAGGAGCATTCCAATACTTTTGCGATATATTAGAGAGTTCTTAACTACTGTCTTGGCTATAATTGTTGACCTTGTGTTCGATCGAAAATCTCAATGGTTTGGCTGTTATATGCCAAAATGTCCAAAGTCTATAAAAAACTTAAAGTCAAAATCGGGAGGCTCGATTTTCACGATAGACCTATGGTCTAGTAGACTTTTTTGCTCAGTTCAATCCCAGGAATAAGAAACGCAAAGGGCCCACTAAGGTTTTTTTCCTTCCATACAAATCGCCCCTGCCTAATACATACTCTACGAAATATTAAGAATTTATATTTTTTTTTCAAATTTAAATTTTTAATTCTTGATAACGGTACTTTGCCCATGTGCAGTTGATGTCAACTTTTTGTACTAAAATTTTATATTTATAGACCACCCATCAAATCCCCATCCAAAACTTTTAACATTATCAACAAACTTTTCAGAAAATTTTATTTTAAAGGTCGTCTAATTTTCATATGATTATCGTTTTAAATAAACTGGGAAATATTTTTCATATTTAAGGAGCTATAACTTCATTATGGATGCACATATCGACAAAATTCTTTCAGATTCGTTGTATCGGATGTGTTTACTATAAGAAAAAAAACATAAATGTAAAAGTTAACATCAGATTTTTTGATTTTTTGCCACGCGGCAGCACTGTGCGAAGTTGCTTCGATTAAGCAAATGCGCCTGTTGAGTGGAACACGTTGTACCTATCTGTTGTGATTGCAGCTTTCATATGTCTAACTTCCCTGTTGAGTCTTGTAGTATTTTATTTGCTACGATTACTACGGTACGTACCTTTAGTTCCGGGGACTGCTATTCACCATGTTTTTTGCAGCAGCGATGTCTATCAGGGTCATTCAGTAGTATGATGTTTCATTGTGTAGTCTGAATTTCTCGACTGTTGGATCAAAGATATCTCCATTCCAATATTGGCATTAAAATTGCCTGCATTAATTTTAACATCATGCTAATATCCGAATTGTAGCAAGTCTTTCATCTTCCGAGGCGACACTAGAGAACATATGTTTTAACATCCGCCTAACAACAAATCCGCAACCAAATTCGTGTTTTACATCACGTTAGCTATGATACTGTGTGTCACCTTTAGGTGTTGCTATGACACCTTTCCCGACAGTTATATCGGCCTTATACTTTGTAAGTACAAACTGCCCCTTCTCTATAAAGAGTTCAAATATTCCAGGTGTAGATTCGCAGATAGATTGATGCGGTTTTTTTTCCATAGTAGGATGTTTTTATAGGGGTGGGTTACTAACCCAACGCTCAACCCATGTTTCATCGTCAAATTAAACGCCTTTCGTACTTGTTTAATACTTATTTTTAGCTTTTTCCAAAGAAAAACATCATAATAGTTTCTATTTTATTGTTCAATATCTCATATGCCTTCATTAACTGAAAACATAATTTAACATTTCACACACATGCATATGTAGGTGTGAGGCACACTGATCTTAAACACAAACAACTCCATCTGTTCTAACCGATCCATCCAAACATCTACTAAGCGTTTCATGTCCAAGATACTAGTAGCTAATCACAGATTTATATTCTCTTTTATGTGTGGCGCCAATCTTCCATCCACAATGTATCTGCCTTCCATTGCGGTAATGCAACACAACGGCCACAACGACGGTGTGTTTTGTTATTAGCCATTAAACAGTTAACAGTGTAAGATTATTCTTTGATTGAAACTGAGTTTAGGAAATTCTTCAAGAGTGTTGTTAATAGTGACCGATAATACGATACCAAACTCAAGACCTTCTGTGGAAGACTTCACATTTACCATCAATAAAAAATAATAATAAATAAACTACCTAATATCATGAATTCAATAATCTCATTATGAGTTTTGAATATTATCTTGTTGCGCATCCGGATTATTAAAAAAATTAAAAAAAAACCGAAATTCCGGCTTCAAAATATCATCATCAATTTTAGGTGGATGCAGTGGATATATCGAAAAATCATACACTAGTATCATGTTGCCCATGGAGTATTTTTTGAGTCTTTCTTTGGGTATAGATCTATAAAATGTATGGTTAAGCCAGAAATCGAAAGGGAGCATAAAAACACTTGTTGGCTTCAACACAGCTTCCACGTAAATTAATTCTAATGTTCGACTTAATGGGATCCCTCCTAAAACACTTTATTTTAAAGAATTTCAGTCATACTATATACAATACTCGGATTCATCGATTGTATAACATTTTTGGTTTTTACCATATATGTACTGATACGATAATTATATATTTATTATAATAAATTTAGTGAGAAACAAAAGGTTATGCCATTTTGGTTATGTCGTATGGCGACAAAATTTATTTTCAAAACTCATCAAAATTTGATACAAGGATACGAGTCATAACCCTAATGCCCACAATTGTTAGTGTGTACAGTTTTTAACACTAAGGACCCTAAATGTCAAATTATAACTAATTCGGTCTGGACATTTTTCTAAAAACGCCAAAACATCTCAAATTGGTCTGTGCCGTTATAGGGGGCCTAAGTTTTTTGATCTTCAGGAACCGTAAATGCCAAATTATAGCTAATTCAATCTGAAAATTTAGCCAAAAAATTCACTTGGACCACTGTGTCAGGAAGCATCAACTTGCCCACCAACATTTCAAAACTGCACTTGAAAGAAAATATTGAACTTTTGTGAGGGAGGTACATGTAGCTGTTTCCTGATACATACCCTCTTATAAATGGATGTACGTTTGGAAAAAAATACGATTTCAAAGTTTCGGCCAAATCTGATACTCAATCAATCATTTTAGGGCATGTTTTTTTTAGAATTTTAGGCCATTATCTCAGGAAGTATAGACTTAAAACATTATACCGTCGTAATGGAGGCCGCGAAGTAGCCCTTGCTGTCATAATTTCAGAACGGCAAAAGTTCATTAATTTCTGATACAACAAATAATTTTTGAAAAAACAGGTCAAATAGTTGTAATCCTAATTAAACACACGGTGCGCCTTAACTAATATTAAATGAAAGGTGCTTACACCTCGATAGTTGGTGCGGATTCTGAAACAAAAATGATCATAGATGAGAAAAATCAAAAACCAAAGAAAATCGCCGGAGGGGTTTTCAAATAAATCGCGGTCAATGTTCACATTTTTAGTTTACCATTTTTTAGTTTACCAGTGTATTGTCCACTGACTGTATATCCTCTTTATAAAACAATATCATGGACGGTGCCCGTAACTAACTTTAAATGAAAACCGCTTACAGCTGGGAAGTTCCTGAAACAGAAATGTTCATAGATAA
Organism: Musca autumnalis; assembly: GCF_047663935.1. NCBI lineage: Eukaryota > Metazoa > Arthropoda > Insecta > Diptera > Muscidae > Musca > Musca autumnalis. The sequence goes on from NW_027412088.1 coordinate 86,764,477, forward strand.
AAAAAATCAAAAAATAAGATGTAACATATTTTCAAAGGTGGTAAGTAGGTAAGGTCGGAGACACAACCACAATTGTCTCGCAAATTAATTTCCAAACCTATACATTCGTAATAACTGTAAATATATCATTTTTAAAGAAATAAGGTATAGGGGAAGTTCCCCGCCCCTTCCGAAATTCAACAAAATATGTAGACAATTTTCACCGAGGACCATCGCTGTACATTGAAATTGAAAAAAGTGGGCGTGTTTTCTGTGCAGATGGGTTATGACGAACATTTCAAAAAATGAATTATCCGAATCGGTCCAGCCGTTCTCAACTAATGCCATTACCAACGAACGACATTTGATTTTTATTTATATGGATATCACATCAATTAAAAGTGGTTTGTGCGGGACCTTTTTCAATCTTTAAAAATTATTATAGTTATTTAATCAATATTATTACATTAATTTCTGCCACAGGAAATTAGTTTTAAGAAAAAATGTCTAATATTCATAACCCTAATATACATACGCTCATTAGCCTAAAGGAATAGGGAGTATAATAAGGATAATCTATGGTGCATATAAGCCACATTGACAATTACATCATTTAGCATTTTAAATTGTAAGCTGAGATGTATAAATAAATCATCCCACTGTGATTATAGGACTGGTCTTTAGATATTGTGTAGAATGCTTTATTATTTATTTTCGTTGAAAACTACGACTTAGTGCTTGTTTTAAGACACATACACATATAGCTCATTTACTCAAAGAGTGTCACATCTCGATTCAGTTCGAGAATTCAGTTTCGAGAAAAAAAAAACGTTTTAAATTGACGGTTGAAATTTGATTTCCTAAATTAAAAAATTTATTACACATAAAATAACTACTTGGACCATCTTTTGCAAATATCTAGCCAAATATCAGGGTTAAATTTATGTGCAAGATCAAGCTTGATTTGAATTTCTTCAGTGCTTCATTAATGTAAACAACATTTTATTGAGTTTTGCCATACTCCTAGTAAATAACCTGTAACTCGAGTAAGTTGAGTTTTAGAGATACCAAAATGAAAACATTACTCAAGATAAAGTAGAAGTCGTACAAAAAATAGAAACTGCTAACTAAGAAAATACATTTTTTGTGTAATGCCACTCTTTGAGTAAATGAGTGATATGATGGTTACTAATCACTAATTTATATATCTATGTATAGGTTCATGAAGAAGGTCAATGTGATGACAATCATAATTTTCGATGATGATATATGTAATTACTCTATTGTTAGCATAAAAATATGCACTTTTTCTTCTATTCATTGTTGTTAATTTCATGAAACTACCAATTGTCGGCTGTTGTTGAGATGGCGATGATGATGGTTTAAAATTTCAAATTAGTAATTTTAATGTAGAAAATTCGTTATATTTAAATCATGAGTCATCTGAAGGTAGGCCAACATTTGCTTGACTGAGCCCCCCCTTGTTTTGTGTTATCGGGGTGGTACGAACGAAAATGAATTGTATATTGCAAATGGCTTTGCATATCATTGTTGTTTCTGTTTCATGGTTTCTTAACTTCCTTTTCTGGTTTCTTAACTTCCTTTTCACAGAGTGTGGCATAACACATATTTACTACCACAAAAAAATATGAAAAATGATATCTTGCTTTACATTGCCCAAGATTTCAGAATACCATGAAAAATTACTTAACTATAGGGAAAATCATAAATGTCCATGCCGTATTTTTTGAATAGAAAATTGTAATGAAAATTACTATTTGACTTGATGGAAACCAATTGGTCATTAATTTTGATTAAAAGCTGACATGCATAAAGAACAGCAATGGAATAGATACAAGAAACATAACATATCGCTTAATTATTCTAAGAGTGTCATAACACAAAAAATGTGTTTCTCGAATTAATAATTTTTATTTTTTCTGCACATTCTACATCATATTGTGTCACTCGTGTTGATATCATGAGAATTCGATGAATTGCAGCTCATTTAATTGAAGTTTGGAATAAATCAACAAAGTTTGTTTAAACTATCTCGTTTTTATATCTTTCAATTATCTGGTACTGGTGCCTGATAGGCTCTTTGATGTAGAGGTTCTCGGTTGTGCCCAGTAATGCCAGATTTGCCGATTTATCGGCATTTTGACGATTTTTAGACCAACAAATCAAAAATGTCGATTTTTACCCATAAAATGCCAATTTTTAGTTATGGCAACTTTTTCACATAAAATCAGCTTATTATAGTATGTTTATTAGGGTTATGACTTTTTGACTTTTTTCTCAAAAATGATTTCGTGTAGTGAGAATGATTGAAATTTTTCCTATTAATGCCTAAAATAACATTCATTCCATTTTATTATAAAAAAGGTTCCGCACAAACCACTTTGATTTTTTTGAAGAAAATGAATGAAATGAAACATTTTTTTTTTCTTAAAGAAATTTCCTGTTGCACGAATGAATGGCCTTTTGCCTATTAATGACTAAAGTAACTTTTATTCCATTTAAATTTTAAAAAAGGTCCCACACAAACCACTTTTAATTTAATGATATATGATGTTAAGTTTAGTGAGACACAAACAGTTATGTACACGCACAGAAAAAATATTTTTCGCTTTTGATGGAACAAAAATATATGTTTTGGTTCCAAAAATGTATTTGTTTTGTTCAAACATTGTAATCCAAATCCAAAAATACCATCTTTTGTTCCAAACATAGAAAACAAAAACAACTTTCGAATTTCCGCAATATTGTTAAAATCGTTAACAATACCGATTGTAGGAACTATCATAATCTAATTTTGTTTACAAAAAGTATTGTCAATACAGAAAACCAGCCCAGAAATTTTTGATTTGAGTGCATATACTTCTCATATACACTTTTCGCATAACTTGGATATAAATGTCGCGTATAATGTTGCAATCATTGATGAACACAATACATGGTTTGCTGCATTGGCTGACAACAAAGACAAACAAAAAGCCACAAGAACCCACCACAACATAAGGAATAATTAAACACCATAACAAACATGAAAAGGAAAGAAGAATGAAACAAAACAGAAACAAATAAAAACAAGAGTCTCACAAGTACATCACACAAAAACAAAGGTAAAGGCAGCATGTCATACAAACACACCACAACTCACCAAAATTGTTTTTTCAACACGGCATCGAATAGCGAGAGAAGAGAAACAAATTTTCGAAGAAAAGAGAGAAATATTGTTCAGTTGACACAAACTATTTTTGGATTTACAATACTACATGAGGAATCCAACAATATGTTAACAATACATATTTTGCTCTTGGAATATTGTTGGATCAAACATATTTTTTTCTCTGCGTGTAATAATGTAATATATTTCTTTATTTACAAAATTTGTGCCTTACATTTTATAACTTACTGTAAGGTTAGTTTGCAAAAAAGAAACAATTGATTTAAATAGGCAATGGTTTTAAGAATAACCGTCTGCCGTTTATGATTGTGAGTTAATATAGTATTATACTGTGTTATATTCTCTTATTAGGAATTCTCTATAATTTAAACAAGTTTTCAAATACATGACCAGCTGTCTCCAGTAATTTGCTTCACGACCGTCCAAAATGTTAATAGTATCTTCTTCTGAGAGTGTTGTAGATTGAAAAAATCTCGTTCTAAATTCTCTGAGGACAGGGCACTCTCCTAAGAAATGTTGCAACGTTTCATCCCGGTTGAGATTGCATAACGTACATTTACGTTCTGCATTTTCAATGTTAAAACTGGTAGCATTCAATTTGATCAGTCCACTTCGTGCCTTAAAGATCCATGAAATTTGATCACTAGTAAAAGAATCAGTAAAGTATTTTTCTCCCATTCTATAGTCTAAATGTTTATAAATTCTATCTTGGCTTTGATGTTTTAGCCTCAAGTTTTCTTGTATAATACATTTTTGTTCGCTACCTATAATACATATACTGTTCGTTTGAGGTATTTGGCCATTTCACGTTCAATCGTTGAGTAAGATTTTTAATGTTTTCTACCCAGAATCCTTCTTTTTCTAGCAATATATTTGTTAGTTTCTTCGGTAAACGATGTTGTTGATATTTGTACATTATCTGGTGTATATATTGAAGATGAAGATTTAGTGTGTATAAGTGACAGCTTTGAACATTTGTCTCGAGCATAAGGACGTAGTTCGGTGCAAAACTTGGCACTTTGAGAATTTTCTTCAAAAAATAACGCTGCAACTTATCGACTTCATCGAAGTAGGAAAATCCCCACACTTGTGCAGCATATGTTTGTATTGCCCTACAAACAGCTTCATAGACCTTCCACTTCATTGGTATATTTACATCTTTTTTTCCCAGGAAATCAATCCATGTTGAATTCATTGCTATCTTTGACTGGCTAGTTCGTTTGTGAATGTGTTTCGTAAACGAGAGCTTTGGAGTAACAGTGACGCCTAAGTATTTGTATTCATTTACAACTTTAATTTCAATTCCGTTGAAAATCCATTTTTCATTTCTGCTCTGCCTTCCTCCTTTTCTGAATATGAGTATTTCAGACTTGTTCATATTTACTTTCAGGTTCCACTTTTCACAATAGGTTTCAAGGTTTGAGATAATTTTTTGCAGTGTACTTATATCGTCTGACAAAATAACAATATCGTCTGCGTAAAGCAGAAGCCTAATATTCATATTTTGAATAAAAATACCTCCTTCCAGGTGTTCATGCAGATCATTTATATAAAGCGAGAATAACAACGGCGATAAGAGGCAACCTTGTTTCACCCCCGAACTAGTTTCAAAGTATTCCGACACTTCTTCTCCTGTCCAAACCGCATATTGTGTATTGTTGTATATACTTTCAAGTAGTTGTAGAAATTTATACGAAACACCAAGTTGAGCTAGTTTGTATATTAAAGATTTTCTGAAAACATTATCAAAAGCCGCTTTAAAGTCTACAAATAAAGCGTATACTTTTTTATTTTCCTTCTGTTTAAGGTGCACAATTGAAGCCAGATTATATATGTTATCCACCGTTGAATAGCCTTTTCGGAACCCTGCCTGGTATTCAGAGAGCACATGATAATGATCCACCTAATCATATAGTCTTTGGTTTAAAATTCCCATCATTATTTTAACAATACTATTCATAAAAGCGATTCCTCTATAATTTGACGGTTCTGGCATATCCCCTTTTTGTGAATTGGGAAAATTATGGTTTTCTTGAAAGCATTATCGATGCATCCTGTGTTTAAAATTTTGTTGTATCTAGCGACAAACTGTTTGTGGAAATCATCGGTTGCGTATATAATGTGCTCATAGGGAATTCTGTCCTCTCCAGGCGCTTTGTTTATTTTCACCTTCCTAAAAATACTTCTTAGCTCCCACAAGGTAATTTCACAGTCTAGAATCGGATCAGAGATAAAATTTAGAGCATAACTTATTTCCTGAGATTTCTGTGTTGGATTCAAGAGTTCGTGGAAGTAGTTTTTAAAACTGCTTGAGGATATTGATGAGCTTATTTGAAATGTTTGCTTCCTTATCGTTTTCACTGCTTTCCACCACTGTTTTGAGTCACTGACATTGTTAATCGTATCCATTAAGTATCTGTTATGATTCTGTTTGTTGGTTGTGCAAATTGTTTTATATTTCTTTGCCGACTCCATGTAATTTTTTCTATCCTCCAATCTGTTGCTGCTTCTGTACTTTTTTAGCAATGAAAACATTTTTTCTCTTGCATTATGACATTTAAAGTTATACCATGGTTGTTTTGGTGTAAACACTCTTCTGCTCCTTTTAGTTTTTGCTGACGCTTTTATTATGTTTCCAAGCTCGTCTAATGTGATTTCATCTGATCTGCTTATAGTTTTATTTTGATTCTCTTGTACACATTCCTGGTATTTGTTAATATTATGTTTATCCCATAAGAGCTTAGGTAACAAGTTAAGTTTCTTAATGTTTGTGTTTTCTGTAGGTAGCTTAAGTTTCAGTTTTATTGGTAAATGATCTGACCACGTTTCATTTTCTACAGCAAATTCCTCCACAAGACTTAACATTTCTTGGGATACTGCACATATGTCATTTACGGATTCCCCTGTTCCACTTATAAATGTAAGATGACCTTCAGCGTCTCAACGCGTTCTACCATTTAGAATGAGGAGATTATTGTTTGTGCATAATTCTATCAGCAGATTTCCCTTTCTATTTGTATGTTTGTCCTGGGATTTTCGTGTGGCCACACCAGCAGCAAATATCTCTCTGTAAACTCCACTAAGTTCTTGTGTTAATTCCCCTATCCTTGCATTGAGGTCTCCAATTAGTATAGCATTAAAAATATCGTTTTCTTCAAGAAATTTACGGATCCTATTGTAGTCGTTGTCCCATATGGCGGGTCTCCAGTACTGAGGGATAATTGTAAATAAGGGTCCCTGTTTAGAGTGAAACTGATAACAGTTAATATTTTCATATTCTATAATGCTGTGCTTTATTCCCAATTTTGAGATTGTTTCACTGACTGCGAATATGATGCTACCAATTCACTATAGGTCAAACGGGCCATTTTATTGGCCAAAAGTCTTAAAGTTAAAAGAAGTATTTGGTTTAAGTTAATATAGCGTTTTTAGATTAAGGGAGAAAATTGGAACAACGTGCGCCAAACAATTAACCCTTTGTGGACCAAATACCCAACTGGTACCTTAACCCTTTGGGGACAAAAACTGAAAGGTATGTTATTTGTCTACAGAATTGAAGGCATCGACGTCCGATAAGCTCAGAAGCTTTTTTGTTGTGTTTCATTTTAGTTTTAATGTGAATATGCCTTAAAATTATTACCTGGAAAATCCCACATTATGATGTGACATATTTTGACTATAACTGTATATATTTATAAAAGATTTGTAAATAATTTGACTTTAGAACACAGCAGAATGCTGTAGACTCTAATTTGGCTAACATTATTTGGTAAGAGTTTTAACCCTGATTTCAAAAAAAACAATATTATGGAAAATATGGTAACCTAAAAAAAGTTGTATAATTCTTGTCGAGCAAATTTACGCAAAATCACATAAAATTTTCTGCATTCGGCACGAGTTAATGAACCAATTTCAATTTTCACTTTCATTGCCGAACGTTGCCGAGACTTTAAAAGCGTACATAACCTCAAAATGTTCTACTTTCTTCGAAAATTCAAAGTTAACACCCATTTAATAACTATTTATACACAAAAATGGTGATAGGAGGGCATTTTTGATAAAAAGATATCGAATACTTTCTAATCAAATCGTTACTTATGCTAATATTGTGATTTTGTTTCATCCTGAACGTATACAAGCAAACATATTTCGTTAACAAGTTTTTAAAGATATTTGGATAATACATATTTGGCAGCCTGCCATGTAACGGTATAATTTCTGATACAAAAACAAAATTTATTTTTATTATATCTGAAGTGTTTCTTACAAGAAAGTAACACAAAATAAGTGAAAATACAAAGTGCGAAATCTGACTTTTGGCCAGTAAAATGGGCTGTTTGACCTATAGTGCAATTGCTCGACCGTATACATGTTCTTTTGTTGCTGCAATATTATACAATTGAAATCCGGGGAAATATTTTTTTTTATATTTTCGAATTTATTTTCAATTAAATGGGTTTCAGTAAGTATAATTATATCATTATTATGTAAAAAGTTAAAAAAAGAGGGGAAAAGATATTTGTTTTCAATCCCGTTTATATTATATGCTAAGACAGAGAGGTTTTGAAAATATATTTTTGGGAATGCATTTAGTTTTTTGACTCTGTTTCACGCAGTAGGTAATCGTAGTTAATATCCACAGATTTTATAATATCACCATAGATCTTTTGCAACTCATCTTTAGCATCATTCTTTCCGGCAATAAACTTTCGGTCTTTATTCCAACTAAACCATGTATTGTTTATTCTAATTTTGTCTTCTTTAACCGTGATTCTATGTTCCTTGCTTATCGCCAATATTTTCGTCTTAAGGCAGAGGGAAGCTTTTTTGAATTGCTGCTTTGGTGGGATGAGATCACGTTCAATATAAATATTGGAACCAGATAACTTCCTACTGTTACGTATGAATTCTTCTGACTCTTGGCTTGATGCGAATTCGGCAACTACGGTCATTTTTCCACTTCTTTCATAAATTTTACGAACCGATCTTGCCATTATTCGTAATTCTAGTTTACTATTCAATAAATTATTAACTTCCTTTGTTATGTCATTTTGGTTATGTCGTGTGCCCCTATACATTGTTTTCAGTGAAATATCACCGTGGTGCAATGATATGCACACCCGCCTTGCACGCTGAAGGTCGTGTTTTCGATTCCCGGCCAGTCAACATCAAAATTTTCAACGGTGGCAAAATATCCCTCTGTAATGTTGTTGCCATGAAAAACTTCTCTAGAAAAAACTTCTTTTTTATCGAATCTTAGGTAAAAACTCATCAAAATATCATACAGGGATACGAAGTTGTAAAAAAGTCATAACCCTAATGTTTATATATAACCGAATTTAATAAAGCCACTGGGTTTTAAGTGTCAATTCCATTGTGTATACATCAAATAAATCCTCATAAAGAAGGTAAACCCGAAAAAACCTATAATATAAACAGCCTATTAATTAACCTCTTAAAACTATATTTGTATTAGTTTCGTTTAAAGGATCACACCTAGTCGTGCATCTCAAAAAACATATTTTTTATGATTTTTTTCAAGAACAGTACCAGTCTTTTTTGACAGATATTTTTTTCATGTGCAAAGGCACATTTTGATCTACCTTCGCTAATTTTTTGTTGAAAAATATTTTCATAGTTTTGTGACAAATGTCCATCTACGAGACACTGTGATCTCTATATCTCGAAAACGACTGGACGGATCATCACATATCTATTGGCTTATTAAGTACCTAATAATCTAGTCTAATAATCTACCTAATAATCTGGGTCACTAGAGTCAATCTCAAGCGAGGCAGGTCTGTACTGGGCAGACTGGGGAATAATGAAGGCAATGTTGTAACCATCGTATAATGTTCTTTCGGCTCATAAAGTCTACCATTTCGCTGACTTTGTTACACTTGAATTGCAGGAACAATGCATTTTCGGTGGGCTGAACTACAACATGTTGCGTTTGTTGTTGTTCTCGTATTCCAACGACGACGATGAATCCGACGACAATGTTGGGGACACGCCGGAAAATGATCAGGAGAAGCAAGTAGAAACACAACTGCTATGACAAAAGTCTTGGAGGCGGCTAAGAGCCTCGGAAGTGTGCATCCATTCCTCACATCTATTATATCTTACCGTTGTTGGCATGTGGTAAATACGGATCTGGTGAACGGAACAGTTCCATGCCTCTGGGTTCTTCGCTGTACCGGCACGGACCAAACAAGCATGGATCAGGCATTACGGATATGTACTGCTTGTATGGTGAAAAAAATATATACGAAAACAAACACATAATTGTTGAGGTGACGAAGATTACACCGAGTGCATAGAACCAACCACCATATCCAAGTAGTATTATGGGTTCTGGTTGGTGGTATATTTTTGAATAGTGTGCCCAATTTCATTGCCCTAATTGGTTTAATTAAGTTTCCTTCTCGGAGGAACTTAAGTTTTGTATTAGTTCGTGTGGTATTCACTATGGTCCATCGATTGCGACAGCTGCAATAAGGTTGTCTTCGAATCTATCGAACTCCAAACATGATAAATCTATTTGATCATCTTGTGTCGCTTGATTTGATAACGTCATCTTGGTCCATCATACTATATCCAGATAATAGCGCCTGTAGGGCATGCGGAGAAGACGATGAAATATTGAACAATTTCTCTGCCAATGGCCAGCTTTTACAAATGTAAGATCCCAGATTCTAGGGAACGAGACCATAAATAATGGTAAATTATGAATTCGGTGAAATATGGAGGCCACAACCTTCAAAATACAGAAAATCGTGAGGTGCCGTCCTATAGGGTATATATGAAGACGTGGACCTATAACAACAAATTTCAAGTGGACAGTTTTACAACCCCAACGAAGACTAAATACCAAATTTCAGCGTTTTCGATAAGATATTGAAAGTTTTGTACCGCCAATGAAGACTAAATACCAAATTTCAGCCTTTTCGGTGGGATATTGAGACTAAATCCATCAAAATAACCGAAAATCGTGACGTGGGCCTACACTGACAAATTTCCGGTGGAAAGTTTTAGATTGCCAACGAAGACCAAATAACAAATTCCAGCCATTTGAGTGGTATATTGAGGCCACAACCTTCAAAATACGAAAAATCGGGAGGTACCGCTTTATGGGGGTTATATAAAGACGTAGGCCTGTGCGAAAACAAATTTACGTTGAAAGTTTTATACCCCCAACGAAGACTAAATACCAGATTTCAGAAATTTCGGTGTGATATTGAGGCCACAACCTTCAAAATACCGAAAATCGGATGGTACCGTTCTATGGGGACTATATGAAGACGTGAACCTATACCGACAAATTTCAGGTGGAAAGTTTGATACATCCAACGAAGACTAAATACGAAATTTCCACCATTTCGGTGGGGTATTAAGGCTAAATCCTTCAAAATACCAAAAATCGGGTGGTACCGTACTATGGGGCTATTTGAAGACGTAGACCTATACCAACAAATTTCAGGTGGAAAGTTTTGTTCACTTATCGAAGTCTAAGTACCAAATTTCAGCCATTTCAGTAGGATAAAGAAGCTAAAACCTTTAAACTACGGAACAACGGGAGGTACCGTTCTATGGAGGCTATATCAAAATGTGGACCGATATAGTCCATTTTCAATACCAAGCATGATGAAAATTGTAAAACAATTCTCGAACAGCACTTAACCATAAATAAGCGAAAATTAGAAAGTTTTGTAATGGAGGTACCCGAAGATGTTGTGCGATATAGACCTTATTGAAACTAAAGTGCAGTACACATTAGCTCTGTTCCAGAACTAAAAAGTTGTAACAATTTTTACCACTTTTACTCATTTTGCGTTCCGGTACACAAAATTTATATGAAAATCGTTTACGACTTTTACCACTTTTACGACTTTTACCACTTTATAAAGTACGGGAACAGGTCAATTCTCAGTTTTGAATATAAGTTTTCGCAATTATCGATAACTGTCCCACCGTCCAGCAACCACAAAATATTTTGTGGTTGCATAATGAATGACAATGTGTACCAGCTTTAATATAACGTTGGAACACATTTAGCGATGTGCAAATTTGCGATAAAAATCTGATACTCGATTTGTATGATATGTGAGTTTTGCCCAAGAAAATCGAATTCTGAATTCCTAGGTGCCATGTAATTTCTACCAACTTTGATGAATTACAAACTACATTTTCACACCATAGTCAAAGGGTATTATATTATTAGTTCAAATTTAAACCCAAAAATTATAGGACCATATGAATGAATTGAATAAATACTACACCATCTTATTATAATCCCACTCTTATAAATCTGTCAATCATAGAGTAAAGCTCTGGCGAATGACATAGACAATTCGCCTTTCAACACCGGCTGACGCCTCCATTGTAATCGATAGCTACACCAAGAATACGGGATAAAGTCAAACTTATGTTTTCATGCGAACATAAAACTACAGAATTATAGAAACAAACAAAAAAAATGACAAAACATATGTTTCCAATATAAATTCCCACCAGCGAAGTGAAGACAAAACAGCAACAACAACAAATATCAACATTAATTTGTACTTCAGTTCCGTTTGAACTTAAATTCTGTAATGCTTATTCACCATCTCACCATAGCTCATTTTCTAGCGAACATGACAGCAAAAAAATCAACAGCAACACCCTCTTCTGTACAGAGCGACAGCCCAGCCAATTTGTAGACATATTGTTTTGTACGAACAAATTCTATTGTTATTTTAAAGTCTGGTATTGATGTTGATTTGAAACATTATTTCTGTTGGCGTTTGGTTGGTAGAGATGGTGGTATGATTCCATAGAGTGACAGACAGACAGAAGTGTCAAAAACTGCACAAAACTATTAATCAAAATTAAAACAAAAAATAAACAATACATGTTAAACTCTCTCCCCCTCCCCAAACTCTGAATGAGAGTTGTATTTAAAACTTGAATTTCTAAAAATTAAAGGGTGCGAATCTCTAGCAACTGGTGGTGATATATCCGTGTGCATACACCCATAATTATAAAAGAACAAGTGATGTAATTTATTAAATTATGTTTTTAACGGATTTATTATTTTTATCGATTTTAATCTCTTCTGTTAGTAAAATCAATTAGACAATTAAAAGGTGTTTATTTTTATTTCGAACATGATATATGGTATTTGTATATGGTATATACTCAATTATAATTAGCGACATTAATATTATTGACCTTGTGGAATAAACATGCAGGCAGAGCAGCTTCTATTTTATTATTACATCAGGCAATATAAATTTTAAATAGCTAAAAATCCCAAAAACTCTTTTTCTGTTGTTCTTATTTTAGAGTTTAATGTTGTTAGATTGACCGAAAAGTGTCAGTCAGCTTTGCTGATAGACATACTATGTATATCTTCAGACTGTATAAAAAAAAACCAGTAAAGAAAGTATCAAAGTCGGGCGGAGCCGAATATTTGATACCCTACACCACAGTGAATATGTAAAATATATGTATATGGAAGCCATATTCAAATCTAAACCTATTTCGATATGTTTTGGCAAATTTATTTCTTGACCAAATTCCGTCACACATTCCAACTTTCATCGAACTCGGAAATATATAGCGTGTTTGGTGAAGCAAATACGCGAAATCGGCCGAAAATATATATGATAGCTATATCCAACTCTGAACCGATTTTCACCAAATGCAATAGCTTTCTTCCTATAGCTCAAATGATATTACTCAATTTTCAGCTGAAGAACAGACGGACATGCATAAATCGACACTGAAAGTGATTCTCGGTATATCCCCAAAAGGAAACTATGGGTCTATCTCGTTTTCTTATGTATATTAAATACAAATGCACAAAAACATAATGACCCTTACCACAGTGAGGTGTAGGGAATAAATAAAATATTATTTAAAAGAATTTAGTTTCAGTGTTTTATTTAGAAATGCACTTAAAACTAGGAAATAATTTGTCGCTTAGCCTCAATAAATATATCCTTTCTCATGATGGAATCTCTCAAATAAAACGCTTGCCGTTTAATTTTGCCACCATTTATAATTTAAACTCAAGCGTTTTATTTGAAAATAGTCCGATCAACGCGTAATTTTAAATAAGCTAAGAGCATATCACAAAGGAGTAGCTTGCAATTTGAGATGGCGATCGGATAATATTTAGAGGGTTAAATGGACCAAAACTTTTGTGTGAAAATTGTGAAAATTTTTAATATACATATTATATCTTAATTCCTGGAAGTTACATTCCGGACAAGTGAGATATAATTGAAAGTGGAACGCTTGACCTTTCAATTGATGCCAATTATGTTGGTGTACATGGTCAGTAACAGAGTTACAGCCTAATATATTCCGATATTTGTTTGTAGTGCAATAATAAACTCGCTAGAAATCGCAATTATACATCAATAGTCACGAAAGTATGCACCGGGTAAGAGTATAGGTCGAAAAAGATGCCTACAATTTTGAATGATGATCTGATATTCTTTAGCGGGTGAAATGGACCACTACTTTTGTATGAAAAATATAAAAAATTTATTTTTGTTCGATATTTTAATTCCTTGAGGACATATATATTTCGCAAAGTAGCCTACATATAGAAAAAACTACTGACCTTTCCTCTGATGTAAATTGCGATAAAGTGTTTGCTAGATAACGGGCCTACTGCCTAATATATAATGGGTTCTGTGTAGAGAACCACATTTTTAGCCCATGCTTCATATTGTCTCTCCAAAAGTTTATGTAACACCACGAAATATTCGTCCTAGACCCCTTATTTGGTATGCCAAAATTCATATCTCGACGAGATAAAGCGATTTAGCGATGTGTGTATGTCCATTAAAAATTGTAAACAAGCTTATATGAAAAATATAAAAAATTTATTTTTGTTCGATATTTTAATTCCTTGAGGACATATATATTTCGCAAAGTAGCCTACATATAGAAAAAACTACTGACCTTTCCTCTGATGTAAATTGCGATAAAGTGTTTGCTAGATAACGGGCCTACTGCCTAATATATAATGGGTTCTGTGTAGAGAACCACATTTTTAGCCCATGCTTCATATTGTCTCTCCAAAAGTTTATGTAACACCACGAAATATTCGTCCTAGACCCCTTATTTGGTATGCCAAAATTCATATCTCGACGAGATAAAGCGATTTAGCGATGTGTGTATGTCCATTAAAAATTGTAAACAAGCTTAAGGTCGCAATTATGGACCGATTTAACGAATTTTTTAAGGAGGTTGGGTTCGGGCCAGAATAGAAATGATTAGTTTTTGGTGATGATCGTGAAATGTTCAGGGGATGAAATAGACCAACAACAAAATTTTAACCAATTTTGTAGCGGCTCTGTAAGTCAAATTAATAACCCGGAAAATTTTAAACAAAGTTTGAGTTTATGATGAAGAAGAAGCGTACAAACCAAAGTTTGTGTGAATTAATTTTCCTTTCCTGCTACATAAATGCCTTTGTCATGCTAGATAACTTTTGGTTTTGGTCATAAGTATTATACATTACATCTCTGATATTTGATAATTAAATTTTCACAATCATTGGAAAGAAGTTCCGTGGAGAGCGATTGTCCAGGGATAGTGGTATAGGGTATCCCATGGTCGGCTCCGTCCGACTATAGACTTTTCTTACTTGTTTTTAAATTATATTTTATTTTTAACTTTTTAGTAAATAAATTTTTTTCCAATGAGAACAAAATTATAGTAAATTTAGGCCGAAAATTTAGATAACAAGTTTAAAATGCATGAAATCGTGTAGTACCGTTATATAAAGGCTTTACCAAAACCTGGACTTATGTCCATAATTTTTGGTGGGGAAGTTTCTGTACCATTGGTGACTCATAATGCCAAGTTACAGCCAATCCTGGCTAAAGATGGAGATAAAATCCTTAAAACACTTGAAATCGGGTGGTACCTCTATATGGGGGCTATATCAAAACCTGGAACTATGTAAATTTTTGATGGAGAAGTTTCTGTACCATTGGTGACTCATAATGCCAAGTTACAGCCAATCCTGGCTAAAGATGGAGATAAAATCCTTAAAACACTTGAAATCGGGTGGTACCTCTATATGGGGGCTATATCAAAACCTGGAACTATGTAAATTTTTGATGGAGAAGTTTCTGTATCATTGGGGACTACAAGTGCCAAGTAACAGCCAATTCGGCCTCAAAATGAAGATAAAATTCTCATAATACTTGAAATCGGTTGTTAACGCTATATGGGGGCTATACCAAAACCTGGACCTACACGCAGAAAAATATATGTTAGAAAAATGTTTGGATCCAAACAAATATTTGTTTGGGCCTGATTGCAAACAAATATATGTTTGGATCCAAACATAATTTGTTTCTTTCCAAACATTTATATGTTTGCAACATTTTGTAACATATTTCAATTTAATATGGTTGGGTACCAACATATTTTTTTATGTTAGAACATATTTTTCCCTACATTTTCATCGGCCTCATCGTCTCACCATCACATTGACAATGTATCAACAAACCACAACACAACCGCCACCATCGTCTCACGATAACATTGAGACTTTATCAACAAACCACACACACAACAACTAGCGCTGTCGCAACAATTGTTGTTATAACTGACAAACCGACAAACCAAACAACTGCAGTACGTTTGGTGTCGAAAAAAACAAAGTTCGCATAGTTAAATACTTCGCTACTACACATTTGTAATTTCTTTAATATAAAGGCAACATCTAATATCTCAACCTAGCGCTGATAGACTCTGCATGTATGTACATATGATTCATATTGTTGTGCTATGCTTACAAGACGATAACAACTACAGTGAAAATCTTTAGAAAAAGCGGTTACAAGTTTACAGTTACAATATTACATTATATATTTGAGTTTGGTGATAAGTGATTGACTGACTGACTCATCATCAACGCCCAGCTAAAACGGCTAAAGTTAGGAGCTTGAAATTTTACCAGTAGGTCACTGTTGATGCAAATGTGCGAACCACAAAAAATAACAATAAGAAAAATCCTTATTATTCATTATTATTACTTACTTATGTACTTAGTTGGCAACACATTTGTCAAATTAAATGCTATAATTTCTTAATACCGTAAAATATCACAAACAATTTCAAATTTTGTAGTTTACTTCTAGGCGCATTTATTTTATCGTAAACCAATATACATTGGAAAGACAATGAAGGTTGTTGTTTTCCATTGCAACAGATGTCGCAGTTGGTGATAATGGTATAAACTTCTTCATTCATTACGAATTATTTACGTCTCTTTAATAATTTTGTTTTCACATAACAGGTGTCGCACAAGAGATTTTCTTTCTTTAAGATCCAGTTAGACAAAAAATGATTATAAACGATGAATTTGTAAAAAATTTTGATTTTCAATTTCAAATTAAAACAAAAATTCTTTCAATAATGTTTGGTTTGTTGAACATATGAGATGCAATTGAAGACAAAATTAGGATGTTAAATTCAGAAATCGGTCAGAAATAACAAAAATAATTTCTATTAAAAAAGTAGTTTTGTTGTTGAGATTTTCTTTATAATTGTGTCACTCCCGCTAACGAAGTAGCGGGCACATGCTAGTTACAAAATAACTCTACTTTTTAGTGGCCAAAAAATAAGTACTTACTCCCTATGACATGCCCGTGTTAAAGTAATGAGAAAGTAGGCCAATTTGTAATGAGTATTTTTGCTGGGGTAAGATGCAACTGACGGCACACTTTGGCGGCAAAAAGAAACATGGATAAAACCATACATATGGTAGAGATGTACTCGCTGTATCCGAAAAGAGCATGCGTCTCAACTGATTTTAAAGAATTCGCGAATTACACGCTTTTAAACTATTGTATTTTTTCTTTGGTTGTTATTTCGATATTACTCTGTACTTTTTAATTCTATTGCTTATCACACTAAGCAAATATACTTTCACGATGATCAACTATTTTCCTTGAAGATGTTTTAGCAAAATACTTCAGGTTTTGTATGGAAATTTAGCGAAATAGTAGAATAACTCCTAAAAAAATCTTAAAATTTTCGTATTAAACCAAAAAATATATTTTTGAAATAATGTCCCAACAATAAACTTTTGTCTTTTGTTGTTGCTGCAATACGCAATTTAAAACCCCAATCTATAAAATTTTGATCTCACATTTTTCTGGACATTGCACATAGGTTTCAATCAGGAAATTTCTGGCCAAAACCCTATTTTTGAAGTTTCGAATTTTTTTTTTTTGTGCACAGAATAATAAAAAACACATCAAGTTATCTGAAAATAATTATTTTTTGTAAGCAACTTTAGTATTCGTTGATTTTGAAAATACCTGTAGTGACTCTACGTAGTATCCAATTGAAATAGAACGGTAATACCCACATCTATCAACCGATTTTCCTTAAAATTCATATTAAAGGTTTTCAGAGTGTAGAGAACAAGTCCGATTTTAGATATTTTGGGGATTTTAGCGACACTTTATGACCGATTTGGCTGAAATTTGGTAGTTTGACCTCTTAGAAGATATGAATCCTTCGTTCCAAAAATTATTTACATAGGTCAATGTTTTGGTTTAGACCCCACACTACGGGACCACCCTGTTCAAAAAATTTGGCAGTTGTTGGTCATTTTGGGCGGTAAAACGTAAGAATTGCTGTTTGTTCACATATATAATAAATAATACATAATTAATTTCAATACAAAATGGACGTTGAAATAGTTTTGGCCAGAAAATTTGGATTTGGGACCATTGTGCATTGCCTAGATTCTGTACGTATTTGAAATTTATTTTTTTTTTTAGAGATTTTTATGGGCTCTGAGTTAGAACAAATAAAATTGACTCCAATAAATAAATAAATAAAATAAATTTAGCAAATATTTAGGGGTCTACGGATAGAAAAACCCCCCATAACTTTTGGGCGCAGCATCCAATTTTGTGAACGCGAACAGATTTGACACCACTATTTTTTTCTTAACCCATGTGCCAAAAATCGTGAATGTGCTAGCAAAAAATTTTTTTAATTTTTTTCGATGGAATTGTAAAGGGAATTTGAAAATTCTAAGTCGATATAACTATGTAACAACCTCCCGTTCATTTGGGGTATAAACATTTTAATATGAAATTTGTCAGTGTAGGCCCACGCCTTCATATACACGCAGAGAAAAAATATTTTTTTAACTGGTGGTGGGCAAAATTTTATTTTGGCTGGCACGAAATAATTTTTGTTGCGCACATATTATTTTAAAGGCGATAATGTATATTGTCAATTTTGATTCTGTTCACCATATAAAACAACAACAAATCACAAAATCTCGATATATGGTAATATTTTCATAATTATCTGATGTTCAATCGAACCACAATCTGCTTAACTTTCTCAGTTTTACATATTATGTGTCAAAAACAACAGCTGTTCACTGCCAAAAGCAAATGTTCTCTCATTAGTTGTTCTGTCGCTGAGTAAGAAGGTTGTAAATTTTGTTTCATTTTCTTTTAAATGAATGGTATAAAATTGGTAAAACAACATTCCAAACAAGGAATGAAATAGTTCGAAGGTCTTAATGACTACAATTTATTTGGGAATGAAGATATGAACATGTGTAGAAAGAAAAATCAAAAAGTGACAAAAAGATATTAGTGCCTGAGTTGTGTTTCATTTCACTTCTTAAATAAAAAGAATCTCCGAATATTTCGTGCAAATTTTGTGCATTATTTCATTCATTGTAATTAATAACACTGTGCAGGGGTTCTGATGCATAAATTCGGTATTGTGAGAGTCCATGGAAGATTAAAATACCGTTGGTTTCTTTGGGTCACTTCGTTTTTCGATTTTATAACGGTAAATGTAGTGAAAAGGGGGTTTCTTGGATTTTCAACTTAAAATGGACATAACTTCTTTTTATCCCAACGGACATTTACAGCTTATTTGTTATATAAAAGGTGAAAATCATGTCTTTCGAATAAATCATAATTTTTAAAAATAGGGAAACAAATGGTTATTTTATAGTGATTTAAGTGTGACAAAAACGCTTTAAAAAACAGAAAAATGGTTTTCTTCGTGCTCTAGGCTGCGTAGAAACACCAAACTGCTGTTATTTACTTTTATCAAGAAGGAAATTTAATTAGCTTTACAAAATGGGGAAAACCAATGAAATCGGTTGAAAAATATATGAGTTACGCCATCTTTAGTGTTTTAACTTTTTGGTGTTTTCCTTTATAAAATACTAGCAAAGTGCCCGCTACTTCGTATGCGGAAAGGGTATAAAAACAAATAACAATATATAATATGAAAATGGCGAATTTTAATCAATATTTATTTTAGTACTGTTCGTCCCTTTTTAGTTCGATTTTCAAAAAGATCAGCCTTATCTCCCCTTTACACATTAACAGCGATACAAACGTTGCAATACTCACTCTAACTCCAAAACATACAGATTCCAGCACAGTCCCTACACCCAAGAAATTGAGTACACTTATAGCACGTTTTTCGACGACATGTCTCAATCCAACACTAACTTGAATACAAAATAAAAACAGTAATCATAATTCTAAGTCTCAAGATTCCAGGTGTATCCGTTCATCCAACTCCAAACTGTATCATTTCGTACTCTTCGTACCCATAAGTAAGGTTTTCGAAAACTACCTCAATTCTTCACTTAAACAAATTGTACCAAATTTACTACCATTTAGTACTTTTCGTAGCCATAAGTACAAATTTTCAAAACTATCTCAGTGCTATGTTCAAACAATAACCTTAATTCCAAATTTCAGGATTACAGATATATCCGATCACTCAAATCCAAATTTAGTACCATTTAGTACTATTCGTATCCAAAGTACGAATTTCTAATCCTACCTCTATCAACACTCCAACATCAATTTTAATTCCCAATTTCACGATTCCAAATCTATCAATGAAATCCAAATTGTACCATATTTAGTACCATTTAGTACTTATCCTACCCATAACTAAAAATTTCCACAACTTTATCAATGCTACACTCCAACAGTACTCCTTATTTCAAATCTCGGGATTTCAGCTATATCCGTTCACCCAAATCCAAATTGTTCCAAATTTTGTACCTTAGTATTATTCGTACCCATAAGTACGAATTTCCACAATTACCTCAATCCTACACGCCAACAGTAATCTTAATTCCAAATTTCAGGATTGCAGCTGCATCCAATCACAGCAATCCAAATTGTACCAAATTTGGTACCATTTAGTAATTTTCGTATCCAACGTAGGTACGAATTTCCAAACCTACTTCTATCAACACTCTAACAGTAATCGTAATTCCGAATTTCAGGATTCCAAATGTATCCGATCACACAAATTAAAATTGTACCAAATTTGGTACCATTTAGTACTTTTCGTACCCATAACTAAACATTTCAAAAATTTCATCAATTCTACACACCAACAGTAATCCTTATTCCGAATCTCGGGATTCCAGCTATATTCGTTCACCCAAATCCAAATTGTACCAGATTTGGTACCATTTAGTACTTTTCGTACTCATAAGTACAAATTTTCAAAACTGCCTCAGTGCTAAGTTCAAACAATAAGCTTAATTCCGAATATCAGGATTCCAGATACATCCGATAACTCAAATCCAAATTTGGTACAATTTAGTCCTATTCGTTTGTATGAATTTCCAAACCTACCTCTATCAACACTCCAACATCAATTTAAATTCCGAATCTCACGATTCCAAATGTATCCTATCACTGAAATCCAAATTGTACCAAATTTAGTACCATTTAGTACTTTTCCCACTGATAACTAAAAATTTCCAAAACTTTATCAATCCTAAACTTCAACAGTACTGCTTATTCCAAATCTCGGGATTCCAGCTATATCCGTTCACTCAAATCCAAATTGTACCAAATTTTGTACTATTCGTACCCATGAGAACGAATTTCCACAACTACCTCAATCCTACACGCCAACAGTAAACTTAATTCCAAATTTCAGGATTACAGCTGCATCCGATCACCGTAATCCAAATTATACCAAATTTGGTACCATTTAGTAATTTTCGTATCCAAAGTACGAATTTCCAAACCTACCTCTATCAACACTCCAACAGTAATCGTAATTCCGAATTTCAGGATTCCAAATGTATCCGATCACACAAATTAAAATTGTACCAAATTTGGTACCATTTAGTACTTTTCGTACCCATAACTAAAAATTTCAAAGACTTCTTCAATCCTACACACCAACTGTAATCCTTATTCCGAATCTCGGGATTCCAGCTATATCCGTTCACCCAAATCCAAATTGTAGCAAATTTGGTACCATTTCGTACTTTTCGTACGCATAAATAAAAATTGTTAAAACTACCTCAGTGCTATGTTCAAACAATAAGCTTAATTCCGAATTTGAGGATTCCAGATACATCCAATAACTTAAATCCAAATTTGGTACCATTTAGTACTATTCGTATCCAAAGTACGAATTTCCAAACCTACCTCTATCAACACTCCAACAGCACTTTTAATTCCGAATTTCACGATTCCAAATGTATCCTATCACTGAAATCCAAATTGTACCAAATTTAGTACCATTTAGTACTTTTCCTACCATAACTAAAATTTTCCAAAACTTTATAAATCCTACACTCCAACAGTACTCCTTATTCTCAATCTCGGGATTCCAGCTATATCCGTTCACCCAAATCTAAATTGTACCAAATTTGGTACTATTTAGTACTATTCGTACCCATGAGTACGAATTGCCACAACTACCTCAACCCTACACGCCAACAGTAATCTTAATTCCAAATTTAAGGATTACAGCTACATCCTATCACCGTAATCCAAATTGTACCAAATGTAGTACCATTTAGTACTTTTTGTTCCCTTATGTCCGAATTTCCAAACCTACCTCTATCCAACACTCCAACAGTAATCTTAATTTCCAATTTCAGGATTCCAAATGTATCCGATCACCCAAATCCAAATTGTACTAAATTTGGTACCATATAGTACTTTTCGTAGCCATAAGTACAAATTTTCACAAGTATCCCAATCCCACACTCCAATAGTAATTATAATTTCAAATTTCACTATTCCTGCTCTATCCGATCACTTAAATTCATATTGTGCCAAATTTGGTACCATTTAGTACTTTTCGTACCCAAAAGTACGAATTTCCAAAATACCTCTATCCTACACTCCAACAGTAATCCTAATTCTAAATTTCAGGATTCCAGGTCCATCCGTTCCCCCAAATCCAAATTGTACCTTATTTGGTACTATTTAGTACCTTCCGTACCCATATGTACGAATTTCGAAAACTACCTCCGTATCTCAAACCTACACTCCAACAGTAATAGTAATTCCAAATTTTAGAATTCCAACTTTATCGGTTCGCCCAAATTCACATTTTACCAAATTTAGTACTATTTAGTACTATTCGTACACATGAGTGCACATTTTCAAAACCACCTCATAATATCAAATTATCTTCTAAACCTTGATTTTCATTCCAAATTTCAAGATTTTAGCTCTGTCCGTTCACGTTATACCAAATGGTACTAAATTTAGTAACTTTTAGTACTTTTCGTAAACTTATAGTTCGAATTTCCAAAAACCCTTTGGTACACCTTTCTAACTCTCCATCAGTGAACCTCATTCCAAATTTCAGAATTCTAGCTCTTCGCGTTTGCCTAATACTAAGGGTACCATATTTAGTACCATTTAGTACTTTTCGTACTGTTCTAGTTCGAATTTCCAAAAACCGAGCCTTATCTCACCTATTCGGACCATGAGTGACCCTCACCCAAAATTTCAAGATTCTAGCTCCAGCCGTTTAGCCTGGGCGTTGATTATCAGTCAGTCAGTGAGTCAGTGAGTCATCATTACTGAACTCTTTTATAAGTATAAGATTGGTACCTTGTGCGTAATTAAGAAGTAGACAAATTCAAATTCCAACCATACGCACTAAGGTACCAACTTTTATAAAGGAAAAACCAAAAAGTGAAAACACAAAAAAATGCCATAACTCATCTATTTTTCAACCGATTTAATTGGTCTTCCCCATTTTGTAAAGCTAATTAAATTTCCTTCTTGATAAAAGTAAATAATGACTTAGTTTGGTGTCTTCTACGTGGCCTAGAGCCCGAGGAAAACCATTTTCCTGTTTTTAAGTTTTTGTCACACTTAAATCACTATAACTTAACCACTTTTTTTTCTCGATTTTTAAAGATTATGGCTTGTTCGAAGGACATGATTTTCACCTTTTAAAAATAAGCTGTAAAAGTCCGTTGGGGGAAAAAGAAGTTATGTCCGTTTTAAGTTGAAAATCCAAAAAACCCAGTTTTTCACTACATTTACCGTTATAAAATCCAAACCAAAGGTATTTTCGTCTTCCATGGACTCCAACAATACCGAATTTATGCATCAGAACCCCTGCAAAAAAATTTTGTCAACTTTTGTAGCACTGTGTATTTAATAGAATTGATATGCAAGTAATCGAAATAACAAGAAAAAGAATGTATGTATAACATAAACATCTGCTGTTGTTGTTCCGTAATGTTCTCTAACATAAACATGTCTTCGGTATAGGTATGGAACAAACGGAGAGAGAACTTCATAATGTTTTTATACCCTCCACCATATGGAGGGTATAATTAAATTTGTCATTCCGTTTGTAACACATCGAAATATTCGTCGGAGACTCTATAAAGTATATATATTATTGATCAGCATAAAATTCTATGTCGATTTGACCATGTCCGTCAGTCCGTCAGTCCGTCCGTCCGTCAGTCCGTCCGTCTGTCTGTTGAAATCAAGATACAGCTCGGAATTTTAAAGATAGAGAGTCAAAATTTGGTACAGAAGTTTTTATTACTTGCAGGATGGTTGGTATTGAAAATTGGATATATCGGTCCACGTTTTGATATAACCCCCATAGAACGGTACCTCCCGATTTTCGGTATTTTGAAGGTTTTAGCTTCATTATCCTACCAAAATGGCTGAAATTTGGTACGTAGTCTTCTTTAGGGGTGTAAAACTTTCCCCCAGAATTTTGTCGGTATCGGTCCACACCTTCATATAGCCCCCATAGAACGGTACCTCCCGATGTTCGGTATTTTGAAGGTTTTAGCTTCATTATCACACCGAAATGGCTGAAATTTGGTATTTAGTTATCGTTGGTGGTATAAAACTTTCCCCCAGAACTTTGTCGGTATCGGTCCATGCCTTCGTATTGCCCCCATAGAACGGTACCTCCCGATTTTCGGTATTTTGAACGTTGTGGCCTCAGTATTCTACCGAAATGGCTGAAATTTGGTATTTAGACTTCGTCGGGGGTACTCAAACTTCCCCTTTAAATTTGTTCATATAGCCCCCATGGAAAGGTACCTCCCGACTTTTCGTATTTTGAAGGTTGTGTCTTCAATATGATATAAAACTGTTCGCCAGAAATATGTCTGTACAGGTCCACGCTTTCATATTGCCCCATATCTGACTAAAATTCGTTGGTATAGGTCCACGTTTCGATATAGCCCCCATAGAACGGAAATTTTGTATTAAGTCTCCTTCATACACGAAAGGAAACTAATTATTCCATTTTACTTCAATACAACTTGTAGTGGAGGGTATAACAAGTTCGGCCCGGCCGAACTTAACTCCGTTCTTACTTGTTTAATGTTATAAAGTATAAGTGTATTGTACATTATATTTATTTATCCAAATTGTTCTTAATAAATAAAACTTTTATTTAAAATATATTAAAACATCTTTTAATGGACAATTAATCACAAAGGTACAGTATAATTCCAATAAAAATACTATTTATTACAGGCAACCACAACATGTTCCGGCGCCTACCACATCATTTTAAAATATGTCAAAAATTGTATTATTTAATTATGATAGAGGTTACCACTATATAATATAAATTTTACATTCAAAATATGGTGGCATAAATCATATTTTTTCTCTGCGTGTAGCACCCATAAAATAGTACCTCCGGATTTGCGGTATTTTGAAGGCTGTGGTCTCTATATTCCTCCGAAATGGCTGAAAGTTTGTATTTAGCCTTCATTTTGGGGTATAAAACTTTCCACATGAATTTTACCTTCATGAAGCCCCCCTAGAACGTTTTCTCCGAATTTTCGGTATTTTGAAGGTTGTGGCCTCAACATTCCATCGAAATGGCTGAAACTTAACATTAAGTCTTTATTTGGGGTTTAAAACTTTCCATATGAAAATTGTCGGTATAGGTTCACGCCATAATATGTCCCCCATAGAACGATACCTTCCTATTTTCGGTATTTTGAAGGACGGTTGTGGCCTCAATATTTCTCCGAAACGGCTTTATTTTTTCTATTTAGTCTTCGTTGGTGGTATAAAACTTTCCCCCATAAATGCGTCGGTACAGGTGCACGCCTTAATATTGCCCCCATAGAACGATACCTTCAGATTTTCGGTATTTTGAAGGAAGGTTGTGGCCTCAATATTCCTCCGAAATGGATTTAATTTTTTTATTTAGTCTTTGTTGGTGGTATAAAACTTTCCCATAAAAGTGTCGGTAAAGGTCCACGCCTTAATATTGCCCCCATAGAACGGACCTCCCAATTTTCGGTATTTTCAAGGTTACGGCCATTGAAATAGCTGAATTTTCAACTTTTCCCTCTAAATATGTCGGTATAGGTCCACGCCTTCATATAGCCACTATAACACGGTACATCCCAATTTTCGGTATTTTGAAGGTTTTGGCCTCAATATTCCACCGAAATGGCTAAAATTTTGTATTTAGTCTTCGTTGGTAGTATAAAACTTTCCCTCCGGAATTTACCCGTACAAGTCCACAACTTCATGTAGCATCCATAGAACGGTACCTCCCAAAGTTCGGTATTTTGAAAGTTAGACACACTGTCTTACCGAAAATGCTGGAATTTGGTATTTAATCTTCTTCATAAACGAAAGGAAACTAATTGTTCAGTTTTACTTTAATACAAATTGCGGCTGGGGGTATAACAAATTCGGCCAGGTCGTACTTAACGCCGTTCTTAGTCGTTTAGATTATATAATTTAGGCTTTTGTGGTATCCATGTTTGAAAAGTGTTTTCACCTAAAATTGTGGACAGGAAAAGAAACTAATTTTTCCATTTTTGTTAAGAATATTCTATGGTGGAGGTTATAAAAGGTTTGGCCCGGCCGAACTTAACGAATTTTAAATTGTTTTTACTTATTACTTTTTACTTGTTTTGAGTTTTTACACTCTTTGAGCAAATAAACGATATCTACATAGTACAGGCCTAAATTCAATCAAATTTAAAACATGCTCTGCTTTATTTCTTTGTTTAAACTTAATTGTTGTTAATATAATCTTTATGACAATCATATTTCTTCCGCCAAACCATAAACTTCAGTGGAAATTGTATCCACCACCAGTGTTTTGCAAACTTCTTTCGCGCTTTTGTTTTTGCATTTTATTATCTTGTAAATATTTAGTTTTATTTGTATATTCATAAAACGTTACAAAATTATTTGCGAAGCGAAAAGCTAATAAAGTCAAGAGGCAACAACAACACGGTGACTTTGTAAGACAATTACCTAAATTTAAACGCCTACGCCCTGCCAAACTAAACCCTGAATATGCCCCATTAAATCTGTCCGTAATCAGATAAATTAATGTGGACTCATTTACGTTGCTTCTTCGTGTTTTATGTATATTTCCCTGCCACTACTGACTGTTGCTGACGGTTTTCTTTTATGTTGGTCTTTTGTTTTTTTGTATTCCGATTTTACTTTTTGTTGTTGCTTTTAATTTACTCTCACTAGGATTAATAAAACTTATCTTTATGTCTTTAAGCGGCTTGTAATACTAAAGGCTACCTTAGCTAAATACAACGAAAAAACACTAACAGCGGCCAAATGTGGACGACGTGAACGTGGACACTGTCCTGTTTTTGTTGAGCGATTTAGTTATGGATATAAAACCCTTAAACGCACATGTTTTTTGCCTGGTATTTTTTATGTTATTTACTGTTTTGTTTTGATGCCGTGTCAGGAGGTAAGGCACGGAAGGTAAAAATGAAAATCTGGAATAACTAGGAGGAGTTCTAAAGTAATTATGCATAGTAATTAAAATGTCAAAGTTAAATAAATACTATACTAAAAATTGTGGAAACCTGTACCGACATTTTTATACAGGCGTACCTTTACTTAGGCTTAAGATCGATGAACACACAAGGCTCTTCAAGACATTTATTTTCGGTCAATAGTGACCCAAAAAATTGTGTTACAAAATATAGAGCCACAACCAACATATAATACCTTCCCTCCATATTGATGTGGGGTTTGAAAATCAATTTCACTTTTTGAATATATCTAATTTTTGAGGATTTATTATTATCTTTAATACATTTAAATGTTCAATATATTTAAAATCTAATTTTTAATATTTAAAACATGTACGAAGGACGTTAAATTCGGCCCGGCCAAACTTTTTATACTCTCCACCACGAACTGCATTGAAATATCTAAAAATGTTTCGAATTGAGCTTTTGTATCCTCTGACAGAACACAATACAAAATTACAGCTATCTCGGTTAGAAAAATTGACAAAAAAAAAACTTGAACTACATACACCTGATTAAAACTGGTTCTTAGTGGTTCGACTAAAACCCGGATATATGTACATGGATAGTTTTTTTGCGAGTAAGTTTTCTATATTTTGGGAATACAAAATTCCGATAAACAATCATTTAAAAGCGAAGACTAAATATGAAATTTCCGTTATTCTGACCGAATAATGTAGCTAAAACTTTCGACATAACGAAAATGAGGAGTACCGTTCTATGAGGGCTGTATTAAGCGTTCATCTGTACCGAGAAATTTCTGGAGGAAAGTTTTGTAACTCCTACGAATACTAAATAACAAATTTCAGTGATTTCGGTTGAAAAATATGGCTGAAACATTTAAAATAAGGAAAATCGGGGGTCCCAGTTCTATGTAGGCTATATGAATTTTTGGGCATATACCGCCTAATTTTTGTTGGAACCTTCAAAATACCGAAAATCCGGAGGTAAGCTTCTATGGGAGCTATATGAAGACGTGGACATATACTGCTAATTCTCTTCTGGAATATTTTATACTAAATACAACATTTTAACAAATTACAACAAACTACCGAAAATCTGAAGTTACTGTTCTATGGTGTATCTATAAAAAGATGGAACTATACCTACAAATTTCAGACGAAAAGTTTTGTACCACTAACGAAGACCAAATACCGAATTTCAGCCATTTCGGCGGGATATGGAGGTAAAGTTCTATAATCTATATGAGGGCGTGGACCTATATCGACAAATTTCAGGTGGAACGTTTTATACCCCGTACGAAGACTAAATACCAAATTTCAGCCGTAACGGATGGATATTGGAGCCGCAACATTCAAAATACCTAAAATTGGGAGGAAGATATATGCTGACGTGGACTATTACGGACAAATTTCAGGTGGAACCGTTTTTTACCTCCAACGAAGACTAAGTACCAAATTTCAGCCATATTGGTGGGATGTCCACAACCTTCAAAATACCGAAAATCGGGAGGAATCGTTCTATGGGGGCTATATGAAGGTTTGGACCTATACTAACAAATTTCAGATGAAAAGTTTTATACGAATTCTAAATACTAAATTTCAGCCATGTCGGTGTAAAAATGAAGCTAAAGCCTTCAAAATACCGTAAATCGGGAGGTATCGTTCTATGAGTGTTATTTCGCCCACATGAGATGTGTATATTTGGAAGACGATCTCTTAGCTTTTCTATTGATGTCAATTATTTTGATGTACGTGTTCAGATAACAGTGTTACACCCTAGTATAATATACAGGGATTCCGAAGTTTTAATTGTGTGTAGTGTAACCATAATCTCACTAGAAGTCGCAGTTACAGTGCGATACTGCCAAATGTTGTTTTGGGTAATGATCAGATCAAAATTAAAATTTTATTTGATTCCATTTTGTAGCACATGTTCCGACAATTTGCGAGTTCGAGTACTTGAAGAGTACGAGTTTTGCAAGAAAAAAAAACAGGTGAGAGTGAAAATGCTTGAAATAGAGTACGAGTTTACACGAAGAGCAAAATTTAAAACTTTTAAACCATTTGTAGTCGATTCAGCAATGTCCATCTGGCTGACTGAAGGACACGATAACGGTCCAAAACAAACAAAGAAACAAATTAATGTTTTTTCCAAACTTAGAACAAGTTCGAAAATGGGCCATATTGCTCCACTCCCTCATGTTGCACTCCCAAACATACAATATGTTCGAATGTAGATTATATCGGTCCACTCCTTCGAGCACCTCCTACATACAATTTCGGAAATTTCAGTTTAGGGTTTTTTTTTGCAACAGGTAGTACTCTGGGCCCCTATCACGACAACACAAGTTCTTTCAAGGGGACGCCCATACATCCTGAACAAATTACACTTAAGCTCTAAAAATTCCCTACGGTCACAATGCGTTGTGACGTCAACTCTCGAAGCGGTTATAGCAATGGTCCAAACTTTGCATATCGGTACCTCCTCCACAAGTGTTTAAGTATATTCGCTAATGTAAACTTAAACGGAGCAGCCCATTTGGCCCAATCATTGGATCTCGTAATATTTTGTCCTAATTTAGTGTGAGTTCGAAAATTGGCAACTTCGGTCCACTCCTTAGGTTACCTTCCTTATAAAATTTCAACATACATATTTATTTAAGTGCAGTTGAAGGACTGTTAGAGGTTACAAATCGATATTAGGGTTACAAAATTCTAAAAACCCCCCAAATACATAATTTTTGGGAAAGGATGTTGGCTGTGTAGCAGGATTTCGATATGTCCACAGTGATATCTCTCATTGATACTTTTTTACTTGTTTCTTAATACAAATTTAATTTTTTGAAGAAACATGTAAGTAAATATTTATATCGGCCATTTTGTAGAAAATTTACTTATGTTGAAACTGAGGTATGGGGTATTGTAACTCGCGAATTGTTGTAATATACAATAACTTTTGAACGCATTTAGGTAAAATAAACTGTTTTAGCACGATTCACCAATGGATTTCTTAAAATTACAATTTGAGCAGAAGCTGTGGTCATATTAATGTAAAAAAATAGGAAAAAATCGTTGAAGGAAACGAGTTTTTTAAGTCAATTTTCAATTAGTGGCTTTACAATACAATGTAGAGTATAATGTTGAAAGAAGAAGTTAAAGAATACACTTCACAGATGAAGTTTCTAATGTATGATTTTTTAATATAACCACTGCATCAATCTCAAACGAATGCTGACAATTTGAAGACTGTAAAATTGGGTTTTTGAATTTTTGCTCTAATCGGGACGCGCAACTGTACTCGTGTAAAAACTGATTATGAGATTGTAGTACTCGCAAATACGCATTTTTTGATGTATAACTACGGCGTGTAGCCTTCAAAGGTTCACAACAATCTCAGCTTAAAGTCGAAATTTTCGTGCGTAAATTTTTCTAAAAAAACATTTTTTTGGATTCAAAATTTACAAATGCCATTCGATTTCAGTGGAAACCCGCGTGAATTTAGTTTTTTTACGTTCTGAATCTAACAAGCCTTTGCGCGTCTAAATCAATCCACTATATCGGGGGATATGATACCCCTAAAATTTCGAAAATCTGCAAAAAATGTTTTTGAAAATATCGCATATTTAGACGCGTTTTAGATGTGTTATTCCTACTTAAATAAATAGAGCGAAACGCATATTTAAAATGTGCGAAAACAGATATTGAAAAACGTTCGCGAATCCGGAGATATAATAGATTTTTTCTAAAAACTGAGTGCGATGCTACATCCACGGTTCTTGATGGATCGCATTGAAATGACATAGGATGATGTATTTTTTAATGGTGATCATTGAAATCGTATGCGCATAAAATGCAAATGTACTTCGTGGAAATTATGGGCATTTTACTGTTTTTTGCACCCTAACATGCAACTGATGCTACATCGTGGTCGCCAAATGGAATTTCACAAAGTGTATATCAAATAAGAGGGATTGATTCGCTGTTTGGAAAATTGGATGCGCATCATGCCATTTTCACTATTACGTGGTTTATATGCGTTTCAAATGTTGTAATATTCAATATAACATTATTTTAATGTTATGCCACAATTGGAATTCCTTGTGATTTAATATAATGTTCTAAAAATATTCGCCAATAAGAAAACTATATACGAAAAATTTTTTGCAACGAAATATCTTCATTATTGCGTGACATTTGGACGAAAATGACGAAGAACTCAAACATTTTTTCTTCAACCTTTCCTATAAAACCATAAAAAAACAAGTAAGCAAATGCTATAGTCGGACGGGGCCGACCATGTGATACCCTACACCTCTACCCCTCGGAATTAGCTTTCAGCAAATCAGAATTCCTTAATGGAAGTAATAATCTTACTGTAAGAAATAACTTAATGTCACCTTATCACATCAAGATAACATAAGGTCGCTGAAGGTCGTGGGTTCGATTCCACAGCCAGGTAAATTCAAATTTTCAACGGTGACAAAATACCCCTCGGTAATGTTGACGATATGTAAACCTTCGCTTCAAGAGGTGTCAGATTCGGCGATAGCCTATGCGAATCGGGGTACACTCATTGATATGAGAGAAGTCTCCCTCATCCCTTATTGGATGTTTGTGAAACAATCATATATATTTTGGAATCATTGGAAAACTGCAATTGTTTTGCCCCTTCCTCTACATCTTTAAATTTTCTTTAAATATCAGTATCCTTTTTGATATACAACTAATATAACTAAATATATAAGCCCCTACGAATGTTACAATGTAAATTGCCATATCTCTGGTATTTAACCGTGAAATTGTCGACCGACGACCAGCACTCCAATTTATTCAACACTACTAATGATATGTAAAAATTTTCAATTTAAGATCTATCGTCGAAAAATTGCGCACTTGCACCAAACATATGCTATTTGTGCTTTTTATACCCTCCACCATAGTATGGAGGGTATATTAAGTTTGTCATTCCGTTTGTAACACATCGAACTAATCATTTGCGACCCTATAAAGTATATATATTCTTGATCAGGATAAAATTCTAAGACGATCTAGCCATGTCCGTCTGTCCGTCCGTCTGTCCGTCTGTTGTAATCACTCTAGCGTCCGCAATAATTGAGATAGAGTGCTGAAATTGTGCACCCGAGCGTCTTTTTTCCATAGGCAGGTCAAGTTCGAAGATGGGCTATATCGGTCCACTCTTTGGTATAGCCCCCATATAACGGTACCCCCGGATTTGAGGTATTTTGACGTTCTTCGCCACATTTGGAGACCAAATTAGCTATAATTTGGCACTTAGGGTTCCTAGTGATCAACAAACTTATATCCCAGAGGATATGGGCATAGGTCCATGTTTTGGTATAGTCCCCATATAACGGTACCTCTCGATTTTGGGTATTTTGAGAATTTAAGCCACAATTTTTAACCGAACTATCTGCCATTTCACATTTGAGGTTCTCAGTGGTCATGAAACATCTCCACGAAACATCGTCAACATAGGTCAATGTTGTGGTATAGCCCCCATATATCGGTACCTCCCGATTTTCGGTATTTTGAGAATTTTAGCTAAAATTTTTAACCGAACTAGCTGTTATTTGCCATTTGAGGTTCCCAGTGGTCATGAAATATCTCCAACAAACAACGTCAACATAGGTCCATGTTTTGGTATAGCCCCCATATAACGGTACCTCCCGATTTTCGGTATTTTGAGAATTTTAGCCCCAATTTGTAACCACACTATCTGCAATTTGACATTTGAGATTCTCAGTGGTCATGAAACATCTCCACGAAACATGGTCAACATAGGTCCATGTTTCGGTATGGCCCCCTTATAACCGTACCTCCCGATTTTCGGTATTTTGAGCATTTTAGTTACAATTTTTAACCGAACGAGCTGTAATTTGCCATTTGAGGTTCTCAGTGGTCATAAAACATCTCCACGAAACATCGTCAACATAGGTCAATGTGGTATAGCCCCCATATATCGGTACTTCCCGATTTTCGGTATTTTGAGAATTTTAGCTAAAATTTTTAACCGAACTAGCTGTAATTTGCCATTTGAGGTTCCCAGTGGTCATGAAATATCTCCAACAAACAACGTCAACATAGGTCCATGTTTTGGTATAGCCCCCATATAACGGTACCTCCCGATTTTCGGTATTTTGAGAATTTTAGCCGCAAGTTTTAACCGAACGAGCTGTAATTTGCCATTTGAGGTTCTCAGTGGTCATAAAACATCTCCAACGAAACTTCGTCAACATAGGTCCATCTTTTGGTACAGCCCCCATATAACGGTATCTCCCGATTTTCGGTATTTTGAGAATTTTAGCTGCAATTTTTAACCGAACTAGCTGTTATGATCGGTATTTTGATTATTTTAGCTACAATTTTGTCTATTCAAAAATAATCGTCAATATAGGTCCATGTTGTGGTATATCCCCCCATATAACTGTACCTCCCGATTTTCGCGAATTTTCAGTGGTCACGAAATTTCTTCATTCGTCAACATGGGTCCATTTTTGAGGGTCCACATTGTTTTTATGAAACTACCCTCAATTTGACTCTTGAAGCTATAAAACTATTCCACCAAAAAAATTAAAGATAGGTTGACTCTTTGATATAGCCCCGTAGGTGGTACCTTTCACCTAGCTGAACACATTTTTTTAGATTGGATTAGATAACACTGTGCAACAAAATGGAGGTGAACGTCTCGGGCACGGAAAATTCCTCTTGGGGATGAAAGGCCTTGGTGAGTATATTATGAACCCCGAAGGACAGATCCGCCGTGAGTCGAACTTCCGCGTTATGGCGTGATGAAATTTTTGTTAGAGATTTTGTGGGCCATCGGGAATTAGCGTTATATCTTTGTTCACTGTTGCTTAAATGCTCTACAAAAACAACAAACAAAGATATAATGCTAATTCATGATGGCTTACAGGGTCTCTTGCAAAAACTTCATCACGCCATAAGGCGGAAGTTCGACTCACAGCACATCTGTCCTTCGGGGTTTTTAATATACACACACCAAGGGCTTTCATCTCCAAAAGGAATTATCTCTGCCCCAACATTTGTGTTCACAGTGTAATTTAAGCAATAGTGGGAGGCAGTAGGATTCTATCCATTGCCGAAAAGTTGTTCCACCTAACATTTTGAAAGGACCCTAATTATTCAATTTTATTTAAGACTATTTTATGGTGGAGGGTATAAAAAGTTCGGCCCGGCCGAACTTAACGACTTTTTACTTGTTTAATATCAAATATATATTTTATATTGGTAAAAAATAACTAATAATGAATAGGGATCCAAATAATGGGAATGTTAAAAGGGAATGTCTGTTCTCTACACAAAATCCATTATATATTAGACAGTAGGTCCGTTATCGAGCATACACATTATTGCAATTTACATCAGGGGAAAGGCCAGTAGGTTTTTTTTTCATATGTAGGCTACTTTGTAGGCATATGCCCTCCAGATTTAAAATATGGACCAAAATGTTTTTTTATTTTTCATACAAAAGTAATGGTCCATTTCACCGGCTAAATAATATCAGATCATCATAAAAAATTGTAGGAATCTTCTTCGACCTAAACTCTTATCTAGCGCAAAATGTCGTGGCTATTGAGCTATAATTGCGAACTTTAGCGTGCTAATGACAACACTACAAACAAATAACTGGAAATATTAGGCTGTAACTCTGTTATCTGACCAGGTAGATCAACACAATGGGCATCAATGGAAAGATCAAGAGTTGGTCTTCCAAATATTATTAACAGAGGCAGAATATGTCTTAAGAAAATAAGGATACTAGCTGTATATTAAAAATTTTCACTGTTTTCACACAAAAGTTGTAGTCCATTTAACCATCTAAATATTATTTGATCACCATCTCAAAATGCAAGCTTCTTCTTTGTCATATACTCTTACTTTATTTAAAATGTCGCTGCGATCGGACTATTATTGCGACCTACGGAGAAGCTACGAAATCGGGTAAAAATTTTGTTTTTGGTACATTTCACCCGCTAAATATTTCACGATCATCACCAATTAAAATAGCGATCTATTCTGATGTGAAACTGACCTCCATACAAAATTTCGTGACGATCGGTCCATAATTGCGGCCTAGAGTTTGATTACAATATATAATGGACAGACGGACACACGGACGGACGGACGGATACTTACGCTATATCGCTTTATCTCGTCGAGATATGAAAAATGGTATACCACATTGGGGGTCTGCGACGAATATTTCGCGGTGTTACATGAATTGTTCCCAAAACAAACTTATAATACCCTTTCCACCTAGTGGTGTAGGGTATAATTAAATTAGAATAACATGATTTTTATTTCTTTCGTCATATTTTCTTTGTATTTTTGCAAATAACATGAATACTATAGCTCCGAACTTCACGACTTAGGTTTCATTTTATTCCTCACAATGTCTGGATGCTGCTTTAATTTTTTTATATATTTTTTTGTAAGTATAAGCGCTATTATTTCAAAAATATGTTTGTAAATACGTGAAATTATTTAACAAATTTAATATTTCGCGAATCCATTGAAACTTTTCGAATTTTTTGGGTGCGAATTCAGTTAACGCAAATAGGATATAACAGCTTAATATATTAAGCCGCGGTTTTTTTAGAATTTTTTCTAATTAGCATAATTAAAACGGTCATATCTTTTGCGCGCAACGATCAAAATTGGTAACGAAAACATATTTGGAATGACGATTTTTGTCTTAATCTATGTACCAAAAATCATAGATGTAGTATCAAAAATTTTTTTCAATTTTTTTGAAATGGAAAAGACGATTTTAGAAATTTTTGCTGATATATCCATTATAAAATAAAGAAAAAAGCAACTAACGTTTCTAGTAATGACGGTGTATGTATGTGCTATTTCTCATCTTATGTTTTTATAACTTAGCCGTCCATGTCGCAATCATACAAAAGAAATTTCGTGGAAAACTACCAAGTGGTGTAGGGTTTCACATAGTCGGCCCCGTCCGACTATAGCCCCCTCTTATTTGTTATTATTCCAATTGCGAATATTTCCGCTTCCGAAAAAGAAAAAGATAAAAACGAAAGTAGCAAAGATTACCTATACAATGATGCAAACCTGATGATGCACCTTCCACTATGAGTCACTCAGATCTAACAATGTATGCTCAGATTCAGGTACCACGTCTTCAAACAATATTGAAATAGCAGCAGCTTCTGTAAAGCTACCTCAATTGTCCTCTCAATGGACCAATTGTCCAGACGCCTGGTTCGTGTATGCGGAAATGCAATTTGCAATAAAGGGTATAACATTATCAAATACAAAGTATAAGTGCATAGTCACAGCCTTATCACAAGATGTTATAATGAGTGTTCTCGATTTTATTCAATCTCCACCACAAGGAGATACACTTGAAAACTTAAAGCGAATTTTAATTGATCGTCATACAATCGGTGAAAGTAAGAAATTAGATTTATTATTGTCAAATTCAGAGATAGGTGATCGCAAACCATCTGAAATTTATCGCTCCTTACTTTTGCTGGCAGGAAATAATTTAAGTATAGATATTTTAAAGCAACTCTGGATAAAGAAATTGCCGAGAAAGCTGGCCGTTTCATTAACTAGCTCGGGAGTTACTGACATGTCGGAAGTGATAAAATTAGCAGAAAAAATATGGGATGTCTTACAGGAAGATGAAGTCGCAAGTGTCGTAACATACGGAAAATATGGAAACAAAGATTGCTCAGGTGGCACGGGTTACGATAAATTTTTGGAACAAATGGAAACAATTTAGTAGGGGTAGGCCTTTCAGTATTGTTTTTATACTCTTCGCCATAGTATGTAGGTATATTTACCCGTCTGTTGTAATCATTCTAGCGTCCGCATTAATTGAGCTTGAACGCTATATTTGTGCACCCAAATGTATTTTTGCCATAGGCAGTTCAAGTTTGAAGATGGACTATATCGGTCCATGTTTTGGTATAGCCCCCAAGTACCTGTACCTCCCGATTTTCGGTATTTTGAGAATTTTAGCTATATTGTTTGACCGTACTACCTGTACTTTAGCATTTGATGTTATATAACGCTACCTCCGATTTTCGGTATTTTGAGGATTTTAGCTACATGTTTTTGGTCAAACTACGTGTTATTTAACATTTGAGGTTCCCAGTGGTCACAAAAAATCTCCAACATCAATTTTTAACATAGGTCTATGTTTCAGTATAGTCCCCATATAACGGTACCAGATTTTCGGTATTTTAAGGATTTTAACTACATTTTTTTTGGCCAAACTACCTGTCATTTAACATATGAGGTTCCCAGTGGTCAAAAAATATCTCCAACATAAATTGTCAACACAGGTCCATGTTTTGGTATAGCCCCCATATGACGGCACCTCCCGATTTTCGGCGTTTTGAAGGTTTTTTGCAACATTTTTTGACCGAACTCCCTGTAATTTGACGTTTCAGGTTGCCAGCAAAAATTGTCAACACGACACCTCCCATTTTTGAGGATTTTACCTAACATTTTTGACAGACGTACCTGCTGTTTGACGCTTGAGGCTCCCCGTTGTCAACAAACATCTCCACCAAAAACCGTCCAAATAGGTCCATGTTTTGGTATAGCTCCAATATAACGGTACATCCCGATTTTCGGCGTTTTGAGGGTTTTTCGCAAAATCTGTTGAACGAACTCCCTGTATTTGGCCAGAGGCCACAAAATATCCCCACCAAAAATTTTTAACATAGGTCTATGTTTTGGTATAGACCCCATATTACGATAACTCTCGATTTTCGATATTTTGAGGATTTTATCTATCTTTTTTGACAGAAGTAGCTGCAATTTGACGTTTGAGACTCCCAGTTGTCAAAAAACGACTCTACCAAATATTTTCAACATAGGTCCATGTTTCGTTATAGCCCCCATATAAAGGTACCTTCCGATTTTCATTGTTTTCAGGGATTTTAGCTAAAATTTTTGACCGAACTAGATGTAATTTGCTATTTGAGGTTCTCAGTGGTCACAAAATGTATCCACCAATAATTGTCAACATTTAATTTTACACATGTTTTGGTATAGCCCCCATACAACTAACGGTACCTTCCTATTAGAGGTATTTCGAGAATTTTAACGACATTTTTAATGAACTATCTGTTATATGACAATGGATTTTCCCAGTCGTCACAAAACTTATCCACCAAAAATTGTCAATATAGGTCCACACTTTGATATAGCTCCCATATAAAGGTGGCGCCCGACTGAAGAAATTTTTGATACATTTTCTGACCTTATATAGGCATTTGGTTCCGTGGTCACAAAATATCTCTATTTAAACTTGTGAACAGGATGGATAATTAACTAATATGTATTTGATGGCGGAGGGTATAAAAAGTTCGACGCAGCCGAACTTAACGCTTTTTTACTTGCTCTTGTTTTGCGTCGCCCTAATATAAGCATTGTCACAACTCGAACTCCTATATCTCAAAAATACCATTAAGGCCAATCTTTCAGAAAATTTTCACTCCTACAATATTTTTTGCGGTTCCCAAGTAAACCCGTGAAAACCGATAAAAAACCCCTAAAAATGTGAATTTGAAAGCGATTAAAAAAAACCCTCTTTCTTGGTTTTGGATTTTTATACCCTCCACCATAGGATGGGGGTATATTAAGTATGTCACTACGTTTGTAACTACTCGAAATAATCATTGTAGACCCCACAAAGTATATATATTCTTGATCAGCGTGCAATTCTACATCGATATAGCCATGTCCGTCCGTCTGTCCGTCTGTCCGCCTGTAGAAATCACTCTAGCGTCCGAACGGATTGACGTAGGTTGATGAAATTTTGGGAAAATATGTTATATTTACGTAGGACTTTTGGTATTGAAAGCGGGCTATGTAGGTCCTCGCTTTCGTATAGCCCCCATACAAAATGACGCGTGACGCGTCGTCGTTTTAAGGAATTTTTAAGATATTTGGCCCATTTTACCACCGAATTGGTTGTAATTTGGTACTTTGTGTCTCCAGAGGCCAAAAAATATTCCTACCAAAGTTGGGTTATATAGGTCCACCTTTTGGTATAGCCCCCATATAAGGCCCCGTATAAAGTACGCGTCATTTTAATATATTTTGAATGTATTAGACCCATTTGACCACCGAGTTGGTTGTAATTTGGTATTTTATGTCTTCAGAGGCCAGAAAACATTCCTACCAAAGTTGGGTTATATAGGTCCACGTTTTGGTATAGCCCCCATATAAGGCCCCATATAAAGTACGCGTCATTTTAATATATTTTGAATGTATTAGACCCATTTGACCAAAGAATCGGTTGTAACTTTGTATTTTGTGTTTCCAGAGGCTAAGAAACATTTCTACCATAAAATGTTTATATAGGTCCACGTGTTTATATAGCCCCCATAATACAATATCTCCCGATTTTCGATATTTTGAACGTTTTAGCCTCATTATCACACCGATATGGCTGAAATTTGATATTTAGTCCTCTTTAGGCGTATAAAACTTTCCCCCAGAAATTTGTAGGTATAGGTCCACGCCATCATATAGCCCCTATATAACGGTACCTTCCGAATTTCGGTATTTTGAAGGTTGTGGCCACATTAATCCACCGAAATGGCTGAAATTTGTGGTGGAGGGTATAAAAAGTTCGGCCCGACCGAACTTAACGCTTTTCTTACTTGTTCTTATCTATGAACATTGCTGTTTCAATATCCTCAAAAAAGTTCACAGGTGTAAATGGTTTTCATTTAAAGTTAGTTAAGGGCACCGTACATGACATTGTTTTAGGAAGAGGAGAGACAGTCACTGCATTGACCCAATTTTAACTTCCATATCTAAAAATGGTAAAACCTACGAACATACCATAAGATCCAATCTTGTAGGGAATTTTTACTGCTACAACATTTTATTTAGTCCCATTACGATAGGACTTGTGGTTTCCAAGTAAAACCGTGAAAACCTACAAAACCCCTAAAAAATTTGAACTTGGACCGCAAATTTATTTAAAAATCCTTCCGCCGATATTTTTGATTTTTCTCATTTATGAATATTGTAATTACAGAATCCGCAAAAACTTTCCAGGTGTAAGCACCTTTAATTTAACGTTAGTTAAGGCGCACCGTGCTATCATGACCTAAGTTTTTTAAGTTGGATGTACATAGTTATTCGAATTTGTTTGATGATTTAGGCTTCTAATAACTAATTAAAAAGTTTTAGGACGTCACAGTTAATTTAGCAATATTTTTAACTGAGTTGACTATAAATTCGTATTATTAGGACTCTCATGATTCCTACTCATTTGCTGAGTTCAATGTCTGTTTTTCTTTCTACATTCTACACCCCTCCCTATTTTTACACAACATTATCTAAAACTTTATTAAGTTAAGTACATTTTTACGACAACATGAAGTCCCATATCATATGCCCTAAAACAAATTATTTCGGCAAAAACTATTGCATGCGAATGCGAATCAAAACAACTACAAGTTGCGTTACATAGTTGAACCTTGTTGTTACCGACATTCCACCGAAATCCAAATCCAAACAAACTTATCTTAAATATGCGTTAAAATAAATACCTAACATGACTTTACGTGGTTGGGGTTTTTAATGTCCAGTTTCATTCAACTCTCAACTCCCACGTCAACCAAACGCCAACAGGACGGGACGACGACGACACATTAAATTTACACTTGAGCCGTATTGCGCCTGGAGAGGATATGCAAATAACAACAACGGCCACTAAAACAAAACATGTTTCAATTAATTAACCAAAATGAAAAGGATATGATTAACGAAACAAATTTACAACGGCAATGGCAACCGGAAAACGCAAAACTCCGTTGCCGGCGATTCCTGCCTGACACACACACATGACGTAAAGAAGCAATGGTCGAATGAATTACCATTGCGCGCCGCCATAGCTACTGTCACGAAATCATACAATGTTTTCTGCAATGTTAAATTGCCAAGTGACAGGTAAAGATGTTGTAAACATACAAGCCAAACATGCCGACGTGCATGAATCAAAACTCAAACAGTGAACGAATGACGAATTTTTGTAAAATACCTTTAACTTGTTTTTTGGGCTAATAAATTGCTTCATATTTCATTTCGTCAATTTTTGTTTTGTTGATTTTTTTGCTTATCACTTTCCTTGGCTACGTTGTTGGTTGTATCACGTTGTGGTGTTAAGATGAGTTGAGAGTCTTATAAAGCTGACAATCTTAAGCGTTAATTCAAAAGAATTGTTTACTTTATCGCCGATTACACGCATTCAACGAAGACAGCTGAATATTCTTGAATGACATTCTGTCTGATATGCAAAACAGACATGAAGAGATATGTGCAGATTTTTAAAATGAAATATCTTCCCATAAATATAATTCATGTGAATTTGTTGGCAGATTTATTAATAGCGAGTTGTATTATTATAAATTCCGCCATATGGGTATGGAAGTAAAATAATGTGGGAGGAAAGTCAACTATATTAGGTTATGTGCAGCTATTATTTATAATGTTTTACATGTAAGCAATTGTTTATTTCTGTTTTTATGTAACATGTGGCGTTGGCATTAATAATACGGAGACTACTAGCGATTTTACTAAGAAGTATCGAGGAACACATTTTTATCTAATTCAAAAAGCACTTGGCTGTGACCAGATCAAACAAGTAGAAATCATTAAGATAAGGCCTTGCGGAACTTTTTATTCCTTCCCTCCACCATAAAATATTCTGAACTAAAATGGTGTAAATTTGTTCGACCACGCATACTCCAAATGCCTAAATTTAGTCAAAACAAGTAAAAAAGTATCAGTCGCCTTGCCGACCGAGATATACCCTCAGCTTATGTGAATTGAAACTTTCATCTATCGAATGCATTAAGGATCTTTTCAGAAATACGTGGCCTTTTTGTGCATTTAGGCTAAAACTAAATTTGTGCAATATATTAGGAGATACAATGCTTGGAGCAAATTAGTTGCCCCGTTCAAGAGATATCGTGCATACCATTTTTGTGATATTTTTAAATACTGGCGGGAAGTACCGGAAGTTGTGGACCGTTATTGCCCTTCTTCGAACTGAAGCTGAGTTTGGACATAATATGACGAAAGCCAAATTTTGGACTAAATCGGTTGATCAGTTCGGGAGTTATCGTGCTCTCCAGGCACTACATATGGTGCCATAGGGGTTATTTACACCTTTCGGGCTTGTCCCTAAAAAAACGTTTAACGTCGTAATTGAGGCAGCGAATGTAAGTTGATTCAACAAAAATCAAAGTGATTCGAGATCAGGTATTAAAGTGAACTTATCAGAAATTTTGTGTGGGGGTTACCCGAAGGAGTGGACAAATATAGTCCTTATTCGAACCTGATATATATGTGGTAAATATGTAAGGATGTGTAAAGTATGTACCATATCTGTCACTCCTATCAAGAGTTAGGAGAGGATGTACCTGTACCTGTACCTGTACCTTCTAACTTAAACTAAGTTTGGACAAAATATTATAAAGGCCAAATTTTGGACCGAATGAGCAAATCCGTCGGAGAGTTATCTTGGGCTCCAACCACTACAAACGGTGTCGTATGGTTTTTTTGCACCTTTCAGGCAATTTTTTGTTTGGACTTGCCCCTGATGAAACGTGTACCTTCGTATGGGAGGTGTGAACACAAGTTGTCACATAAAAAACTAAAGCAATTCGAGAGCAGGTCCTAAACTGCACTTTATCCGAATTTTGTGTGGAAGGTATCCGAAGGAGCGGACCGATACAATCCATATTATAACCTGATAAATTACTGGATAAAATAATACGATGTGCAAAGTCTACACCAATCTGAAAATCCCTGAGAGAATTATCTTGCGGATTTGTCATTTTAGTTGATGCCGTCAGGGTTTCTTGGAGCTTTTAGGCCAATATCTCAGGAAGTATAGACTTGCGCAAGAAAAAAATTATACCGTGGTAAAGGGAGCTGCGAGAGGAGCCTTAAACTTCACTTTATCCGAATAGTCCATATTCGAACCCAATCTATATCTGGAAGGAATAATACGATGTGCAAGGTTTGGACCAAATCGTTTGCTCCTTTCGAAAGTTATCGTTCACACCATTTTACAGAAAAATATTAAACTTTTGTGAGGGAGGTTCCCGAAGGAGTGGACCGATATGGCCCATCTTCGAACTTTAACTAAGCTTGGACAAAATATTACGATACCCAATTGGTTGATCTGCTCGAGAGTTATCATGCGTTCCAACCATCCAGACAGATGGACGTACATGGCTAAATCGACTTTTTCCCAAAAAAGAAAACTTATGTATTTAGGGGTGTTTTCAAAACTTTGGGCGTATGAACCGACAAAAGTATGGATAGCATTAAAGCTCAAAGATTTGCGTGAATATCGATAGATAGAGCTTTTTTTATCACACTAGCCTACGAAAAACATAATATCGCTGTAAACATAGCCACTAGGAAAACCTTTGGTAAAAATGTCCAAAGGATCCTCGAACAGCACACAAAAATTTTTAACATTTGTGTGGGTGGTACCACAAGGATTGGGCAGAAAGGGCCCAAACTTGAACATAAACTAAGTTTCGACAATATTTAGAGATCCAAAGTTTGGACCAAATCGGTTGCTACGTCTATGAGAAATCGAGCGTACCATTTTAGTGAATATTTTCAAACTTTGCTGGGGGAGGTACCGGAAGGAGTAGACCATCTTCGAATTTCATCTAATATTCGAAGAAATATTACAATATCCAAAGTGTGGACGAACGCAGTATTCGTTCGAGTTCTCCAGCCGCTACATATTGTGCCATAGGGGTTTTTACAACTTTCGGGTTGTTTTCTCAAGAAGTATGGACTTGCCCCTGAAGAAATTGAGGCAGCGAATGCAAGTTGCTTCAAAAAAAACTAAATTGATTCGAGAGCAGGTCTTAAAGTGAATTTATCCAAAATTTTGTGTGGGAGTTACCCGAAGGAGTGGACAAATATAGTCCATATTCGAACGTGATCTATATCTGGTAGATGTATTAGGATGTGTAAAGTATGGACCAAATCGGTCACTCCCATTAAGAGTTATCGTGCGCAAAATTTTTCCGAACATTTCTGAACTTTTGTGAGGGAGGTACCTGAAGGAGTGGACCGATGTGGCTTATCTTCGAACTTAAACTAAGTTTGAGCAAAATATTACGAAGACCACATTTTGGACCGAATCGGCAGATCCGTTCGAGAGTTATCTTGCCTCCAACCACTACACACGGTGCCATAGGGGTTTTTTTTGTACCTTTCATGCTA
This sequence comes from Musca autumnalis, assembly GCF_047663935.1. Taxonomy (NCBI): domain Eukaryota; kingdom Metazoa; phylum Arthropoda; class Insecta; order Diptera; family Muscidae; genus Musca; species Musca autumnalis. The sequence goes on from NW_027412088.1 coordinate 86,809,016, forward strand.
TTTTCTCAGGAAATATGTGCTTGCCCCTTATGAAATTTATATCGTCGTATGGGGGGCAGTGAATGCAAGTCGCTACAACAAAAATTAAAGCGATTCGAGAGCAGGTCCTAAACTGAACTTTTCCGAAATTTTGTGTGGGAGGTACCTGAAGGAGTGGAGCAATTGAATCCATATTGGGTCATTATCTAAGTCTGGTAAAAATTTCACGATGTGCAAAGTATGGACCAAATCGGTTAATTCCTTCAAGAGTTATCGTGCGCACAAATTTTCCGAACTTTTGTGGGGGAGGTACCGAAAGGAGTGAACCCATGTAACCCATCTTCGAACTTAAACTACGTTTGGACATCCGTTCGAGAGTTATCGTGCGCTCCAGCCAGCCAGACAGACAAACGGACGGACATGGCTAAATCAACTTCAAATTGTCTGAAACACATGTCGTCCAAACATACTTGGGGTCTAAAACCATTATTTCGATGAGGCACATTTTGCCTGTATGAAAGTGTATATACCCTCGTTAGCATAAATGCTGAGGGTATAAAAATGTCTTCAACCTTTTGGGGGATATACCAAAAAAATACCTATGTGCACGATTTTTGGTGGAGAAATTTCGTGACCTCTGAAAACCTCAGCTGTCAAATTACAGCTAGCTCGGTTAAAAATTTTAGCTTAAATCCAGAAAATACCGAAAATCGGGGGGTACTGTTATGTGGTGGCTATTCCAAAAACATGGACCTATATTGACAATTTTTGGTGCAGAAGTTTCGGGACCACTGAGAACCTAAATCCCCAAAATACCTTAAATCGGGAGGTACCGTTATATGAAGGGCTATAGCAAAACGTGGACCCATCCTGATTATTTTTTGTAGAGAAGTTTTTTCGTTATTGGAAACATCAAATGCCTAATTTCAGCTAATTCGGTCAGAAAATGTAGCTAAAAGTCTTAGTATACTTTAAATCAGGAGCTACAGTTATATGGGGGCTATGTCATAACGGGGACCTATCTTGGCAATTTTTATTTTTTAGGCAATGGGAACCTCAAATGTCATATTTCTTCTAGTTCGGTCAAAAAATGTAGCTAGAATCCTCAAAATACCTTAAATCAGGTGGTACCGTTATATGGGGGCTATGCCAAAACATGGGCCTATATGGCCCATATTCTATATAGCCTATGGAAAAAAGACACTCGGGTGCAAAATTGTGATTACAACAGACGGACAGACGGACATGGCTAGATCGTCTTTGAATTTTAACCTGATAAAGAATATATGGGGATTTTTGAGTGAAATAGGACACTTTTTCAAAATGAGATTTTTGATTTCCTTTATTTTTTTGCTGTGGTGATGCTGCTCATCAGCATAACATTTTAGCATATTTTCAGATTTTATACCCTCAGCATTTATTCTAATGAGGGTATATACACTTTAATACGGGTAAAATGTGCTTAATCGAAACAATGGTTTTAGACCCAAAGTATGTTTGGACGAAATCCGTTCCAGACAATTTGGAGTCGATTTAGCAATGTGCGTAATGTAACTGATTGAGTCCAAATTATTGCTTTCCTAATATTTTGTCCAAACTTAGTTTAAGTTTTAAGATGGACCAAGGGCCTTCAGGCACCCCCCTCCCCCCTCCCAAAAGTTCGGAAAAATTGTGCGAACGATAAATCTTACAGGTAGTAGTCGAGTTGGTCCATACTTAACACATCGTGAAATTTCTACCAAGCATAGATGAGGTTCCTAAATGGACTCTATCCGCTCCTTCGGGTACCTCCCTCACAAAATTTCGGAAAAGTTCAGCTTAGACCCTGCTCCCGAAGCGCTTTGATTTTTGCTGTAACAACTTGTATTTGCTGTACAAGTTTTATCAGGTGCAAGTCCATACTTCCTGAGAAAATAGCCCGAAGTTGTAAAAAACCCCTATAGCAACAAGTGTAGTGGTTGTAGCGCACGATAACTCTCGAACGCATCTGCAAATTGGGTCCAAAATTTGGCCATCGTAATATTTTGTCCAAACTTAGTTTATATTCGAAGATGAGCCATATCGGTCCACTCCCTTAGGTACCTCCCCCACAAAAGTTCATAACTTTTCACTAAAATGGTGCATACTATAACTCTTAAAGGTAGAAACCGATTTGGTCCACACGTTGCACATCGTTATATTTCTACGAGACATAGATTAGGATCGAAAATCGGCTATATATCGTCGGGGTCATGCTTAAGTGTTCCATACGTCATTTTCTCGTTTTTAGATAATCACATTTTACAACTGCTTGGAGCTGACTGAAGAAAATATTTATATTTTTGACTAATTTTATTAGTAGTATATAGAACATCTCTTCCAAATGTTAGATGAATATCTGTTGAAATGAAATAGTTATAGAGAATTTTTAAAAATAGATTTTTTTTCGATTTGTTCCATATCCACACTTAAGACACAAATGCAAAATATTGTAAATCACATGTAACAAATTAACAATAGCATTTTCCCATCTTTGTCACAATGAACTCAAATCTTCTAAATCGAAAATTAAAGTTCGGATTTTTGGAATGTGTTCTTAAATTTGTATGTTACTAAAATATTAATTTCTTACCTTAAAATGACTTTTGCTTTCGGGCGGAAGCGTGGATATCTCGGAAACTAGAGTAGATAGGAAAAAGCCGGCCAGAAATTCGGAAAGAGCGAAAACACCTATATCTCAAAAACAAAATGGCGTATGGAATTTTTAAGCATGACACCGACGATATGTCAACTACCTCGGGAACCTTGAATCGCTTTGATCGTTGTTGTAACAACTTTTATTCGCTGCTATTACGACGGTACAAATTTTTTCAGTTCATACTTCCTGATAAAATGGCCAGAAAGCTATAAAAACGCCCGATACTATGTTTTTCGTGAAACGAATGGTGGGCACAATATCTATCAAAAGGAATTGACTCCCAAATGAGATCCACTTCCAAAATTAAATATGTCGGTCCATGCTTTCAAGTGGAGGATGCACTTTTCACAACACTTTTCAGCTTCAAACCAAATATATTTTTTATTGGCAAATTCCAAAAATGACCACAAAATCCGTAAGCCGTAGAATCGATATTGTAAATAGATGGACGTTTCAATTCACACAGGATGATGGTATATCTATGTTGGCAAATCCAACTGATACTTTTTTACTTGTTTTTACTAAAGGTTCCAGAATATCGCGCCTTGAAGAAGGTCGAATTTTTTAAAAACTATATGCAAAGAAATACTCATAACTTCTTTAATATTGGCCCAAATAAAAAAATATTTTCTTGTATTTTTTTATCAGCTATCTAATAAAAATAGAAAATTCTGCACAGGACTTAATATTTTTGTAATTAATCTTAGTTTAATACAAAAAAAATCACGAAAATAGAAGAGTAAAATATTGATAAAAAATGATTATAACGTACCCTCGTAATGGGGGCAGCGAATACCAGTTGTTACAACAAAAACCACAGCGATTCGAAAGAAGGTCTTAAACTAAACACATCCGATGTTTTGTTTGGGATATACACCAGGGAGTGGACAGATAGAGTCCGTATTGAAACCTCATATATGCCTGGACACTCGAAGGAATAGACCGATATGACCTATCGTCAAACTTAAACTAAGTTTGGCAAAATTTTGAACCCAAAGAAATGTTATTCCCCAATTTTCAGCTGAATCGGACAATAAATGCGACCTATGTGTTGGGAACGGGCGGATAGACGTGCATAAATCGACTCAGAAAGTGATTCTATGTATATCCCCAAAAGGAACTATGGGTGTATCTCGTTTCCTTATGCATGTTACATACAAATGGGCAAAGACATAATATGTACCACAGTGTGGTGCAGGATATAAAAATGTCCATTTGTGTAAAAAAGTTGTAATTAATATGGGAAGCTGTATAGAAACAAGTAAAAAAGTATCAGTCGGCTTTGCCGACAGATATATACCCTCAGCCTATGTGAATTGGAAATTTCATCTACGGGCAGATCGAATGTATTTAGGGTCTTTTCAGAATTTTGTGGCACTTTTTGGACATTTGAACTTGAAGACAAAAATGTGGATTAAGATTAAAGTTCAAAAGTTTGGCGGAGAAGGGAATGGACCGAGTGCATTACGGAAGTGGATCTTATTTTGAAAATCTTTTCGAAAGATATCGCGCCCACCAGTATGCCAGGAAGCATGGACTTGTCCACGGAAAACATAATATGGCTGTAAACAGGACCACGAAGAACATCATCGGTATAATTTTCCAAAGGATCTCCGAAAAGACCCTAAACTGCACTTGGACACAAATGTTGAACTTTTGTGGGGGAGGTATCCTAGGGGGACGACCGATATGGGCCATTTTAGAAGTTAAAATAAGTTTGGACAAAATATGACGAAGGCCCAATTTTGAACAAAATCGGTTTATCAGTTCGAGAGTTATTGTGCTCTCCAGATACTACATATGGTGCCATAGGGGTTGTTTACAACTTTCGGGCTGTTTTCCCAAGAAGTATGGACTTGCCACTGAAAAAATCTTTACCGCCGTAATTGAGACAGCGATTGCAAGTTGCTTCAACAGAAATCAAAGGTAGTCAAGAGCAGGTCTTAAAGTGAATTTATCCGAAATTTTGCGTGGGAGTTACCTGAAGGAATGGACAAATATAGTCCATATTCAAACCTGATATATATCTGGTAGATATATTAAGATGCGTAAAGTATGGACCAAATCGGTCCTTCCCTGCAAGAGTTATCGTGTGCATAATTTTTCCGAACATTTTTGAACTTTTGTGGGGGAGGTAACTGAAGGAGTGGTCCGATATGGCTTATCTTCGAACATAAACCATGTTTGGACAAAATTAAATGAAGGCCAAATTTTTGATCGAATCGGCAGTTCCGTTCGAGAGTTATCTAGCGCTCCAACCTGGGTTTAAAATGCTAACGCAATATTAGCAAAAGCAGCGAATATTTGCAGCTTTGCCTTCTAAAATTTCTTCGAAATATGTTTAGCAACAGTGAACAACGGCAACATGTAGCAACAAATTTCACAACAATATTGCAAGCGATGGTAATGCTATTTGATATTGTCGCTTTAATAAAAAAGCATCGGACACGCATACTCATATTTTGCAGCACACATGATCAACACATATCAGAAAAGAGAATAAGCAACAAAGTTTCAACGGCTTAGCCATGTTTTCAGCAAACAATTGTTTTTGAGATCAGGGTTACCAGTGTAATGCATTAAAAATCACGATATAATTAATTTAACTTTTTCGTTCAAAGGACATGTGAATTTTTGGTGAAGCCGTTCAAAATATATTTTTTTTTATTTTTAAACAATAATAATTAGTATTCTTTAGGTTCTACCATATGATGCGAGCATTTTGACATTAAATAACATCTTTTTTATTACTGCGTTGGCAACTCTAATGACAAAAAACACCCTCTCTGGCTAATTCGCTGCGACGAATGGTCAGCCGACTGCTAAATATGTAGCGTGATTGTCGATTATGCCTAACGGAAAAAAGATTAGGCGTAAAAAAACGAAATAAGCAAAAATGTACAAAAATAAATATGCGTTCGGTTGCTTATTTAGCCGTGTGTGTGAATATTGAGTAGCAGTTGACGTGTACAGCTAATGCTAATGTTTTTAGATGCTGGCTTTTAAACCCTGGCTCCAACCACTACGCACGGTGCCATAGCGGTTTTTGTAACTTTCATGCTATTTTCTCAGGACTTGCCCCTGATGAAACTTGTACCTTCGTATGAGTGGTAGTGAATACAAGTTTCTGCAACAAAAATCAAAGCGTTTCGAGAGCAGCTCCTAAACTGAACTTTTTCGAAATTTTGTGTGTTAGGTATCCGTAGGAGTGGAACGATTGAGTCCATATTGGAACCTCATCTAAGTCTGGTAGAAATTTCACGATGTGCAAAGTATGGACCAAATCGGTTACTTCCTTCAAGAGTTATCGTACGCACAAATTTTCCGAACTTTTGTGGGGGAGGCGAAGGAGTGGACCGATATAACCCATCTTCGAACTTACGCTAAGTTTGCACAAAATATTACGAAAGCCAAATTTTGGACCAAATCGGTTAATCCATTCGAGAGTTATCGTGCGCTCCGGCCAACCAGACAGGCAGACGGACGTACATGGCTAAATCAATTCCAAATTGTCTGAAACACATTTCGTCCAAACATTCTTGGGGTCTAAAACCATTAATTCGATGAGGCACATTTTGCCTGTATGAAAGTGTATATACCCTCGTTAGCATAAATGCTGAGGGTATAAAAACAAATAATAGGATTTAAATACTCGCGATTACGCATAATTTGATATGTCTGAAACACATTTCGTCCAAACATTCTTGGGGTCTAAAACCATTAATTCGATGAGGCACATTTTGCCCGTTTGAAAGTGTATATACCCTAGTTAGCATAAATGCTGAGGGTATAAAAACAAATAATAGGATTTAAATTCTTGCGATTACGCACAATTTGATATGTATATTGACTATGTATATGTATTAGAAGCCTAATTGAACGCATCCCGTTGTGCTTCAGTGAAATTGAACAGGTGTGTCAGAAATTGAACAAAAAGCTTGGAATATCAAGTTGTTTGTTTATAAAAATAAGTAGCTCCTATCTGTTACCGCAACACAATTGATCACACCTTAAACATTGTCCTCTTGGTTTAAGGTGTCAAATAGATTTACATTCTTCCTCTTCCTCAATAAACTAGGGAGAATGCTTTCTATAAATAATTTGTTACTTGTCTTTAAGTTGACAGTGTCAGCGACTAATGTTGCAATTCCAAGATATCACTGCGGTTTGGGGACAACTAAATGGTTGTTGCACACTTACTTGCAATCATCGCTGCACAGTGTCTAAAATACATGATGAAGCTAATATAATTATCGAGTTAAACAAAAAATTACTTTAATAATTTTTCCTCAAAATATCCACTATGTAAACATTATTTTCTACATACCATATCTCCGGATAACTGAAAAAATAAACAATTTCCAAATATGAAAAATTTTCTTTCGTTTCCTATTCGCTTGTGTTTCTTTACGAACTGTTACTTGAATGACAACCAAACCAAGATTGGAATTCCAAAATTGTATTTTGTCGAATTCTAATGGCATTTGTAATCTCATTCTGTTGAGCTTCGATTGGTAATAAAGTCCAATATTCTCCATACGTGTTACTCCAATTATAGCATTTTAACTACATATTCTAAGTGTAACACCAATGCGCTTCTCGACCTTTAATAATAAATTTTAGAAACTATTTCTTCGTGAGATTTTAACTGCTTTCCCTAAATATTTACTTCTTCATAGTATTGATTGTAATCCACTATGATGGAGATAGTTGTTGCTAGCCACTACCACTAAGTATGCTGATAGTTTTGTCGTCTGTCATGATAATGACGACACTTTACAGCTGTCAATGATTGTAAATGCTAAGTTTTGTGTCTTAATATAACCGCCTTGTGTGAATAGTAATGTGAAGGAAACATTTACCAACCATCCAGGGAACTGACACCATGTTAACTACACATGTGCAACCACACCAAGATCCAACAGTGACCGATTACATGCAAAACCAGCTAAGAATGAAATGTCAGAGAAAGAGGAAATATATTTTTTTGCATAATATACACAACATTTGACAAACGTAATGAGACATAAATATAATACCGAAGCTTATACCTCGGAAACAAATTGACAGTCAATAAGTATTAGTCAGTAATAGTCAGAGGTAATATAATAGTAAGGAGTTTCTAACATTTATGTATGTATGTATGTATGTATGTATGTATGTACATAAAATCATCTTTCTATATGGGTCAGTGAGAATGAAAAAAAGTAATAACGGCGTTAAGTTCGGCCGTAACTACTAAACTCCTTCTCTACGTTAAGTATAATTCCTTAATATCTTAACTGATGATAATCACTTTATACTGATAATTTTCAGTGTAGAGGAGGTACGCATTGAAATTCCAAACTTTATTGTAATTTGCACAATTTAAAAAATGGGAATTTCTCTGTCATGATTGAAAGATTTTTCTATTATCCTTGCGACATTTTGTAACATGGAAGGTAAATATAGTTCTTTACACACAAACCAAAACGATAAAGTAACATACCTACCCAGCTAACATTTTTTTCCGAATTCGTTTCGAATTCGGACAGAATTTCTGAAAAAATATCCGATTCTGATGCCGAATTCGTACCGAATTCGGTACGAAAGTTGTATGGACGTGGTCACCGAATTCGGAAAGAATTTTCTAAGGAATATCTTAAAAAATATTAGAGTTTCGCGACGAATTCCGTCCGTATTTGGAAGTAAATTCTTGGAAAATTCGGAGAAAAATTTAGATTTTCTGACAGAATTCGGTCCGAATTCGGAAGAAAATTCTGGAAAATTCGATGAAAAATTTAGATTTTCATAAGAAAATCCGTCCGAATTCGGAAAGAAATTCTGGAAAAATTCGGAGAAAAGTTCAGATTTTCTGAAAAAATCGGAAACAATTCTGATGCTGAAGCCACGTGTCGTACTGTGCAGAACAAACCCCACTCAGAGACAATTTTCTTTCAATGTGCTATTTATGGAATATTCTAATTTCAAACTTTCTAATTTTGCCTGTTGTTATCATTTTATGATTAGTAGAACAAGTATACTTCTACATATTTGTTGAAGCTATCAACACTAGCTTGAATAATTATATGTAGCATTTATATGAAAAAAAATTTAAAATTGTATATGCGAATTTTATGGCCATTTTGTTCTTCGACATCAAACGAAAAAAAATTGACTTAGAAATTCCATTAGAAATCGGAACGAATTCGGAATGACGATTCTTAAGATTCTTTAGAAAATGTGCAGAGATTCTAAAAATAAACTTATAGAAAATCGGTCAAATTTCTAGGAAAATATTAGAGAAATCGGCCACAATTCTAAAAAATATTCAGAAAATCTCAGAAAAAATCTGATATCAGAGCCCTCGGAAAAAATTGTTAGCTGGGTATGTACATGTTAGACAGTAGTTCCGTTATCTAACCGTTATATTGATATAATTTGCATCAATGGAGAGGACATGAGTTGGTTTAAAAGTTTCACTTTCCTAATTTTTCGGAATATGAGCTACAAAATTTAAAACATGCACCAAAATTTATATTCAGTTACTAGCAGACCACAGTCCGCCCTGCTGGCCCGTCGTAATGAGTTTTAATGACAACTTTTTATGGACTTTATACTTGACAATTCAAAAATAGGTATTTTCTACCTCACTTCTTCGTCCATTGTCAAACCGAGGAGAATTTTAAATTTATCAATAGATTTTGTCCGCAACCGTTCTTTTCTCTTACGGACTTTGTCGGATTTTTTCGCCCATTGGTCCTGTTTAGGATTTATTATCTTCCATGTGTCCTCTCTTTATCCTAAAGCGATTTAATTATAAATGTTTAAACAAAATGGTTAGGTTGAATTCTCCCGCTTATTGACACTTATATGTTTAAGTTTTTCATGGCTGATGGACCGTTGAACCTCACCATTTAAGGAAATTTGTAAATATATATCGTTTTTCTTGATAGTGGGCGCAACCACCGTTGTCTAGAAAATTAATTTGCAAGCCGATGCACTCATAAGTTTAGCAAATATAGCGATTATAAAACAATGCGCCCCGAAATTCGTCTACAATTGTATATAGCATTTTGGACCACGGGACATTCCTGAACATTTTCTGAAAATTTCATGCAATTAGGTTCAGTCGTTTTGGAAAAATAATTTATTGAAAAGAGAGGGCGTGGTCTAGTATTTTGGCTACAAATATGTACCTAGGTTACACACAAACCCATTGCCTCCAAAAATTTATGCTGAAACCGATAAGTATGGCTTATACATAAAGCGTTTAAAAGAAAGGCGTGGGGAAGGTCCCCACCTCCTCCAAAATTCATAAAATATACATACATAACAATGGAAAACATTGAGATATAACATAATTAAAAAAAAGGCGTGGTCGGGTCTTTAGGCCCCAAAGAAATACCTAGATTGTAGATTAATCCGTAAATTTTTAAACAGATATATGAGTAATTTTTGCAAATGTAGCGTTTTTTTTTAAATATCGCATAGGGGAGGTTCCCCGCCCTCTCTGGAATTCAATAAAAATATGTAGCGTGTTTTCGGGGGCCGTCTATGTACATTTCGGGAACATTGGTTCAGTAGAGTGGTTGTAAAAGTGGGCATGGTCAAATTTTCTTTGCATAAAACTTTGCATGGCCAAATCGGTCCAGCCGTTCACAACTGATGCAATAACCAATGAACGACATTTGATTTTTAATTATAAAGATATGGCATTTTTAAAAAATAGGGTATAGGGGAAGTACCTCGTGCCCTTCGAAATCAAGAAAATATGCATCCTATTTTCACCGGGGCCATCCCTGTACATTCCGTGAAAATTTCGTGAAAATAGTTTTAGTAGTTTTGTAGATGTAACATATTTTAAAATGTGGGCGTAAAGTTATAGTCATTATACTACAAATTTTACCAATTTTCACACGAAAGTTTTGGTCCATTTAACCCGCTAAATATTTCCTGATCATCACGTTAAATTACAAGCTACATCTCTGTCGTAAAACCAAAACTTACATACAATTTCGCGCCGATCAGGCTACCATTGCAACCTGCAGAGGCCCTACAAAATTGGATAAAAATTTTGTTTTTGTCCATTTCACTAAATATTTCACGATCATCGCCAAACCAATAGGGATCTATTCTGTTCTGAACCCGACATCCATACAAAATTTCTCAAAGTCGCTTTATCTTGTCGAGATATGAATTTTGGTATACCACATGGGGGGTCTACGACGAATATTTCGCTGTGTTATGAAAATGTCTCGAAATGAAAATGAATCGATTTTTCTGGCCAAAACTCCAATTTTTTACCCTCACCGATTGTTAGTTTCTATATGGGAATCGAAATTAAATATATTGAATCTAAACAAACCAAAACATTAGGTCAAAATATCGGAAATAGTGGGCGTGGCGTGCTCCAAGAACGAAAATTGTTTCCCAATTTTAGAAAATACGTCATTTATGCAAATTTTAGGAGAAAGAAATTGCTATTTCTCGGAAACTATAACAGATATTGTGTTCATTGTTTTTTTTTTTATTTAATAACTGTTTTAATAAATTGCCGTAGCGTTTACACGAAGTGAGCTATTTTATTTTTCCTCATGTACTAAATTTTAGTGAAATTCCAAATTTAGTGGAGTAAAACTTCTAGGGAACAATATGGAATAAGGTTTGGTATTCGCAGGGAGATACCTGAGAGTATCTTCTTTCAGGCCATATGTACCTATGTACCAGACCCGTTCCATCCGTTTAACACTGTTTTAAATTTATTGCACATTCGTAAACATGTGCGTTTTTTCATACCGTTTCGTTACCATTTTTTTAATTACATATATGAGTTTTATATAAGTTATATGAGTTTTATGAAAACCCAAACAGTATATTTAATTTTTTTTTTAAATTTTAACTTTTTTGAAAAAGATTTAACAATGTTTTTAATTTTTTATTAATTTTTTTTTATTTTTTTTGTACTTTTATAGCTTATTTATTGGAATTTGAGCGTTTTTACACCCTCCACCATAAGATGGGTGGTATATTAAGTTTGTAATTCCGTTTGTAACTACTTGAAATAATCATTGTAGATCCCACAAACTATATATAATCTTGATCAGCATGCAATTCTACATGTCCGTCCGTCTGTACGTCTATGGAAAGCAATCTAGCGTACGAACGGATTGAAGTAGGCGGATGACATTTTGGTAAAATCTATTATATGTACGTAGGACTTTTGGCATTGAAAGCGGGCTATGTAGGTCCACGTTTTCGTATAGCCCCCATACAAAAGAACACGTGACGGGTCGCACAGTGTTGCCGCTTCCATACAAAAGTGGACAAAAATAGAAGGAGTTAACCTAGGATGATGAATTTTTGCACAAGTACTTATAAGGGTATAGGAATGAAAAAATTCAAATTTGGTCCATATCGGTACAGATTTGGATATAGCTCCGATATATATCTTTCCTGATTTTGCTATAAATCGCTCAATTTTTGATGAATATCCTCATGTTAAACATGGGATGTTTCCTCAGGCCACTGTTCAGTTTTACCGATTTTCATTTGATTTCGCAAAAATGGGTACAGATTTGGATATAGCCTCCATCAATCGATCAATTTTTGAAACATAGCGTTCAAACTTAACATGGGATGTTTTCTTAAGTACTTGTGCAAACATTCATCAAACTATGTCAACGGTAAAACTGAACAGGGGCCTGAGGAACATCCCATATTAAATTTGAAGACTATTCATCAAAAATTGAGCGAATTATTGCAAAATCGGGGAAAGATTTATATTGGGGCTATATCCAAATCTGAACCTATATTTACGAAAATACATAAAATTTGAATGCTATTCGATTAAAAATGAGTTATAGCAAAATCGGGGATAGACATATATGGGGGCTATATCCAAATCTGAACCGATTTTTGTGAAAATCTGTGTAGCCTAAGAAAATAACACGTACTAAATTTGAAGTCTATCTGATCAAAATTGAACAAGTTGTAGCAAAATCGGGAAAAAGAAATATATGGGGGCTATATAAAATCTAATCCGATATATCTTAGAAGGTTGCAGGGATGGGCAGAATGTTTTTACACATTTCGCTTCGGAAGAGATGTCCAATTAACGGAAATCAAGAGCCAAGGTGGCAATAGGTGGCAATCAAAAGATATATTCTACCAAATATTAAGAATTTATATTTTTTTTATCAAATTAAAATTTTTAATTGATGATAACGGTACTTTGTCCATGTGCAGCTGATGTGAACTTTTTGTATTTTTATATTTGTAGCCCACCCATCAAATCCACATTAAAAAATTTTTAATATATCAACAAACTTTTCAGAAAATGTTATTTTAAATGTCGTCTAGTTTTCATATGATTATCGCTTTAGATTACCTGGGAAATATTTTACATATTTAAAGACCTATAACTTCATTAATTGCGCACATATCGACAAAATTCTTTCAGATTCGTTGTATCGGCTGTGTTTACTGTAAGAAAAAAACCATCACATTTTTTGATTTTTGTCCACGCGGCAACACTGTGCGTCGTCGTTTTAGGGAATTTTTACGATATTTTACCACCGAATTGATGGTAATTTGGTTTTTTGTGTCTCCAGAGGCTAAAAAAACAATTCTACCAAAGTTTGTTTATATAGGTCCACGTTTTGGTATAGCCCCCATATAACGCCACATATATAGTACGCGTCGCTGTAAGTTATTTTGAATGTATTAGTCCCTTTTGACCACAGAATCAGTTGTAACTTTATATTATGTGTTTCCAGAGACTAAGAAACATTTCTACCATAAAATGTTCATATAGGTCCACGATTTGATATAGCCCCCATAGGACGATATCTCTCGATTTTCGGTATTTTGAAGGTTTTAGCCTCATTATCACGCCGAAATGGCTGAAATTTGTTATTTAGTCTTCGTTGGGGGTATAAAACTTTCCCCCTGGAATTTGTAGGTATAGGTCCACGCCTTCATACAGCCCCCATAGAACCTTTCCTCCCTATTTTCGGGACTTTGAACGTTGTGGCAACATTAATCCACCGAAACTGCTGAAATTTGGTATTTGGTCTTCATTTGGGTTATTAAACGTTCCATATGGTATTTGTTGTTGGTTGGTCCACGCCTTATATAGACCCCATAGAACTTACCTCCCAATTTTCGGTGTTTTGAAGGTTGTGGCCTCAATATTCCTCAGAAATGGCTGATATTTCGTATTTAGTCTTCGTTGTACAGTTCCACGCCTAAGTATAGCCCCCATAGCCCCATTCTCCATTTTCGGTATTTTGAAGGTTGTGGCCTCAATATTACACCGAAATGGCTGAAATTTGGTATACGGTCTTCAGTTGGGATATTTAACGCATATAAAATGTGCCGGTATAAATCCACGTCCTCATATCGTCCCCATAGGACAATATCTCCAAAGTTTCGGTATTTTTGAAGGTTTTAGCTATGTTGTCCTACCAAAATGGCTGAAATTTTATATTTTGTCCTCCTTTGGGATGCAAAAATTTTCTTCCAGAAATTTATCGGTATCGGTCCACGTTTTAATGTGCACCCATGGAACGGTACATCCCAATTTTCGGTATTTTGAAGTGTTTAGCCTCGTTATAACACCGAAATGGCTGCAAGGTGGTACTTTGTCTTCGTTGAGGGTATAAAACTTTCCACCTGAAATTTCACGGTATATGTCCATGTCTTCATATAGCCCCCATAGAACGGTACCTCCCGTTTTTCGGTATGTTGAAGGCTTTTGCTTAATATCCCATCGAAATGACTGACATTTGGTAGTTAGTCTTCGTTCCCGACCGAAAAAGCTGATATTTTGTATTAAGTTTTGATAGAAGTATGAAACATTCCACCCGAAATGTGCCGGTGTAGGTCGACGTCCTCAAATAGCCCCCAAGGACCGTACCTCCCGATTTACGGTATTTTGAAATTTGTGGCCTCAATATACGACCGATATGACTGAAATTTAGTATTTAAACTGCCATGGCTGTATAAAATATTGTAGAACTGAATTATCAGTATAAGCCCTTTTCTGCAAATAACCCACATAGAAGCGTAATTCCCAATTTTGGGTATTTTTAAAGTTGTGTCATCAATATCGCATCGAAACGGATGAAATTTAATTTTTAGTCTCCGTTGGTGGTATACAACTTTACACCTGAAATTTTCCGGTATTGTTCCATGTTTTTATATAGCCCCTCGTAGAAAGGTCCGTCCCAATTTCCCGTATTTTGTTTTAGCCATATTATTCAACGGGAATAATAGAAATTTGGTATTTAGTCTCCCCTGAAGTTACGAAACTTTCCTCCTGAAATTTATCGGTACAAGTCAACGTTTTATACATTATCCATAGAACGGTGCTCCCGATGTTGTTAACTATCCAAATCCAGAATATCCAGGTTTAGGTCTAGTCGGTATTGCCCAATTTTATGTATTTCGCTCAATTCGAAAATTGTAAATATTGGTCCCATTTGAATTGTTTTGAAGGGAGTATTATAAGTTGAGATATATGTACTACTCCTGCAATAAAAGGAAGAGTTTAGTACTTACATAAACGAAATTAAACTAATTGTGCCTATTCACTTTAATACAGTTCGTGGTGGACGGTATAAAAAGTTCGACCCGGTCGAACTTAACGCTTTTCTTTCTTTTTAATATATTTTGATGGAAAATAGTAAAGTTTAACTTTGACCTCTAATTCCTCTTCGTTATCATACAGAGGTAAGCACAAAAAGACAATAACCGTCGATTAGTATTATTTTCAATTCCCATGACCAAAACAAATTTCAGTATAATAATTCGAACTCTATAAACGGCAATGTAAACTCCACCACCGTTCACCGTTTGGCAATAATGGAAAACAATCACTGTTCCCCCTAAAATTTATACGCTTAAAATTTGACCTGATTATCGCGTGTAAACAGGAGCATTCAGCTAAAATGCTGAAGACTTGACTGGTGGCAAACAATAGAAAAGGTTTGATTGTTTGTTCATTCGTCTCTATTATAGGCACATTTAGTTCGCCATTCGTGCGATATTACTGTTAAAAACTTTATATCTTGACCAGTTATTTTATTTGGCCTGTCTCTTTGACTTTAAAGAAAGCGCCTTTTGTAGAAGATTTGGCAGTTGTTGTTGTTAGTTTTTATGCCTAAGCAAACTGTCGGTTCCTTTTCGTTATTTTTTGTGTTTGGCGGTTTCTTTTGTCAGCCATTGCGAGATGATAAATGTTGTGCTATTCACTTTTGTTGGGCAGTGTTGGCAAAACATTTCCCATACAATGGCACCCTTCAGCACCACCACCCTCACACCGCCAACTGTTAAAATGCTCTTTCAGTAATTTCCAAATGTGGTCACTGAAGTCAGAATAATAGCTAAAATTTGACCATAAAGATTAATGACTCCGGTTCGGTTTATTTGAATGCGAGCATAGAGGCGGAGTTGTGCTTTACTATTTGCAAAACAATACCATGGAAGAAATACTACAAAAGAACATATCATCATCAGTGAAGTGATTTCAAAGAATTCCAATTGGAAATTGTTTGTTGTTTCTTTTGGAAGGGTTCTTAAAGGTTTTTTCTTTTTGTTTTTCTTTTTTTGAGAAATTTTTGTGTTATTTCTTATCTTGTATTTTAGTACCTTAGTGTCAGTCTATCAATCATTTAGATTATTTCGGGTTATTTTTAAGGAAGTGAATTGCTTAACAAAATGATAGTTAATGATATGTCTAGCGCTTGGACGTTTGACATGTATGTATGTATGGCGAAAATACTATTTAGGAAATAAACTGATATTCGAGTTGGTAGTCGTTGGAGATAATATCCTTAAGGTATGTACCCAGAAAATTAAAATGAAATAAAACACCAGTTCAATATAGGAGTGCTCAGGTAACAACTTAACTCGATAATCAAATGACAAACATCGCTCTGCCTATCTTCCAGTTTTAGAAGATTACACAAGATACAAATGAGACATTATGCAGCAAACAATTAGCTGACATCGGCAGTGTTCGTCGGTGACTGTAAACGGTAATGGCCCTAACAAAATATTTCCTAAAAAATTTCAACCTAAACGAGCGCAGGCATCTCTCATTTCAAATACCAAATTTGCCAGCTGAGGCGGCGGGATTTGGAAATGAGCGTGATGAGCTTAGTCGAGCTAACCCCAGTAACCGCAGAGACAGGGATCTGACACTGAAAGTTAACAGGTTGGTCGATGAGCAACAGCGGAACAAGAGGACAAATCATCTGCAGTGTTGCAACGTTGGAGCCGGAATAAGCGAATTGGGGAAGAAGGAAGATAGAACCTCTGGCACGTTTGGTGACGTTACGCTGATTGATCCGAAGAGGTGCGCATATTATTTTAGTCGACAGTTTGTCGAGAATCCCGGTAGTGACAGGGAGAAGAGACGATTACTTCGTCGCATTATTCTCTTCCTGCCAAGGAGGAACGATAATGCCTTCAGGGACGCTACATCAAACAATACGTTGGGCCCTAACGGAATCTCAATGGTAATGTTGAAACAACTGGATGAGCCGCTAGCTACCCAGATCGTGTCTGAAGTTTGGAAAATGAACAAGTGAATGGTACAAACCGATTTCGCTTTTGTCATAGCAAAGACTGAGTGTCAGAAAGAGCTATGAATTTGCCAAACATCAGTATGGGTTCCGTAAGCTGCACAGCACAACAGCAGCGCTGCATGCTCTCAACACATATTTGTCGAGGAATCAACTCGAACAAGTTGTGTGAGAGGACAGTGTAGTTGGAGCTCGCTGTATCAAAGGCTTTTTATACCCTCCGCTCAAGTTTGAAACGTGAGTAATCAATTATATGTGTGCACGCCAGGCGTACGTACGTGTAAATTAGGAACAATACGTCCAAGCCCCGTCTAATGAAACAGGGAGCTCCGCAAAGTGGGGTAATATCTTCGGAACTGTTTAATCTCTACCTATCCTGCATTCCACCATCCTGACGGTATTGTGATGATTGTACGGTTTTAGAGTGAGATATTAGAACGTTGTTTTGTCGTTGGCTGGGGTAAACTCCGTCGCATTCAGGGTTGCAATAGTTGCCCACTTAACCCTACAGAATAGGTCTCAACTATTCCTTATTTGGTTCGGATGTACTCGATTTGCACATGACCGCAAACTCGATGACTTGGTTTTCAGATGCGAAGATGTTCGGGAACTGGATGATTCGCTGTTCAGTAGTACACGATTTAAGTATGATCAGCTCGGCGATTCGTTGCTGGGTTGTAGATGATTTGATGGGATCGGAAGCTCGGAAATTCGTTGCTCGGGAACCAAATGATTCGTTGATTGTGTTGCTGGCGTTCGGGTACCCCGGTGTGTACTCGCGCAGTCGTTGATTCTAGGTCCGTATGGCGGGTGTTGGGCACGCGGTTCTCGTGTTGCAGATGTTCGACCAATCGGTGATTCGGGGTTAGTGAGGCAATTGTTCGGGCACCCGGCAGTCGTGTTATAGATGTTTGGCTATTAGCTGATTCGGTGTTCGGGTACTCGGTTCTCGTGTTGCAGATGTTCGGTCACTCGGTGTTCGTATTGTAGATGTTCGGCTACTAGGTGATTCGGGGTTCGTGCGGCGGTTGTTCGGGTACTCGGTTCTTGTATTGCAGATGTTCTCGGTGTTCGGTGTTCGTATTGTAGATTTTAGGCTACTAGGTGAGTCGGGGCTCGTGGCGCGGTTGTTCGGGGACTGGACTCTCGTGTTGCAGATGTCCAGCCGCTCGGTGTTTGTATTGCAGATGTTTGGGCACCCGGCAATCGTGTTGCGGATGATCGGCCACTCGGTGTTCGACTGCAGATGTTCGGTCACTCCTCTAAAGTATAATACAAGTACTGAGACTAGTGCAACAACACCCGAAGGTGGATTGGAAGAACAAGTGAAGGTGCAGTGCAAATGCTTTGGCCACAACACAAAGGGGTAGCTCTCAAAAAGTTGGCGATGATTTTGTTGGGTAGTGGGGCTTTGCTGTTGTTTCTTTAAGTACCTGATCATTTTGTCACGTTACAGTACTTAATATGATCTCATTTGTGAAAGTCTGAACTCCTATTTGAGTGGTCTTAACAAATTCTTTCCAGGCGAAGACTACCTCAAGATTATAGGGGTCACATTCGATAGCATGTTCACGTCGACCTCGCATGCCTCAGCTACTTGCGATAGGCTAAGATGTGGGAACAAGGTCCTCAGGTACCTAGCCAGCAGCACTTGGGGTACACACAAAGAAACCTTGTTGACCATATATAACACGCACTTTCTGATGTTCAGGTATCGGAAAGGACGTTCCGAGACATCATCACTGCTGCAGCCGCTCGCCATTTCCCTGCTGGTGGAATACCCAAAGTACGACCAAACTTCCCAGCAAAGGCGACAGCATTAGCAAATAAGCGTAATGAGCTCCGTCGAGACAACCCCAATGACCACAGAGTCAGGCAGCTGACACTAAAAGTTAACAGGCTGGTCGGCGAAACAAGTGGTTAAATCATCTGAAGAGTTGCATAAGTGAATTGTGGGCAACGGTTAAGTCAGTCTCGAACCCTGGAAGGTTGGGAGATATGATCTCAGTAACGATTGGCGACGTTACGTTGACTGACCCGAAGAGGTGCGTAAGTTATTTCAATCGACAGTTGAGCACCCCGAGATTGACAAGGGGAAAAGGAAAGTATTTTGATCAGATCTCTTCCTGCCGAGGATGAACCACCACAGTTTACGATGGATGATGTTGCGAATGTCATCAGAAACGCTAAATCATCCAAAGCGTTGGGCCCTGATGGAATCTCCATGGTAATGCTGAAGCAGCTGGATAAGCCGGGAGTGGGGTATCTCACTAAAGTTTTCAACTTGTCGCTAGCCACCCTCATTGTTCCCGAAGTCTGGAAAATGGGCAGGGTAGTCCCGCTACGGAAGCCAGGCAAGGTTGCCAGCAAAAGTAAATCGTAGAGGCCGATTTCGCTTTTGTCGCCCGTAGCAAAAACCTTAAGGCCTTATTCCTCCCCAGTATCAGGAATAGCTATGAAGTTGCTGATCATCAGCATGGATTCCGTAAACAGCACAGCACGATAACAGCGCTGCAAGCCATCTCCAAATATATTTGTCAAGGACACAACCAGAGACCGCCGTGTGATAGAACAATGATGGTGGCGCTTGACTTATCAAAAGCCTTTGATACAGTCAGGCACTCCACGCTGTTTGAAGACATTGAACAGACAACCCTCCGGCCAAGCTTGAAACGTCAACTATATGTGTGGTTGCCAGTCGTGCGTGGAACTCAGGAACGAGAAGGGAGTTCCCCAAGGTGGGGTGATATCTCCGGAACTGTTTAACCTCTACCTCTCCTGTATTCCGCCCCCACCAGACGGCAACGAGATCATAATCAATGCGGATGATTGTACCTTCCCTGATGACATCTGTGAGAGACTGAACTCCTATTTAACCGATCTTACCACCTTTTTCCACGCGAGGAATATGCAGATTTCTGCCACAAAATCTACAGCCACTCTGTTCACCACATGGACAGCGCACTTTGGAAGAGAATTGAATGTCGTGGTCGACGGTAGCAGAATTCCGACCACAACTTGCCCCAAAATTGTAGGGGTCACATTCGCGATAGCTCGGTCTGTCCCCGGTTTCGTCCCCGGGATTATGTGATATGAATTGGGAAAGATTCAAGCCTGTCAGAACGCCGCCCTGAGAACAGCAACAGAGTGCCTCCGCAAGTCTTCAGTGGACCATCTACATGAGGAGGCAAAGATTCTTACAGTAAAGCAACACAATGAGATGCTTTCGTTGCAGTACTTGCTTCGGTGTTACCGTGAGTGCCATCCCAGTCACCATCTGCTGGCTAGGCCCAACACATTCAGGCATATCAGGAAGGATATTCATGCTCTAGAGAGAACCCCTAGATCAACCGGCATATAAAGCAGGTTTAAATAATATTCACACAGATGCAGTTGCTAAGCCCATAAGCAAACATAGAGTGAGCAAACAGGCGAGGAGCGTCAGCTGCCACGACAAACCAGAGTAGTTTTGGCTCAACTAGGCTCGGGATATTGCAGTCGCCTAAATTCTTTTTGGGCGGAAATCGACCTCGCCGTGCAAGACATCTGCCCTGTATGCGGCATGGGCCCGCACGACACAAAACAACTTTTCAACTGCTCCGCCAAACCTACTCATCTAACTTCAGTGGATCTGTGGTTACATCACATCGAAGCAGCCACGTTCCTGGAACTGGAAATAGACCCAGAGCCAGATTGAACAGAGGAACGAACATACACATAATAACACTGTTACAACAAAAACCATATATAACGCGATAGGCCGATATGTGGTAATCTATGCGGCACCAGTGTGGTCCGCGAATATATGTGCTACGCTATGGAAAAATATTTAAACCTGTCGGAATGCCGAGAACTAAGAATTGCAACAGTATGCCTTCACATGTCTTCAGTGGACCATTTACAAGAGGAGACAAAGATACTTCATTGCAGCAACACAATTGTATGCTCCCCTTGGTGTACTTACTCGGGTGTTACGGTGAGGGGCATGCTAATCACCTCACCACATGGTGAAGTGATCTTCATGACACAGAAAGAAACAATACCCTTAGATCAGTAGGTTTGAATAGCATTTCCAAAGATGCAGTCGCAAATGCCATAAACAACTATCGGAGAACATGTCTCATCTAAGGCAGATGAGGAGTGTCAGCTGCCACGACAAATCAAAGTAGTCAACAATCCTTGGTATGGAGAAGCTGTCTTTAATTTATTAACCAACAATTTTCAATAAAGGTCCATGTTTCGGTATAGGCACCGTATAACGCTACTCCCGATTATGAGAATTGTACCTACATTTTTTGACTGAACTACTCGTAATTTGATATTTGACATTCTCAGTGGTCACGACAATTTTCCACCAAAAATTGTCAATATATGTCCATGTTATGGTATAGGCCCCATATAACGGTACCTCCCGATTTTGAGTATTTTGAGAACTTTAGCTAATTTTTTTTTGACATTTCAGGTTCTTGGTGGTAAAAAATATCCGTTATTTTACATTTAAGGTTCCCTGAAGTCACGAAGATTCTAATCCAAAAGTTTTCAATATAGATCCATTATTTGGTATAGGTCCCGTATAAGGGTATTTAAAGAATTTTAGGTAAATTTTTTGACCGAACTAGCTATAGTTTAACAATTGAAATTCTATATGTTCACTTTACATACAAAACTAAAATATTGGCTTATGATTATCTCGAGATACCTCACCCTTTTGTATTTACTTATTTAAAAGAACCAAAAGGCTTGTGAACTTCTATCAACCCCTAAATATATGTAGATCCTTGTTAGACAAATCCTTTTGTTTTATTTAATCCATCAAACTTGTCAATCAAAAGCAAAACATACTTTTTTCGAAGAAACAAAAATCTGGAGCATTTAATTTTAATCCCCTCTTTGACTATTCGAAGCGTATTGCAAGAGCTATAAAAATAAAATTAATTTAGCTTAGCATAATCTCCTAGAAAAAATATTAATTGATACAAATACGAGAACAGTGCCAGCACAAACAAACAAACATCTAGCAACATATCAAATGCCTGACATGAACTGCAGCAGTCAGTCAGTCAAGCAGTCATTCATGTGAGGAGTAAATGTCAGCAGCAACCTTATGCACAGTCGGGCAGCTAGACACCCTTTTACACCACCATCGGCGGCGACCGTCATCAGGTTTTTTTACATGAATTCATAATCCCTGGTTGGTAGCAGAAAGAGTAACACTACAACTTCGCCCATATTTTAGTAGTCCAGGCGGCTGATGTGGCTAGACATAGCCAGCCATGTTATGATTGAGAATGTTTACAGAAATTAAGTTTCTTTCACTTGAGCCAAAATAAACATTGGCACGCGTTGCAGCTTTTTCATCCACGCTGCCTTGATTTCACGTTGAATTTTTTCACTTATGTTGACTTCTTGTTTTCATTCTTTTTTCCTCGAGTTTTTGGTTTCCTGACATTTGTCCAAGTATTAAACAAAAGGCAAACAAAAACACTATGGTTGGAAGGGGGATGGATGACTTAGTTGCAGCATGCATTCATTTATAATCGTCGTGTTCGTTGTAGCATGGAAGGTATTGCCATTTGAAGTCTATAAAGCCAATTAGTGTGAACGTAAAGTTAATAAGATATGACAAGGTTGTCTTACAATCTGAAAAAAAGATGGGGTGGTGGTTGGACTACTGTTGCCAAATTGTTGTTATTGTTTTTGTCTGATTTTAAATACAATATATGTGCAGACTAATAGTGAGTACTATGTGTGGAATAGTAAATGATAAAGGGTATAAATACATATGAAGGACATTGGAAATAGAAAAATTCGCTATGACCCCTTGAAAATGTAGTGCAGATATTTTTATCAATTACGATTATGTCTTCGCAATATCCTAGCAAACTGAATGAGATAGCACGGATAGGTTGTTCAGTTTAAACATAACAAATAAAAATATCAGACGATAAATGTATTATGAACAGATCCTCAATTAAAAAAAAAAACGTAATGTAAAATGGATTTATTTCGGCCGGGCCGAAATTATTCTTTATTGAAAGCAGATTTCAGAAATTTTGCTTGGATGATGTATATGACTGAAACTTAACAAATAAAAAAAGTATCAGTCGGCATTGCCCACAGAGTTATGCCCTCAGCCTATGGGAATTGAAACTTTCATCTACGGACAGATCGAATGTATTTAGGGGTTTTCAGAATTTTGGACATTTGAACTTGTCAACACTTAAAGGAATGGATGGACATAGTCCATTATGCAAGTGTATTTTCTTTTAGAGTCATACTTTTTTGATCGATACCGCGCTCTAGTCATATCAGTGGGTCTTTGGATAACTTCTGGACCAGTATGCCAGGAAACATGGACTTGTCCACGAAACACATAATACGGCTGTGAGCAGGACCACAACGAACATCATTGATATACGTTTCCAAAGGATCTTCGAACAGATCCTAAACTACACTTAGACACTAATGTTGAACTTTTGTGGGGGAGGTACCGTAAGGAGGAGATCGATATCGGTCATTATAGAAGTTAGACTAAATTTGGACAACATATTAGGAGATCCAAAGTTTTGACCAAATTGGTTGCCTCTTTGAAGAAATTTCGTGCATACCATTTTAGTGAACTTTTTTAAATATTGGGGGGAAGTGTCGGATGTTATTGCCCATCTTCGAACTGAAACTAAGTTTGGGGAAAATATGACGAAGGCCAAATTTTGGACCAAATCTTTTGATCAGTTCGAGAGTTATAGTGCTCTCCACCTACTACATATTGTGCTAAAGGCTTCTTTACACCTTTCGGGCTGTTTTCTTTTCTGTTTCTTGCCCCTGAAAAAACTTTTACCATTATAAATGAGGCAGCGAATGCAAGTTGTTTCAACAGAAATCAAAGCGATTCGAGAGCAGGCTTTAAACTGAACTTATCCCAAATTTTGTGTGGGAGGTACCCGAAGGAGTGGACCGATATTGCTTTTATTCGAACCTGTAGTATGTTTGGACAAAATATTACGTAGCCCAAATTTTGGACCGGATCGGCAGATCCGTTCGAGAGTTATCTTGCGCTCCAACAAAAATCAAAGCGATACGAGTGCAGGTCCTAAACTGAACTTACCCCAAATTTTGTGTGAGAGGTACCCGAAGGAGTGGACCGATTGAATCCATATTGCTACTAAGTCTGGTAGAAATTTCACGATTGCAACGTATGGACCACATCGGTTACGCCCTTTAGGAGTTATAGTGCTCACAAATATTCGAGTATTTTCGAACTTTTGTGGGCGAAAACGGTCCGCCCTGTTTTCGGTATTTTCAAGGTTTTAGCCATACCTGAAAGGCAACAATTTTTATATATCAGTAAGGAATACACAACATTCCAAAAACTATTTAATTGCATTAATTGATCTATCATGACCTAAGGAGTTTTGTATTGAAAAACTCCCAGCAAAATGTTCGATGCCAAAGATGCCATTCAATCATGGGTGCAAGTGAGCTGGCATGTCATTTTTTTAGCATCTTCATCGATGAATTTTATATGAGCGTGGACCCCAAAAGATGCTATTCATTTTTGAATCCAAAGCATGTCATTTACACCAATGCTTTGACACGTCATTTCCACCAATGCTTTGGCATGTCATTTTCACCAACCCTTTGCAATTACATTATCATTTTGACGAGAGTTTTCACAACGTTGGTTGTGATATCAAGCCTATTGTAAATAATTAATTTTATATATTTAGAAAACATTATAGCTCTGTTCCAGAACTAAAAAGTTTTTTACAATTTTTACCACTTTTACACATTTTGCGTTCCCGTACACAAAATTTATATGAAAATCGTTTACGACTTTTACAACTTTTACGACTTTTACCACTTTATAAAGTACGGGAACAGGCCATATATAAATAAAAACACATAATTCATTTCTATTGGATCGATGGAATGGGTTCAAATGCTGATGAAAAGATTGCATCTTTCACGACTTCCTTTGCATGGGTTCAAATGCTGATGAAAAGATCGGATCTTTCACGACTTCCTTTGCATTGCACGGGGCCGATGACAGGTTTTTGAGGCAAAAAATCACGGGGGCAAGCTAGACCTTCAAAATTATGATGATATTTGGAATATGTGGCGGAATTCGGACTGGAAATAAGTTTACCAAGTTATTTTGAAATCGGTTCAGATTTGGATATAGCTTCTATATATATTTTCGCCCGATTTGAGGTATTTGGTGCAACAAACACGCAAATTCGATGAAATTATAATGTGTGACGGAATTAGGCCTAGAAAAAAGTATGCCAAATTATATCGAAATCGGTTCAGATTTGGATATAGCTCCCATATATATTTTCAACCGATTTTTAGTATTTCGTGCATTAATCACGCTATATATGTCGAATTGTGATGAAATTTAAAGTGTCTGACGAAATTTGGTCTAGAAAATATTATTGAGACATCATATTGAAATCGGTTCAGATTTGGATATATCGTTAATAAATTTTCTCTGTCGACGTTAATTATACCCTCAGCCTTTAGGCTAAAGAGGGTATTTACACTTTGATACGACCAAAAATGTGCCTCATAGAAATAATGGTTTTAGACCCCAAGTATGTTTGTACGATATACGTTTCAGACAATTTTGAGTAGATCTAGTAATGTCCGTCCGTCTGTCTGTCTGTCGGTCTGTCTGGCTGGTGCGCACGATAACTCTCGAACGGATCAATCGATTCGGGTATCGAAATATTTTGTCCAGATTCGATTTAAGTTCGAAGATGGGCCATATAGGTCCACTCCTTCAGGTACCTCCCCCACAAATGTTCAAAAATTGTCGCAAAACTTGTGCGCACGATAACACTTGTAGGGAATAACCGATTTGGTCCATACTTTGCACATCGTGTAATTTCTACCAAACTCAGATGAGGTTCCAATATGGACTCAATCGGTCCACTCCATCGGGTACCTCCCACACACAATTTCGGAAAAGTTCAGTTTAGGACCTGGTCTCGAATCGCTTTGATTTTTGTTTACGCAAGTTGTATTCGCTGTCTATCTATACGACGCTGTAAGTTTCATTAGGGGCAAGTCCATACTTCCTGAGAAAATAGCCTGAAAGTTACAAAAAACCCCGTGACACCGTGTGTAGTGGTTTCGTAATATTTTGTCCAAACTTAGTTCAAGTTCAAAGATGGATTATATCGGTCCACTCCTTCTGGTACCTCCCCCACAAAAGTTCGAAAATGTTCGGAAAATTTGTGCGTACGATAACTCTTGACGGGAGTAACCGATTTGGTCCATACTTTGCACATTATGAAATTTCTACCAGACTTAGATGAGGTTCCAATATGGACTCAATCGGTAAATTCCTTCGAGTACCTCCCACACAAAATTTCGGAAAAGTTCAGTTTAGGACCTTCTCTCGAATCGCCTTGGTTTTTGTTGTAACATTTTGTATTCACTGTCCCCTATACGAAGGTACAAGTTTCCTTAGGGGCAAGTCCTGAAAAAATAGTCTGAAAGTTGAAAAACAAACCATATGCCATATCTGTCCACTCCTTCAGGTACCTACCCCACAAAAGTTAAAAAATGTTCGGAAAAATTGGGCCACGATAACTCTTGATGGGAGTGACCGATTTGGTCCATACTTTACTTACTTACTTACTTACTTAGTTGGCCCATTACAGAACATTTGTTCCATAGACCGAACTAAGAAAAGATCTCCATTCCTCTCTGTTTTTCGCTTGACTTTTTGGAATACCGCGCCTTTCCATTTCTTCGTCCACTTGTGTGCTCCATCGAAGCTTAGGCCTGCCGATTCTGCGTGCACCGCCATGTGGCATGTATTCATACGCCTTTTTAGCGGGTTCATCATCGCTCATTCTCATGATATGGCCTAGACAACGCAATCGTTGCATCTCGATACGTTTAACTATATGCATGTCTTTGTATAGCTTATATAGCTCGTGGTTCATACGACGTCGATATTCACCGTCAACGCAAATCGGCCCGTAGATCTTTCGAAGAATTTTCCTCTCAAACACACTAAGCACTGCCTTATCTGCTTGCGCAAGTACCCATGCTTCGGAGCCATACATTAGCACGGGTATTATCAGCGTTTTGTATAGTGTTATTTTTGTTTGACGAGATGTGGCTTTGTTTTTAAACTGCTTACTTAAACCAAAGTAGCATCTGTTGGCCAATACAATTCTTCTTCTTATTTCACAACTGATGTTGTTTGTTGTGTTTATGGCAGTGCCGAGGTAGACGAAGTCTTTAACTACCTCAAAATTGTAGATACCAACTTCTACGGTTGGTCCGAGCTCTATGGACGCTTTGCGCGTCGACACCATCAATTTGGTCTTTTCGCCGTTTACCGCCAGACCCACTTTCGCAGATTCTGCTTCGACCTTCCTAAAGGTATCAGTTACTTCCATTACTGATCGTCCCACGATGTCTATGTCATCAGCATCGGCAAGTAACATGTGGCTATTGGTGTAAATTGTGCCATTTCTTTTGACATTTGCATCTCGTATTACCTTTTCCAGCAAAATGTTGAATAGGTCACACGAAAGGCTGTCTCCTTGTCTGAAACCTCTTTTGGTACAAAATTCTTCGGAGAGGTTCTTTCCAATTTTAACTGAGGACCTAGTATCAGTTAGAGTCATCTTACAAAGCCGGATGAGCTTTGCGGGAATACCAAATTCAGACATTGCATGGAATACCTTTGATCGGAGGGGACTGTCGAATGCTGCTTTATAATCGACAAAAAGATGAAATGTGTCGATCTGCATCTCTTGGGTCTTCTCTAGGATTTGCCGCAGGGTAAATATCTGGTCAATGGTGGACTTGCCAGGTCTAAAGCCACATTGGTATGGTCCAATTATCTCGTTGACCATAGGCTTTATTCGTTCGCACAGTATCCCTGACACTATCTTATAGGCAATAGGGAGTAGACTTATGCCCCTATAGTTGGAGCATACAGTCTTATCTCCTTTTTTGTTCAGGTTCCAATCGTCGGGTACGCGTTCTTCCTGCCAGATGGTGCTAACTAGCTGATGCATACACCTTATCAGCGCGTCGCCTCCGGTTTTAAACAGCTCGGCTGGTAAGCCATCGGCTCCTGCTGCTTTATTATTCTTCAGCCGGTTGATTGCTGTTTTTACCTCATCTTGGCCGGGTGGTATACCTTCTATACCATCTTCTGGGATTGGATCTGCGGTATCATCGTCTTCGCCACTATTGGATACCAGCAGATTGGAGAAATGTTCCTTCCATATCCTGAGCACGCTATCTGTATCTGTTACCAGATTACCTTGCTGGTCTCTACAGGAGGATGTGCCTGTACCAAAGCCATCTGTTTGATGTTTCACTCTTTGGTAGAATTTTCGGATTCATTCTGGCTCCTGTACATCTCGATTTTTTCACACTCCCGCTTTTCCATTTCTCTCTTTTTCTTGCGGAAAAGACGTTTCTCTTCTCTCCTTTTCTTCCGATATCTCTCTCGTGCGCTACGCGTTGCTACTGATTGTAAAGTAGCTCCACATGCCGCATTTTTATCTTCGGTAGCAGCACGACACTCCTGGTCATACCATGAATTCCTTTGTGGAGGTCTCTGGAATCCAAGTATGGATTTTGCGGCTGTTTGCATGGAGTGGGCAATATTTTGCCATTGTGTTGTTATGTTATCGGGACAAGGAGTGCTCGCGTTAAGCAATTGGACTAGTTGAGTGGAATATGCTGTGGCTATCTGTTGTGTTTGCAGCCTATCGATGTCCAACTTCAATGTTTGCGCCTCGGAACGATCGTACATCCAACACGCTGGATGAATGTCTTCCATCTATCACAACATGATCAATTTGATTACTTGTTCTTTGATCTGGGGACAGCCAGGTGCCCTTATGAATATCGATATGATTAAATCTGGTACTGCTAACTACCATGTTTTTTGCAGCTGTAAAGTCTATCAGCCTCATACCATTGTCAGATGTTTCACTGTGGAGACTGAATTTCCCGACTGTTGGGCCAAAGATATTCTCCTTTCCAATTTTGGCATTAAAATCGCCTAGAATGATTTTAATGTCATGGGCAGGGCAACGGTCATATGTTTTTTCTAAGCGCTCGTAAAATATATCTTTGGTCTGTTCGTCCTTTTCTTCAGTGGGAGCATGAGCGCAAATAAAGCTGATGTTGAAGAATTTAGCTTTTATTCGAATTGCAGCAAGTCTTTCATTCACTGGGGTGAAGCTGGATACCAGATGTTTTAGTCTCCGACTAACTACGAATCCGCAACCAAACTCATGCTTTACGTCATGGCAGCTATAATACAATGCGTCACCTTTAGGTGTTGTTGTGACGCCTTTCCCAATCCATCGCATTTCCTGTACGCAGTAATATCGGCCTTGTACTTTTCAAGTACGTCTGCCAATGCGAAGACTGCACCTTCTCTATAAAGAGTGCGAACATTCCAGGTGCAGATTCGCAGATCATGGTCCTTAAAACGTTTGCGGGGTTCGTCAACTTTAGAGGGGTTTGTTTTTCTTTTCTTTCGTTTTTTCATAGTAGGCTGTTTTTTTCTAGGGGAGGGTTACTAACCCGACGCCCAGACCCAAGTTTTTAACGTTCTTATGGGTGAACGCGCGGCACATGTTAGCTCACTACCTTCAACGGGTGTTAAAGGCAGTTCCCCAGGTGACACCACGGGGAGGTCAGTGTCCACTTGAGATGAAAGAGGGACCAAGATAAATCCTGGGCTTTGCCATGTTAAAACCGGTCAGGACCGTTCCTTGGTATCTTCATCCCCTACGTCACCCATACTTTACACATTCTCATAATATCTACCAGATATAGATCAGGTTCGAATATGGACTATATTTGTTCACTCCATCCCGTACCTCCCACACAAAATTTTGGATAAGTTCACTTTAAGACCTGCTATTGAATCACTTTGATTTTTGTTGAAGCAACTTACATTCGCTGCCTCAGGGGCAAGTCCATACTTCTTGAGAAAACAGCCCGAATGGTGTAAAAACCCCCTATGGCACCCCCATTGTCTATGTCGGTCCATTCCTTTAAGTACCTTTTCCGCACAATTTTTGAACTTTGATCCTAATCAACATTTTTGTCGGTTCATACGACCAAAATTTTGAAACCCCCTAAATACATAAGTTTTTTTTTGTGAAAAAAGTGTTTCAATTTGCACAGGCTGAAGGTATATCTCTGTCGGCAGAGCCGACTGATACTTTTTTACTTGTTGTTTTCTCATTTTAGTAGGTTGATACCGAACTTCCTTGAGAACACAGTTTATACATTTTTCTTTTGACAAATTGGTAGAAATAGAGGCGGCATGTATCAAGAGCTTGGTATTGTTGCCGTGTTCATAGGAGACTTCCGAAGCAAGTTTTCTTCCTTCACTATAATCCACATTAGGGCGCCCTCTCTTCTTTGTTCATTATCTTGTTCTAGCGTAAATACTGTGTCGCTAGCTAACCATAAGATTTTTTATTCGCAAGTATACGCAAAAATTCTTTTCAAAATCTGTTAGTCGGCATTTTCACCTTTCACCAGATACATATTTTTACGAGAATACACCCTGATACCGAAAGTTCTACTCCAAAGAACACATCGACGTTACCACAGACCTCATCAAAAAACATCACTTACTGACACAACAAATCTAATATTACATTTACATTTTTAATAATAATCTTAACTTACATACTATTACCCGTATTTTCCATTTTTATACCCTCCACCATAGGATGGGGGTATATTAAGTTTGTCACTACGTTTGTAACTACTGGAAATAATCATTGTAGACCCCACAAAGTATATATATTCTTGATCAGCGTGCAATTCTATATCGATATAGCCATGTCCGTCCGTCTGTCCGTCTGTGAAAATCACTCTAGCGTCCGAACGGATTGACGTAGGTTGATGAAATTTTGGGAAAATATGTTATATTTACGTAGGACTTTTGGTATTGAAAGCGGGCTATGTAGGTACACGCTTTCGTATAGCCCCCATATAAAATGACGCGTGACGCGTCGTCGTTTTTAGGAATTTTTAAGATATTTGGCCCATTTTACCACCGAATTGGTTGTAATTTGGTACTTTGTGTCTCCAGAGGCCAAAAAATATTCCCACCAAAGTTGGGTTATATAGGTCCACGTTTTGGTATAGCCCCCATATAAGGCCCCATATAAAGTACGCGTCATTTTAATATATTTTGAATGTATTAGACCCATTTGACCACAGAATTGGTTGTAATTTGGTATTTTGTGTCTTCAGAAAACATACCTACCAAAGTTGGGTTATATAGGTCCACGTTTTGGTATAGTCCCCACATAAGACCCCTTATAAAGTACGCGTCATTTTAATATATTTTTAATGTATTAGACCCATTTGACCAAAGAATCGGTTGTAACTTTGTATTTTGTGTTTCCAGAGGCTAAGAAACATTTCTACCATAAAATGTTTATATAGGTCCACGTGTTGATATAGCCCCCATAATACAATATCTCCCGATTTTCGATATTTTGAACGTTTTAGCCTCATTGTCACACCGATATGGCTGAAATTTGGTATTTAGTCTTCTTTAAGCGTATAAAACTTTCCCCCAGAAATTTGTAGGTATAGGTCCACGCCATCATATAGCCCCCATAGGACGGTACCTTCCGAATTTCGGTATTTTGAAGGTTGTGACCACATTAATCCACCGAAATGGCTGAAATTTGTGGTGGGGGGTATAAAAAGTTCGGCCCGACCGAACATAACACTTTTCTTACTTGTTAAAAAATATATAAAATCAACAGATCAGGTTTTGGCGCCAAAATACTTAAATTTTTTAATTGCGACTGAATGTCAGAAACAAACGGAATGAAAATTATGACATCTTTGGTAGCTTGGCTTGTCGCCGGGGGCCGTTGCCAGATGGTAATTTTTTGGTTTTGGAGGTTTGAAAGTGTTAAGAATATAATTCCGTTATTCCTTGATTTCAATCACTGACTTGAAATAATGACTTTTTGCCTCAAAAACCTGCCATTGGCCCCATCGTGCATTGGTTCAAATACTAATGAAAGGATCGGATCTTTCACGACTTCGTTTGAACCAATGCACGATGGGGCCGATGATAAGTTTTTGAGGCAAAAAATTTCGAAGAAATTTGAAACGTGTGACAGGATTTGGTCTAGAAATATGTTTGCTAAATTACATAGAAATCGGTTCAGATTTGGATATAGCTCCCATATATATTTTCACCCGATTTTAGGTATTTGGTGCAACAAATACGCAAATTCTGGCCAATTTCGATGAAATTTAAAATGTGTGACGAAATTACGTCTAGAAAAAAAGTATGCCAAATTATATCGAAATAAGTTCAGATTTGTATATAGCTCATATATATATTTTCACCCGATTTTAGGTATTTCGTGCAGCAATCACGCTATATATGTCCATTTGTGATGAAATTTAAAGTGTGTGACGGAATTTGGTCTAGAAAACATTATTAAGACATCATATTGAAATCGGTTCAGATTTGGATATATCGTTCATAAATTTTCTCTGTCGACGTTAATTGTTTTCTCAATTTAGTTGGTTGGTACCTGTTGAAGTACTGTGTTTAATCAATTAATATTTTACATTGTATAAGTAACCTTTGCTTTTTGTCTTTTATTCTACATACAAACTTCATTGTACTTTGTATTTTCACTTCAATAAAATTATTCAACTCAATAGGTTATGGGCCCTCCATGACATTTGAAAAAGAAAAATAAGAAATTAATTCAAGAATTGTGAAAAAAGAAAATTTTCAATTTGTGAATAGAACTTGAACGTCAGAATCATGGAGTTTTGCAAGACCATCAAGCCATTAACAGGAGAATGCGATTGGGCAATTTGGAAGAGAAAAGTCAAAGATCTCCTCGATTTTTATGAAGGAGCTCTGGATGTGGTTTCAAGAAAAATTACAAAGCCAGAACCTTTAAAAGAGGGAGCAACTGAAGCTGTGGTGAAAGATTACAATACTCGGTCTGCGTTTTACAGGAAAACGAACGGTCTCGCCAAAACCCTTATTGCTAGTACCACATCTGATGAGATATATATGAAGGTAATGGACAAAGAATCGGCAGCTGATGTTTGGGAAGCATTACACCAACAATTCGAAGCAACATCCAAGGACCAATTGTTCAAGATGTGCACAGCACTTTTCTCGTTTGAGTGGGTTGAAAATTTGGATGTTTCAACGCACATTTCTAAACTTAAAAGTTTGTGGACAGAAATTAACGCTGGTTTGGAATTAAAAGGTAATCAAAAACTTCCAGAACTGCTTCTTATTTGCAAGATTCTGCACGTGCTACCATCATCGTTCGAAATGTTCAAATCGAGTTGGATGATGATAACTCGGGATGAGGATAAGTCCTTAGACGAACTTATTATGCAGCTTTGCCTATATGAACGCAATTTCAAGAAGCCTGAGAATGTTGAAGGTCAAG
Organism: Musca autumnalis; assembly: GCF_047663935.1. Lineage (NCBI taxonomy): Eukaryota > Metazoa > Arthropoda > Insecta > Diptera > Muscidae > Musca > Musca autumnalis. The sequence goes on from NW_027412088.1 coordinate 86,842,714, forward strand.
AAGCTTTAGTCATCAATGAGAAGTATTCCAAAAGCAAGAATGTAAGTGCTAAAAAGGACAGTATTTGCCATTACTGTAAGAAGAAAGGCCATTGGAAAAAAGAATGTCGCAAGTGGATTGCAGATGGCAAGCCTTCCAAGTCACAACCAGTAAAGAATCATACACATGTGGCACTACATGCGATGTCAAACGAAGTAAATATCGCAGATTCATGTTTGGAATGGTGGTTCGACAACGGTGCAACAAAGCATGTTACCAATTCAGATAAGTATTTTGTGAAATACGAAGAATTTGAACAACCCAATTCAATACAGTCTGCAGGAAAAGAGTGTTTAAAAGCTATTGGGAAGGGAAAAATAGAGCTGTTATCGAAAGTCAACAATAAGGAAAGAATTGTAACTCTAAACGATGTATGGTATGTTCCAACTATATCTCGAAACCTTTTTTCGATTTTAGCTGCACACGATAGAAACCCAAATAGCAAATTTACATCTACCACAAATGAATGCAAAATGTACGTCGATGAAGAGCTTGTGGTACATGGTCAACGAGAAATCAATGGCACACTATACAAGCTTAATGTCCGTCCAAATTCACATACACAGAATATATCCCTGCTTAAAGAAAAGTCGGTGTTACAGTTATACCACGAACGCTGGGGACATCAGGACTATCGCCATGTTAAAATGAAGCTTAAAAATGAAATGGGAATTTCAGTGAAGAATACAAGTGAAAATTGTGAACCATGTATTTTTGGAAAGTCTTCTAGGAAACCTTTTGGAAGACGTGACGCTGCTAGTGAACCAGGAGAAATAGTATCAACAGATGTATGTGGCCCTTTTCCACCTTCATTCAGAGGATACAGGTACCTTGTAGTATTTAAAGATCATTATACGAAATATCGATATGGGTTTTTCTTAAAACAAAAATCAGAAGTGAAAGATTCGCTTAAAGAGATGTTGATTCACGCAAAATGTCAAGGTCACACTGTAAAAACGTTAATTAGCGACAACGGTGGCGAATTTGACAACGATGACGTCAGAAAAATTCTTGCTCAGCATGGAGTTACTCATAAGTTGACTGCTCCATATACCCCGCAGCAAAATGGGTGTGCTGAAAGAGAGAATAGAACGATCGTAGAAATGGCAAGGACTTTCAAGTACGCAAATAAGGAAATTGAATTTCCAGAATCAATATGGTGTGAATTTGTGAAATCAGCAATATATATTTTAAACAGAACAGGAAAGTCATCTGAAGCTGATATTAGCCCATTCGAAAAATGGTATGGTAAGAAACCTAGAATCCGACATTTGCGAATCATTGCGTCGACATGTTATATGCACATTCCAAGTCCAAAGCGAAAGAAAATGGACAAAAAGGCTGAAAAAGGATACCTGGTAGGATATGATGGAGACGAGCGATATCGTATTTATATACCAGAAAAGAGAGATGTTCATGTTTCGAGAGATGTTAAATTTGTAGAGAAAACAAATAATAATCGCTTAGAAGAAAAAACCATAATAAAATCCCACGTAAATCCTGATACACAACGTATTGATTTGTCAAAGATTAGACGTTTCAATGATTTAATTCAAGATGATGAAAATCAGAGTGGACTGAATAAAGAGTCGGATCCAAACATAGAACCACAAGATGATCAATTAGCCAAAGATTCACCAAATTTAGAAGAACAAAATGATAAACCTACGAGCAGCAATCCTGAAGATAATTTAGAGAGAAATGCAACATCTGACAGTGAGTTTGAAGATGCTATATCAGGAAGCAAGGATGGTCAAGAATCTGAAGAAGAGAATTGCAATTACAGGAAATTAAGAAATAGAAAGGTAATAATTCCAAAAACAACTCATGTCCAATTGGCTATGGTTTCCCAGGAGTTTGTTAGAAACTCCAAATTCATATTCTGAAGCTACTAAAGGCGATCAAAGATCAGAGTGGGTAGCAGCCATGGAAAAGGAAATGAATTCGTTAATAGAAAACAAAACATGGGTACTTACCGAACTTCCGATGGGTGCTAAAGCTCTCCCATCAAAATGGGTTTACAAAGTAAAAACCAAAGCGGATGGCAGTGTGGATACCTTCAAGGCGAGACTAGTCATTAAAGGATATAATCAAACAAAAGGACTTGATTATGACCAAACTTTTAGTCCGGTAGCAAGGATGTCCACAATTCGGTCTCTGTTAAGTGTTGCAGTCACAGAGAAGATGTACTTAGCACAGTTCGATGTTTCGACCGCATTCCTTTATGGAGAGTTGGACGAAATAATTTTCATGAAACAGCCAAAAGGATTTGATGACGGAACAAATAGAGTTTGTTCTCTAAAAAGAAGTCTGTATGGTCTTAAACAAGCACCACGGTGCTGGAATACTAGAATGCGAAATTTTTTAACCAAATTGGGATTTAAAACAAGCTCGGCTGACAGTTGTCTATACATCAGAGAAAAACAGGGGAAGAAAATCATTCTTGCTCTGTATGTAGACGATGGTTTAGTTGCTGCGTCTGATGTAAACGACTTGAAGATCTTTCTAGATGAACTTAAAGGTGAATTCAAAATTACACACAAAGATGCAAATTACTTTCTTGGGTTAGAAATTGAAAAGTCGGATGATTCTGTAAAGATAAGTCAGAAGTCATATGCTAAGAAAATTTTGGAAAAATTTTTGTGTGGATTTTGTTGACCTTTGGACTCAGATTTCCTTTTTTAGTTTAGTTTGGCTCGAGGTCAGTAGAATAAAAAACAATTTTAATTTTGTTTTTTTATCATTTTATTTTTCCAATATTTCGATCGGCATCGTCGATCATCATCAGGGATTATACTTTAAAAAAAAACAATTAACAATGCTTTTATAACTATATTAACAATTGTTATTCTATGACAATAATTACTTTTATTTTTATTCACGAACAACAAACTCTGCTTCTACATCCATTTGCAAGTATTTTCGGACTAAAGTTTTTGGTGTTTTTCAACGATGTTTCTATAAATTTGAGCACAATGATCGGTGTCTGATTTGAAATTCATACGATTCTCGACGGGGACATTAATAATATGAAGCATCTCTAACATATATCTTCGTTTATAATTATTCTCTTGAGTTGGAATGTCAACATTTTTAAAGTTGGGTGTATGCCCTGTTGTTGCACAGTGGGCGGCAAGTGCTGTCTTCTGTTCTAAAGGTTTACCTTTTGTTTTTTGGTCAGATTTGTGGGCACTTATCCTGGTTTTAAGTTTCGATTTTGTAGTCCCAACATATGCTTTATTGCATATGTCGGACCCGTCACCATTACTTTTGATCTTGTATACGACATTGGATTTGTCGTCTCGAGGTATTTTGGATTTCATCCGACTAAAAAAGTTGTTGTTTGTATTTGTGCTTCGCAATGCCAATTGATATCTTTCTTTATTATATAGATTAGAGTTAGATAATCGTTCAGAAAACCCAGGTATATAAGTCGAACGTTTGTAAATTTTATCTGGTTTTTGTTCAACATTGTCCCGTCTTTTGTATGCTACATGTCTGATGAGTTCATTAATGGTACTGGTTGGAAAATTGTTCATTTTTAAAATAGTTTTGATTTTGTTTATATTTTTGGTATGGAATTTCTCGTCACTGATGTTTAATACTCTTTGGATGAAATTAGTGGCTGTATTTATCTTTATTCTGCGTGGGTGTTTTGAGTGATAGTCGATTAACCGTCCTGAAGAAGTGGGCTTTTGGTACCAATCTAAAAGTAGAAGGTTGTCCTGTCTTAAAACAACAGCGTCAAGATATGGTAATTGAAAATCTGATTCGCGTTCCATTGTGAATCGTATATGCTTGTTGTACATATTTAATGCCTTCAATGTGTTATCGACTTGGTCCTTCTTGATTATACAAAATATGTCATCGACATATTTTGTTAACATCCTTGGTCTTATTGGTAGCGTTTTCATTGTTTCATCGAGTAGATCTTCCATCACTATATCCGCGATTATTGGAGAAATTGGGGAGCCCATTGGCATCCCTTTTAACTGTTCAAATACTTTGTCATTGTATACAAAGTATCTCGAGTCCTTTATACATACTGTTAACATGTCTATAAATAGATTCATGGGGATATTAGTGTGTTCTTGAATGATATTCCACTTCTCTTTTATTGCGTTTATTGCCATATTCACAGGAATGCTAGGAAACAAGGATACAACATCAAAAGATATAAGCATCTCACTATCGTCAATGTGTTGATTGTTTATCCTAGATTTAAATTCTACTGCGTCTTTTATATTATAGTTCGATTCTACGGTTAAACATTTTAAAATAGATGCCATATATCTGGACAGCTCGCAAGTTGGCGAGTTTGTAAACGAACAAATTGGGCGCAGTGGGATCCCTTGTTTGTGGATTTTCGGTAATCCGTATATTTTTGGTGGAATAGAAGTTCTTGATATTAAGCGGTTTTTATCCGTTTCTGAAATTATGTTTAAATCGAACAATTTTATCACTAGCCTGTTATTCTTTTCTTGTAATCCTGTTGTTGGATCTTTTCTTAGGCGCCTATACGTGCATATATCCATGAGAATTTGATTCATTTTTGATTCATAGTCATTTCTTAGCATCGCTACGGTTTTTCCCCCTTTGTCTGAGTTTAGTATTATTATTTCTTTATGCTGCTTTAAAAATTTGGATGTTTGTCTCACAGTATCTAGTATGAATCTATCCCTTTTATTGAACGTTGTGTTTTTCATGTGGTCGTTCATGAGTGTAATGAAATTTATTCTCGCTTTCTCTTGATTTTCTTTGGAGTCTAATGTCTGGATTAACTCCTCTCCCTCAGCGATTACATTGAATAAGGGGAATGTCGTCTTTGTTGTCGGCAATGAGAATTTTGGCCCAAGCGAAAGCAGCCACTCAACATTCGTTGGTACATCAATGTTCGTAACGTTAACGAACCACTCTTTATTCTGTTGTACATTGAGCTGACAATGGTGTTGTTGTTTCAACGTATTTAGTTTGTTGATATGAATGGTTTTTTGTTTCATATTTTGTGTGTGGATAATAGTATTTTCACTCTCAATGAGTGAACTGAAATCTTCTCTTTCCAAGAGAACTGAAAGACGATTTTTAGTGTCAGTTATTATTTTTCTTGTAATATTTGATTGTTTGTGTTTTTCTTGTATTACAAGCTTGAGTATTTTAATGTGGAAATTATATAGAAGTTTGTCTATCGCTGTTCTCGTGTTCACTGACAGTGTGTTGTTGGTTTGAAATATGTTGTATCTGTGCTTAGTTGTGTTAGAAATGAAATTTGGAATAATACCTGCTTCTTTACATTTGATGAGAAAGGTTGTTGTTGATGTAACACGTCCTGCTCGCCTGTTACATTTTGAGAATTGTTTTATGATGTTTCGCGTTTTATTGTCATATTTTTGTTTAATATTTTTATAAAGATGCATGTTGATTTGTTATTTCTTACGGCGTGCCTTCCGTGTTCTAATTTTTGTGTGGATTTTGTTGACCTTTGGACTCAGATTTCCTTTTTTAGTTTAGTTTGGCTCGAGGTCAGTAGAATAAAAAACAATTTTAATTTTGTTTTTTTATCATTTTATTTTTCCAATATTTCGATCGGCATCGTCGATCATCATCAGGGATTATACTTAAAAAAAAACAATTAACAATGCTTTTATAACTATATTAACAATTGTTATTCTATGACAATAATTACTTTTATTTTTATTCACGAACAACAAACTCTGCTTCTACATCCATTTGCAAGTATTTTCGGACTAAAGTTTTTGGTGTTTTTCAACGATGTTTCTATAAATTTGAGCACAATGATCGGTGTCTGATTTGAAATTCATACGATTCTCGACGGGGACATTAATAATATGAAGCATCTCTAACATATATCTTCGTTTATAATTATTCTCTTGAGTTAGAATGTCAACATTTTTAAAGTTGGGTGTATGCCCTGTTGTTGCACAGTGGGCGGCAAGTGCTGTCTTCTGTTCTAAAGGTTTACCTTTTGTTTTTTGGTCAGATTTGTGGGCACTTATCCTGGTTTTAAGTTTCGATTTTGTAGTCCCAACATATACTTTATTGCATATGTCGGACCCGTCACCATTACATTTGATCTTGTATACGACATTGGATTTGTCGTCTCGAGGTATTTTGGATTTCATCCGACTAAAAAAGTTGTTGTTTGTATTTGTGCTTCGCAATGCCAATTGATATCTTTCTTTATTATATAGATTAGAGTTAGATAATCGTTCAGAAAACCCAGGTATATAAGTCGAACGTTTGTAAATTTTATCTGGTTTTTGTTCAACATTGTCCCGTCTTTTGTATGCTACATGTCTGATGAGTTCATTAATGGTACTGGTTGGAAAATTGTTCATTTTTAAAATAGTTTTGATTTTGTTTATATTTTTGGTATGGAATTTCTCGTCACTGATGTTTAATACTCTTTGGATGAAATTAGTGGCTGTATTTATCTTTATTCTGCGTGGGTGTTTTGAGTGATAGCCCACTTCTTCAGGACGGTTAATCGACTATCACTCAAAACACCCACGCAGAATAAAGATAAATACAGCCACTAATTTCATCCAAAGAGTATTAAACATCAGTGACGAGAAATTCCATACCAAAAACATAAACAAAATCAAAACTATTTTAAAAATGAACAATTTTCCAACCAGTACCATTAATGAACTCATCAGACATGTAGCATACAAAAGACGGGACAATGTTGAACAAAAACCAGATAAAATTTACAAACGTTCGACTTATATACCTGGGTTTTCTGAACGATTATCTAACTCTAATCTATATAATAAAGAAAGATATCAATTGGCATTGCGAAGCACAAATACAAACAACAACTTTTTTAGTCGGATGAAATCCAAAATACCTCGAGACGACAAATCCAATGTCGTATACAAGATCAAATGTAATGGTGACGGGTCCGACATATGCAATAAAGTATATGTTGGGACTACAAAATCGAAACTTAAAACCAGGATAAGTGCCCACAAATCTGACCAAAAAACAAAAGGTAAACCTTTAGAACAGAAGACAGCACTTGCCGCCCACTGTGCAACAACAGGGCATACACCCAACTTTAAAAATGTTGACATTCTAACTCAAGAGAATAATTATAAACGAAGATATATGTTAGAGATGCTTCATATTATTAATGTCCCCGTCGAGAATCGTATGAATTTCAAATCAGACACCGATCATTGTGCTCAAATTTATAGAAACATCGTTGAAAAACACCAAAAACTTTAGTCCGAAAATACTTGCAAATGGATGTAGAAGCAGAGTTTGTTGTTCGTGAATAAAAATAAAAGTAATTATTGTCATAGAATAACAATTGTTAATATAGTTATAAAAGCATTGTTAATTGTTTTTTTTTTAAAGTATAATCCCTGATGATGATCGACGATGCCGATCGAAATATTGGAAAAATAAAATGATAAAAAAACAAAATTAAAATTGTTTTTTATTCTACTGACCTCGAGCCAAACTAAACTAAAAAAGGAAATCTGAGTCCAAAGGTCAACAAAATCCACACAAAAATTAGAACACGGAAGGCACGCCGTAAGAAATAACAAATCAACATGCATCTTTATAAAAATATTAAACAAAAATATGACAATAAAACGCGAAACATCATAAAACAATTCTCAAAATGTAACAGGCGAGCAGGACGTGTTACATCAACAACAACCTTTCTCATCAAATGTAAAGAAGCAGGTATTATTCCAAATTTCATTTCTAACACAACTAAGCACATATACAACATATTTCAAACCAACAACACACTGTCAGTGAACACGAGAACAGCGATAGACAAACTTCTATATAATTTCCACATTAAAATACTCAAGCTTGTAATACAAGAAAAACACAAACAATCAAATATTACAAGAAAAATAATAACTGACACTAAAAATCGTCTTTCAGTTCTCTTGGAAAGAGAAGATTTCAGTTCACTCATTGAGAGTGAAAATACTATTATCCACACACAAAATATGAAACAAAAAACCATTCATATCAACAAACTAAATACGTTGAAACAACAACACCATTGTCAGCTCAATGTACAACAGAATAAAGAGTGGTTCGTTAACGTTACGAACATTGATGTACCAACGAATGTTGAGTGGCTGCTTTCGCTTGGGCCAAAATTCTCATTGCCGACAACAAAGACGACATTCCCCTTATTCAATGTAATCGCTGAGGGAGAGGAGTTAATCCAGACATTAGACTCCAAAGAAAATCAAGAGAAAGCGAGAATAAATTTCATTACACTCATGAACGACCACATGAAAAACACAACGTTCAATAAAAGGGATAGATTCATACTAGATACTGTGAGACAAACATCCAAATTTTTAAAGCAGCATAAAGAAATAATAATACTAAACTCAGACAAAGGGGGAAAAACCGTAGCGATGCTAAGAAATGACTATGAATCAAAAATGAATCAAATTCTCATGGATATATGCACGTATAGGCGCCTAAGAAAAGATCCAACAACAGGATTACAAGAAAAGAATAACAGGCTAGTGATAAAATTGTTCGATTTAAACATAATTTCAGAAACGGATAAAAACCGCTTAATATCAAGAACTTCTATTCCACCAAAAATATACGGATTACCGAAAATCCACAAACAAGGGATCCCACTGCGCCCAATTTGTTCGTTTACAAACTCGCCAACTTGCGAGCTGTCCAGATATATGGCATCTATTTTAAAATGTTTAACCGTAGAATCGAACTATAATATAAAAGACGCAGTAGAATTTAAATCTAGGATAAACAATCAACACATTGACGATAGTGAGATGCTTATATCTTTTGATGTTGTATCCTTGTTTCCTAGCATTCCTGTGAATATGGCAATAAACGCAATAAAAGAGAAGTGGAATATCATTCAAGAACACACTAATATCCCCATGAATCTATTTATAGACATGTTAACAGTATGTATAAAGGACTCGAGATACTTTGTATACAATGACAAAGTATTTGAACAGTTAAAAGGGATGCCAATGGGCTCCCCAATTTCTCCAATAATCGCGGATATAGTGATGGAAGATCTACTCGATGAAACAATGAAAACGCTACCAATAAGACCAAGGATGTTAACAAAATATGTCGATGACATATTTTGTATAATCAAGAAGGACCAAGTCGATAACACATTGAAGGCATTAAATATGTACAACAAGCATATACGATTCACAATGGAACGCGAATCAGATTTTCAATTACCATATCTTGACGCTGTTGTTTTAAGACAGGACAACCTTCTACTTTTAGATTGGTACCAAAAGCCCACTTCTTCAGGACGGTTAATCGACTATCACTCAAAACACCCACGCAGAATAAAGATAAATACAGCCACTAATTTCATCCAAAGAGTATTAAACATCAGTGACGAGAAATTCCATACCAAAAATATAAACAAAATCAAAACTATTTTAAAAATGAACAATTTTCCAACCAGTACCATTAATGAACTCATCAGACATGTAGCATACAAAAGACGGGACAATGTTGAACAAAAACCAGATAAAATTTACAAACGTTCGACTTATATACCTGGGTTTTCTGAACGATTATCTAACTCTAATCTATATAATAAAGAAAGATATCAATTGGCATTGCGAAGCACAAATACAAACAACAACTTTTTTAGTCGGATGAAATCCAAAATACCTCGAGACGACAAATCCAATGTCGTATACAAGATCAAATGTAATGGTGACGGGTCCGACATATGCAATAAAGTATATGTTGGGACTACAAAATCGAAACTTAAAACCAGGATAAGTGCCCACAAATCTGACCAAAAAACAAAAGGTAAACCTTTAGAACAGAAGACAGCACTTGCCGCCCACTGTGCAACAACAGGGCATACACCCAACTTTAAAAATGTTGACATTCTAACTCAAGAGAATAATTATAAACGAAGATATATGTTAGAGATGCTTCATATTATTAATGTCCCCGTCGAGAATCGTATGAATTTCAAATCAGACACCGATCATTGTGCTCAAATTTATAGAAACATCGTTGAAAAACACCAAAAACTTTAGTCCGAAAATACTTGCAAATGGATGTAGAAGCAGAGTTTGTTGTTCGTGAATAAAAATAAAAGTAATTATTGTCATAGAATAACAATTGTTAATATAGTTATAAAAGCATTGTTAATTGTTTTTTTTAAAGTATAATCCCTGATGATGATCGACGATGCCGATCGAAATATTGGAAAAATAAAATGATAAAAAAACAAAATTAAAATTGTTTTTTATTCTACTGACCTCGAGCCAAACTAAACTAAAAAAGGAAATTTTGGAAAAATTTAACTTTTCTGAATGTAGAGCAGTATCAACTCCGATGGAAAGTACAACAACCGTTGCAGAAGTTCAAAAATCAACAAATGATTTTCCATATCGTCAAGCAGTTGGAGCAATAATGTATTTAATGTTGGGAACTAGGCCAGATTTGGCATTTAGTGTCGGTGTTCTGTCAAGTTCTCTGGAATCCCCTACAAGTGAAGATGTACAAAGACTTAAGCGGGTTCTTCGTTACATTGCTGGCACACTTGACTATGGAATAATTTACAAAACGAACGGTTTAAAGAAATTGGAATGCTATAGTGATGCAGATTATGGAGGCTGTATGAGCACAGGACGATCAACAACTGGAGTAGTAGCATGTTATGCAGGCAGTCCTATATCATGGATAAGTCAAAGACAGCCAACCGTATCTACCTCAACAACCGAAGCTGAAATCATAGCAGCGAGTGAGGCCGCTAAGGAATTGATGTGGTTGAAAAGCCTCTACAATGACTTAATTAATTATAATGAAGTACCGGTAATACACATCGATAATACTGCTGCTATAAGACTGTCTCAAAATCCAGAGTTTCACAAGCGAACGAAGCACATTTCTTTAAAGCACTTCTTCATTCGTGAAAAGGTAATTGAAGGCGATATTATCGTGTCTCAAATCTCAACTGAATATCAAATTGCAGACACGATGACCAAACCGTTACCAAAACTTCGATTGCTGCACTTCGTAAATATTTTAAATATTAATCATTTAAACAAGGGGAAGTGTTGAAGTACTGTGTTTAATCAATTAATATTTTACATTGTATAAGTAACCTTTGCTTTTTGTCTTTTATTCTACATACAAACTTCATTGTACTTTGTATTTTCACTTCAATAAAATTATTCAACTCAATAGTACCGAACTTCCTTGAGAACATAGTTTAAATATTTTTCATTTGACAAATTGGCCGAAACAGAGGCGGCATGAATCAGGGGTTTGGTATTGTTGCCGTGTTCATAGCAGACTTTCGAAGCAAGTTTTCTTCCTTCACTATAATCCACATTAGGGCGCCATCTCTTCTTTTTATCATTACCTTGTTCTAGCGTAAATACTGTGTCGCTAGCTAACCATAAGCTTTCAAATTGTAATACACGACTTTTTGACCTCCAATTTTTTATCCATTTTTGGTTAAGGCGTGCACAAATATTATAAATTTGCTTTTTAACTTCCGTCATGAAGTTGTCTTTGACACCTCGATTAAATTTTGCAGACATCCATTCTATAAGGTGTTTAGGTTTTCGCTGATTGTCCAACCAAAAATAAAAAATATCCAAATTTTTAAGTTTTACGAAATCTTGAAGTTGATAATTTTTTTATTCGCAAGTATACGCAAAAATTGTTTTCAAAATCTGTTAGCCGACACTGTCACCTTTCACCAGATACATATTTTTACGAGAAAGCACCCTGAAGCCGAAAGTTCTACTCCAAAGAACACATGGACGATACCACAGACCTCATCAAAAAACATCACTTACTGACACAACAAATTATTGACCACATCTAATATTACATTTTTAATAATAATCACAACTTACATACTATTACCCGTATTTTCCATTTTTAAAAAAATATATAATATCAACAGATCAGGTTTTGGCGCCAAAATACTTAAATTGTTTAATTGCGACTGAATGTCAGAAATAAACGGAATGAAAATTATGACATCTTTGGTAGCTTGGCTTGTCGCCGGGGACCGTTGCCAGATGGTAATTTTTTGGTTTTGGAGGTTTGAATTTGTTAAGAATATAATTCCGTTATTCTTTTATTTCAATCACTGACTTGAAATAATGACTTTTTGCCTCAAAAACCTGCCATCGTGCATTGGTTCAAATACTAATGAAAAGATCGGATCTTTCACGACTTCGTTTGAACCAATGCAAAAGATGCCATGACATCACGTCATCGCATGGAACCCCTTCCTTCAAATTTTGCTGGGGTGGTATCTAGCGAAGTTCACACACATGCAACCAAAATGCTACGATCGTTTCGCTGGTGGATAATTCAGCTTATCAGGCATATCAGATGTGGTGCTAGACAAAGGTCGAATTTAAAAACTTGTATGTATACTAAACTTATTGCAAATTTGCACTTGTGAAGTATTTTTTAAGCCTTTTTACTATCAAGTCATCCTAGTGTCTCTGGTCTTCCTAAAATCATTCTTCAATACAAACACACATACAATCGAAGGTGTTTTTTCCTTTGTGAATTGTTATGCCTTCCAGTTCGGAAGTTTGATAGATTGGCAGTGGCTTAGAACGCTAAGACGTTGGCAACATTTTCTGTTTTTTCATTACATTTCATTACATTTTTAATGAAAAAGAACGAAGGACTTGTGTTGTTTTACGGTGAAATTTATTTTAAAAATTATTACCCAATGTTTATGGAAATAAAAAAATACATTTGATAAAAAATTAAATAAAATTTGTTTATTCTGTAGCATCTTTCAAATTATGTTTATTCTGTAGCCGGTATATAACCATGCTAACCCGCCTTAGTACGGACTTTGGTGTGTACGAAGACGAAAATAAGCTAAAACAAAATTAAAAGATTCTTCATACCAATATTATTTAGAAATAGTGGGAGGAATTATAAATTATTCATTGTCATTTTATAATACGCTACGTAACGGGACTTGTGTATGAGAGTAAATTACATAAAAGCAGAAAATTAAGACAAAATAGCATGCAAAAGAGGACATTTAGTTTTATATCGTTTTTACTTGAAAGAGAATCATTCAAAATTTTAATTTTATTTACATACAAAATAACCTATATCGCGTTGTACTTTTTTTATAAATACGTTTGCGATTTACTGCTGCTTATGTCGCTTTAATAAGTTTTTATGAAAATTTTTCACAAAAGGGCTCACTTAAGTAGTTTTGCAAATGTTTAAAAAAAATATATATATTGCTAGGGAAAGCTCTCAAAACGCACAACCACGTGGTACCAATAACTCAAAACTTACATATGTCGACTTATGTCGTTTTGTTTGAAAACCACAGAACGCTACCATCCAATTTTCGGTGTTTTGAAGGTTATGACATACATATCTCACTGAAATGGTTAACATTTGGCATTTAGTATACATGGGGGTAATACACTTTCCATTGTCGTCTTCATATAGCCCGTATATTCGTAGAACGGTTCCTCAGTGTCATTATGGAACAGAAATGGATAAAATTAGGTATTTAGTCTTCGATGGAAGTACAAACACATTCCAGAAGGGCTACTTCCCGCTTATCGGTGTTTTGAAGGTTGTGGCCTCAATGTCAAACCGATATGGCTACAATTTGGTATTTAGACTTCGTTGGGTGTATAAAATTGTACACCTTTAATATGTTGGTAAAGGTCCATATCTTCATAAAATGCTATCTCCCGATTTTCGTTGTTTTGAAGATTGTGGCCTTAATATCCCACCGAAATTGCTGAAATTTAGCATTTTGACTTCGTTGGTGGTGCTAAAGCCCGCGTCTTTATATAACCCATATAGAAGGGTACCACCCGTTTTTCGGTATTTTAAAGTTTATGGTCCCAATATTCAACTTAAATGGACGAAATTTGGCAAAAAGTCTTTGTTTGGGCTATAAAACGTTCCAACTGAAATCTGTCAGTATTTCCCACGTCTTGATATAGCCCCGTAGCATCTTATATAAATTTAATGACGATCGGTAACCTTAAGCTCTGTCATCCGAGCGATCTTTGCTTCCATAGTAATTTGTATGGGGCCAAAGGTGCATATTTTCCGAAAATGCTCTAAAGGCCACAATTATGGTCCAATCCCCCCTTACAGATAGTATGGAAGCAAAGATCGATCGGGTGGCATGGGTTAATGTTAAATGATCGCCATAAATTTATATATATAATGTTTTTGGATAGAATGGAATGGAAAATATTGCGGGGCTAGGAGTTCCAAATTTTTTTTCTTTTGCTTTTCTGGTCGCCCTAATTTGCACATATAAATTTGTTAATTAGCATTCTTTAAACTGCCTACTTTGATACCTATTCAGCATCTTATCTTCATATCACAACATTGTTGAAACGAAATACATAGTAATAATTTCAACGTTTTCCTTTTCATTTTATTGCAAGTAAAAATTTTCACAAAAAATAAGAAATATTTTATTATAATGAGGAAAAATATGTAGGAATGAAAAAAAACGCTCAACTTAATGAGTGATTGTTTGTTTATCCATTTTATGAAATAATCACCTGGCTGACGCGTGTACATACCGACAAACACACTCCACTTTAATTTCTGTCTGTGCCAAACCAAAAACGAAAAAGAAAAAAATTATGGTGCAGCATATTGCCAGACAACATTTGTGGTAGACAGCAAATTAAGTTGTGTGGTTTTCAGCTTACCCACGTAACGGAGCGAATATTAACCTGTGAAACGCTCCTTTCAAATCCACAGGTTTATTTTTTGTTTCGCTGAGCATATCTTTGAGGGGTTTATGCAAAACTGAGAAAACCCACTCATAAATCGTTTGATTTTCAGCGTTATCGCTGCGGTGCATAGTGCCTTTAACCGACACTTGTAATGCTGCGGCACAGTCTGTCTGAGTGGAGCCATGAAACATGTAAAAAAAGCCGAATAAACTATGTTATTTTGCTTTTGATTTCCTTCTCTAGTCAGTCATAGTCAACAACCACCAAGCAGCCAGTCGTCATCCAACGACCCATCATCAGTTTACATCCCACACATTTTCATGAAAAAAGATCTTTATTTCATCAGGAGAGAAATTCGACTTAAAAATCGTAATTTGTCTTGTTTTGTTAGTTTGAGCTGTGTTTTTTGTTGAGAAATTTTTGCATCAGACGCACCTCTGCAAAATGTAAAGATGTTAAATTGGCATTAATTTTTAGATGAAGCAACAACAAACAATTCACACACAAAAAAGTGACACATAAGATGATAATTTCTCACAAATCATGTTATGCGTCAGTTGGGTGGATGTTGAGGATTTTTGTAAATTTTTAAGATAGTTCCAAATAAGCCATTTTTTTGTGGAGCGATGTAATCTACGTTACGTGAAAAATAGTACTAATATTTGTATTTATTTAGGAATATTATAAATAAAAAAAGTAAAAAAGCGTTATCCTCTACCATAAAATTATTCAACTAAAATTGAATAATTATTTTTTGACCGCGGATACCCCAAATGTCTAACTGTAGAGGGAATACCATACAATTATTCAACTAAAATTGAATAATTATTTTGTGTCCACGGATACCTCAAATACATAACTGAATCTGAAAATGTCTTCAAACTGGTGGCACTTTTATATAGGGGCTATATCAAAGTGCGGACCTAAGTTAACAATTTTTGGTGTGAGAAATTCACTGGGAACCTCAAATGTAAGATTACAGATAGTTCGGTCAACAAATGTATCTAAAATCCTGAAAATACCTAAAATCGGGAGGTACCGTCATATGGAGGCTATACCAAAACATGGAGCTCTGTTGCCAATTTAATGTAGAGATGTTGTGATCACTGGGAAATTCAGACATCAAAGTACCGGTAGTTCGGTCAAAAATGTAAATAAAATACCGAAACTCGTACCATTCATTATATGGGGGTATACCAAAACATGGACCTATATTGAAAATTTTTAGTGGAGGGATGTTGTGACCACTGTGAAAATTTAACTTCAAATTACGCTTAGTTCGGTAAAATATTGTAGATAAAATCCCCAAAATATTTAAAATCGGAAGTATAGTTTGGGAATTCCCGACTTTTTTCCATTCCCGGGAAATCGGGAATAAAAATTTCTCATTCCCGGAAACCCGGGAATTCCCGGGACTATGAGAAATCGAGTTCGTGGGGCATAGACGTGACAGAGAGCAAACATAAAGGAAATAAATAGTCATTATATTTATAGTTATATCATTAGTTATCTCTTTGGAACAATGTTAATTACGATGCGCCAATATCTTGAAAATACCAATACATTTTATATGGCAGCTGGTGAAGCCAACCTATTCTTCCTGACTAATTAGCGGAGATTAAATAAATTGCTGTTTCCCACGACCATCCTCGCAAAGGCTTCAAAGATTGCTGTGCGACTCTATTTTTTTAGGTCAATGATATGGGGTGTTCTTTTTATATTTCGAAGGGCGTGTCGATCATAGAATAAATCCGTTGATAAAGGATTTTTACAAGGTTGACCTTTTGTGTACAAAGCTTCAAAATGTACCACGGTGGCATCAAAGATATAGATATATAAACATACATACTATAGTTATAATTGTCCTCCATTCCTAATATACACGATTTGCCACTTACATATTATACAGTTTTTACAATAACTTTGAAGAAAACAACGATTCGTATCGATCACAGAGTTTATATCTTATCAAAGAATGCCATTAATAAAAATATGGAGTAGAACAACAAGGAAATGGTTCCAAAAAGTTCAGATTTAAGTGAGTTTATACAGGCTTCGACTTCCAGAAAAAACAATAATTATTGAGAAGACTATTTTATAGTTAATTTAATTTTGTGAAACATTTTTTTTCTTTATAATACTTCCCATTTTATTCATTGTGACCCTAATTAAGTAGGATATTTCATTCAGATTATAAATCTACACTTTAATTATAAGATTAATGTCTTGTTGTGTAGAAGCATAAATAAATAAATAAGAAAATAAATAAAATCTATGTATTTTACACGAATTATCGCGATTTTTACTATGGACCCTAAGTTTGTTACAAATGATCGGGAATTACGAATTATCGGGGCATGAATAATCGCTATTCCACTATATATTCAACATTAAACAACTATAAGACAAATAAAAAATATATGAAAAATACAAATACCCGTATTCTCGGGAATTTCAAAAAAATTTCCCGGGAAATCCCGTCCGAAAAAAATTGAGAATTCCCGGGAAATCCCGGGTCGGGATTTGGTTTGGTTTGGATGTTTTGTAATCAAGGGGATCCTCAAATTTTAAATTACAGGTAGTTCCGTCAAAAATGGTAGACAAAATCCTTAAAATAATGAAAATCCGGAGGCACCGTTATATGGGGGCTATATCAAAACATGGACCTATGGTGACAATTTTCGGTGGTGATGTAAATTTGGAGTCTTAGGGATTTTTTATTGAAAATGGGCTATATCGGTCCACGTTTGGATATACCCTCCATAGAACGGTACCACCCGATTTAGTGTGTTTTGAAGGTTTTGGCCTCATTATCACACCGAAATGGCTGAAGTTTGGTACTTAGTCTTCATTAGAGGTATAAAACTTTTCTCCAGAAATTTTGTCGGTATAGGTCCGCGCCTTTATATTGCCCCCATATGAAACGTACCTCCCTATTTCCGGTATTTTGAAGGTTGTGGCCACAATAATCCACCGAAATGGATAAAATTTGGTATTTGGTCTTCATTTGGGGTATTAAACGTCCCATATTTAATTTGTCTGTATAGATCCACGCCTTTATATAGCCCACGTAGAACCGATTTTCGGTATTTTGAAGGTTATGGACACAGCAATCCAGCGAAATGGCTGAAATTTGGTATTTAGCCGTTCTGACTGAAATTCGTCCGTATAGGTCTACGTTTCCAGGTCCACATTGCCATGTAACCCCCCATAGAACGGTACTTCCCGATTTTCGTAATTCTGAAGGTTGTGCCGTCAATATCCCAATGAAAAACTGAAATTTGTAATTAAGTCTTCCATGGGGTTATCAAATATTCCAGAAGAGAATTATCAGTATAGGTCCACGCCTTAATATAGCCCCCATAGAACGGTACCTCTCGATTTTCGGCATTTTGAAGGTTGTGGCCAGAACAATCCATCGAAATTGCTGAAATTTGGTATTAAGTCTTCATTTGGTGTATAAAACTTTCCCCTTAGAAATTTGCCGGTATAGGTCCACACTTACATATAGCCCCCCATAGAACGGTACTTCCCGATTTTCGTAATTCTGAAGGTTGTGACGTCAATATCCCACCGAAAGACTGAAATTTGTTATTAAGTCTTCCATGGGGTTATTAAATATTCCAGAAGAGAATTATCAGTATAGGTCCACGCCATCATATAGCCCCCATAGAACGTACCTCCCGATTTTCGGTGTTTTGGAAGTTGTGGCCTCAATATTCCACCGAAATTGCTGAAATTGGGTATATGGTCTTCATTTGGGGTACTAAACGTTCCATATGAAAATTGTCGGTATAGTTCCACGTTTCGATGTAGCTCCCGTAGAATGGTACCTCCCGATTTTCCTAATTCTGAAGGTGGTGACGTGATTAGCCCACAGAAAGACTGAAATTTGTTATTTAGTCTTCCATGGGGTTATAAAATATTCCAGAATTACACTGTGCAACATTTTTAAGGTGATCTTGTGCAAACAATTCGAACTGAGGATTTTTTGAAAGTACAGACCCAAATGACAAGAAAACCTAGTTGGGTTTTTTTGTGTCAGATCCAGCTTGGATTTTATGGCCCCATCTAAACATGGTCAAATATTGAGTTTTTAAAGAAATTCGGGGCTATATCTCCGAAACCAATGCGATTCTTCTTCTGACCTCTGACGCACATTTGTAGATAATACAATATTTGGAGAAATAATGAACTCGAAAAACTACATTTATTGCCTCAAATTTCAAAATATATGCAAAAATACCACCATTTTTATACATTTCGCACCGTATCTCCAAAACCGTTAATTTTTTCTGAATATTTTCTTTTGGAAAAATATTCCATGGAATGTAATACACAACTCTTCAGAACATGTCATTGTTGTAAAATGCCTCTATCCCGCTGTTTTCAGCACATGTTTCAGCGACGATTTAATAAAAATGTCAATAATGTAGAGAAATCCGAAATGCGAGAATAAACTGTTGGTGTGGACTGTGTTTGAAATACGTGTTGTAAAAGATGTGATGCAAAATACCGCTGAAACAACATGAAGTAAGCATTTTAGAGTTTCAGAATGTTCTAAAGAATTGTTGAGAACTTTATTTGGAAGATTTTTGCAAAAGGTTACATGGTTCAACTCCCAATAGTTTAGCCGATACTGACCAGAATTTCAGCAATTATGTAAAATTTTCTATATTTTATAGATTTTGATGCCCTAGATGGAGTTTTTCTTATGTGGTTTCTTCAAAAGATAAGTTCTACTAGTTTAGAGCTACAATATTGCTAAAGACACTAAGGCCAAATTCTTATTCGTTTCTGAGATAAAGGCCTGATAAATGCAAAAAAGTGTAAATTTAGCCCGGTTTAGATGAGGCCATAAAATCCGAACTGGATCTGACAGGACAAAACCCAACTAGGGTTTTTATAGTCTAAATATGTACTTTCAAAAAATCCATACTAGAAGTTGTTTTCATTTTCAGTGTTGCATAGTGTTATCAGTACAGGTCCGTGGGTTCCTATATCCCTCATAGTAGCGTACCTCTTGATTTTCTTTGGGTCTAAAATCTTGTCGCCAGAAACGTTTTTGATATAGCCCCCATGGAACTGTATCTCCCGAATTTGAAGGTTGGCCACATTGTTTTACCGAACTTGCCGAAATTTGGCATTTAGACTTCTTCATAAATGAAAGGAATGTTTTCATTTTACTTCAATATAACTCGTCGTGGAGGGTATACCAAGTTCGGCCTGGCATAACTTTACGTCGTGCTAACTTGTTATTGAATAGATTTTCAAGAAATGTACCCACCCGACCATGGCATAATGTTAAGTTATGTCAAAACTTTCTTTATGTTCTTGGAGAAATTACAACAAAAATATTTTTATAACGGGATTTGACATTATTTTTGTGTTTTACGAAGTACACGCAGAGAAAAAAATATGTTTGATCCAACAATATTCCAAGAGCAAAATATGTATTGTTAACATATTGTTGGATTCCTCATGTAGTATTGTAAATCCAAAAATAGTTTGTGTCAACTGAACAATATTTCTCTCTTTTCTTCGAAAATTTGTTTCTCTTCTCTCGCTATTCGATGCCGGGTTGAAAAAACAATTTTGGTGAGTTGTGGTGTGTTTGTATGACATGCTGCCTTTACCTTTGTTTTTGTGTGTATGTACTTGTGAGACACTTGTTTTTATTTGTTTCTGTTTTGTTTCATTCTTCTTTCCTTTTCATGTTTGTTATGGTGTTTAATTATTCCTTATGTTGTGGTGGGTTCTTGTGGCTTTTTGTTTGTCTTTGTTGTCAGCCAATGCAAACCATGTATTGTGTTCATCAATGATTGCAATATTATACGCGACATTTATATCCAAGTTAAGCGAAAAGTGTATATGAGAAGTATATGCACTCAAATCAAAAATTTCTGGGCTGGTTTTCTGTATTGACAATACTTTTTGTAAACAAAATTAGATTATGATAGTTCCTACAATCGGTATTGTTAACGATTTTAACAATATTGCGGAAATTCGAAAGTTGTTTTTGTTTTCTATGTTTGGAACAAAAGATGGTATTTTTGGATTTGGATTACAATGTTTGAACAAAACAAATACATTTTTGGAACCAAAACATATATTTTTGTTCCAACAAAAGCGAAAAATATTTTTTCTCTGCGTGTACAGGACTAGGAAACGCAAACAAATCAGAGAGGGCCCGCCTTGCTATATGCAAAGCCTAGCCTTTGACTAATTTACTACGATTGGGGGTTTTCAGTTCAGTCGTATTTGTCTTCAAGTTCTGAAGATTGACTAGTTAAAATTGGCTTAGAACGATAAGATTTTTTGTTGGTTGGCCAACTGAAGGTAGGAAGGTAATACCATAAGCACACAGCCCTTGAGGAAATTGCATGTTGGCTTTGCCTACCAACATGTGCAACATGTTCAAACGATATCCACTTTGCAGTTATCGGTTCAGTAGAACCGGGTCTAACCCGGTTTTTAAATTTGGCCTTTCGGGTCTAATAACCGGCGAACCGGATCCGCAACCGTTGAAAATTATACATTTCCGTAATCAGCGCAACAAACCCTACCTTCGGACAAAACTTAAAAAAAATCAGAGAATTTTCGTTGGGGTCGTTCCCGTTGGGCTTTCGATTATACATGTGGGTTAAATGGGCTATTTTTGAATAAAATTACTCTAACATTGAATAACTCTACTAAACACACTCCGATTTTGTTGGAATTTGTTTTAGAAGATAGCTATAATTTCGCTCTTCAAGAAAATAGATATTTTTTGTGGGGACAGACCCGATTACTTCGCTTATTTTAGCCGGTTCGTCTGAATATGTGCATATTTCCCTTATAAGTGCATACAAATCATGTGTTTTTTAGAACAGCTATATCTCAAGAATGGTTCCTTCTAAGAAAATAATTATAAGTGTCAAACTTGTAGGTCATTTTTCTGTCTACAATATTTACTTTAGCCACTTTTTGATTAGATCAACCGTTTTCAAAAAATAAATCCGAAAACCTAAAAACCCTTAAATGTTGACCTTTGACCCCGAATATTTTTTTTTGCACACATGGGATCGATGGGGACTTTTAGGACGTTGCTTCTAATGGCAAACCTTAGCTCTCCACCAAAATTCAGCTTTGTGGGAATTTTTGTTATTTCAATGTCTATTTTGACCGGACTATCGGCCGCATAGAAGATTTCGAAAAAAATGTGTCTCTTGGCTAGAAATTTATGATATGTTTATATTCGGAGTTCATTACAATTTGATCAGTGCCGATGAAACACCTTGACTAGAAGTTATATCGTTTGATTTTTCCATCTTTTTTCGAATAGGTCCTTCGATAAGTCTTTCGAGCGTTTTGAAAAGAAATAATAAAAGGCTTATGAGTCTAAAGTCTTTAATATTTTCGTCGACCACGTTTTCCTGATTTGGATATGAAAACAACTTTTTTGGATTTTTTGGTTAAATACACTGTACAACAAAATTTAACTTTTTTAAAATTACAAGAATTATGAAAGAGGGCCTAAAACAAGAAGACACGTGTATGGGCGTTTTGAAAGTTTACGTCGGGAAGTAACCTAAATAGGCATGACAATTTCCGCCCATTTCTACAGGTTTTGAAATATTCGACATCAGATTGCTTAGAATCCTTGCATTTTAGGTATAAAGCGTCTTTGGCAATATTACTGACAACAATGCGAGGTATCTGTTTGTGAAAAAATTAACCCTCATGCGAGACAATAAACGGGGCTTTTAGGTCCTTTTTTGAAAAATGTTTAAAAACTCCTTTAAAATGTGATCGTATGAAATCAAAATATTCTATAAAATTATTTGTCATAAATTTTACTATAGGTCCCCGAATACACTAAAACTCTAAATCGTACCTAAACGCCAGGAATCTGCCAAATATAAAATCACGTTTTAGGGTTAATATTTTACTTTATCTGAGTTTATTAAGTTAAGTATAGTCGCCAATTAAATGAAATATGTATTTACATATATATCAAGAAAATATATACATCAAGTTTACCAACAAAATACCCAAATATTTTTGAATAAATTTGTTTTGTTCTTTTTTCGAGTTGATGCATGAAAGTAACATGAAATTTAGTTTTAGACGAAAGGCGTTAAAAGAAGAAATATCATACACAAAATTTCACTGAAAGTCCCAGAACAAACTATATATCTAAGTAAAATACTTTGTTAAGAAAATGACGTTACAAAATTAGATATTACATGGTGAAATTATTTGTTAAACTTTTAGACTCTTAATTAAAATTTATTTCATACTGAGTCAAAATCTCCTAAAATACTTCACTTTTTGGATATTCTACCGTTTTTATTCACATTTTCGTTATCTGCGGTCACAAAATATATTTTATTGATGTTTTTCATAATAAAATCTTTCAGAAGATTATGTGTGTTCGATGGTCAATTTTTGCATAAAAAGATACCCCGCATTGTTGTCAGTAATATTGCCAAATACACTTTATACCTAAAATGCAAGGATTGCAAGGAATCTGATGTCGAATATTTCAAAACCTGTAGAATTGGGATCTTGCCACACCTATTTAGGTTACTTCCCGACGCAAACTTTTAAAACGCCGATACACGTGTCTTCTTTTTTTCGGTCCTCTTTCATAATCTGGCCTTGTAGTTATTTTTTGTGTTGTACAGTGTTATGCTCTCCGCGCTTTGAATCATTTTTGTTACAACATGGCGGGTCTAGTTTTTTTCTTATCTGTGAATCCGCTAAAACTTCCCTGCTTTAAGCACCTTCCTTTAAAGTTGGTTCAGGCGTACCATGACCATATGACTACTTCCTTTTAGCTGGCTTTATGCCCTCTGTCTGGGAACGTTCTCGCTTGGACGTAGATGGATGAGCGTCGTTTGAGAAATTTCATCTCTCTTGTAATCCTTGACAATTTTATTATGAGTGAGCTTGTCCGGCTCGTTCCGTTCGTATACTGACTGTCCTATTTGCAGTACTCTTGACGGTTTTGTCGAGAATCAACTTTGCCTTTTTGTACAAGGCTTTCAGTGCGTCGGACGGACTTTTCTTTTTTAATACCTTAAGCATTTATGTTATCGATGGTATATTTATTTTCATACGTACAAAATGTGCCTTATCGAAATAATGGTTTTACACACCAAATACGTTTGGGCGAAATCTTTTTCAGAAAATTTGGAGTCTATTTAGCAATATCGGCCCGTCTGTCTGGCTAGCTGGAGCGCACGATAACTCTCGATTGAAAATGCGGGTTTCGCAATATTTGGTCAAAACTTAGTTAAAATTCGGTCCACACCCTCAGGTACCTCTCCCATAAAAGTTCAAACATTTTCGCAAAAATGGTACGCACAATAACTTTCGTAGGCAGTAAAAGATTTGGTCCATAGCTGGCACATAGTACTATCTCTACGAGACATATATTAGGATCGAATATGGACTGTAAGAGTGGATCTACTTCGAGTGCCTACCACAGAAAATTTCGTAAAAGTGCAGTTTAAGGCCTGCTCTCGAATCGCGTTGCTTCTTTTTGCAACAAATTCTTTTATCTGCCCCCATTACTTGGGCAAGTGGCTGGAGCGCAGGATAACTCTCGAAAGGATCAACCGATTTGGTCCAATATTTTATCCAACCTAAGTTTAAGTCCGAAACTCTTTCCAAAAGTTCAAAACTTTTCGCTAAAATGGTACTTGCGATATCTCATAAACGGAGCAAACGAGTTGGCCCAATCTTTGCATCTCCTAACATTTTGTCCAAATGTAGTTTAACTTCGGAATTGTTCCTTATCGGCCTTCTCCTTCACGTACCTCCTCCACAAAATTCAACATTTTTGTTTAAGTACAGTTTGTGATCTGTTCGAAGATCGTTGGAAAATTATGCCGATGTTACTGTTTGTGGTCCTGTCTACAGCGATATTATGTTTTTCGTGGAAAAGTCAATGCTTCCTGACATAGTGGTCAAAGAGCTCTAAGTTTTACGGTGACCAATTGAAATGACTGGAAGGTGCGCTATTTATCGAATAGAAATGAAACTCAAAATAAGTTATATTTTCAAAATGGACAACATTTTTCAGCTTTAATCCAAGTCCATATTCTTGTCGACAAGTTCATACATCTAAAGAGGGCCAAAAAACTCATTTAACAGAAGTTGAGGGTATATCTCTCACGGCAAAGGCGACCAGTGCTGACTGCACTTTGCTGGTTATCTACCAGCTTCCTAAGAGGAGGTCATAATCAGAAGAGTTGTCAGACTGCAACCGAGATATTTTGTTTTGGGGTCTGATTTGTATTTTTCTCCATATTTACATATATATACCCTACACCACACAATGGTAAGGGGTATTATGTCATTGTGTATTTTTATGTAACATGCATAAGGAAACGAGATAGACCCATAGTTCCTTTTGGGGATATATACAGAATCACTTTCTGAGCCGATTTATGGGAGTCCGCCCGTTTGCAACGTACAGGTCTCATTTATTGTCCGATTTAGCTGAAAATTGGGGAATATAATCTTTAGCGATAGGAAAAACGATATAGCTTTTGGTGAAAATCGGTCCAGATTTGAATATAACTCCCATATATATTTTCGCCCGATTTCACGCATTTTCTGCCTCAAACACGCTAAATATATTCGATTTCAATGGAATTTGGAATGTGTGACTAAATAAGGTCAAGAAATAAACGTGCCAAATTATATCGGCCTAGATTTGGATATAGCTCCCATATATATTTTTGTCCGACTTCACAAATTTTCTGCACCAAACACTCTAAATATATCCAATTTGGATGAAATTTGGAATGAGTGACTAAATTCGGTCTAAAAATAAGTTATATTGAAATCGGTTCAGATTTGGACATAACACTCTTATATATTTCGGCCAACTTGATGTATTTGCTGTACGAAAAACGCAATTTTGATAAAATTTGGAATGTGTGACCGAATTCGGTCTAAAAATAAATTATATTGAACTATGTTCAGATTTGGATATAACCCTCGTATATATATTATGTATTCATGTATTTGCTGTACGAAAGACCCTATGTCTGTCCAATTTTGTTGAAATTTGTAATGCGTGACAGAATTCGGTCTAAAAATAAATGTGCCAAATTATATCGAAATCGGTTCAGATTTAAATATAGCTCCTATATATATTTTCGGCCGAGTCCACGTACATATTTTGATGAAATATGGAATGTGTGACTAAATTCGGACTAGAAATAAATGTGCCAAATTATATCGAAATCGGTCCAGATTTGGATATATCTCCCATATATATATTACATATTTACAGTGGTGTAGGGTATCGTATAGTCGGCCTCGACCGACTTTGATCCTTTTCTTACTGGTTTCTTTACATGATGTGCCGTAAGGGTATGGGCCATTGTACACATAATCGACATAATCGACTCTCGAGGAATGTAACCGATTTGGCCGGAAACATTTTCGTTCAAGAATTTTTCACAGCTTTCGACGACAAGAATGCATCGAACAAATTAAATTTTGTATGTCGATAAAGGACCATCCTATAGGACTATGAAAATCTACCGTTGTGCCAGAAAAGAAATATGCCGTGCGTGAACGGATAAAGCGATATCGCCGAGTTATATACCGTGAGATAGAGGCATCTTTGGACAATTTCTCCACCAACTAGTATTTGATATTACATAAACACCTGGCCGCAAAAATGGATTTTTCTCGTTAGCTCCAGCAAAATTGGACAATCGCTCAAAAAAGGCTCTTGTGGATTGTTTCAAAGAAAGTGTGCATAAAATTGATCTCGGTGCATCGAACGACGTTTATATGATTGTCGCAGATGACGAATCTAGTATCTATTCTTAGGAACCCGAAAGAAAGCAGGAATCGGCCGTTTGGGTCTTGTTCATGTTCCAACGAAAGTTGTTCATGTAAGAATCACTTCGAAGTAAAAAGTCGTCTGTTTCTTTGGCTAAACTGATCATGTGGCGACTATACGGCTTGAGAAATGTAGGACGGTAAATTCTGAGTGTTACACTACAATTTGTTTGCCTGATGTCTCCTAAGAAATTCGAAAAACGAACAAGAGAAGACGAATCGTTCTGCATCATGACATCATTGTTAGGCCAGATAGTTATCTTTCAGGTCTAGAATGTGATGCAAACACACTTTCATTACCATCATAATGTAAGATGACAATAAAACTTTCTTAATTTTGAATTTTTCTGAGTTTTCTGTCAAAACATTCAAGTTAAACACCACCATAAAAAACCTTGCCAACAATTGTTTTCAAATTTATGCCTTTGTTTTAAAATCTCGAAATCTAAATGACTTTCCAATACCATTGGAATATTACTATCGATTTAAAGTTGCTTCCTTGGCGTTTTTCTATTGTTTTACCATGACCATATATTAGTTTTTTACCACATTTTTATGTTTTTGCCAGGTAGCCTAAGGTGTTACTATTTGGGGTTCCTCCTACTTTTGTCTGCCGGGATATAGAAAATTTATTTCGCTGGCGAAAACAAAGCAACTTTAACCTTTACTTTATGATAAAGAAAGCGGGAGAACAAGGGAGGGCAGTAAGTTTTTACTTAAAAACCTGCTTATTTTCTTACCAAGAAACGGATAAAGGTGGGAGCGGATAAGCTATTCAATAAAATTGCTTTCGCTTGGATTTGAAACGTTTTTTTTGTTGTGTTTTATTTGTAGTCCTCAGACTGACTGAGTATTGTTATTAGGTTATGTTTACTTGCCATACTCTTTCATATCATTTACTGAAAATCTTTAACATCTGCCGCTGCTGACTGTTGGTTGGTTGTTTGGTCGACGACTGTTCGTTCGCTCCTTTGGTCGTTAATATGTTATTGGCAACAACATCATTATAATAATGGCTGGCATTATTTACACCTTTAGGTGCATATAGGGGGAGTATAATTTTATAGAATTCATCTCAAGCTAAAATTTTGGCAAATTTAAATGTTTTGCTCTAAATATTGGGTTGGTATTTCTGTTTTTTTTCATACTCCTTTGTGGACTATAATTTGAAAACATTTTCCAGAATGTTTTTAGCTTGAAGTGTTTGATTATAATAGCAATGAATTCTAGACTTTACATAAAGTACATACAACAAATCTGTTCTGTGTACCAAATATCCATGCCTTAGTCCTTTTGTTGGCTACATATTTCCATTGCCTCTATCATGGTCATCATCATCATTATTAGTTTCGGTGTGTTACTGGTTGTCAATAATTTACCAACATCGATTAACTATTGGAACGTGATATGGTTATTTAAGGGTTGCTCTTTGGAGTCTTTACTTTAAGCTGAATTCTTAATGCTACAACAATAACTATCTGTTTACTTGACTGTCCGAAAGACAAAAGGGAGCAAGCAAAATATAAACCAACCGCGACCATATGACACATCTGAAACTGAAACTGTCGATGATAATTATGATAACAGCTATGTGGTGGGAGTAATAAACCTCTGTGACAGTGGCAGTAAGTAAATCCTTCGTGCCGTTATATTAAATACTGGCACGTGATGACCAACTAATGGATAAGCACAGTGTTTTTGTAGGAACAAAAGTTTGTAAGAAGTTACAAAAATACTCTTAACATTTAGTGAAAAAATAGTCTTATCCAATAATACAGATACAGTCTAATTGCATCGTTCATAAAAAATACCCATACCACCCATGCATACGTACCCAGCAAACCAAATGTCGGATGTTCGACACTTCTAAACAATTTCGGAAGCAACGCCGTTCAGATTTCGTTCCGATTTCTAAACGATTTTTCGGAACGGAAATAGATCAGATTTTGTACCGATTTCGGAACGAATGTCGGAAAGAAAATTCCTTTACGAATTTCCGAAGGATTTTGTACCAATTTCGGAACGAATGTCGGAAAGAAAATTCCTTTACGATTTCGTTACGAAATTATGTCAACCACTTCATACAACTTTCGTTAAGATATGGTTACGATTTCGGATCAGCCATCGGACGTATCGTCCGAATTTTGTTCCGATTTCGTTAAGATGTCGGTACGAATGGTTTGCTGGGTAAGCACTGAGTGTCATAGATAAAATTTGGCATGGCACCTTATCTACGTAAAATTGTGGACATAGGTCCACGTTGTGGACACTCATATAACGGTTCCTCGCGATTTCAGATTAGCTATAATTTGGCATTTAAGATTTGAAGTGGTCAATAACCTTCTCCACCGAAACTTGTGGACATAGGTCCACGATTTGATATAGCCTTCATATAACGGTTCCACTCGATTTCAGGTATTTTGACGGTTTAGCTGCATTTTCAGACCAAATTAGCTGTAATTTGGCATTTGGGGTTGGGTAAGTGCTCAGAAAACTTCTCCATTAAAAATATTAGATAAAAATCCATGTCCCATATAACGGTAACACCCGATTTCTGTCTGAATTAGCTGCAATATGTTTCCGCCATATTTGCGGACATAGGTCCACGACATTTAGCATATAAGATTAAAAGTTATTAAAGAACTTGTATAGCTAAAATATCGGACATAGGTCCACGTTTTGTTTTGGCCCCCATATAATGGTACCAAATATTTCAATTTTATATACCCTACACAACAATGTGGAAAGGGTATTATTTATAAGTTTGTTTTTCCGCGAAACGCATGTAACACCGCGAAATATTCGTCGCGTCGTGGTATACCAAAATTCATATCTCAACGGGATGAAGCGATTTTGAGATGTGTGTCCCTCCGTCCATAAAACATTTATCAACCTCCACACAGTGGATCCGCCCATTGGCCAAAAATAAAAAAAATAATATTTGTTCTGTTTTAGTTGAAGATTCAATCATATGATTGTTTAAGTCTGGAGTATTCCCCATTGGCTTAACTTCATCACTTTCCTCTTTGCAGAGAAAAATGTTTACAAAACGCACTGACAGCTTGCAAAATTTACTGATCGCTACCAATATCATGATTTCATCCCGGCGAAGGGAATTATCAATTGGCTTTTCAGTTTTTGAAATGATGATGTTTTAGTGAAAACCTGAACTCTTTAAGCATCGAGTATTCTCATGTTAATGAGTGAGCATCATTCTCATTAACATGAGAATACTCGATGCTTAAAGAGTTCAGGTTTTCAGTATTAAAATTATTCAGTATTAATTTCAGCTGCCATCTAGAGCCAAACTATAAATGGTGGGTCGCTGACCAAAGCTGCTATAGAAAAGGGTATTAGTGTATAACTCTGTTATCTGACCTCGTACATTAACATAGTTGGCATCAGTGGCAAGATGATCAAATCTTCTTCCAAATTTGTCTTACGTTGGCGGTACGTGCCTTCCAGGAAGAACGCTATAAGATCTATATTAAAAATTTTACCAATTTTTAGACAAAAATTTTGATTCTTTTTAATCCGCTAAATGGTTGGATTTTATGTTGTTTTGGAGATTGTTTTGTTTCCCCAAGCCTATTTTTGCATCATAAGATAATCGGGACCTTTGTTCATGTCATTTTGTATTAACAGCATAAAGAAAACACTCTTCGCAGCAGCACAAAGCTGTAACCGGCGCATTGGCTTGATTTTTACACTCTAACTATTTTTGGCCACTTTTTTCCATTAAGTGGATCCACTGTGCTCCAGGCCGAAATTATTGAGCAATCTTCACGAATGGTGGTCGGGTTCCCGACAGTAAAGAAACGATTAGATTTTAACGATGATTGTATTATTTATATTTAGAGGGTAAATTTTTATGCGATTTTGCAGCGTGTACGTAGGTACAGGTAGGATTTGGGTGTACGAAGAAGCTTGCAATTAATATGATGATCAGATAATAACACTGTACAACACAGAAAATAATTACAATATGATACGGCCAGATTATGAAAGAGGAACGAAAAAAAAGAAGACACGTGTATCGGCGTTCTGAAAGTTTACATCGGAATGTAACCTAAATAGGCGTGGCAAGTTCCGCCCATTTATACAGGTTTGGAAATATTCGACATCAGATTCCTTGGAATCTTTGCATTTTTGGTATAAAGTGTCTGTGGCAATATTACTGACAACAATGCCTGGTATCTTTTTATGAAAAAATGTGATCGTATCAGATCAAAATATTCTACAAAATTATTTGTCATAAAATTTTACTACAGGTCCCCGAAAACACCAAAACTCTAAATCGTACCTAAACGCCAGGAATCTGCCAAAAGTAAAATCACAGTTTAGGGTTAATGTTGTACTTTATCTGAGTTTATTAAGTTTTGTCCCACAAAACTTCATTCTAGATAGAAGACGTGAAAGACAAAAATAATTTCCATCAAATTTCAGTAGCCGAATAAATGAAATATGTATTTGCAATAAGTGTGTCTGCGTTCTCGATAATTTGTAATAATTATTACAAATTATTACTGAATGTTGTTTTTTTACACAAATGTTCAGTAAAAGAGAATGAATTGAGAAACTTGTTTTAAAATTTTTATTACTGAGAACTTATAATTTTTACTGAAGGAATTTTGTTCAGTAACATTTTGTAGCTGTAGGCAGTTGTCAAAAGTTTAAAATATTCAAATATCATAATCGCAAAATTAATCAAATTGAAAATTTTTACTGAATGTTGTCTTTTTACTTTTTTAATTTTTTCCTTTGAAAGAGTATAAAATGCTTTAGTCTCTAAAAAGAAGTTACTGAGTAATATTTACTGAGAAAGTACAAGGACAAACCTAATATATATCAAGAAAATATATACATCAAGTTTGCCAACAAAACACCCAAATATTTTTTGAATAAATTTTTTTTTTCTTTTTTCGAGTTGATGCATGAAAGTAACATGAAACTTAGTTTTAGACGATAGGTGTTAAAAGAAAAAATATTTTACACAAAATTTCACTGTTAGTCCCAGAACAAACTATATATCTAAGTAAAATACTTAGTTAAGAAAATGACGTTACAAAATTATATATTATAGGTAGAAATTATTTGTTAAACTTTTAGACCCTTAATTAAAATTTACTCCATACTGAGTCAAAATCTCCTAAAATACTTCACTTTTTGGTGATTGTGCCAAAA
Source organism: Musca autumnalis (assembly GCF_047663935.1). Lineage (NCBI taxonomy): Eukaryota > Metazoa > Arthropoda > Insecta > Diptera > Muscidae > Musca > Musca autumnalis. The sequence continues at coordinate 86,874,546 of NW_027412088.1, forward strand.
GAAGAAATGTTCCAAATCAAATTTCAATATGCGTCTCTGAACAAGAGAAATTTGTAGCTATAATATTTAACATCTACAGAAGCTTTCGCTTCTGGGACTTACTGTGAAATTTTGTGTAGAATATTTCTTATTTTAACACCTTTCGTCTAAAACTAAATTTCATGTTACTTTCATCCATAAACTCGAAAAAAGAACAAAACAAATTTATTCAACAAATATTTCGATGTATATATTTTCTTGATATATATTGTAAATACATATTTCATTTATTCGGTGACTTACATATATTGAAATTTGACGAAAAATCTATCTAGAATGAAGTTTTGTGGGACAAAACTTAATAAACTCAGGTAAAGTACATACAACATTAACCCTAAAACGTGATTTTATTTTTGGCAGATTCCTGGCGTTTAAGTACGATTTAGAGTTTTGGTGTATTCGGGGACCTATAGTAAAATTGTATGACAAATAATTTTGTAGATTATTTTGATTTAATACGATCACATTTTAAAGGAGTTTTTAGACGTTTTTGAAAAAAGACCAAAAACATACCCCGCATTGTTGTCAGTAATATTGCCAAAGACACTTTATACCTAAAATGCAAGGATTCCAAGGAATCTGAAGTCGAATATTTCAAAACCTGCAAAAATGGGCGGAACTTGCCACGCCTATTTAGGTAACTTCCCGACGTAAACTTTCAAAACGCCGATACACGTATCTTCGTATTTTCGGTTTACTTTCATAATCTGTGCGGGGTTTCTTGTAATTTTAAAAAAAGTTCAATTTTGTTGTACTGTGTAATTAGCGGGTTAAATTGATCAACACTTTTGTGTGAGAATTTGTCATAGAACTAGAGTTGAAGGACTTAGTTCACTGTCCTAGTTCATAAATGTATGAGTAACATCATGTTTATACAAACGACCGGTGTCCATTGAACTAGATTGTGAACTAGGTCGTTCAATTGCCCAACTCTACATACATAAAACGGTACCACACGATTTTCGGTATTTTGAAGGTTTTAGCCCCATTATAACACCGATGTGGCTGAAATTTAGTACTTAGTCTTCGTTGAGGGTATAAAACTTTCCTCTACAAAATTGCTCTCCTCTACACGCCTTCATATAGCCCCCATAGAACGGTACCACCCGATTTTTGGCATTTTTAAGGTTTTAGACTCATTATCACACCGAAATGGCTGAAATTTGGTACTTTGTCTTTGTTTGGGGGTAAAAAACTTATAAAACTTTCCCCCACAAAATTGTTGATATAGGTCCACGCCTTCATATAGCCTCCATAGAATGATACCTCCCGATTTTCGGTATTTTTAAGGTTGTGGCGACAATAATCCACCGAAATGGCTGAAATTTAGTATGTTGGGTATTAAACGTTCCACACGAAATTTGTTGGTATAGGTTCACGCCTACATATAGCTTCCATATAACGTGCTTCCCGATTTTCAGTGTTTTGAAAGTTTTGGACTCAATATTCTTCAAAAATGGCTGAAATTTGGTATTTTGTCTTCGTTGGGGGTATAAAACTTTCCTCCAGAAACTTGTCGGTACATGTGCACGCTTTAGTATAAACCCCATAGAATGGTACCTCCCGATTTTCGGTATTTTGAAAGTTGTGGCCTCAATATACCACCGAAATGGCTGAAATGTGGTACGAGGGGCACTAAAAAACGTTCTGGCCTAGGCAACTCGCAGTGTCGCCAGGTGTCATTTGACATTTTTTTGGAAAGTTTGACAGTTTTTATACTAAGCGTACTCCGGTCAGTTTGACATATGACTATGTGTTGGGTTCTTTACAGTGACTTGAAAAAATTACTTTGCGAAAAAATGGAATTTACTTGTGAACATTTTCGTCCGAAAAATTTTCACAACTTTCGACGTGGATAATCACGGCAAGAGTGCATCCGATCAAACTAAGTCTTTGTATGGCGATAAAGAACCATCATATAGGACTATGAAAAACTGATTCAATGAATTCTATCGTGGCGGTCACTCGCTAAAAAACTAAGGTCGGGAAGGTCGACCAAAAACGGCCGTTGTGCCAGAAAAAAATTAAGCCGTGCGTGAACAGTTAATCCAAGATCGCCATGTTAAATACCATCAGATAGAGACATCCTTGGGTATTTATTCCACCAACTAACATTAGATATTGCATGAACACCTGGCCGCAAAAATGGATTTTTCTCGCTAGATTCAGCAAAATTGGTCGATCGATCAAAAAAAGGTTCTCGTGGATTAGTGCAAAGAAATTGTGCATAAAAACAATCGAAGTGCTTCAAACGGCATTAATAAGATCATCATAGATGACGAATCGTGGATCTATGCTAAGAAGCCCGAAACAAAACAAGAATCAACCGTTTGGGTCTCCGAAAGCGAGCCAAATCCAATTAGAGTTGTTCATGGAAATAGACCTTCGAAGCAAATGTTCGCCTGTTTGATCGGCTTGAGAAATAAAGGAGGTTAATTCTGAGCATTACACTACAATTTGTTTGCCTGAAGTCTCCTGAGAAATTCGAAAAACGAACAAGAGAAAACGAATTGTTGTGCATGATGACAACGCGAACTCTCACATATCGATTCAAACCAGAGCCTGTTTGACCGGACAAAACGTGGAATTGATGGGTCATACGCCGTACAGCCCCGACTGGTAATCCAATGACTTCATTTGATTCCAGCCAATCAAGAAAAAAATGCGTGGTCAACGATTTTCGTCGCCAGAAGATGTTGTAAAAGCGTTCAAAAACCATGTTTTGGAGGTGTCTCAATCAAGCCACTGTAAACAACCCAACACATGGTCATATGTCAAACTGACCTGAGTACGCTTATGATAGAAATTGTCAAACTTTCCAAAAAAAGGTCAAATAGCACCTGGCGACACTGCGAGTTGACTATGCCAGAAGGTGTTTTAGTACCCCTCGTATTTAGTCTTCGTTAGTGGTATAAAATGTTCACCCATACGAAACGAAAACTGTTTCCCAATTTTGGAAAATACGTATTTTTTGCAAATGTCTGGGGATAGAAACAGCTATTTCTCAGAAACTATAGCAGATATTGTGTTCATAGTTTGTTGTTGGGTAGATAGAATTGTTGCCGTAGCGGTTACACGAAGTGAGCTATTTTATTTATCCTTAGGTACTAAATTTTAGTGAAATTCCAAGTTTAGTGGATTTAGCGCTAAATTCAGCAAAATTGGTCAATCGATCAAACAAAGGTTCTCGTGGATTAGTGCAAAGAAATTGTGCATAAAAACAATCGAAGTGCTTCAAACGGCATTAATAAGATCATCATAGATGACGAATCGTGGATCTATGCTAAGAAGCCCGAAACAAAACAAGAATCAACCGTTTGGGTCTCCGAAAGCGAGCCAAATCCAATTAGAGTTGTTCATGGAAATAGACCTTCGAAGCAAATGTTCGCCTGTTTGATCGGCAATACTGACCGTGTGCTGGCTCTACTGCTTGAGAAATAAAGGAGGTTAATTCTGAGCATTACACTACAATTTGTTTGCCTGAAGTCTCCTGAGAAATTCGAAAAACGAACAAGAGAAGACGAATTGTTGTGCATGATGACAATGCGAACTCTCACATATCGATTCAAACCAGAGCCTGTTTGACCGGACAAAACGTGGAATTGATGGGTCATACGCCGTACAGCCCCGACTGGGAATCCAATGACTTCATTTGATTCCAACCAATCAAGAAAAAAATGCGTGGTCAACGATTTTCGTCGCCAGAAGATGTTGTAAAAGCGTTCAAAAACCATGTTTTGGAGGTGTCTCAATCAAGCCACTGTAAACAACCCAACACATGGTCATATGTCAAACTGACCTGAGTACACTTATGCTATAAATTGTCAAACTTTCCAAAAAAAAGGTCAAATAGCACCTGGCGACACTGCGAGTTGACTATGCCAGAAGGTGTTTTAGTACCCCTCGTATTTAGTCTTCGTTAGTGGTATAAAATGTTCACCCATACGAAACGAAAACTGTTTCCCAATTTTGGAAAATACGTATTTTTTGCAAATGTCTGGGGAAAGAAACAGCTATTTTTCAGAAACTAGTTTGTTGTTAGGTAGATAGAATTGTTGCCGTAGCGGTTACACGAGGTGAGCTATTTTATTTTTCCTAAGGTACTAAATTTTAGTGAAATTCCAAGTTTAGTGGACTAGAACATTTAGGGAATAGCTTGGAACAAAATTTCTTTTTCACAGAGTGAAGCCCGAGAGTGTCCTCTTTCAGACCATGTATACCTTTGTACCGGTTCCGTCCGTTTATCACATTTAAAATGTTTTTCTTAAAATTATATGGGTAAAAATTTGTGTTTTTTCCATACCGTTTTCTACATAAATTATAGCTTTTTCACACAAATGGACATGTTTTTAATATATGAGATTTTATAAGAGTTTTAGGAAAACATTCTTCCGCAACCGCTAGACCGAATTTGGTGTCGAACAAAAAAAGATTAATGAAAATATCTATCCGTTTAGGAAATATCTATCCTGCATTAACTGCTTTCTGCACAACCTAGTTTGTGCAGGTGCGCTTGTAGACCCATGTTTCCTATACCCGTCAGTCTACTAATGTCTTTTTTACTTGTCCTCGTCTGGGTTCCCACATAGGATTTTTGTGTTTTTTCCCTTGTCTTCTCTATTCCAGAGGGATGTATCGCTCGGACTTCCGCCCGAAGAATCGTGCTATGATCCGGCAGTCGGAGGGAGAATTTCGTTTCCGATTCCATTATATATAGACCAAGTACGGTTCTCCCCTCTAGCACAGCCCCATCCGTAAACCAGCATGTTTCCAGTGGGAATCTGTGCTAGAGTTCCATCGATCCACATGTCTCTGTCTGGTATTAAAACTTACTATATGGTTTATAGATTCACCCGTTGTGACCTTTATTATGTTTTGGTGGTATGTTAGCCTTGTAGCTGCGATGGCTGCTTACACCTTACTTGAATATCTATTTGGTGTATAAACAAAATGTTTCTAGAGCCCTAGTCGGTGTGGTCCTCATTGCCTCACTTATGCTTAGGCAACATGTTCTTTGGACTGTTTGGAATATCTTCACATTGCATTTTTTGTCCATAGCTGTCCACCATACCACAGACGTGTATGTTAAGATTAGTCTAATTACGCCTCTGTATAGCCAGTGTGTCATCCTAGGACTGAAACGCCATTTTGAGCCTATTGCCCTTCTACATGTTGACCAACATCTTTGGGCCTTGTCGGCACTTTCTTGAGTATGGTCTTTCCAATTAAGTTTCCTATCCAGAATTACTCCTAGGTATTTAATTGTGCGGGAAATATTTATTGTCTTATTTAGGAAAACTGGTTCCTCGAAGTTTACCACTTTCGTTTTCCTAGTAGGTAGACATATTTCCGTTTTTTCTGGGTTACCCATCTGTTTCTTAGCATATGGTTGATCCAGTCCTTAAGGCCCTGTCCACCTGAAACTTGCCTAAAGAGTGGATCAGCGTTTCGGTGCTGACGTTGTTAAAAGCGCCTTTGATATCAATGCACACAGCAAGTGTATACATCTTCATTTCAAAGGTTCTCTCTATATAGTGTACTACCTCGTGCAAAGCGGTTTCCACTGTTCCGCCTTCAACGTATGCGTGTTGTTTGAATTTAAGCATATCGTTAGGGATTCTACTCTTTATCATGGTGTCGACCGTCCGTTCCATTGTCTTGAGTAAGAATGAAGTTAAACTTAACGGGCGATAAGATTTTGGTAATGCGTAGCTTGCCTTGCCAGGTTTAGGGATAAAAACTACCCTTGCCAGGCTAGCGGGTTGTAAGCAAATTTTAAACAAGTGTTGAAGATCCCGACCGTTTTGGACACAGTAAGGTGAACTTCCCGCTGTAATAGGGCCGGGAAGATCTGGCCAGGTTCAGCTGTTTTGTATGGTGAAAAGCTCGTGATTGCTTGTTTGACCATCAAGCTGTCAATTTTTGGTGCATCTCCAGATGAGTAACCCGACTCAGTTGATGCCTCGGTGCTAGCCGTGGTATTCGACGGAAAGTGCGCTTTCATCAGAAGGCCTAGAGTTTCTTCCGTTGTTTCAATCCTTCTCCCATTTCCATCGAACATTTGCTCGGTCTGTGTATGGGTTTTAGGCATAAACTTAACTTAACTTAATTTTCGAAACGTCGTTAACGCTATCCACCTATTCGCAGAATAGCTGCCAGGAGTTACGTTTGGCGTTCCTCGTAATTTTGTTGTATTCCTTCAATTTATCTGGTAGTTTTTGCGTTTTGCCCTATTATAAAATCTACGGACCTCCTTGCCTTTATTCCGAATTTCCCCTGTCATCCAGGGTTTTTCGTAGGCGGATTTGCTCTCTCGAAGGGGACAGAAAATCCACTTCTTCTTCTTCGGAGTCTGGAGTCGGAGTCTAGCAAATTTTGCTGGAGTCGGAGTCGTGAAAAAAGCTCGACTCCGAATGCATTTCCTATTTTTGAGATAATTATCTCTAATATTTTCTTTTGATATATTGATGCAGAACAAAATGTTGGGCAAAATTTACCTTTTTATTTGATAGATCAGTGGTAACTCTTCTAGTTACCCAGCTAACAATTTTTTCCGAGGGCTCTGATATCAGATTTTTTCTGAGATTTTCTGATTTTTTTTTTAGAAATGTGGCCGATTTCTCTAATATTTTCCTAGAAATTGGACCGATTTTCTATAAGTTTATTTTAAGAATCTCTGCACATTTTCTAAAGAATCTTAAGAATCGTCATTCCGAATTCGTTCCGATTTCTAATGGATTTTCTAAGGGAATTTTTTTCGGTTGATGTCGAAGAACAGAATTACTGGTCTTAAAATTCGCATATACAAATTTACAATTTTTTAAATATAAATGCAACATATAATAATTCAAGCTAGTGTTGATAGCTTCGACTTACTTCTGCACATTGTTCTACTGTTAATCATAAAATGATAACAACAGGCAAAATCATTAGAAAGTTTGAAATTATAATCTTCCATAAATAGTACATTAAAAGAAAATTGTCTCTGAGTGGGGGTTGTTCAGTACAGTACACGTGTTGTGTCAATATTGAATTGTTTCCGATTTTTTTCAGAAAATCTGAACTTTTCTCCGAATTTTTCCAGAATTTCCTTTCGAATTCGGACGGATTTTCTTAAGAAAATCTAAATTTTTCATCGAATTTTCCAGAATTTTCTTCCGAATTCGGACCGAATTCGTCGCGAAACTCTAATACTTTTTAAGAATATCCTTAGAAAATTTTTCCGAATTCGGTGACCACGTCCATATAACTTTCGTACCGAATTCGGTACGAATTCGGCATCAGAATCGGATATTTTTTCAGAAATTCTGTCCGAATTCGATACGAATTCGGAAAAAAATGTTAGCTGGGTAAGTGCATACATCAATGTATAGGTTGTGAGCGTGAATAAAGAGCACAAGGGAGGCCCTGCCTTATATTGGCATACATACATATGTATCTCTCTGTAAACAGTTTACATGTGTTATTAAATGTGTATAGATATGCATGCGTTACAATAATACATAAAAATAAAATAATATTTTTGTTTTATATTCCAAGATAATGTTATATAAAATGAATTACTTTATTGAATTACTTTATGTTTATTTTCCTAACGCTGTTCCTTAAATAACAATAAATTTTCATAAGTTATTTTTATACCCTCAGCATTTATGCTAACGAGGGTATATCATGAAAAATGTCTAAAATTGTCTTTTCTTCCACGAAGTACATTTGCATTTTATGCGCATCCGATTTCAATGATCACCATTAAAAAATACATCATCCTATGTCAATTTAATGCGATCCATCAAGAACCGTGGATGTAGCATCGCACTCAGTTTTTAGAAAAAATCTATTATATCTCCGGATGTGCGTTTTTCAATATCTGTTCGCACATTCTAAATATGCGTTTCGCTCTATTTATCTAAGTAGGAATAACACATCTAAAACGCGTCTAAATACACGATATTTTCAAAAACATTTTTTGCAGATTTTCGAAATTTGAGGGGTATCATATCCGCCGATCTAGTGGATGGATTTAGACGCGCAAAGGCTTGTTAGATTCGGAACGTAAAAAAACTAAATTCACGCGGGTTTCCACTGAAATCGAATGGCATTTGTAAATTTTGAATCCAAAAAACTGTTTTTTTAGAAAAATTTACGCACAAAAATTTCGACTTTAAGCTGAGATTGTTGTGAACCTTTGAAGGCTACACTTTTGAGTTATACATCAAAAAATGCGTAATTGCGAGTACTACAATCTCATATTCAGTTTTTAAACGAGTACAGTTGCGCGTCCCGGTTTTTCAGTCTTCAAAATGTCAGCATCCGTTTGAGATTGATGCATTGGTTACATTAAAAAATCATACATTAGAAACTTCATCTCTGAAGTGTATTCTTCTTTGAACATTATACTCTACACTGTATTGTAAAGCCGCTAATTGAAAATTTACTTACAACAAGTAAAAAAGTATCAGTCAGCTTTGCTGACAGAGATATACCCTCAGCCTGTGTATATTGAAACAATTTTTTCCCAAAAAACGTATGTACTTAGGGCGTTTTAAAAATGTTGGTTGTATGAACCGACAAAAATGTTGATTAGGATTAAAGATCAAAAGTTTTGCGGAGGAGATACTTAAAGGAATGGATCGACATTGACCATTATGGAAGTGGATCTCCAGTCATAACATATGGTGCCAAAGGGGGGTTTTACACCCTTCGGGCTGTTCGCTGAAGAAGTATGGAATTGGCCTTAAAAAAAATTTACCATCGTAATTGAGGCAGTGAATGCAATTTGCTTCAACAAAAATCAATGTGATTCGATTGCAGGTCTTGAAGTGAACTTACCCGAAATTTTGTGTGGGAGGTACGGGATGGAGTGGACAAATATAGTCCATATTTGAACTTGATCTATATCTGGTACATATATTACGATGTGTAAAGTATGGACTAATTCGGCCACTCCCTTCAAGAGTTACCGTACGAAAAAATTTCCGAACATTTTTGAACTTTTGTGGGGGAGGGACCTAAAGGAGTGGACCGATGTTTATATTCGAAGATAAGCCTTATCGGTCCACTCCTTCAGGTACTTCCCCCACAAAAGCTCAAAAATGTTCGGAAAAATTGTGCGCACGATAACTTTTGAAGGGAGTGGCCGATATAATCCATACTTTGCACTTCTAATATATCTACCAGATATAGATCAGGTTCATATATTGACTATATTTGTCTACTCCTTCGGGTACCTCTCACACAAAATTTCGGATAAGTTCACTTTAAGACCTGCTCTCGAATCACTTTGCATTCGCTACCTCCATTACGAGTGTAAAAGCTTTTTCAGGGGCAAGTCCATATTTCTTGGGAAAACAGCCCGAAATGTGTAAAAAACCGCTATGTCGCCATATGGTGCGGTCGGAGAGCACGATAACTCTTAAACTGTTCAACCGATTTGGTCCAACATTTGGTCTTCGTCATATTATATCCAAACTTAATTTCATGGGGCAATACCGGTCCACAACTTCCGGTACTTGTAAAAATTTAGTTTAACTTATAAAATGCCCCATATCGGTCCTCCCTAAGGGTACCTCCCCCACAAAAGTTCAACATTTGTGTCTTAGTGCAATCAAATGTCCAAAAAGGGCCACAAAATTCTAATCTAGTTCCTAGTTCCTTGTACTAGTTTCAAAACGTATGAGTAACATCATGAAATGTAACGTGTGATATTAAGTTCCATATAGTTCCTTTGACACAACTCTAATATTGAGACTTCAAAACCCTTAGTAGAGTTTTGTCCTGTAAGATTCAGTTCGGATTTTATGGCCTCATCTAAACCGGTCTAAAACTACAGTTCTTTTGCATTTATCGGGCCTTTATCTCAACTAGTAGAACTTATTTTTAGGGCATCAAAATCGATAAAAATATAGAAGATTTTACATAATTACCGAAATACTGGTCAGTATTAGCCAAACTATTGGGATTTGAACCAAGTAACGCTTTGCGAAAATCTTCCTAATAAAGTTCTCAGCATTTTGAAAATTCAGATCATTTCGATACTCTAAAATGCTTACTTCATGCTGTTTCTGCGGTATTTGGCATCATATCTTTTACAACACGTATTTTAAACACAGTTCACACCAACAGTTTATTCTCGCATTTCGGATTTCATTTCGGATTGCATTTCGGAAATATGAGCACTTTAGCGGAACTTTACTAATAACTTTTAAAGAAAAGGGCGTAGATTCCTACAATTTTGCAAAAATGTCTCTTATATTAGTGGATAGTGTGGGGCTCAAATTGGGCCACATATGCCCGCGGTTTCCCGTAGCGTTCATGTAACGCCGGCTGCCGTTTTTACGTTTTACATTCATTTTTCAAACGATTTTGCTGCAAATTGGTATATTCAGTTTTCAGGGGATAGAAAACTTATGTACAAAATATTTTCAATATAGGTTCGCGTTTAGGTATAGCCCCCATTGAACGGTACCGGTAGGTGGGACCTATTTTAAATGTTACAGAAAAATTTCCCCTGTATTTGGTTGTATTTTGACATTTTATGTTCTGAATATATAGAAAACCACTTTGCGAAATATTAGCATCGTAGATACGCGTTTTTGGTATAGCCCCCATATGACGTATTCCTTCATATTAGGTATTTTAAATGTTGAAGACAAAAACTGCAACCGATTTTGATGCAAATGTAAATTTTAAGATATTAGCGAATTAACATTCTTCTCACATAAAATCTGTCAACATAGGTCCACTTGTGGGTGAAGCCCCACAACCCTACACATCCATTAAGGTGTAACATGTCAATAATTTTTTGTTTTAATTTGTAGCTATAATGTCTATTGGTCTATTTAGCAGGTCTGTAACATTAATTTTATTAATAATGTTTCAAGTTCAGGTTGGAACTGCTTTACAATTTTTAACGTATATTGGTACTTGTACCACAGTATCCAAAAATGTTGCACTATATATATATATATATATATATATATATATATATATATATATATATATATATATATATATATATATATATAAATCACCAACATTTACAGGACAAAAATATGAACAATTACGAGAATTTTCTTAATTTAACAGAAATCATTATTTGTTAGAATTAGTGAGTCCATTTCTTCAAAACACAGTCAACAATGCCGTTCATTGCCGAGTATACCTTCCACTTTGGAAAATTCAATTAAATGAAATTTTCGAAGTCATTTAAAAAAATTTAATTTCTCCGAAGACCGCATGTTTCCGCAGCTGTTTCATGGCTTTGCGAACAGAGGAGACCCAAACTTTCAGATCATATATGTATATCTTAACACGGAAATGTACGGAACTCACTTTTGAAATATCCACGCAAAATAAAAAAAATAATTTTGAAAATTTCAAAAAAGCACTTCTTTCATGTTAAAATTGCATGAAAACAATAAGAGTTTTTTGCATTTTTTAAAGAGTAAAATGTCATAATTGTTTTGTAAAATATTAAGAAAAATAAATCATGGCATACTGACTTACCATAGAAAAAAACTTATGAAACAAAAGTGCAACTTTAACTGCATTTTTAAGTCGTTTTGCGAAGTAAATCGCCAAACTGAGTATGGATCATTTGCAGTGGAGTACTTAGCTAACGAATTCAATAAAAATTTAATTAATTTTATGTACTTCAAGATTCCTTAAAGTTCCACTAAACTTCCCATATTTCGCACTGTGCGTCGTTGAAAAATATTCTGAAATCAACGTGATACATACGTTTTACAACAATGGCACGTGTATTATATTCCAGCAAATATTTTTCCAAAAGAACAAATTATGGATATTTCGATATTTTTTAAAATTTGAGGCAACAAATTTAATTTTTCGAGTTTATTAATTCTACAAATATTTTATTCTTGTCCTTATCTACAAACTTGCTTCAGAGGTGAGATGAAGATTCACATAGATTTCAGAGATAAAACCCAAAATTTCTTTAAAAAGTCAATATTTAACCATGTTTAGATGGGACCATAAAATCCAAGCTGGATTTGATACAACAAAACTCAAATAGGGTTTTTTTCGTTTGGGTCTGTACTTTCAAAAAATCTCAGCTCAAATTGTTTGCACAAGATTACCTTAAAAATGTTGCACATTGTTATTGTACCACCCGGACAATTAACTAACTAAATTTGTGATAAATAAACTACAGCTTGGGTGCCACCGCGGTGCAATGGTATGCACACCCTCCTTGTACGAAGAAGGTCGTGGTTTCGTTTCTCCGGCTAGGCAACATCAAATTTTCAACGGTGGAAAATATCCCTCAGTAATGTTAGCGACATTTTCTGAGTATTTCAGCCATATAAAACTTCTCTACAAGTGGTGTTTTACGACACCCCGTTCGGACTCCGCGATAAACTGTAGGTCCCATAACATTGAGCTAATATGAATCGGGGTGCACCCATTGGTATGAGAGAAGTCTCCCTTTTCCCGCCTGGGATGTTTGTCAGCCAATTATTATATTATAAACAGCAGCTTGGGAATTATATGAATGGGCATTCGATCCGAATAATATACCCAATATTATAGTGATATTTTCACCAGAAGATGATTATTTAAATACAAAAGAGGATTTGAATTTGAGATATTAAATGGCCAAACTTATCGCGGCACAACAATAAGTCATTCAATAATACCCACTTATACTGGAACATTAATTGTTAAAACATTCTTAAAATGGCAAAGTAAAGAAGTCTTTAACATGTTTAAGATAAATATCTAATTAAAACAGCTGTGCTGATGGATATATACCCTAAGCCTTTGTAGTTACCGTAATGTGGGACTATACTAAATCATTGACATACAAAATATGTTCAGTAAACAAACTTCTGATTTAAAGAGAACTAAAATATTAAATTACGTTAAACTAAATTTGGGAGAAATTTTTGAAAATGATTGAGAGTTATTTTGCACACTAGCCCTTGCCGGCAGGGTTTTTGGGCCATTCTATCACGAAGTATGGGCTTAGTCCGAACATTTTACCGTTGTAAAGAGAGCAGCTAGGATAACCTACTGTAAAAAATGTCTAAACGATCCGAGAGGAGCTCATAAACTTCACTTTTTCGAATTATGCGTGGGAGCTACCCGAAGGAGTGGAACGATGCAGACCATATTCAACCCGATCTATATCTGGAAGGAATAATACGATGTGCAAAGATTGGACCAAATCGATTGCTCCCTTAATTTAACTTTTGTGGGGGAGGTACCAGAAGAAGTGGACCGATATCGCCCATCTTCGAACTTAAGCTAACAAACTATTACGATACCCAAAATTTGATTCGAATCTGTTGATCAGTTCGAGAGTTATCGTGCGCAAAAAAGAAAAGTTTGGTTTTATTTGCGAATATTGTGATATCTTTGTTGTTTGATCACCTACGACAACATACATACTTTAAATCGTTAAAAAGGTGATATTTTCTATTTTCATTGTCTGGTTTTGGTATACCTGCTGAGATATTTGCTTTGCAAAAATTTTTTTTGCCATTCCGACCCGTAAATATTATCCGACCATCGTCAAAATCAATAGTCTTCTTCCTCTCAGGGACCCATCAACCCACAAAATTTGGTGACGAACCGATCAAAATTGCGAGCTGTTGCGTGATTACAAGGTTTAAATGGGCAGACGGACGGACGGACGGACTGACACACATTGCCAAACCGACTCAGCTCGTCGTGACATTCATTTTGGTATATATTTGGTATTATTTCGATGCGTTATAAACTTTTTGGTCAAAACCAACTTATAATACCCTCCCCACATAGTGGTGTAGGGTATAAAAATTCGTCTCAACTCCCTATTCATTAATTTGGGAAGGATTCGATTTGGCATAATTATTTCTTAGGTGTTTATGACGTTTAAACTAAAGTTATGACATTTAAAATTATTTTCCAAACGAAAAATTTCATCTTGAAACCACTGTGCATCGTGAGGGCATCAAACATCTGTCATTGGCAAGAGTACATAAAAAGTAAAAAGACCAAAATCCTACCCCGTTCAATGTAAAGTGTTTAATAAGTTGTAGTTTTCTCCGCCATGGACAACAATTGTTCGGCGAACATCGTGATGTACTCAAAGCAAAAACAACTTACATATCTTGCCAAAGATGACAAATACCGCACTCCACCACTATGCCACTACCAAATCTATGCCACCACCAAAACCCAACTGTCCTCAACAGAAGTTGATTGTTAACAAATGAAGTGTAAAAGAAGTTCGAGTACGGGACGTCACATCCTTTTGCGAAACTAAGTCAAAGTCATTATCAAAAAATTTCCTAATTACTTAAGATGACATGAAAAGAATGGAGTTATCTGTAAGAAGGGGTTGTGTACGTGGGTTTGACTGGTTGCGTAGTCCGCAGAATGGAAAGAAATGTATTTGAGTGGACTGAAGGATGCCTTCGACAGAAAAGTATTGATAATTAAAGTATCATCATCGACGTTATCATCATCATCGACATCAGTTTGCTCAGTTAACAAGACGTATAATAACAAAAGAATGAAATGACAAGTTGAAACAATAGAAAAAGTAACATTTTAAGTAGATTTGGTACTAAAAGAGATGTTTTATGAGTTCTAAAAACTTGTCAACATAACTTGCTTCTTCTTTTTACTTTGTCCAGCATTACTTCCATGCAAAAATTTTGTGTTAGTCTTTTATGGAGATTTAGACACGTGTCTGGTCATAGTTGCCAGGTCAGATTTTGTTGGTAGTGGTCATAAAAATACGAAGAAAGCTTTAAGTTTATTCATCGAAGTTTATTTCCTACAATTTGAGACCTTTTGTATTTTAACGAAAGTATTGGAATTGAATGAAGTAGTTGAGGGGATGTGCCATTAAAAGTAATTGAAATTTAAAAGAGGTATTTAAAATACTTCCAAAAATTTGAAACGTTACAATGATTTTTGTTCTGATTTATTAATATATAAACTTTTTATATTCTCTAAAATTGAGGATATATTACCTTTTGATTCCGTTTGTAACACATTGAAGTATAGTTAGTAAGAGTAATAATTATTAATTTAACTACTTATTTTCCCCTCATTAAAATTAAACCAGTAAGGAAAGGATCAAAGTCGGGTGGGGCCCACAATATGATAACCTACACCAGCATGATTTCATCGTAATAATTTCCGAAAGTTTTCTAAACCAAATTCAGTCTCATTTTATAAATCTCAACAAATCTGAACTGATTTCGATCAAATTTGGCAAATTGATTTCTAGACCAATTACCGTTCAAAATTTCATTAAAATTGAACGTACATACATAGCTTGTTCGATGCATCAAATACATGAAATGGGCCAAAAATATATATGGGTGATATATCCAAAACTGAACCAATTTTCAGCAAAAGCAATAATCCTTTCCTAAAATGTATAGCTTCAGCGGAATCAAAAGTTCTTTTAAAATTAACAGATATTTTGGAATCAACCAATGTTTGCTGGCATTGCACTGTGGTCAGACTTGTATGGGAACAGCGGCCAAAAATACTTCCTGTGCATATATCAATACGAAAATTTCAGTAAAGGTTATTTTGGCATCACAAATAATAACTGAACAAAAACATAGGTCCAACTTTAGGTATAGCACCATAGAACGATTCCTCCTGATTTCTGGTATATATGGGGACGTGGCCACGTTTGAAATTGGTTAAAATTTGGCAATAGCTATTGGCAACATCCAGAAATTAGTCTATATATGTAGATCCACAGCGTTCGAGCCGTAATATTTAATCAAAATGACTGATTTTTCGAATTTTTACATTGAAACAACATTTAGACATAACCTACATAACGTAACTACACCGCAGAATTTCTCTACTATATCGAAAAAGGTGTAAGCGACAAAAAGCTAATTTTACAGGAGACGGTTTTTATTGAATAACTTTTGATATAACCAAAATTGTTTATTCAAATTTGGTACAGTTCTGTTATTAAATCCTATTTACTGAAAAAATAAAAAAATTGTGGAATATCTTCAATATAACGGAAGTTTGTGTCGCTTACATCTTTTTCGCTGTCACGCAATCAGGCTTTTACTTTGAGAAGTGGCGGTTACATCAAAAAAAATTATTTGAAACAAATCATTTTTAGAGTAATTCTTATCTACATTTTAAAAACAAAGCACACTAATTTTATAGCAAGTATTTATTCGAAGAATTATAAGATTAAAACGTACTTCTTGTAATATAGTTGAATAACGACATGGTATGTAAATGTGCAATTTGATGTAAGCGACAATTCGCTGTCACAAACAATTGTACACAAAAAGCAAAAATAGCGCTTACATCAAAATTGTTTTTGCTCTAATTTCGTAACGGTACATGGCTGAGTTCTAAAAATTTGGGAGATGGTGTGTTGGAATATTCTTTATAGATTTCCGTAAAAAACGAAAATCGAAAAAATGTCGCTTACATCATTTTCGCGGGAAGGGCTCGATATATTTAAACGACTGAAATGTATCACTTGCATATTTAAACAACTAAGAATTCGGCCGGGTCGCGCTTGTTACACCCTCCACCACGAGGAGTAAAATGGAACAATTAGTTTCCTTTCGCCTATGAAGAAAACTAAGTACCAAATTTCCGCAAGTTCGGTAAAACAATGTGGCTAACCTTAAAAAAAAACGAATTTAGGAAGGTACCCTTCTATGAGGCTATGGCGGAAAGATTTTAAACACAAAGAAGACTAAATATCAATTTTCCGATATTTGGGTATGATAATGTGACTAAAACCTTCAAAATACCGAAAATCAAGAGGTACGCTTCTATTGGGAATATAGGAAGACATGGACCTATACTGATAAATCTCTTCTAGAATATTTTAAATAACAAACTAAATAACAAATTTCAGTTTTTCGTGGGGTATTGTCGTCACAACCTTCAGAACTAGGAAAATCGGGAGGTACCGTTCTATGGGGGCTATATGAAGGCGTGGACCTATACCGACAAATTTTGAGGGGAAACATAAATAACTAAGACTGAATACCAAATGTAAGCCATTTCGGCGGAATATTGATGCCACAACCTTCAAAATGCCGAAAATGGTGGTATCGTTCTATGGGGGCTATATTAAGGCATGGACTTGCACCAACAAATATCTGGGGAAAAGTTGAGTACCCCAAATGAAGACTAAATAGCAAATTTTAGCTGTTTCGGCGAAATATGGAGTCCACAGCCTTCAAAATACCGAGAATGGGGAGGTACTGTTCTCTTGGGAGTTATATAAAGACATGGGCCTATACCGACAAATTTTCAATGTTGTATCCCAAACGAAGACTAAATGCCAAATTTCAGCCATTTTGGTTTAATAATGAGGCCGCAACCTTCAAAATACCGAAAATCGGGAGGTACCGTGCTATGGGGGCTATATCAAAACGTGGACCGATATATTTTCAATACCAAACATCCTGGGAGTAATATAAACTTCTGTATTAAATTACAATGCTATATCTTAAAAATTGCGAGCTGTATCATGATTTCAACAGACGGGACGGACGGACTTGGCTTTTTCGACTTAGAAATTTATGCTGATCAAGAATATATGATGAATATTTCTATGTGTTACAAACGGAATGACACATTTAATTATACCCTTCATATTATGGTTGAGGGTATAAAAAATTTCATAACTCATCCATTTTTCAACCGATTTCATTAGTTTGTCGCGTTTTCGGAAGCTCATCTAATTTCCGTTTTGGTGAAAATAAATAATTATACTACTTAGTATCTTCTAAGCAGCCTGGGGCACGAGGGAAACATTTCCCCGTTTGTGCGTTTTGTTCACACTTCAATTACTATAACTTAGCCATTTGTTACACGTAGAGAAAAAAATATGATTGATCCAACATTATTCGAAGAGCAAAATATGTATTGTAAACATACTGTTAGATTCCGTATGTTGTGTTGTGAATCCAACAACCGGTTTTGTTAATTACTCGATATTTTTCTCTTTTCTTCCCCAATTTTATTCTTTTCTCTCGGTATTCGATGCCATGGTAAAAAAAAAACAATTTTGTTGAGTTATGTTTGTCAGAGTTCCTCTTATCCTTGTTAAGTTTGTTTTGGTAAAAATTCATGTAACACCGCTAAATATTCGTCGGAGACCCCCAATGTGGTATACCAATCTTCATATCTCGACGAGATAAAGCGATTTTGAGATATGTGTCCGTCCGTCCCTCCGTCTGTCCATTATAAATTGTAAACGCGCTCCAGGCCGCAATTATGGACCGATCGTCACGAAATTTTGTATGGAGGTCGGGTTCAGATCAGAATAGATCCCTATTCTTATTGGTGATGATCGTGAAATATTAAGCGGGTGAAATGGACCAAAAACATAATATTTATTCAATTTTATAGCGGCTCTGTAGGTCTCAATAATAGTCCGCTCAACGCGTTATTTTAAATAAGGTAAGAGTATATCACAAAGGTGAAGCTTGCAATTTGAGATGGCGATCGGATAATATTTAGAGGGTTAAATGGACCAAAACTTTTGTGTGAAAATTGTGAACATTTTTAATATACAGCTTATATTTTAATTCCTGGAAGTGACATTCCGAACAAGTGAGATATACTTGAAAGTGGAACGTTTGACCTTTCAATTGATGCCAATTATGTTGGTGTGCATGATCAGATAACAGAGTTACAGCCTAATATATTCCGTTATTTGTTTGTAGTGTAATAATAAACTCGCTAGAAGTCGCAATTATACATCAATAGTCAAGAAATTTTGCACCGGGTAAGAGTATAGGTCGAAAAAGATGCCAACAATTTTGAATGATGATCTGATATTCTTTAGCGGGTGAAATGGACCACTACTTTTGTATGAAAAATATAAAAATTTTATTTTTCGCAAAGTAGCCTATATATGGGAAAAAACTACTGATCTTTCCTCTGATGTAAATTGCAATAAAGTGTTTGCTAGATAACGGGCCTACTGCCTAATATATAATGGGTTCTGTGTAGAGAACCACATTTTTATCCCATGCAACATATTGTCTCTTCAAAAGTTTATGTAACATCACGAAAAAAGGACAAAGTTTTTTATTGAATAGTCAAAAAGGATTCAAAAAAATGTACCCTGAATTTAGGTAAAAAACACACAGTATTACTAAAATAAGATACGTTTATCATAATATTCGATATTTACTTCACACTATAGTGTGGCATATCTATGGCATAAACAATTTATGTTAAGCCTGACAAATATCTCACATAACCCACCAAAACCCTATCATGCCGTAGGCACCCCACCCCCTACATTTTCCAAAATATTAATATATTAACTTTTGTAAATTCTTTTTTGATGCAAATTATAGGGTTTACTATTCTTCAGTAGTTGTCTTAAAATGGTATGAACAAAAACAAAAAATCCATTTGAAAGAAGAAAAGTTCGATGACAGCGAAGCCGCTCCACAGCCGATATGTCTGAAGAGCATCTGCCAAAGGCGAAGCATGCATGTCACATAGTGGTGGTTGTGTGGGTTCGAATAGTCGGCTTTCCTATTTCACTTGCATCATTGATGCTTAAGCTAGATTCCAACGAGAAATTAATTAAAACAAGTAAAAAGCGTTAAGTTCGGCCGGGCCGAACTTTTCATACCCTCCACCATAAAATATTCTGAACTAAAATGGAATAATTAGTTTTCATTCCTGTCCCCAACTTTATGTGGGTACGTTAAAATGTCAGTTGATGTACATAAAATGCTTCATTCGGGAGGCCCTTTTTTATGGTGCCTATATCTAACTATGTATGTTGACAATTTTTGGTGGGCTAGAAATTGGGAGGTACTGTTATATAGGGGTTATAATAAAACATTGACCTATGTTGACAGTTTTTGATGGGAGCCTTTAATGTAAAATAACTCCTAATTCGATTAAAAATTGCAGCTAGAATCCTCAAAATACCGAAAATCGGTACATAACGTGGGAACTTCAAATGTCATTAACAGCTAGTTCGGAGTTATGTGGGCTATACGAAAATATGAACTTAAATGAACATTTTTTGTTGCAGAATTTTTGATGGCTTTTAAATTTCAAATTATAGAAAGTTCGTCCAAAAAAATAAAGCTAAGGTACGGAAAATCGGGAGGTTTGTTTTGGGGCTATACCAAAACATGGACCTACGTTGGTTAAACATTTTAAGTAAAATCCTCAAAGTACCGAAAATCGGGAAGTATCGTTATGTTGGGGCTATGTTGAAAATTGTTGATGCAGATTTGTGGTGACCACTACAACCTTCAAATGTCAAGTTACAGTTAGTTCGGTTAAAAATTGTTCCTAAAATTGCAAAATTACTTAAAATTGGGAGGTACCGTTATATAGGAGCTATATCCGAACATGGACCTATGTTGACAATTTTTGATGGAGAGGTGTTGTGACCACTAAGAACATCAAATGTCAAATTACTGCTACTTCGGTTTAATATTGTAGCTAAAATAATCAAATTACTGAAAATCGGGAGGTATCGTTATATGGGGGCTTTATCAATACATCGACCTTTCTTGACAATTTTTGGTGGAGAGGTGTGGTGACCACTAGGAATTTCAAATGTCAAATGTTCAAATTACAGATAATTCGGTTAAAACTTGTAGGTAAAATTCTCAAAATACCGAAAATCGGGAGGTACCGTTATATGGGGCTATACCAAAACATGGGCCTATGTTCATAATTTTTTCGAATATAAGTTTTTTGGTCAGTAAGAACCCTAAATATCAAATTATAGCTAATTCGGTCTAGAAATGTGACTTAAAACGTCAAAATACCTGAAATCAGACGGTAACGTTATATGGGGGCTATTCCAAAACATGGACCTATGTCCACTAGTTATATAAGTTTATTGACATTTAAGAACCCTAAATGTCAATTTATAGCTAAATCGGTCTGAAAATGTACCTAAAAACGTCAAAATGCCGTAAATCGGGGGTACCATTAAATGGGGGCTATACCAAAACGTGGACCTATGTCCACAACTTTTGTTATAAAAGTTTATTTACACTTAAAAACCCTAAATGTCATTTTATAGCTAAATCGGTCTGAAAATGTAGCTAAAAACGTCAAAATACCGTAAATCGAGGGGCACCGTTATATGGGGGCTATACCAAAACGTGGACCTATGTCCACAAGTTTTGTTATATAAGTTTATTTACACTTAAGAACCCTACATGTCATTTTATAGCTAAATCGGTCTGAAAATGTAGCTAAAAACGTCAAAATACCGTAAATCGAGGGGCACCGTTATATGGGGGCTATACCAAAACGTGGACCTATGTCCACAAGTTTTGTTATATAAGTTTATTTACACTTAAGAACCCTACATGTCATTTTATAGCTAAATCGGTCTGAAAATGTAGCTAAAAACGTCAAAATACCGTAAATCGAGGGGCACCGTTATATGGGGGCTATACCAAAACGTGGACCTATGTCCACAAGTTTTGTTATATAAGTTTATTGACATTTAAGAACCCTAAATGTCAAGTTAAAGCCACATCGGTCTGAAAATGTAGCTAAAAACATCAAAATACCGTAAATCGGGGGTACCGTTATATGGGACTATACCAAAACGTGGACCGATATAGCCCATCATCGAACTTGACCTGCCTGCAAACAAAAGACGCATTTTCCCAAAATTTCAGAGAATTTTGGTAGAGAGGTGTGGTGACCACTAAGAACTTCAAAAGTCAAATGTTCAAATTACAGCTAATTCGGTTAAAACTTGTAGGTAAAAATCTCAAAATACCGAAAATCGGGAGGTACCGTTATATGGAGCTATACCAAAATATGTACCTATGTTTATAATTTTTCGAATATAAGTTTTTTGGTCACTAAGAACCCAAATTATAGCTAATTCGGTCTAGAAATGTGACTTAAAACGTCAAAATACCTGAAATCGGGGGATAACGTTATATGGGGGCTATTCCAAAACATGGACCATGGTCCACTAGTTTTGTTATATTAGTTTATTGACACTTAAGAACCCTAAATGTCAATTTATAGCTAAATCGGTCTGAAAATGTAGCTAAAAACGTCAAAATACCGTAAATCGGGGGTAAGGTTATATGGGAGCTATACCAAAACGTGGACCTTTGTCTACAAGGTTTCTTATATAAGTTTATTGGCACTTAAGAACCCTAAATGTCAAATTATAGCTAAATCGGTCTTAAAATGTATCTAAATACGTCAAAATACCGTAAATCAGGGGGTACCGTTATATGGGGGCTATACCAAAACGTGGAACTATGTCCACAACTTTTGTTATATAAGTTTATTGACACTTAAGAACCATAAATGTCAAATTATAGCTACATCGGTCTGAAAATGTAGCTAAAAACGTCAAAATACCGTAAATCGGGGGGTACCGTTATATGGGGGCTATACCAAAACGTGGACCTATATCCACACCTTTTGTTATATAAGTTTATTGACACTTAAGAACCCTAAATGTCAAATTATAGCTAAATCGGTCTGAAAATTTAGCTAAAAACGTCAAAATACCGTAAATCGGGGGGTACCGTTATATGGGGGCTATACCAAAACGTGGACCGATATAGCCCATCATCGAACTTGACCTGCCTGCAAACTAAAGACGCATTTTCCCAAGAATTCCCTGATCAAGAATATATATACTTTATAGGGTCGCAAAATGAGTATTTCAATGCATTACAAACGGAAAAACAAACTTAATATACCCTCCATACTATGGTGGAGGGTATAAAAATGTATAAAATATATTTTTGATATCACCATGATTTTCTTCGCAATACCCTGAAAAACACAAAACCACGTGCATCCGCAATCATACCTATGCACTATAGGTCAAACAGCCCATTTTACTGGCCAAAAGTCAGATTTCGCACTTTGTATTTTCACTTATTTTGTGTTACTTTCTTGTAAGAAACACTTCAAATATAATAAAAATAAATTTTGTTTTTGTATGAGAAATTATACCGTTACATGGCAGGCTGCCAAATATGTATTATCCAAATATCTTTAAAAACTTGTTAACGAAATATGTTTGCATGTGTACGTTCAGGATGAAACAAAATCACAATATTAGCATAAGTAACGATTTGATTAGAAAGTATTCGATATCTTTTTATCAAAAATGCCCTCCTATCATCATTTATGCGTATAAATAGTTATTAAATGGGTATTAGCTTTGAATTTTCGAAGAAAGTAGAACATTTTGAGGTTATGTACGCTTTTAAAGTCTCGGCAACGTTCGGCAATGAAAGTGAAAATTGAAATTGGTTCATTAACTCTTGCCGAATGCAGAAAATTGTATGTGATTTTGCGTAAATTTGCTCGACAAGAATTATACAACTTTTTTTAGGTTACCATATTTTCCATTATATTGCTTTTTTCGAAGTCAGGGTTAAACCTCTTACCAAATAATGTTAGCCAAATTAGAGTGTACAGCATTCTGCTGTGTTCTAAAGTCAAATTATTTACAAATCTTTTATAAATATATACAGTTATAGTCAAAATATGTCACATCATAATGTGGGATTTTCAAGATAATAATTTTAAGGCATATTCACATTAAAACTAAAATGAAACACAACAAAAAAGCTTCTGAGCTTATCGGACGTCGATGCCTTCAATTCTGTAGACAAATAACAGACCTTGCAGTTTTTGTCCCCAAAGGGTTAAGGTACCAGTTGGGTATTTGGTCCATAAAGGGTTAACTTTTTGGCGCACGTTGTTCCATTTTTCTTCCTGAATCTAAAAACGCTATATTAACTTAAACCAAATACTTGTTTTAACTTTAAGACTTTTGGCCAATAAAATGGCCCGTTTGACCTATAGTGCTATGCCGCAAATGCCAACTTTTGGAGGATGATAAATCTTCGTAAACTCACAATTTTCTCTTTAACGGATTTTTTCTAATACTTGTACTTTTCGAAAAAATCGACGCTACGATAACAATTTTTCCTTTATGATATCGAAAAAATAGTAAAAATTAGTAGATTCTTGCAGCACTGAGGTAGACCAATACTATATAGGTTATGGTGGAGGGTACAATAAATTATACAGTTAATGTACTAAAACTCTTCTCTTTATAGGACAGAGTATGATAAGGAGACATGTTTTTCAAATCTGACAAAATAGTGTAAGAATCTTATAGGTAACACAAATGTATCGAATCTTAAACTACAACTTCTTCACCCATATATTTCTGCATAAAAGTCTACAATATCTGCTAGCATTGAAATTTAATATAATACAATTTATTCCATATTTAATTTTAGTCGGTATTGCGAGGCGCACCTTGTGCAGCAAAGTATACATATTTGGTGAATAAAATCATATAATTCCCATCCCAGTGTGCGTGCAATTGTCCTAAGCAAATACACTTCAGTGAAGAAACAACAAACACACACACTTTTATTAATATCGAATTAATTTACTCCGTTTACCAATAAATAATCTCCCGCAGTTGTTCAGTGAATGCAGTTTATCATCAAGTCAATGAACATTTCCCACTAATACGGCATCTAAACTTTATTTAAATTATTTGTCTTAAACATTTAAGTCTTAACATGGCTCTATCGGGGAAATGTCTAATTGCCGTCATTAGCACTTTAAAGTGTTTTCCTGTCAGTGTGGCGTTTTTTTTGTATATTTTCTTTTTCCGATTTTTTGCTTCCCCATGCAGTTTGGATGCGTGAGTTTCCTACCAAATAAACAACAACAAAAAATGCAGAGCCACACACACAAAGTGTATATTTGATAAAACCAGCGTGTGCGTGGAAGTAGGTTTATTTTTTATACACAGATCATTAGATATTGGCGCCACTGTCAAATGATATGGACACTTTAGCCACGTACTGTTTACGTTTGCATATACTATGAACCTAGGGCAGACATACGAGTACATACGTACACATGTATTATGTATGTATGTATGTTGTTCCACCATGTCATCGATGTTAAGAGATTGGAGTGAAGTTGACTTTCAAGATTTCTTTGTAGAGGTACAAAATATGTCCATATATCTATCTATCCGTACGTGAAGTACTATATGGAATAGTACATGAAGGAACACATTTCACCCCCCTTCGCCAATCATTCCTGATATGTTCCCCACTATGAGCGAAGGAAATGAAGGAAGCTTTATACGCATATATGCCATATATTCAATACGAATAACGAATACGTGGTCATATCACCACATTCGAATAGCTTGACTGCTGCTGATTTATGCAAAATGTGGTTGGTGTGGCCAAGACAGCGGTAGTACTTCATGCCACTCCAAGCAATGCCGCCGCCATGGTATGCCATGATACAAGTGACTACCAGTCACTTGTTGTATGTTAAACGACGAGTATGAATGACTTCCTTAGGCTATTTTTCAAAAGATGACACATATTTACATGACACTCACTACTTGTTCCCATCCAGTTTTTCGTTTGTATCCTGCTTCGTAAAAGAGTGGGCATAGTGGGTTGGTTATTTTGTTTGTAACGCTTCAAAGTAAATTAAAATATTTACGATTAGGGACAATACTCATTAGAAACTAAATATTCGCATACGGTTTCAATTCACGACCCACGGAAAAGTTTTAAGGTCCATGATCTGCGAATCTGCATCTGGAGTGTGCGTACTATTTATAGAGAAGGTGCAGTTCACGCATTGGTAGATGTACTTAAAATGTACAAGACTGACATTACTGCCGTACAGGAATTGCGGATTTGTAGTTGGTCGGAGGTTAAAACATCTGGTATCCAGCTCCACTCCAGTGAATGAAAGAGTTGCTACAATTCGGATAAAAGCTAAATTTTTCAACATCAGTTTTATTTGCACTCATTCTCCGAAGGACGAACAGACCAAATATATATTTTACGAGCGCTTAGAACGAACATACGACCGTTGCTCTGCCCATGACATTAAAATTATTCTAGACGATTTTAATGCCAAAATTGAAAAGGAGAATGAATATCTTTGGCCCAACAGTCGGGAAATTCAGTCTGAACCGTGAAACATCTGACAATGGTATGCGGCGGATAGACTTCGCAGCGGAAAAAACGTGGTAGTTACCAGTACCAGATCTAAGCATCTCGAAATTCATAAGGACACCTGGATTATCTCCAGAAAACAAGAAATCAAATTGATCACGTTGACTCGGACCACTACCTTGTTGCAGCAAAAGCACGTACCAGATTAAATGTAGCAAATAAAGTACGAACACGAAAGTTAGGCGTCGATAAGGTGCGAAACAAACAGATAACCACTAGAGTTGGGCAATCTCGTTCAATTGAACGATCCGGATTACTATCCCGTTCAATGGACACCGGTAATTTCTTTGACAAAACTGCGTATACTCACTTTTAAAAGGTTGGTTTTTAGGATGTTACTCATTCGTCTTTGAACGAGGACAGTGATCCGGATCGTTCAATTGAACGAGAACAAAGGAACTATATGGAACTATCTAGTTCACTTCGCAGTTCCAATGGCCCACAATTTTTCTTTGAACAAACTGCGTATACTTAATATCACACGTTATATTTCATGATATTACTCATACGTTTTGGAACTAGTACAAGGAACTAGTCTACTAATAACCACATCATATTCCACTCAACTGGCCCAATTGCTTAACCAAAGCACTATTCGCCCGGATAACATATCAGCGCAATGGCAAAATATTGCCCACTACATGCAAACAGCCGCAAAATCCATACTTGGATAGCAGATACCTCCACCAAGGAATCCATGGTATGACCAGGAGTGTCGTGCTGCTACCGAAGAGAAAAATGTGGCATATGGGCCACTCTGCAGTCAGTAGCAACGCGTAGCGTACGAGAGAGGTATTGAGAGAAAAGGAGAGAAAAGAAACGTCTTTTCCTCAGGAAAAAGATAGAAATGGAATGGCGTGAGTGTGAAAAAATCGAGGTGTACAGGAGTCAGAATAAAGTCCGAAAGTTCTACTAAAGAGCGAAACATCAAACTGATGGCTTTGGTACAGGCACATCCTCCTGTAAGAGACCAGCAACATAATTTGGTAACTGATACAGATAGTGTGCTCAGGATATGAAAAGAACATTTTTCCAAACTGTGTCCGATAGTAGCGAAGACGACGAAGGTACCACAGATCCAATCTCAGAAGATGAGGTAAAGACAGCTATAAACCGGCTGAAGAATAACGACGGCTTACCAGCCGAGCTGTTTAAAACCGGAGGCGACACGCTGATAAGGTGTATTCATCAACTAGTTAGCACCATCTGACAGGAAGAACGAGAACCCGACGATTGGAACTTGAGCATTCCGTGCCCTGTACACAAGAAGGGAGATAAGACTCTAACTATAGGGGCATAATTCATCTTCCTATTGCCTACAAGATATTATCAGGGATATTATCCGAACGACTAAAGCCTATGGTCAATGAAATAAATGGACCATACCAATGCGGTTTTAGACCTGGCAAATCCACCATTGACCAGATGTTTACCCTGCGGCAAATACTGGAGAAGACCCAAGAGATGCAGATCGACACCTACCACCTTTTTGTCGATTACAAAGCAGCCTTCGACAGCCCTCTACGTTCAAAGGTATTCCAAGCCATGTAGAATGACATTAACTGATACTCTGTCCTCAGTTAAAATAAGAAAGAACCTCTCAGAACAATTCAGTACCAAAAGAGGTTTCAGACAAGGAGACAGCCATCCGTGTGACTTGTTCAACATTCTGTTGGAAGGGTTACACGAGAAGGTCAAAAGAAGTGACACAATATATACATACAAACAGCCATATTTTACTTGCTTATGCCGATGACATTGACATCATATCTGCTAAAGTGGGTCTGGCGGTAAACAGCGAGAAGACCAAGTTGATGGTGTCGACGCGCAATGCTTCCATTGAGATCGGACCAACTGTTGACATGGGTTCCTATAATTTGGGGTAGTAAAAGACTTCGTCTACCTCGGCACCGCCGTAAACACAACAAACAACATCAGTTTTAAATAAAAAGAAGAATTATATTGGCCAACAGATGCTACTTTGGCTTAAGTAAGCAGTTTAAAAACAAAAACAACGCTTTACGAAACACTGATACTACCGGTGCTGATGTATGGTTCCGAAGCCGGGGTACTTGCGCAAGCAAATAAGGCAGTTCTTGTTGTGTTTGAGAGAAAATTTCTTTGAAAGACCTACGGGCCTATCTGCGTTGACGGTGAATATCGATGTCTTATGAACCACAAGCAATATCTGCTATACAACGACATCTGTAGTGTTAAATGTATCGAGATTCAACGATTGCGTTGGGTAGGGCATGTCATAAGAATGAGCGATGTAACCCACTAAAAGGCGTATAAATACGGGCCACAAGGCGGTACACGCAGAGCTGGCAGGCTAGAAGCCTTGGCTTTGGAGCAAACAAGTGGAAAACGAGATCGAAACACACGATATTCCAAAAAGCAAAGCAACAAACAGAGAGGAATTAACATCTTTTCTAAGTTCGACTTATAGGACAAATGTTCTCTAATAGGCCACCTAAGTAAGTTCCACAAACATCCCAGAAGGAGAACGAGAGACTTCTCTCATATCAACTAGTGCACCCCAATTCATACTAGCTCAATGATATGCGACCTACTGTTTATTGCTGAATCCGAACCTCGTGTCTTAGAACCCCTTGTAGGGAAGTTTTACATAGCTGAAATACTCACCCACTGAGTGGTATTTTGCCATCGTTGAAAATTTGCCTACAGAATCGAACCCGGGCAACACAGTTTATAAATTTCCAAATGTTAATAAAATGGCATAACATTTTGTCAGCTGCGTCAAGTGCCCAATTACGTTAAGAAGTGAAGTAAGTTAGTAATAACATTTAATCATTAAATGTAATAAAATTTAAATGTTAACAAATTTTAAATATTTTAATTTGTTATAAAATGGACCATATAATACGTCAGACTGCATTTTTTTCCGAAAATTTCTTATGTAATAGTTTTTACCCATAATTTGGGTAAATACATGGGTATTAATGGGTATTTACCCATTTCCCAACTCTACTCAAATCATTCCTGTTTTGTCTCCTAGAGTCGTAACTGAAACATATCTTTGCTGTAGGCGTATCATAATTCGTTTCGATCAAACATAAACCTCATCTGATTATTTTTTTGAGTTGCCGGTTTGTGCGTTGTTTTCTTTCCATGTGATTTTCTTTTTATTTCTCTACTTTTTGTTGAAAGTTAAGCAGATAGAGACCATCAAAAGCCCATCAAACAACTTCTCACAACAGCGGAATTATTCATAACACATTGGCAATTAATTTATCCATCAGATAAGTGTAAAGATGGCTTTAATAGTTTTTTCTTGCAAAACTATTTTCCGTTTTCTTTGGGATACGTCGTTATACACACATATTCGTATGTATTTGTGTATGTATTCCCTGACATGTCGATCATGTGGATATGGAATCTTGGAATATTTTTGGTCAAATGACACACACACGTCCATATCTGGACAGTCACGTGTCATCTAAAGATGTTTTTTTCTCGGTTTTCTGTCTTCTCTTCTTTGCGGTTTATGTTCTTTCATTGTTTATCATAAAAAAGAGATTTTCCATTGTCTATGAAGAAAATGAAAATCATTTGTAACGGTTTTGCAAATAGAAGGACTTTCACACGAGAGTGACACCAATGTCCTGCTGTGGTAAGTTCATTTTTTATGATGTGGAAAATTGTTATGAATTTTTGTCTGGTTTCGTCGATGACCACAAGTCATTGTGCTGCCATTCGTTTCCCCCTTTTTTTGTGGCAAATGTTTTCTATGAAGGAAAACTTTTTGGCATAATTGCCGGATATTTAGAAGCAATATTTTGGGAATCAGTTGTCGCAACATTTTTTTTTTCGATGATGTCATGGGGTTTGAAGTCACACAAATAGTTTTACGCAAATGACGTGTCATGGTCATTTTTTAGACGGCATGATTTATGGACTGTTGGAATTTTATACATATTTTTATGGACTTAATAGGGGGGAGAAATAGCACCATTAGTTTCAAAACCCAAAGGTTATATTCTACTTGACATCTTGCAGGATTGTAAGCAATGGTTTGAATTGGTTTCAACATGGCAATAGCTTTATCTTTTGGTATCTTTTACCTGAAGTGCGCGCTACCCATCCTATCGTGTAACTTTGGAAGCCACGTCTATAAGCCGTTAGATGTGTAAGCTAAGATTTGCTGTAAATCACACCACCCCACAGTGCGAAATTTGGGAAGTTTAGTGGAACTTTAAGGGATTTTCAAAGTACAACAAGACGACGCTTTGCGTCGTAGATACGTTCCAAAAAAAAACACGACTCAAAGTGAAACGACGCAAAGCGAATAAAAATTTTCTATGGAAAACCATGTTAAGTTCGGAGATAGATTCCAGGCTAGAACAACACTATTTTTTCTTATGCCCACAATTTTAGGTGGAGAATTACTTAAACACTAGGAACCCTAAACGCCAAATGATAGCTATTTTGGTCTAATTCGGCCAGAAAATTTAGCTAAAGCAGTCAAAATGCTCGGGCGGTATCGCTTTGTGAGGTCTATAACAAAACGTGGACCAATGTCAAGGTTCTACATCACTGGGATCACTAAATGGCAAATTAAGCCAATTCGCTCTGAATATGTCGCTAAAAAGGTAAAAACAACAGCTGAGAATATATGTATATACCTACTTTATAGGGTCACAAATGGTTATTTCAATGCGTTACAATCGAAACAACAAATGTTATATACCCTCCAAATTTTGGTGGAGGGTATAAAAAATTAGACACACAGATTTTAAACAACGCAACATCCAAAATCGAACGACGCAAAGTGAAAATTGGTATTAACTACGCAACGACGCAACTTCGAAAACAGCGCAAACTGAAACGACGCAAAGCGAGGTCTTAGTGTACATGAAATTAATTAAACTTTTATTGAATTCGTTTGCTAAGTACTCCACTGCAAATGGTCCATACTCAGTTTGCCGATTTACTCCACGAAACGACTTAAAAATGCACTTAAAGTTGCACTTTTATTTAATAATTTTTTTTTAAGAAATGTATTTTTGATTCATTAAAAAAATGGAGTGGCGCGGACAAATGGTAAGTCAGTATGCCATGATTTATTTTTCTTAATATTTTACAAAACAATTACGATATTTTACACTTTAAAAAATGCAAAAAAACCTTTTTGTTTTTGTTTTTTTGTTTGCAATTTTAGTCGGAAAGAAGTGATTTTTTGAAGTTTTCAAAATTATAATTTTTTATTTTTCGTGGAAATTTCAAAAGTGAGTTCCGTACATTCACGTGTTAAGATATATAAAATCTGAAAGATTGGATTCTCCTCTGTTCGCAAAGCTAAAAAACTGCTGCGGTATCGCGCGGTCTTTGGAGATATTCAAGATTTTCTAAAAAGACTTCGGGTGAATGTTGGTGATTTACATATAGTGCAACATTTTTAGATGATGCGGTGCAAATACCAAAATACGTTAAAAATTGTAATGCAGTGCAGACCTGAACTTGATCTGAAAGACATTATTAACAAAATTAATGGTACAGACCTGCTGAATGGACCAATAAATATTATAGATACAAATGAAAACAAAAAATATTGAGATTTTACTCCTTAACAGATGTGTAGGGTTGTGGGGCTTCACCCAGAAGTGGACCTATGTTGACAGCTTTTGTGTGAGGAGGTTTTTTTTTATTCGCTAACATCTTACAATTTACATTTGCATCAAAATCGGCTGCAAGTTTTGTCTTTAACCTTTAAAATACCCGATATGAGGGAACCCGGCATATGGGGGTCTATGTGGCCCAATTTGAGACCCACACTGTCCACTAATATAATAAACATTTGTGCAAAATTTTAGGAATCTACACCTTTTCCTTTAAAAGTTATTAAAAAAGTTCCGCCAAAGTGCTCATATTTTGCACGGTGCACCCATAAGAAAGATAAAAGCTTTCCCAGGAAAAAAACTACGATATAGAGAGCGAAAAAAAACAAGCTGCACCAGGTAATGTAACGCTAACGGTTTAATGATCTTCCCAACTAAACAAGAAATGTTCGGCCATTTAGAGCAAAGGAGCAAGTTACACTGTTACGGTTAACGTTCGGAAGTACGAGGTCGAGACATTTTTTGAAGATATGAGTTTTTATATGAACAAATTTTAAATTTTTCGAAAAAGTTGTTAGTTTTTTTAATTTTTTTTTTTTCAAAACATATCCATTGGACAGCCAATTGTGTTGTGATGTGAGATTTTACTCCTTAACAGATGTGTAGGGTTGTGGGGCTTCACCCAGAAGTGGACCTATGTTGACAGCTTTTGTGTGAGGAGGTTTTTTTTTATTCGCTAACATCTTACAATTTACATTTGCATCAAAATCGGCTGCAAGTTTTGTCTTTAACCTTTAAAATACCCGATATGAGGGAACCCGGCATATGGGGGTCTATGTGGCCCAATTTGAGACCCACACTGTCCACTAATATAATAAACATTTGTGCAAAATTTTAGGAATCTACACCTTTTCCTTTAAAAGTTATTAAAAAAGTTCCGCCAAAGTGCTCATATTTTGCACGGTGCACCCATAAGAAAGATAAAAGCTTTCCCAGGAAAAAAACTACGATATAGAGAGCGAAAAAAAACAAGCTGCACCAGGTAATGTAACGCTAACGGTTTAATGATCTTCCCAACTAAACAAGAAATGTTCGGCCATTTAGAGCAAAGGAGCAAGTTACACTGTTACGGTTAACGTTCGGAAGTACGAGGTCGAGACATTTTTTGAAGATATGAGTTTTTATATGAACAAATTTTAAATTTTTCGAAAAAGTTGTTAGTTTTTTTAATTTTTTTTTTTTCAAAACATATCCATTGGACAGCCAATTGTGTTGTCTGTCGAACAAAAAAAAAACTGTGAAAATATCTCTATCCGTTTGAAATGTACAGAGTTTTGACTAGGAAAAAACGATTCTGAACCACTGTGCGCCGTCCACCATGCTTCCCTGACCAAAACCAACAACCGCATTCTGAAAGTTCAGAGGGAAATACCATAGAATCCGAGAGTCTGAGGAGAAAGAAATGGCAAGCTTGTACTTTCTAATGAATACCCCGGGATATTGATGGTAGCTTTTTGCAGATGTTCAACAATTAGATCTTCGTTTGTTAGCAGAACATAAACATTCAGGGAAGCATCGCCTAACCATGCTACAAACAGTGCAGGCAAGGTTGCAATGCCTTTGGTAAAAAAGTACTAACTATATGTTCTCTAAAGTCAGAGCAATTCTTTGTGGTCACCGGCCGAATAGAATCCTATGGAAAGAGGATTGGGCAAAGTATAGGCGTTCGCAAGCGGAATTCAATCATGACAATGAAGTAGTTATTGGATGTGATCTCAACAAAAAACATCACGACAGGGGAGAAGGCACTATAGGCACGAAAGAACCTGCTCGGCATCAATTTCTCAACAGCTGCCCGAACCTAGACCTGTGTCTTACATTTGCGCCGACCAGGCCTGGTGCTCTGGGTGGAACATTTCCTACGAACGCCTGAATGTGTGCTGGACTTCCAGGGACCATTAACAATGCACGATTTTCAGTCTGAATAGATTTCTAGCAGTGGAAAGGTGCCTCTGAAGATATTCAATACTATCCTCAAAGCTGACATCAGGAACTTCAGTGTAATAATAGGGCAACCGATAAATATAAAAGGGAGAGAGAGAACGTTTCAAAGCTTACCTCAAATTAAACTCAAAACCTTACGGGAAAACCTACGCAGCTGGCCTATCTTTTAGGCAAACCATCTATGGGATCAAGGATGGAGTGACAGTCTCGCGAGGTAAACTCCTAAAGCCTAGGCAAAGCGAATTGAGCTACTGGTTCATCCTTTAAGCAAAGAAACATGAACAACGATTTAGTGGTTACATTGGATAATGCACAGGAAACATACATTCTGTCAAATCATATGCAGGATATTCACCAATCCCTAGCAGCGATGGATACCTCTATCAGCAACCAGCTCATTACAACTGTGGAACGACAGGCTTGCTGATCCTGTCATGTTTGGACCATCCTTAGCATGGCTAGACTTTCATCAAGGACTCTGACAAGAAAGAATCTGGGGATCTGGCTTCTTATGCGTTGTTTTTCATGGTACAATAACAGGTTTTTACTGTTTTCACTTGGAGTCCAGTCCAATACCCGAACTTTATAATCACAGCTTTTGTAGATGGCTGACTTTTGGTCGCAAATTTATGACTTCAATTGACAGATCTAACACGCTATGATAATCAATTTGTATAATGTTGTGGCCTTTTTAGTACTTATGAACTTGCCGATAAAAATTTGGAAACTTTTGGGGAATTTATCTTCAAAACAATTGTGGGAAGTGCGAACAAGTACTTATGTATTTTCTTCAAATAAACTTGATTTGGATTAAAGCGTAAAAGGGTTGAACTTTTGGTTAGTACCTGGATTGAAATAGTAAATTTTGGAAGTCATTTCCTTCAGCCCACCTGCAATTTTAGAGCCTCTGGGCCATTACCATCAGGGAGCACGAAACACATCATATCGCTGAAAGCAGGACCACAAGGAGCACCTTCGACAAACATTTCGAAAGAATTCTCGAAGAGCCCTTAAACGAAAGTCTTAAACTTTTGTGAGGGAGATACCCGAATATGTTGTCCGTACACTATGGATCATAGACAAAATGCCGGCTATAGTGCTTATCAGTCATTTTGCTTGGAACGACGAGCGCAACCGAAGGCAAGGACCAATGTGACAGTAATATTAAGATGTGTATAGATTG
Organism: Musca autumnalis; assembly: GCF_047663935.1. Lineage (NCBI taxonomy): Eukaryota > Metazoa > Arthropoda > Insecta > Diptera > Muscidae > Musca > Musca autumnalis. Next base: position 86,909,387 of record NW_027412088.1, read on the forward strand.
CACCAAATTTGTTACTCCTTTCGAGAGCTATTCCCATTTTAGCGGAAAAATTTTAAACTTTTATAAGGGAGAAACTCGAAGGAGTGGACTAATATGGTACATCTTGAACTAAGTTTCGGAAATTTGGACGAAATCGGTTGATTTATTGGAGAATTATCATGCGCTCTAGACAGACGGACGGACAGGGCTAAATCGACACCAAATTGTCTGAAACGGATATCGTCCAAACACACTTGTTGTCTAAAACCATTATTTTGAGGCACATTTTCATCGTATCAATTTGTATATGGCCTCATCAGCCTAAACACAGAGGGTATAAAAATAAATGTCGATCTTTTCTGGGGGAATAAATTAGACTTCCAGCCTAAAAAGAATGTCCGTGTTGTAGGGAATGGCAATTTTCAATTCCTGTTTTCAGTGCTGTGGATTTCAAGCCAAATAGCAACTTTTGTTAAGCTTAACTAAAAACAAACGGTTCTAATATGCTCCGTAACATTTGAATATCAATAAAACCTCACAAGGCTCTTAGACCCATTTTCATTAGCATCAGAAGATAAAGGCCATCATTTATTATTAGGATTTGCCGTAATTTCCTATTTCTATTTGTTAACGAAATGATATTTTATTTTTACTTTTCGTTCTTCGTATCTAACATTTACTTGCTATCTGGAAATCTTTTCCATTTTGATTGCTCGTTTACATTTCCTGGCATTTCTCAAAGACCAATGCCAAAAAAAAAAGAAAAACAACAGCAACAATCATTAGAAAAGGCAAAAAAAGTTTTATAAATTAAACCAATACTAAATCAATATCGAAATCAGTGACGTAGACACATGAAATACTTAGCTGCTATCGTTATACATGTAGGCATTTTTGCAAAAGTCCGAATTCTCTCTCCAATTCCCCATGGTATAGAGGGTGGAAAAAGTCATTAATTTAACTTAACTGTCATTTTCAAGATTCAAGAGTTAATACCTAAGGAAAATATACCAAAATCAGTTGCATTGAAATAAAAAGATAAATCCCAAACCAATACGAACATTTCGAAAGAAACAGAAAGTGAAACAGATAACACTAAGTATTTTTTAGTTGTATGAACTCTATGAGAATTAGTATAGAATACAGTGTCAGGTTGAATAAATAAGGACACATGTTTTATAGATCATGGAAAATGACACAAGAAACTGGGCAATTTCACGAAAAATTCATACTTATTAATAAACATTAAGGGTGCCACCGTGGTGCAATGGTATGCACGCCCGCCTTGCACGCAGAAGGTCGGGGGTTCGATTCCCCGGCCAGGCAACATCAAACATTTTTCAACGGTGGCAAAATACACCTCAGTAATGTTGGCGACATTTCCTGAGTATTTCAGCCTTGAAAAACTTCTCAACAAGTGGTGTCTTAAGACATGCCGTTCGGACACGGCGATAAACAATAGGTCCCATATCATTGAGCTAAATATGAATCGGGGTGCACTCAATGATATGAGAGAAGTCTCCCTTGTCCCGTATGGGATGTTGTGGAACAATGTTTTAATAAACATTAAGACATGAGTACAGTCATAGGGGCCGATAATGATACTCCACACCACTAATTTTGGCTACTAATGGATAAACTCAATAGTTTAAATTTAATTTAATTAATTTTATTAAAAAAATGCTTCCTCGATTACTTACCAAGAACATTCAGGCATCTTCCAAAACTTTAATACATCACCATCTTCTAAATAATTTTGGTTTAAGTGTGTGTTTACCTTTTTTATAACCTCCATAATATGGAGGGTATAATTAAATTTGTCATTCCGTTTGTAACACATCGAAATATTCATCGGAGACCCCTCTAATGTTGACGACCCCCGCAAACATATTAAGGACCATGATCTGCAAATCTGAACCTGGAATGTCAGGACTCTCTACAGAGTTGGTGCAGTTTGCGCAGTGGCGGATTTACTTGATTAGTACAAATCTGATATTATCGCTTTACAGGAAGTGCGATGGAATCGTGCAGACGTAAAGATCACAAACGATTACTTACTTACTTAGCTGGCCTTTTACAGAACATTTGTTCCATAAGCCGAACTAAGAAAAAATCTCCAATCCTCTCTGTTTGCTGCCGCATTTTCCCAATCTGGGATATGTAGCTTTCTGATATCTCGTTTGACTTGTTCGATCCAACGAAGCTTTGGCCTTTCAGATCTGCGAGAACATCCATGCGGCCCGTATTTATACGCCTTTTTAGCGGGTTCATCATCACTCATTCTTATAACATGGCCTAGCCATCACAATCGTTGTATCTCGATTCTTTCAACTACATTGATGTCATTGTATAGTTGATACAGCTCGTTGTTCATACGACGCCGATATTCGCCGTCAACACAAATTGGCACGTAGATTTTTCGAAGAATTTTTCTCTCGAACACACCAAGCACTGCCTTATCTGCTTGAGCATGTACCCATGCTTCGGAACCATACATTAGCACGGGTAGTATCAGTGTTTTGTAAAGTGTTAAATTTGTTTGACGAGAGGTGACTTTATTCCTAAACTGCTTACTCAGCCCAAAGTAGCATCTGTTAGCCAACACTATTCTTCTTCGTATTTCACAACTGATGTTATTTGTTGTGTTTATGGCGGTGCCGAGGTAGACGAAGTCCTTTACTACCTCAAAATTGTAGGTACCAACATTCACAGATGGTGCGGGGTTAGTGGACATATTACGCGTCGATACCATCAACTTGGTTTTTTCGCCGTTTACTGCCAGACCAACTTTAGCAGATTCTCTTTCGACTTTTGCAAAGGTGTCAGTTATTTCCTTTACCGATCGACCCATGATGTCAATGTCGTCGGCATAAGCCAGTACATATGGCTGTTCGTGTATATCGTTCCATTTCTTTTGACCTTCGCGTCTCGTATGACCTTTTTTTATCAGGATGTTGAATAGATCACACGACAGGCCGTCTCCTTGTCTGAAACCTCTTTTGGTAATAAGCTCTTCGGAGAGGTTCTTTCCTATTTTAACTGAGGATCTCGTCTCAGTTAACGTCATTCTACAAAGCCGAATGAGCTTTGCAGGAATACCAAAATCAGACATGGCTTGGAACACCTTTGAACGTATAAGGCTGTCGATCACAAACGATTACGCAATGTATTATAGCTGCCATTAAACGAAGCATGAGCTGGGTGTTGGATTTATGGTAAACCGGAGGCTTAAAAATCTCGTATCCAGTTTTACTCCGGTTGATGAGAGAATTGCCACAATCCGTATAAAAGTAAATTTTTTTAACATCAGTCTCATCTGCGCCCATGCTCCGACCGAAGAGAAAGACGAACAGACCAAGGATATATTCTACGAGCGCCTAGAGAGATCACATGATTTTTCTAGGAGATTTTAATGCTAAAATTGGAAGGGAAAATATATTCGGTCCCACGGTCGGCAATTTCAGCCTTAATGAGGTAACATCCGACAACGGAATGAGGCTGATCGATTTTGCAGCTGCAAAGAACATGGTACTGAGCAACACCAGGTTCCAACACCTTGACATACACAATACTACGTGGATTTCTGCAGATGGGAAAACAAAAAAATCATATTGATCATGTTGTGATAGACGGAAGACACCTGTCCAGTGTTGTAGACGTCCGATCGATTCGAGGTGCGAACATCGATTCGGATCCTTGTCCCGATAATGTAGTGGCAAAGAATAGCCCACTCCCTTCAGACTGCTCCAAAATCTGTAATTGGGTACCAAAAACCTCCACCTAAAAATTGATCAGGAGTGTCGTAAGGCTACAGAAGAAAAGAACGCGGTATACAGAGCAACACCTCATTCAGTAGCAACACGAAGCTCGAAAGAAACTTATCGGGAGGAGAAGATAGAGGAGAAGCGTATTTTCAGGAGAAAAAATAATGAGGAAGAAAAACGTGAGCGTGAGAAACTCGAGATGAAGGATATGGTGCAGGCACATTCTCCTGCAAAGATGACGAAGGGAATCTGGTAACTGATACAGATAGCGTACTGAGGATTTGAAAGGAGCACCTTACACAGCACTTGGTATCGAATATGGGTGGCGATGGAGATACCTCAGAACTAATCGTAAATGACAACGTTGCATGTCTACCACCTAGCCACATCGAGGTTATGACAGCTATTAATCGGCTGAAAAACAATAAGGCAGCAGGAGCTGATGGACTTCCCGCGGATCTGTTCAAGACCGGTGGCGAAATGCTGATAAGGAGTATGCATCAGCTAATTTGCAAAATTTGGCTGGAAGAAAGCATACCCATCGATTGGAACCTCAGCCTACTATGTCCCGTACACAAGAAATTAGACAAGACGGTTTGTGCATATTACAGAGGCATAAGTCTCCTACCTATCCCCTACCAATTGCTGTCGAACATACTGTGTGAACGTTTAAAACCTACGATCAATGAAATAATCGGGTCATACCAATGCGGTTTTAGACCTGTTAAGTTGGCAATTGACCAAATCTTCACACTGGGCCAAATACTGGGGAAGACCCACGAAAGACAGATCGACACATACCACCTGCTCGTCGACTATAAGGCCGCGTTCGACAGCCCAAAACTAATTCGACTATGCAAGATGATATTGGCTGACACAAGATCAGCAGTTAAAATAGGAAAGAACCTCTTCTAGCATTTCAACACAAAACGAGGTTTCAAACAAGGTGACAGTCTATCGTGTAACCTATTTAACATCTTACTGGAAAAGGTCATACGAGATGCGAATCTATATACGGCCAGAAATAAAAACAGGACGATATTATAGCTGTCTTGAAACGAAGAATGAGCTAGGTGTTGAATTTATGGTAAACCAGAGGCTTAAAAATCTCGTATCCAGTTTCACTCCGTTGATGAGAGAATTGCCACCATCCGTATAAAAGCAATTTTTTTAACACAAATCTAATCTGCGCCCATGCTCCGTCCGAAGAGAAAGACAAACAGACCAGGGATATATTCTACGAGCGCCTAGAAAGATCATATGATTGTTCTAGAAGATTTTAATGCTTAAATTGGAAGGGAAAATATATTCGGTCCCACGGTCGGCAAGTTCAGCCTTCATGAGGTAACATCCGACAACGGAATGAGGCTGATCGATTTTGCAGCTGCAAAGAACATGGTACTGAGCGACACCAGGTTCCAACACCTCGACTTACAGAAGGCTACGTGGATTTCCCCAGATGGGAAAACAAAAAATCAGATTGATCATGTTGTGATAGACGGAAGACACCTGTCCAGTGTGGTAGATGTCCGATCGATTCGGGGTGCGAACATCGATTCGGATCATTTCCTTGTAGCAGCCAAGGAACGTACTCGCATTAATGTTGTGGTAAAAGTGCACAAGGCTTACTCCGCTCAACTGACCCGCATGATGGAAGACAGCAATCCTTGAGTTGGCATGGCCATGGCAGCAGGATGGATAACGATGCCCCCGCCAAACAGGCATTTGAATACGAGCCACTCGACGGTATACTACCCAAGGGTATGCAAAACTCCGATGGAAATACCAAGTTGAAGAAAATATCACAAAACATGGCATCCAATATTGGAGAAGTAAAGCAAAAGATCGGTGCGTTTGGAAATCTATTCTTAGTTCGGCTTATGGAACAAGACGTTCTGTTTAGTATAAAAGCCATCTAAGTAAGTAAGTAAGACCCTATAAAGTAGATATATTCTTGATCAGGGTAAAATGCTAAGTCGATATAACCATATCCGTGAGTCTGTTGAAATCAAGATACAGCTCACAATTTTTAAGATAGAGCTTTGTAATTTGGTCTAGAAGTTCCTATTACTCCTAGGATGTTTGGTATTGGGAATGGGATATATCGGTCCACGTTTTGACTTAGCCCCCACAGAACGGTACCGCCCGATTTTCGGTATTTTGAAGGTTTTAGCGTCATTATCACACCGAAACGGCTGAAATTTGGTACTAAGTCTTCGTTGGTGGTACACAACCTTCCCCCAGAATATTGTTGGTATTGACCTTCATATAGCCCCCATAAAACGGTACCTCCCGATATTCGGTATTTTGGAATTTATGGCCTAAATATCTAAGAGAAATGAATGAAATTTTGTACTTAGTATTAGGTATTAAACTTTCCACCTGAAATTTGTCTGTGTAGGTCTAAACTTCCATATAACCCCCATTGAACGGTAACTCCCGATTTTCGGCCTCAACAGCTCACCGAAATGACTGAAATTTAGTATTTAATCTACAAACTGTCCACCTGAAATTTGTCGGTATATTGACAAATTGACCAAAAATTTTGTAACGATTCGAAATAATGGTCGCTGACCCATACTTATATATACCAAAATGAATGTCTCGACGAGCTGAGTCGATCTGGCTATGTGTGTCCATATAAACCTTGTAATCACGCTACAGGCCGCAATTTTGATCGGATTGTCAAATTTTGGTGGTTAATGGGAATCCCGGAAGAGGAAGAAAGCTACTGATTTTGGTGATGGCCGGATAATATTCATTCATGAAAAAAATCCAACGTTTTAATCTTATGCGAATATCTCCGCTTCTAGTAAGAGTATTCAAAAAGGAAAACCCATCAATGGAAGAAGATAAGATAAAGAAAGAAGATAAGAAAAAGGCGATCAGTTACCCCAATTTTTTGTTTGGGAAATTTTATTTCTATGGCGGATAATTCTGCCTCTGTTGGACATATTCCAAGAGGACCTTCTTCTTCTTTATTTGCTAATTCGTTTTCGGAATGTTAGCGACCAATACAATACAAATATCTATATATCTATATATATATAAAATTCTCCTGTCACGGTGTTCGGCTTTGAACTCCTCCGAAACGGCTGGACCTAATTTGATGAAATTTTGTATGTGGATTTTGTAGGTCTGAGAATAGGTTTTTAACTACTTTTTATAGTGGTCAGTGGAGTGACCAGGGTACCTCACCCACAAAATTTTTTAAGAAATCGTGAAATCGAAGTTATTTTTGAACGTTTTGTTTAAAAAATGTTTGCAATAATATGGTATTTACTGTCTTGATCTTGAATGGTCATCTCGGAAATGGAATATCGCGGTCAACCCAATTTTTCAATCCCACATTTTAGAATACAGTACAACACCGATAATGTGCATTAATAACTAAAACGACTGGCCAACATATAATAAAACTTATTTTAATTTACTCTTCATCTTATGGTGAAGGTATCTGGAGATACCATACAATGAGGGTTATACTAAAACACCGATTTATCGTCAAGTCGGTTCAAAATCTAGAGGGATCAATATTGGACTAATAAATTGTAAATAGATTACTAAGGCTTACAGGGATATCCAAAACGACGGGCAGCAACGCGGATCGGGTCAGCTAGTTTTTTTATAAATACATATGGATACAATATTTGTAATATTTTTGTTTATAGATTGCTTACTATATCTGCAAACGCCTCTCTATCTCTAGCCTTAAACAATAGGGTTGTAATGTCTCGGATGCCAGACCATTCTGTGATGTTATCGATCCATGTTGTCTCCTTTCTACCTCTAGCAGGCCTTCCTTCTATCCTTGTGCGGATTACAATTTGCAGTAATTCATATTTTTGATTTCGCATTTTATGTCCCAAATACGCTGTCTTTCGTCTTTTTATACCCTCCACCATAGGATGGGGGTATATAAAGTTTGTCACTACGTTTGTAACTACTCGAAATAATCATTGTAGACCCCACAAAGTATATATATTCTTGATCAGCGTGCAATTCTACATCGATATAGCCATGTCCGTCCGTCTGTCTGTCTGTCTGTCCGTCTGTGGAAATCACTCTAGCGTCCGAACGGATTGACGTAGGTTGATGAAATTTTGGGAAAATATGTTATATTTACGTAGGACTTTTGGTATTGAAAGCGGGCTATGTAGGTTCACGCTTTCGTATAGCCCCCATACAGAATGACGCGTGACGCGTCGTCGTTTTAAGGAATTTTTAAGATATTTGTCCCATTTTACCACCGAATTGGTTGTAATTTGGTATTTTGTGTCTCCAGAGGCCAAAAAATATTCCTACCAAAGTTGGGTTATATAGGTCTACGTTTTGGTATAGCCCCCATATAAGGCCCCTTATAAAGTACGCGTCATTTTAATATATTTTGAATGTATTAGACCCATTTGACAAAAGAATCGGTTGTAACTTTGTATTTTGTGTTTCCAGAGGCTAAGAAACATATATATATATATATATATATATATATATATATATATATATATATATATATATATAGGTCCACGTGTTGATATAGCCCCCATAATACAATATCTCCCGATTTTCGATATTTTGAACGTTTTAGCCTCATTATCACACCGATATGGCTGAAATTTGGTATTTAGTCTTCTTTAGGCGTATAAAACTTTCCCCCAGAAATTTGTTGGTATAGGTCCACGCCATCATATAGCCCCCATAGAACGGTACCTTCCGAATTTCGGTATTTTGAAGGTTGTGGCCACATTAATCCACCGAAATGGCTGAAATTTGTGGTGGAGGGTATAAAAAGTTCGGCCCGACCGAACTTAACGCTTTTCTTACTTGTTATAACTGAGATAAGTTCTCTTTCGCAGTGCATCCTTCTTAGAACATCGGCACTTGTCACATGGGCTGTCCAAGGAATTTTCAGAACTCTCCTATAGATCCACATTTCAAAAGCTTCAAGTCTTCTTATATCAGCTGTTTTTATGGTCCATACTTCCATTGCGTACAATAGCACTGACCAGACATAGGTTTTGATAAAACGAGTCTTTGTTTCAAGATTAATGTCATGACTCGTAAACACTCGTCTGTATTTTGAAAATGCTTCTCTGGCCAGTTCAATTCTGCATCGTATTTCTTTTGAACAGTCCCACTGTTCAGTTATTGTAATTCCTAGATATTTGAAACTTTTAACCCTCTCCACATTGGTGTTGTGAATTTTCAATGTTGCATTATTGTGGCCATTCTTTTGCTGTGTGTTGTGAGCTTATTCACAAGATTCTGGAGTCCAGATATGCTATGCTACAGTAAAGTTGTATCATCAGCATATCGTATGTTGTTCAGAAATGTTCCATTTAAAGGAATGCCGATTGGAATTTTGTTTATCGATTCTTGAAATTTTTTTTCTGAATAGGTATTGAATAGCAAAGGTGATAATATGCACCCTTGTCTGACTCCCTTGGATATATCAATACTATTTTTCATTTCCCCGTTCACTTCTATTTGTGCATTTTGATTCCAATATAGACTTTTAATACATTGTACTTCTTTCTGATCTAGGCCAATGGAGATGAGGATGTCAATCAACTTATCGTGTAACACTGTGTCGAAAGCTTTTTCGTAATCAATGAAGCACAGAAATAGGTCTTTTTGTGCGTTTTTACATTTCTGAACCAATGTTTGTATTGAAAAAAGTGCTTCTCGGGTTCCCATACCTTCCTTGAATCCAAACTGGGATGTTCCCATGGCTTTTTCACATTTTGAGTATATTCTGGAGTGGATAATACGCAGAAATATTTTTAGAGCATGGCTCATAAGGCTAATAAGTCTGTACTCGCTACAATATTTTGCATGTCATTTCTTCGGAATGGTAATAAATGTTGATTTTAGCCAATCTTGCGGGAATCGGCCTGTATCATATACATGGTTAAATAATTTTGTTATAATTTCTATATTTTCTTCATCTATTAGTTTTAGGATATCCGAGGGAATCTCGTCCGGCCCACAAGCTTTCTTATCTCTCAGACAGTTTATAGTAGTTTCAACTTCTCTTCTACTTATTGGTGTTCCTGTAAGAGAATGTTGCGTCTGTTCTTCAAAAGTTGTTTTATGTTCATCTGTAAAAATTGTTTTATATAATCTCTCCAGATATCTGAGGTTTATTTAAATGCACAATGTGACATTGATGGTAAAGTACCAGCCGTATTGCAAAAGACGCTAAGCTATCCCAATTTTTAAGTTTTAGTTTTAATGGAAAATACCTTTGATTATATTTGGTTTATTTAAAACATATAAAATGCTAATCAAGAAGACCAGCAATGTTTTCAATCAGTACCAAGGAGATTGTCGAGTGTGGACAAATATAAAATTGATTATTAATTATTTTGTTTCAGCTAGCCCGAAGCCAGGGTGGGTGATAACTTTAGTATCTCCCTAATAGAAATGTTTTCCAGATAAAATATTATGCCCAGGGGTAGTGGTGTAGGGTATCCCAAAGTCGGCCCCGTCCCGACTATAGCCTTTGCTTACTTGTTGGGTATAGGTCGAGTTCTTCATAAAGCCTTTATAAAACGGTACTTCCTGATTTTAGGTATTTTCAAGCCTTTTGTGCTCAATACCCCAACGAAATGGCTCAAAATTGGAATTTAGTCTTCGTTGGGGGTATAAAATTTTCCAACTGAAATTTGTCTGTTGGGTCCTCGTCTTCATATAGCCCCTATAGATTTCCAATTATTTGACGGGAGTGGCCTCAATATCCCAACGAAATGGCTGAAATTTTGCGTTTAGTATTCGTTGTTAGTGTAAAACAAAAAACTTACAGTGTGTCCACTTGGGACGAAAGAGGAATCACTTTGCATGTTCCAACCTTGACGGTCCGTGTTATCTATCATAACATAAGTCACCCAATTTATAGTATTTAAAATTGGAATATTTTTCTCATCGTTTTCGTTTTGCCGAATATCAAACCTTTTTTCAGTGTTTCCACTGAAAATATCCACTGGATATTTGTGCTATAAACTAACTTCCGTCCCTAAGACTGTTCTATTCTTAAAGATTTTCGATGTTGCTGATAATAGAATATTCTTTTTTTTTTTCTTGGGAAAATAAACGATTGTTTCCCATTGTTTTTTTTTTTTCATATTTTAGGCTATATTTCCGCCCTCATGGAAAAAAGAAGTAAATGGACAGGGGATTTGGTCAATGCTGAGGTAAGACCTTTTGCCGCCCCTCTTCTTCTTTTTCTTCTCCTTTGCACTAAGATGCTTTTTATCATTTAATCTTGTTTTTATGTTTTCCTTTTGAAATTATTCTTTGTGTAGTTATGGTCAATTCACTTTGAAGGTGGTTCTCCAGGAGGATTGTTTGTTTGAATGTTGATGTCGTGTCTTCCATTGATAAGCCTAAAGTTATTTTATTGTTTGAAAAGCCTTAAAGAAATGCATTTATTTGTTTATCCCTAATACAATATATGGTGGATTGTTTTGGATAATATTCTTCTTTTTTGGAAATTGACAAATTAATACGCTCTGTTAGATATACTTAGAAGCTGACTTTTACAAAGATAATGTTCAGAAGTTTGAAATAGTTTATGAAGGAGATGTGATTCCAAGTTTTATCAAGAACAATATATAAAATTTGTTTTGCCTACGTATGGGATCACTTGAGATAAGCGGGTGATGAAGAGTCCTGGATATTAAATCCAGCCTGTCCTAAGCTACCTTACACAAAACCTTTCCCTTTGTAACTGAGCTTTATTTTTAAGTATATTCCAGCACTTCATAAGAAGTCCTTTAAGTTACTATTTCCACACCAATCAACTCTAGGAATACATACCGTGTTACTATGAAACATATGGTACAACACACATTACCGTATGTTACATAGTTAATTCTAAATATTATTTATAATAATATCGCATAATTTTGTTTATAATCCCTCCTGTCTGATAGAGTCTATAATTTTGGTTTTCTATGCCTTTTTGATTTGTTACTAATTTTGCACATCGTTAACAACTGTCTATAAAAAAGGCAATTTAACAGTAGCTGCAATTTTCAAATACCTTACCGACATTTCTCAAAAGTGTGTCTGTTTGTATGTAGCTAAGCTTAACCGGCGAAAAAAACTTTATATGGTCACGAGGTTTAAAGATTATGGCTTGGTTGATGGTGTCGGCAGTGATGATGGTGATCATCATGAACGAACACTGCTTCAATGCTCCTCTGCTTTTGTTGTTGGCAATATGTTTTGCGACTTCATCATAACCGCGGTGAGGCAACCAATGTTGCAACTGACGATGATGACTCACATAACAGAAAACAATGGGAGCATTAGAAGAAAATCTATAATAAAAAGAATATACCAATGTTTTATGGTTATGCGAATATCACCTCTTCTGTTGGAAGTAAAACAAAAGAAAAGTGAAAATCTCAGCTTTAAAATGACGCAAGACGTAGTAGGTCAACCACCGTAGATGTCGCAATAGTTGGAAAAGTGACCAATATTACATAAAGCCTTCTGAGCTTAAGTTCGCTTAGGTTTAAGTATGCGTAGCCATAATTCATAATAGCTGGTTCACTCGGTGATCTAAGGTCCATTGTGTTCATTCTGAAAATATATACAAGAATCGATACAAAAGGTTCGTATTGGCTGCCCCCATGTACCTACAACAAAAATCAAGCAGCTCCTAAACTGAACTTTTCCGGAATTTTGGGTGGGAGCTATCCAACAGAGTGGACCGATAAAGCCCATATTGAAACCTCATCTATGTCTGACAGAAAATTCACGATATGCAAAGTATGAACCAAATCGGTTATTTCCTCCAAGAGTTATTGCCCGTACAATTTTTCCGAACATTTTGACCTTTTATGGGGGAGGTACCCGAAGGAGTGGCCTATCTTCGAATTTAAACTAAGATTGGACAAAATATTACGATACCCAAAATTTGGTTCGAATCGATTGATCCGTTCGAGAGTTATCGTGAGCACCAGCTAGACAGACAGGCAGACGAACGGACGGACATGGCTAAATCGGCTCCAAATTGTCTGAAACGACTTTCGTCCAAACATTCTTGGGGTCTAAACCCGTTTTTGCGATGAGGCACATTTTTGGTCGTATCAAAGTTTATATACCCTCATATCCTAAATGCTGAGGGTATAATGAAATTCTACGTCTCGACATAACTGGCTTCTCAATCCGGCACTTGGGTTAGTCGGAATTTATTCAGTTATACATCTAAGTCTGCTACCAATCCTGGACTTAATAGGGTAGGACTTAAATACTTTAAGAGCGCTATAGACAAACACAGCTCTTTAGCTATCTGCACCTATTTTACTGCTGCCAACCAATTCAGGGGTCATAACTATTGCGAAGATTTCGGCCTAAAAGACACTACAGTTATTGTCTAATTTATATGAATGACGAATACTGAGCTTCTCACAATATATACCGGAACCAGTAACATTTTCCATTTCTGAGCCACCCAAAAGGGTTGACCAATGGCCCAGTCATTTTTCTCCGATAGATACATAAATGTCCGTCATTTTCATGTTTAGGATTGATGCGATTTACTCACTAACTTTAAATCACTATTCGATAAAGCCATTTGTAGGATGGTCGCTTGCGCTAGGTGTGAAGTATGGCGTATTTTTGAGTCTCATTGAGCCTCATTGCTACAACCAATGCTTGAACTTTTAGGACCACATTGGAGGCCGCATATGGTGTACTTCTGACAGTTCCAGTGATTAGAATTGACGCTGGATCGCATTAAAGGTCACTCAGGTGATGAGCATTGACGCTGCACGTTGCACATTACTGCCTTAGCAAGGTATGTCCCATTTTAAAGTGCTTTTCGTTAGGAAAGACATCTACAGTTTAAGATAGAAGAAACATCAGTTATGTACAACTATAATGTTGTCTGAGTCTTCAGCTTTGCCTATCGAGTTCTGGGAGGAGTAGAGAGCAATTAATCCTTTTTCAGTGTTTTTTCCATCTTAGCTGCTGGTCAAGAACTACTCCAAATTTTTGGTTTCCAGAGAAAGACTTAGTTGAACTCCGTCTAAAACATGAAGAGGAAAATCTGCAATCTTCCTTTTCCTGGTGAAGAGCACAAGTTATGTTTTGTCGAACATTCACCTAGACCTACCTATCCTCTATTACTTCGAACAGAGAGAAGGACATTTTCCAATCAAGGGTGACAGCACATCTCCCTCCCTGGGGTGTGCTTCTGTTGGCAGACTTCCTATTGGAGTTGATAATTCTTCTCCCCAGTTTCCTATCAATCTATTCAATAAGTAGAGAAAAGATACCCAGATACTGACTCGAGCTAGACATCTGTTGATTCCAACCGAGTCAGGGGATTTACAGGGCTGAAATGTGTTGGCTGCCGGCTATGAATCGTCTCCAGCGAGTTAGCCACTGACCAACGTTTTAAATCCGTTGTTATGACATTTGGGATGTCGGGCCTATATGTACTTCCGGATGTGCCTAGGTAATAAAACGGGACTAGTAAATGTTCCACAATGTGGAGGTGGGAATGCGATGGCTGACATGCCAGCCGGAACTTTCGCGTGAGCAACACGTAATGTTGCTGCACTTACATCATTCTTGCCTTCTGATGCAAATCATCTACACTCAACATCTGGATACATCCGATGGTGGTTCCTAAGTCATTATTTTGGTTGGTTTGCAAAGTCTTCAACCGGGTGTAGTTTTAACAAGTAAAAATGTATCAGTCGGCTTTGCCGACAGAGATATACCCTCAGCCTGTGCAAATTGAAACACTTTTTTCACAAAAAACTTATGTATTTAGGGGGTTTCAAAATTTTGGTCCTATGAACCGACAAAAATGTTGATTAGGATTAAAGTTCAAAAATTTTGCGGAAAACGTACTTAAAGGAATGGACCGACATATACCATGGGGGTGCCATAGGGGGTTTTCACACCCTTCGGGCTGTTTTCTCAAGAAGTATGGACTTGCCCCTGAAACAACTTTTACCATCGTAATTGTGTGGGAGGTACGGGATGGAGTGGACAAATATAGTCCATATTCGAACCTGATCTATATCTGGTAGATATTATGAGAATGTGTAAAGTATGGACCAAATCGGTCACTCCCATCAAGAGTTATCGTGCGCACAATTTTTTCGAATATTTTTGAACTTTTGTGGGGGAGGTACCTGAAGTAAATTTTCCCAACATTTTCGAACTTTTGTGGGGGAGGTACCGGAAGGAGTGAACCGATATGATCCATCTTTGAACTTGAACTATGTTTGGACAAAATATTACGAAAGCCAAATTTTGGACCGAATCGGCAGATTCGTTCGAGAGTTACCTTGCTCTCCAACCTCTACACACGGTGTCATAGGATTTTTTTAACTTTCAGGCTATTTTCTCAGGAAGTATGGACTTGCCCCTAATGAAACTTACAGCGTCGTATAGAGGACAGCCAATACAGCGTAAACAAAAATCAAAGCGATTCGAGACCAGGTCCTAAACTGAACTTTTCCGAAATTTTGTGTGGGATGTACCCGAAGGAGTGGACCGATTGAGCCCATATTGGAACCTCATCTAAGTTTAGTAGAAATTACACGATGTGCAAAGTATAGACCAAATCGGTTATTCCCTACAAGAGTTATCGTGCGCACAAGTATTGCGACAATTTTTGAACATTTGTGGGGGAGGTACCTGAAGGAGTGGACCTATATGGCCCATCTTCGAACTTAAATCGAATCTGGACAAAATATTTCGATACCCAAAATTTGAACCGAATCGATTGATCCGTTCGAGAGTTATCGTGCGCACCAGCCTGCCAGACAGACAGACAGACTGACGGACGGACATTGCAAGATCTACTCAAAATTGTCTGAAACGGATATCGTACAAACATACTTGGGGTCTAAAACCATTATTTCGATGAGGCACATTTTTGGTCGTATCAAATTGTAAATACCCTCTTTAGCCTAAAGGCTGGGGGTATACAAATGAGGTCCCAACAGGGACTGCCTAGTTTAGAACTGAGAAGCTAACTGTTTTATAAGTTGTGAGCAATATCTCTTTATCTTTACCCCAAGTCGTACTTGAGATGCCCTTGAGAAGGTAAGGAGGTTGTCGAAGATTACGCTAAGTAATTTCCGTGTTTGGACTGTTTGTATTGTCCTATCTCCAACCTTGATATTCAATATTCTTCATACCTTCATTATCCATTATTATCCATTCTTTCCTTCAAAAACATAGCCAGATTGTCAGAGTGGTAGTATGACACTGCGTCGTCTGCCTGACATTAGTTCGCTTTTGGATGGCAATAACCGTCTAGTGTTAGAGGACTTCAATGCTCATCATGATCTTCGGCATTTGGCTAGGGAATGACCAGAGCCCTGGCTGAGCACAATGATAGATCCACATTATGGAGGGTGAACGAACACGGCGATTGCCGCAGCTCGAAAGACATCAGCATTGTGGCACCCGGTCTGATAAATTACGTGACATGGCAACCTGTCATTTTCCTTGGCTTAGACCATCTTCCGATCATCGTTTCCATTACTTTGCTGAACCTGAACATAGAAAAGTTGATTGGCAAATGTTTAAAGAACTTACCAATCACACCTTCAGAGAGCTGTACAGTCCCTCAGATATTCGGGTAGCTGAGAGAATTTTCCGGTACACCAACACAGCTGGAGCCCTTCGCTACATCCTTGGTGGTCGAATACACGAAATAAGACCAAATTTCTCAGCAGAGGCGACGGGACTAGTAAATGAGCGTGATAAGCTTTGTAGTACGAACCCTGAAGACCCAAGAGGTAGAGAGCTTACTCTTGAAGTCAATTGATAATAGGCGAGTGAAGCGAAGAAAGTCATGGCTACCAAGGCATACACGAGTGATTTTAACCCAGTTAACATCCGAACGATGCAGCCGCCGAACGATGCATTGGGCCCAAATTTATGACACGAGACCTGGCACATACCTTGCATGTGATTTAGGACATCACGTCACTCTTCATTTGTTTAATTGCGCAGCTAGTCCCACTCACCTATCACCTGATTCTTTATGAACGCAACCAGTCCTTGACGAATTTTTCTATCTGAATACAGAGAAACCAGATGCAGATTACTCAAAGATATACAAAGGAAAATATTTGCGTTGCTGCAGTAACAGCAACCATTACATGACACGAGGGTTATATTAGATGTTATTCTCGTATGAGGGCGGGATTCTCTTCATTGCCAGTGATTATTAAAAGGATGGCGAGCAAAGTCGTTGGCATAATTTGGTCTCCGGAGAAAAAACGAGAGTTTGCTACATTCAATCGCTTTCGGAACATATACACAGGGTACACAGAGGTAGGGATGTATAGTTGTATCACATAGTCGGCCCAGACCCCACTATAGCTTGTGCTTTTCTTTAAGAATAAAACATTATGAAATCCGCTGCAAACCACTTCGTATAAATGACAACTACAATTCCCCCACTGTTATGGAGGTCACCGGGAAACTCAACGCATCATTGGAATAAATGTTAGTTTTAACACCCGTACAAAGTAATTGCCTGTACTCAATAACGTGAGCCGCCATTCTCATCATTAATGTGGTCGTCTTTGTCGTCCTCCTCATCATTGTCGTTGCCACGAATATCTAGGTGTTGTATAGTTGTTGGTTATATCTTGTTTGGCGCTTATTTGTTATAACTGCCACATTTTCTTGAGTTGTCCATAATGCTGCCTAGTTACTTTGGGTTGCAAGATTGACCAATATACCGGCTAAGGCTGTTTCCACAAAATCAACGAGACAAGGTTTTATTTTTTTTTTTTGTCTTGACTGTTCTTAGATTTATTATTTCTTGTGCTTGTGCAAAACCACACAAAATCTGTCCATACTTCTAGACGTCCACTGGTCGCTGTGTGGCACTTAACATTGTTAGATTTTCCGTCTTAAAGTTGTGTGTTATGTGTCGATTTGAGACATACGATACTCTAGTGGTATGGATAGTGGGAATCTCCTGATACTTATTATTGGCATTATTGTTATTATTCTACAATTTCTCCTACTCTTATTCAATGCATTATCACAAAGTCTTTAGAAGATTGTTGTCTATAGTTTTTTTTTGTTGTTTCTTAAACTAAAGCCTGGACATTTTCGCCATTCATCCATCCATCCCATCGTGTGTATTCATGGTGATTTAGCTTTGTTCAAAAATCGTGAGTTGTTTATTAGACCAAAAATGATGCGGTGGTGGTTGTTGGTACCTTTAAATTATTTCTAAATTGTTGTTATTACATTAAATGTCGTAAATCTCAGATACCAAGGGTAGTTGGAAGGCTCGGAAATTATTATAATCAGAGTAAATGTCGAATAAAAATGAACAACAGGAGGCAATAAAAGATGAACAAATCTGTCCAAGATCCTATCAGACAATGAAATAGGATTATTTTCATTTTAAATGAATGCAGATTAAAATATGAAAGAAATTTAGAATTTCGTTTTATCAGATAAATTTAATGCACGTGGAGACATGGTGAACTTATTTTGGTAAGTTAAATTTGGAGTTTTAAATAAAAATGTTTCATGCAGAATGACTAGAGAGAGTATTGGATGACATATTTCAATTAATCGGCTTAAAGATGGCAAAGACTTTCTTTCAGATCAGGTGAACCCATAAAGCTCCCGCCTGTTTTATTACTTTTCTAAAGAACGAACAAATCATGTGCAATCGTACTGCTCTATGGAAGGTCTCTACTCAGAAATTTCTTCATTAAAATACTTAAAAAATTTCCGGCGAACATTCCAGAAGAGCCAAGTGAGACTTTTCTTCTTCTTGTTGCTGTTGTACCAGTATTTGATATATTTGTATGTTCATTTTTCTGTTTAATCTGGCTCATTTTATATTCGCGAACAATACTGTCGCCGCATAGCTTACCATTGACCGACCTATCGCGTTATATGTAGTCAACAAGGGTTCTTTGTCTACACCCCAAGTACGGCCGGCTAAGGACTTGAGGACCTTGTTCCTTTATCTCAGCCTGGGGAAGAAAACCTGTTACCTTGCGCGGACGACATGAACATGCTGTCGAATATGACCCCTAAATTTCTGGTGTAGATTGTGGTCAGAATTCTACTGTCATGGACCATGATATTGAACTCAGTTCTGCCATTTGTGTGGTGAACAGAGTGTCCGTAGATTAAATGGCGGATATTTGCATATTCCTTGCGTGAAAAAAGAGGTAAGATCAGTCAAATAGGCGTTCAGCCTTTCACAAATGACAATAGCAAGATCGTACAAATGTCCGCATACGTTACGACGGCATTGAGGTCTAGAGGGTTAGAGGTTAAACAGTTCCGGAGATATCACCCCACCTTGGGGAACTCCTTGTTTCACACTACGGGGCTTGAACTTCTTGTTCCTGAATTCCACGCACGACTGGCGTCCACACATATAATTGTCTAGAGGGTAGCCTGCTCAATGTCCTCAGACAACGATCAGTTCTTGACAATATCTTGCTGCGCTGCTTACGGAACATATCGCTCATTTACTCAAAGAGTGACATAACTCAAAAAATGTGGTTTCTGAGTTAGCAATTTCAATTTTTTCTGCGACTTCTACTTTATCTTGTAACAAATTTTCATGTCAATATCTCTAAAACTCAACGAGTTACAGGTCATTTACTACTAGTTTGGCATAATTCAACAAAAAAGTTTTTTGAGTTTATGAAGGACTAAAACACTTCAAATCATGCTTAACCTTGCAAATAAATTTAACACTGATACCAGGCTAGCTGCTTTCAAAATATGGTCCAAGTAGTTATTTTGGTTTTTGTACAGCAATCATTTCAAGTTGGGAAGTTTAATTTCGATCGCCAACTTAAAACGCGTTTTTCTCGAAAGTGGATTTTTTGAAATGTGTCACACTTTGAGTAAATGAGCGATATGCTAATAACCGGCAACTGGATAACTATTTCTGACGCTGGGAACGACTAAGGCCTCAAGGATCTTTGCAACGGATGACAAAAGCGGTCTGTACGATTCACCTTTGCTGGTATATTTGCCTGCCTTCAGTAGCGAGATCACCCTGCCCATTTTCCACACTTCGGAAACGATATGGGTATCTAGCGACAGGTTGAGAACTTTGGTGAAATACGCGACTCCCGGCACATGCAGCTGTTTCAGCATAACCATGGAGATTCCATCAGGGCCCAACCCAATAGATTATTTAGCGTTCCTGATTACATTCGCAACATCATCCATAATAAATTGTGGGGATTCGTCGTCAGCAGGAAGAAATCTAATGCTACATAGTATTCTTCTCCTCGCCCTGTCACTTTTAGGGTGCTTGACAAACTGGCGATTGAAATAACTTGCACACCTCTTCGGATCATTCAACGTAACTTCGGCAAACGTAACTGAGGGCTTTCTTCCTTTTTTCCAGGGTTCGAGAGTGACCGTGGCCCACAATTCACTTACTCCGGCGCCAATGTTGCCACTCCTCCGATGATTTACTACTGTCACCGACCAATCTGCTAACTTCCAGTGTAAGCTCGCAGACCCTGGGGTCACTGGGGTTGGCACTACGAAGCTCATCACTCTTATTTGCTAATCCCTTTGCCTATGCTGGGAAATTTGGTCTCACTTGGGGTATTCGACCAGCAGGTATGTACATATATGGCGAGTGGTTGCAGTATTGTTGATGTCCCGGAGAGGCCTTTCTGCTATCCGAATAACAGAATGATTGGGCAGATCTATGAAGATCTCTGAAACTAGGCCAATTAGCTTTCCCATGATTGATGAAATAGAGCTGATGGAATCGTTCAAAGGTGATGAAATCGGGCGGTCTGCTGATGAAGACAATTATGACTAGATGGTCCGATCCTACAGAAACGACGGGTTGCGAGGTTATTACACGTTATACGTTAATTGTCAGACCAGTTGACACGGTGGTTATATCTGGCGAATTGTGGCACTCTCCGTTAATTCCGGTAGGACATCATCATTAACAGTGCAAAACGTAGAGCCAGCACTATACCTCTTCTGGTATTTTGCGAGGACCGAATCCCAGGAGTTATGATGAGCATTAGAGTACCCCAAGATGACCTTCCAAAAGTGACCTATGTTGGGCCTATAGCCTGGAGTACAGATATTTATCTGCGGGAACAGCAACTCTACCTCGGCAGTTCCACACGTGATTGCTACCTCCATACAGTCTATGTATGGGTCATTAGAGGCAAGCTCAAGCGACATAGGTCTGCATTGAACAGACTGGTATAATTGGTTGTGGCCTCAATACTTCTGGTGCGATTCTTCCTTAGCACGTTGCAACCTTCACAAAACTGTAAGCTGCAGTTATTGTTGAGCTTGGTTTCCTTCACCGCCGCGACCGTCACATTCTTTCGACTCATGAAATCCACTATTTCCCCGATCTTTCCCCGGATTCGGCAGCATTCCGGGATATGCAGCTCCCAACACAGAAAAACTATACATAAAAACAAGTAAGAACGGCGTTAAGTTCGGCCCTGCCGAACTTGTTATACCCTTCACCTCGAGTTGTATTGAAGTCAAACTGAACAATTAGTTTCCTTTCGTTTATGAAGAAGACTAAATACCAAATTCCAGCAGTTTCGGTAAAACAATGTGGCTAACTTTCAAAATACCGAATTTCGGGAGGTAGCATTCTATCGGCGTTATATGGAGGCGTGGACCTATACGGACAAGTTTCGAGGGGAACTTTTATACGACCAACGACGACTAAATACCAAATTTCAGCCATTTCGTTGGGATCTTCAGGCCACAACCTTTAAAATACCGAAAATCGGGAGGTACAGTTCTATGGGGACAATATGAAGGCATAAACCTATACATACAAATTTCAGGTGGAAATTTCTGCACCCCTAACGAAGACTAAATGCCAAATTTCAGCCACTTCGGTGGAATATTGAAACCACAACCTTCAAAATACCGCAAATCGGGAGTTACCGTTTTATGGGGGCTATATGAAGGCGTGGACCTATACCGAATGTTGGAACGTTAAATACCCCAAATGAAAACCAAATACCAAATTGTTGTTTAATACGAAAAATAGAAAAAACTTTTTTGGGAGTTATTCTACTATTTCGCTAAATTTCGATGCAACGACTGACGGACTTCGCTGAAACTTCTTCAGGGAAAATGCGATGACAAACCCGAACGTGTATTTGCTTACTTTGATAAACAATAGGATTATGAAATAGAAAGTAATATTGAAAAAACATAAAAGTTAAAAAACGTATAATTCGCGAATTCGTTAAAATCAGTTAAGGCGCATGCGCATTTCAGATACAGCGAGTGCATCTCTATCAATATGTAGCGATTTTTCCACTTTTCATTCAGCGGCCAAAGTGTGCCGTCAGCTACATCTTACTGTTCAAAAAACCTTTATGTGGGTAAAAATTGCGCGATGTACATAAGATTATAAGGCGCATCCGATTTCAGTGACCGCCTATAAAAAATACGTCATTATAACAAATTTTAAACAAATTCGTCAAGAACCGCGGATGTGCTACCAAATTCTATTTTATACGAAATACGAATATTACTCCAGAATCTCGGTAATTTATGCCACACGGTTTTGGAAAATAATATAATCGCGTATAAAGGATTCCATTTATGTAAAAATAAGCAACGAAAATCGCGGTTCAATGCGCGGAATCATCAAAATATAATTTTGCAGAATTTCCTACTTTCAAGGTATCTATAACCGCCGTTTTAGTGGATGGTTTTGAAAGCGGAAGGGTTCATTTGATGCGGCGCATAAAAAAACTAATATCACGCGGGGTTCAATGGTACCTGAGTCAAAGTAGTAAATTTTGAAGCCAAAAAATAGGTTTTTAAAGAAAATTTACGAACCAAAATTTCGACTTTGGACTCCTATTACTAGGGAGCTGTATGAAGCACACTCACGAGATATACATCAAACGACGTGAAATCACGAGTTCTACAATCCAATAAATAGTTTGGGTAATTATCTGGTTGCGCCCTCCAATTATAAGAAAAATTCAAAAAACCCAGATTTCAAAACTTCAAAATGTCAGCATCGATTTTATGGGGATGCAGTGTATATATCGAAAAGACATACATTAGAACCATGTTGCCCAAGGGGTATTCTTCAATTCTTTCTTTGAGCTCAGGTCTGAATTTTCCGTGGTTTGACCAGAAATCAAGAAAGAACACAAAAAAACTTGTAAACTTCAACACATTTTCACCCATTTTTTAATATTACCACCAACACAGCTTCCACATAAATTATTTGTTATGGTTCATTTTATGCGAGCCCGGCTAAAACACTTCAATTAATATAAATATATTCATATTGTATAAAATATATTGACAGTTCGCGACTTATTAAATGGCGAACCTCAACTTCAATGATTGTAAAACATTTTTGAATATTACCATATATACTTTAAAGGGTCTTCGATGAATATTTCAATGTGTTACAAACGGAATAACAAATTTAATTATACCCTCCATATTATGGTGGAGGGTATAACTATCGAAGAACCCGCCACCGTGGTATTATGAGACTACTCTCATACTGTGAGACGTTCCACCTGCAATAAATAAAAGTAAGAAAATATCAGTCGTTTTTCCCGGCAGAGATGTACCCTAAGCCTGTGTAAACAGAAATTTTAATTTATGGACAGATTGGATCCCAAATCTTTTCCCCAAACTTATGAATTTAGTGTATTTGTGGCTTTTTTAGAAGTATGAGCGCTTGCCGACAAAAATATATAAAATATAAATATTCTTATATAAATACTTCCACCTGATTTCAAATGTCCTATAAATCAATAACTACGATGCTTGCGGCTTAAATCTGACTCCATAAAACTTGTTGCTAAGCTTGCACTTCCTTCAAGTCCTCACATTTAAATATTATCCCCCCTCTAATACAATAAGTGTTATCTTACAAGAAATTCGTGATACCATAGACACCATAGATTACACTAATACCATAGCATACCGACCGACTAGGCGGCAATCTTGTTGCAGACGACCAGCCATAAGCAAATAATTATAGCCTAAGGCTTTGTCATAACATGTTAAAATTACAACAATCTAAAAATCAATTAAATTTATATGATTTTTAACAGTTGTGTAGTCGTTTTTTTGTTTGCTTCGTTTAAACGTAAACATTGTGTTTTCCGTTACAAGTCGTAGTTTTTTTAATTTTTCTTTATCTTTGGGGCCTGCCAGCCAAGAGAGACATGTAATTAAAATGCCACAAGGCATTTTAAGAAACAAGTCGAATGGATATTTTTGCTTGAGAGCACAAATCTTAATTAATTTTCCCATAATTTTAAAATTTAACGAAAATGCAGTGCCATACAGGCGTATATTTGAGTAGGCCTCTAGGAATCATCTAGGAGGCAAGTGAGGAGAAACGCAAAACTTATGCGAAGATAAACAACAACAGACAGCAACTAGACCGAATAACAACAAGTTGACTAAGTACTTGCAAACCATAAATATTTTAAGTTGAATTTTGTTGGATGGATAGGTTGGCTCGGTTGGTTGTTCAGTCTACCGTTTTGTCTTTCTGTCTGCCCCTCAGCCGACCTCTTGGTTGGCTGTGCAAAGTCATTTATTAAGCAATTATTTAAATAACATGAAAATCTTGGAAATTTGTTGTTCTTGTTGTGTATTGAATAATTTTCTATGGTTTTGTCATAATTTACCAACACTCACACTCACACACTTAAATATGACCGGAACAATGTTTTTGCAAAGAGAGGGCGAAGAGCAAAAACAGACATTTACTTAACAAATTTATATAAATTTATATGTATTATAAATTCCACATCGAATGCCAGATCGTTTACACACCAATGCAGACAAACCATACACCAGGATTGAATCTTACTTATGAACGGAGGGAGTGACACAATAGCTGCCGTACTATAATTGTGGTAATCGAAATGACATTTCATGAAATTACATTGCATAAATTAATCGAATAAATGTTTATTTTTGTGCAAAATGTCATTTTATATGTTCAGGGCAAACATACATTCACACACACAAAGAGGAGAGGGAGATTACTTTGATTACTGTCACGGTGAAAGGAGGTGACATATTTATCAAACTAAAAGAGACATTAACGTTAAGCAAACACAACAAACAAATGCGTATTCAAATAATGGGCGTGTAAGTTAAAAATGATGCATACTTATAGGCATAACAACATATTACACATTCCCATTGTGGGATAAAATGTGTGTATTTGGGTGTGGGGGAGGATGTAATAAAAGATATTACAAGAATTACAAGCATAGAATTAATGTTAATAAATTATTCTGATTTATTGTAAATTATGGTTATTAGAAAAACAAATGGTAAGTTGTTGGTGTTCTTGCGGGCAGAATTTATATTATTTTGTAATAATTTTGATGTAAACATACATATTTAAAAACATGTTTATATCCTCTTTTACTACGAGGGAGGATCCTACAAGTTTGGGCCGCACAAAAGTTTGTAATTGTAATTGCCCTAATGAAGACAGACCTATTTTAATTAAATCGACGGATTTGACCAACTTTGCTAACAGTTCGAATGAACCCCCCATACCAGTTGCTGATATTATTCGAATGTTCAGCACAACTTTCGAAAACGACTATCACTGTCGAATGTTTGGCACAGGGCTTTGGATTCGGAGTCTGGAGTCGTGAAAAAAGCTCGACTCCGAATCAGGGCAAAATGTTTTTTTCTACATTTATCAAAATAGTTTTTATTTTTTTATGATAGAGAGATGAAATTTTATAAAATGTTGATAAATCGTTTATTCATTTTATAGGAAATCTATGAGTAAATTTCTAAGGAAAGGATTTATTATATTTAGTAATGTTCCATGACAATAGAATTCTAATTGCATCTGTCAATATGAATCGATTTCTTAATATACCATCACATTTATGACAAAACTTATATACACTCTGGAATACTAGTTTTAGATCCCACATCACAATATAATGTGGAAAAAGTATTATAAGTTTATTTTTGGTCACTTATTGTGCACGAAAAATGAAATTTTTCATGAATTTTTACAAGAAATCTACCAACTTTTTTCTAAAAGAAATTGTTCTCATCTGATTGACAACATTTTGAGCTACTTTCGGATTTTTGTTTTTTTTTTTTTTTTTTTTTTTTGTTGAAAAATATTGCGCAGTTTTCTGACAAATGGTCGCCTTTGAAACACTGTTTTTACTAAAGCAGTTTACGGTGACCACTATAGCTCGAAAACGAAAAAACCGATCAGCATACGTTTTTGTGGGATCATTAAGATTAAAAAATATCAATTTTTTAAAAAAATTGCGAACTATCGAAGTAAAAATTTCGATTTTACCTACAAAAATGTATAGTTTTTTCGCCATAAATCCGTCATTTTTTAAAGTCTCTTGCTTAAGTACAATAGTCCCAAAATGCAATTTTGAGAAAACCGTGTTTCAAACTTCGATGTTACATACAAATCCCAATGAATTTTCTCTTTCTAACGCTCATATCTCAGCTAATTTTTATCCGATCGACATATTCTATTCTACATGTACTTTAAAATGAGTCAGCAAAAATTGTTCGCTTTCGTATAAAATGTAAGTAAGAAATTAATGTAGACCCCCCTTTTGGCATACCAATCTTCATATTTCGACAAAATGAAACGAAAGAGTTATGTGACCCGTCCGTTCCAAAAAAATTTAATCAAACTCGTCAGTTCTACTTGTTTTTTTAAATTGATAATCTGAGGGTATACTCGTACATATATTTCGGCAAAATCTACTCAAACTTTATAAATTCTTTCTGTTGTTTCTTTTCGATATAAGATACAGCAGATTCAATATGGAAAATCAATTTTACATCGCATTGCATTACAAAATGCCTTAGAGAAAACAACAGATAAGCATATACGAGGGCAGTTCGGAAACTTCCATCTCTGTTATGAACACATGTTAAATTTTGTTTCGATCTGGCAACTCCTTCATATAGAAACAGGTGTTCAAAAAAGACGCATCCGCAATTTTTTTACAATGGAAAAATTAGAAATGCGTGCTGTCATTTAATAATTACATAAAAAAGGTTTGACGGGACAAGAAATTCATAATGATATGGTGAATGTGTTAGGTGAAAGTGCTCCTTCATATGCAACAGTAAAAAATTGGGTTGCTGAATTTAAACGTCGTACAAGCATTGAAGATGAACCATGTGGTGGACGTCCAAAATAGCAACAACAACAGAAATTGTAGCCAAAGTGCATGATATGGTATTAAATGATCGACGAATAAAAGTGCGTGAAATTGCTAATATCATGGGCATCTCAAATGATCGAGTCCATTTAATTTTGCATGAAGAACTACAGATGAAAAAGCTTTCTGCAAGATGGGTGCCGCATTTGTTAACAGTCGATCAAAAACGCATAAGAATGAACATTTCTCAAGCTTGTTTGGATCGTTTTAAGCGAAAAAAGGAATTTTAAGCGTCGTTTCATAACTGTTGATGGGACATGGATCCACCACTATACTCCAGAGACAAAAGAACAATCCAAACAATGGACTGAAGCTGTAGGAAGTGCCCGAAAGAAGGCAAAAACAATTCAATCGGCTGGTAAGGTTATGGCAACGGTTTTTTGGGACTTCAAAGGTATTTTATTGATTGACTATCTGCAATAGGGTAAAACAATAAATTCAGAGTACAATTGCAACCTTTTGGATCAATTAAATGTACAAATTCGAGAAAAACGTCCTGGCTTACAACACAAAAAAAATAATTTTTTCATCAAGAGAAGGCACCAGCGCACAAGAGTGTTTTAACAATGGCTAAAATCAACGAATTAAAGTACGAGTTGCTTGACCACCCACCTTATTCTCCTGATTTAGCTCCCAGTGACTTTTACTTGTTCTCAAATCTAAAAAAATTCCTTGCTGGCAAGCGATGAAGATGCAATTACAGTTGTAAACCACTATTTTGAAGACCTTGAGGAAAACTATTTTAATCAAGGGATAGAATTGCTAGAAAAGCGTTGGACTAAATGTATTGAAGTTTCAGGAGATTATATTGAAAAATAAAAATATTTTTGAAAAACTAACTATTCTTTTTCATTGATAGGCTAAGAAGTTTCCGAACCGCCCTCGTACAATGAAACCAAAAATTATTAAATTTTAAATAACGAAAAGTTTCATTGCATTACTGAAACATTTCATTATATTAATGGAACGTTTCATAGCATCAATGAAAAATAATCAATGAAACCCGTTCATTGATACAACGAATCATTTTTCTTTCAGTGAAGCCATGTCTGAATTTGCTATCCCGGCAAAGCTCATCAGGCTTTGTAAAATGACTTTAACTGAAGAAGTAACTGATACCTTTGTGAAAAACGAAGGAGAATCCGCTAAAGTGGGTCTGGCGGTAAACGGTGAGAAGACCAAGTTGATGGTGTCGACGCGCAATGCGTCCATTGAGCTCGGACCAACTGTGGAAGTTGATCCCTATAATTTTGAGTTAGTAAAAGACTTCGTCTACCTCGGCACCTGCGTAAACACAACAAACAACATCAGTTGTGAAATACAGAGAAGAATTGTATTGGCCAACAGATGCTACTTTGGTTTAAGTAAGCAGTTTAAAAGCAAAGCCACATCTCATCAAACAAAAATAACGCTTTACAAAACACTGATACTACCCGTGCTGATGTATGGTCCGGAAGCCTGGGTACTTGCGCAAGCAGACATGGCAGTGCTTGGTGTGTTAGAGAGAAAAATTCTTCGAAAGATCCACGGACCAATCTGCATGAACCACGAGCTGTACCTGCTATACAACGACATCAATATAGTTCACGTATCGAGATGCAGCGATTGCGTTGGCTAGGCCATATCATAAGAATGGGCGAAGATGAACCCGCTAAAAAGGCGTATAAATACGAACCGCTTGGAGATGCACGAAGAATTGGGAGGCCACGGAATAGATGGCCCAAACAAGTGGATGAAGAGATGAAAAGGCGCTGTATTCCAGAACGCGAAGCAACAAATAGAGAGAATTGGAGATCTTTTCTTAGTTCGACCTATAGAACAAATGTTCTGTAATGAGCCAGCTAAGTAAGTAAGTATTAGGTTCACTGACCTACATACTTCTATGGGGGCTATATCAAAGCGTGGACCGATATAGCCCATTTGCAATACCAAACATCCTAGGAGTAATAGAAACTTCTGTACCAAATTCAGTGTTCGAAAAGAAACAGTACACTAAAATAACGTACCGCTCCAGGTACGGTATCACTAAAAAATATTTTAGTGTACCGTACCGGAGCACAACCACTAAAAAATATTTTAGCGTACCGTACCGGAGCACAACGAAAATCGTAGTGAACCGCAGTCGGTACACTAAAAAATCGTAGCGTACCGCAGTCGGTACACTAAAATATCGTAGTGTACCACTGGTCGGTTAACTAAAAAAATAACGTACCGGCAATGTGCAACACATGTGTTGCATATTTATAAGGAAATATGAATTGCTATATGCTTTTTTTGGCAAAGAAGGCAAGTATCTTCTCTATTATATAAAACTCAAATGACGTTCGTACGTGAATCAAAAACTCGACCAATTTACAACCGATTTGTTTCGCGTTTGTCTTAAAATTTTCGTATTTATTCAAGGAAGGATCTGACGTATTTTACTTTTGAGATATCGCGAAGAATCCGCGAAAATTTGCAAAAATATATTTTGAAGAAAGTTAATTGTTTCCTTGCAGGCTTTTGTTGCCGACTTGCTTATTTTCACCTTTTTAAATTTTTTAGCGCGAAAAATCCGCTAAAATTTGCAAAAATATATTTTGAAGAAAGTTAATTGTTTCCTCACATTTTGTTTGGGGCTTTTGTTGTCGACATGCTTATTTCCATATGTCGGAAAGTCAAAAAAATTTAACATTGATGAAGCCAAGGTTTGCACTGTTATAATTGCATCAAATGAAGTGTTTTTAATCAACGCTCAAAAATGTGGCTAAAAAGTTAATTTTCGCGGAAGCTATGACCGTTTAAATGAATAAAAACACGGAAATGGTAAAAACGCGTTGGAGCAAACGAGCTTTTTTACGATGTTATTTGATTGACGGTTAAACCGATTAAATAACGGATATTTGTCCAAAGTAAAAGTAGAAGAATAAAAATGAAGATTACACTTCTAATGTATCACATTTCAAAATTTCCATTGCATCCCCCTTACGCATAATTTGATATGTATGTACATTGACCATGTAGCACAGACAGCATCAGAGTAATCCACTGCCAAAGGCCAACATTTAGTGCGATATTTTTTCGAAAACCCCTATTTTTGGGGTACAGTATTTACAATATCCGTCTTATTGTGCTGGGACCCGAAGATATTTTAGTTTTTTGACGGTCCGGATCATATAAATCATAAATCGTGAAAATCCATCCACTATAACGGCGAAAACAGCACCTGCAAAAACCGAAAAATGTGCGTAAAATGTTTTTGGAAATATCGCGGATTTAGTCACGTTTTCTGTGGATCGTTTCCTTTTCACATCACTCGCGTTTTTGCGAAAACAGCGGTTTAAAAAATTTAGTGACATGAGAGCTGTATCCGATTTATCCCAAAAATAGTGTGTGATGCTACATCCACGGTTCTTGATGGATTTTATCGAAATAGGTTTAGATCGATGTGATTTTTTTTTTTTTTTGATGATAGTGACATCGGATGCGCATAAAAAGTGTATGCACTTTGTGCAAATTATAAGCGTTATACAGTTTTTTGCACACTAAACTGTAGACGGTTCTACATCTTAGCGGCCAAAGTAAATTCTGGCAAATGTCTACAAATTAAAAGGGAAGAATCCGGTGTATTGGTAAACCACATGCGCAACAAGCTATTTTGAGTATTTCGCGATTCACACGCATTTCAAAATGAACATTACCCGATAGACTTTTATTTCAAGATTATACCCCATTTAAAGGGACCCAAAATCTATTTCAACTTGATCTTCCGTTAGATGTTAGTGTCTATTCAAGAAGTAAATATAATAAAATATGTGATTTTTTGCATGAAATTTTACTAAAATAGAAGAATAACTCCGACCTATTTTTACTACATTTTCTTCAACTAATTCACAAAATAAATTTTAATAAATATTTTCTCTTACAAAAATTTTATAAATTTCCTCAATATATTTTTTTGTTTTTGCTATAATATGCAAACCACTAAACGGATTTGTAAAGTTTACATTTTCATTTGAATTTTCGCGATGTGTAGATTACGTACATATTTTTATATATTTTTCGGATGCATAAACAGCTTGAATTTTATTAAAACAAGTTGCAAACTACCAATTGTTTTGAATTATTTCCTAATTTCCGCGAAGATTTACAACTTTTTCACAAAAGTTATGGGACCTCAGTAGGAAGCCATAAATTAACAATGTTTCTCGATATAATGAATAGCGCTTTTATAAGATTTTTTCTAATAATCAGAATTGTAGCCGCCATAACTTTTGCGCGCAATGTACAAAATTAGTATCTCGAACAGATTTGAGAATGGGAATTTTTCCTCAATCCATGTACCAAAAATCGTTCATGTAGCGTCAAACATTTTTTAAAATTTTTTCAAATCTATTATATAAAACTCAAATGACGTTCGTACGTGAATCAAAAACTCGACCAATTTACAACCGATTTGTTTCGCGTTTGTCACAAATGGTTCGTATTTATCCAAGGAAGGATCTGACGTATTTTATTATTGAGATATCGCGAAGAATCCGCGAAAATTTGCAAAAATATATTTTGAAGAAAGATTGTCAGAAAAAATTGTATCAAAATTCGTTTTGAAACATCGCGAAAAATCCGCGAAAATTTGCAAAAATATATTTCAAAGAAAGATTGTCAGAAAATATGGTCTCAACCTGTTCGTATTTGTCCATGGAAGGATCTGGCGTATATAATTTTTCAGATATCGCGAAAATTTGCAAAAATATATTTTTAAGAAAGATTTTCAGAGAATATTGCTGCATCGCCTGAAAGTAACATTGGATGTATACATTTTTGAAATTCTACGTTGAACTGGAGATACAGCATCGGGATCGGAGGTATCTCCAAAATATGTAAAAGTTGTATGCGGATATCTATAGAACGGCAATAGATTTAGTCTCCAAAAATTAAGTCTGTGGCGGAAAGTAATTTAGATATAAGTATACCAAATTATATTGAAATCGGCTCAGATTTTGGTATAGCTCCCATATATATTTTCGGCCGATTTGATGTATTTTATGCATCAAACACGCAATTTGATGTGGAAATAAGTATGTCCAATTCCATAGAAATCGGTTCAGATTTGGATATAGCTCCCATACATATTTTGACCGATTTTATATATTTGATAAAACAAACACGCTATGTATGTCCAATTTCATTGAAATTTGGAATGTGGTTAAAAATATATTTGTCAATTATATTGATATCAATTCAGATTTGGATATAGCTGTCATATATGTGGTGCTCAGCGCCAAAACGACCAATCCCACATGACCAAAAAAATCAAACAGGCTGTAAAGACCTAAACAGAACCTATTGAAATGTCTACTAAAAAACTCCATATTGCATTGAATAACACTAGGTTTTACTTCCTTCTAAAATAATGCAATATGGAATTTTTTAGAATGTATTTCAAAAGGTTCCCGTTTCATCTTTATAGACAATTCAATTTTTGGGCATGTGGGTTAGACCGCACAGTGTCTCAACCGTGGTTAAAAGTGGTAAAAATCAAGTACTTCGGAATACAAATTTATTGATTAGAATATAAATATCTTATTTTTAAGTAAGCGCTTTGCGGTGTTAGCAATAGCGCGAAAATGAATGAACCAATCATCATATATTTTTGTGGGCTTATTAAGTACTTAACAATATTGCTTTAAAACGAGAGGCTTTTAAAAATGGTGAACAGGAGAAGTCGAAATTCGATTTTTTACAAAAAATGGACCGTTTTTTTACCATTAATCGGTCAAAACTTTTTTTAGGAAGTGTCTCATATATAAAGACAAGAGTTTGATGTATTCAATATGTTTACAAAACATATGAAGACCAAACACTAAATTTCAGTCATTTCGCGTGGATATTGAGGCCACAACATTCAAAATACCAAAAATGGGGAGGTACGGTTCTATGGGGGCTATAGGAAGACGAGGACCTATACCAACTGATTTCTGGTAGAAAGTTGCTTATAACGAAGACTTAATACAAACTTGCAGCCATTTCGGTGTGTTAATCAGGCAAAAACGTCGAAAATACCGAAAATCGGGAGTTACTTCCCTATGGGGGCTATATGAAAGCGTGGACCTATGCACGATATCAAAACGTGGACCTATGCACGATATCAAAACGTGGACTACACCCACAATACTCTTTTGGAATGTTTTATACCTCTGTCGAAGACTAACCACCAAATTTAAGTAATTTCGGTTGGTCATTATGCCTAAAACTTTTAAAATGCCGAAAATCGGGGGTACGGTTCTATGGGGACTATATCAAAAGGTGGACCGACCATCCCAATTTTTTATCCTGTAGATTGTAAGTCAATAATTGGTACGTGTACCAAAATTTATGTACCTACGATAACTCCTTCCATTTTTGGACACAGTCAATATGAACCCGCGATACAGTGGGCCGTTTTCGCGCTGAGCGCCTCATATATTTTAGATGTATTTCATGCACTAAACACGTAGCGTGTTTATCCAATTTCAATGAAATTTCAAATTATATTGAAATGGGTTCAGATTTAGATTTCATATATATTTTCGGTCAATTTGATGTATTTGATGCTTCAAACACGCTATGTATGTCCAATTTCAATGAAATTCTGAATGTGTGATGGAATTGGGTATTTGTAGAGTTTGCAAATTATATTGAAATCGTTTCAGATGTGAATATAGCTACTGAACATATTTTCGGTCGATTTCATGTATTTGATCAAATTTGGATTGTGAGACGGAATTTGGTATAGAAATAAGTATACCAAATTATATTGAAATCGGTTTAGATTTGAATATAGCTCCCATATATATTAACACGCTATATATGTAAATATCCAATTTCTTTCAAACAAATAAATTTGCTAAATTTTGTTGAAATCGGCTAAGGCTTGGACATTGCTCTCATATATATTTTCAGCCGATTTTATATATTTGATGCACCAAACACGCTATACATGTCCAAACAATTTCCCAATACATATTGAAATCGAGCAGATTTAGTTATAGCTCGAACATATTTTCGGCCGATTTCATGTATTTGATCTATCAAATACGCTATGTATGTCCAATTAAGTTTGATAAATTATATTGAAATTATTGTCAAGATTTGTAAAATATGTGCAAAATTATTGTGAAATCAGTTCAGATTTCAGTTTGTTCTTTTATTAAAAAATATCAAATATTGAATTTCTGATTCGTTATTTAAGTAGCGATTTTGATGTCAGTAAAAGTCATCATTATAGTTCGCCTGTACTTATACGAGGGCGGTTCGGAAACTTTTTAGCCTATCAATGAAAGAGAATAGTTAGTTTTTCAAAAATATTTTTATTTTTCAATATAATCTCCTGAAACTTCAATACACTTAGTCCAACGCTGTTCTAGCAATTCTATCCCTTTATTAACATAGTTTTCCTCAAGGTCTTCAAAATAGTGGTTTACAACTGTAATTGCATCTTCATTTGAGGTAAAACGCTTGACAGCAAGGATTTTTTTTAGATTTGGGAACAAGTAAAAGTCACTGGGAGCTAAATCGGGAGAATAAGGTGGGTGGTCAAGCAACTCGTACTTTAATTCGTTGATTTTAGCCATTGTTAAAACACTCTTGTGCGCTGGTGCGTTGTCTTGATGAAAAATTATTTTTTGTGTTGTAAGCCAGGACGTTTTTCTCGAATTTGTACATTTAATTGATCCAAAAGGTTGCAATAGTACTCTGAATTTATTGTTTTACCCTTTTGCAGATAGTCAATCAATAAAATACCTTTGAAGTGCCAAAAAACCGTTGCCATAACCTTACCAGCCGATTGAATTGTTTTTGCCTTCTTTGGGGCACTTCCTCCAGCTTCAGTGCATTGTTTGGATTGTTCTTTTGTCTCTGGAGTATATTGATGGATCCATGTCTCATCAACAGTTATGAAACGATGCTTAAAATCCATTTTATTGCGCTTAAAACGATCCAAACAAGCTTGAGAAAAGTTCATTCTTATGCGTTTTTGATCGACTGTTAACAAATGCGGCACCCATCTTGCAGAAAGCGTTTTCATCTGTAGTTCTTCATGCAAAATTAAATGGACTCGATCATTTGAGATGCCCATGATATTAGAAATTTCCCGCACTTTTATTCGTCGATCATTTAATACCATATCATCCACTTTGGCTACAATTTCTGTTGTTGTTGCTGTTTTTGAACATCCACTACGTGGTTCATCTTCAATGCTTGTACGACCACGTTTAAATTCAGCAACCCAATTTTTTACTGTTGCATATGAAGGAGCACTTTCACCTAACACATTCACCATATCATTATGAATTTCTTGTCCCGATAAACCTTTTTTATGCTAATATTTAATGACAGCACGCATTTCTAATTTTTCCATTGTAAAAAAAATTGCGGATGCGTCTTTTTTGAACACCTGTTTCTATATGAAGGAGTTGCCAGATCGAAACAAAATTTAACATGTGTTCATAACAGAAATGGAAGTTTCCAAAACACTTAACTTTTTCTGTTTATATCGCGATTATCCGAACTGCCTTCGTAGTCAGAAAGAAATTAACGAAGACTACATTTACTAAATACCACACACTAAGTACCACATACCACATAAGAGTATAATTTGTAAATGTGACCTACATAAGAGTACCTATAGTCCGAAAGGATTTAAGAGTAGCGTTACCTCCTGAACCATACAAAAATATCATATTAAG
Organism: Musca autumnalis; assembly: GCF_047663935.1. Classification (NCBI taxonomy): domain Eukaryota; kingdom Metazoa; phylum Arthropoda; class Insecta; order Diptera; family Muscidae; genus Musca; species Musca autumnalis. Next base: position 86,945,069 of record NW_027412088.1, read on the forward strand.
CTCCATACATAGCACTGAACTGGTAGAAAACGCTGTCAACCTATATTTATACACTGAAATATTTAAAAAAATTTACAATTTAAAGGGAATTTAATTATTGGCATTGCTTTATTATGTACCTTATTCGGGGTAGCAAAGCGCACCGGGTTTAGCTAGTGGAATATAAAACAAATTCTGACTGTTCCTAATATGCACAAATTGTGACATTTTATGTTTTAGTTTTATCAATATTTGAAATGTTTTATTTACCACAATTTAATTTGCATTGAAATTATTTAAAGAGAATTAAAAAGATACAAATTGTTAACGATTATTAGTGGTTTCGAGAGAGGCAATTATTATTATTATTATTGGTTTAGTAAGAAAATACCTACATTTCCGATAGTAAATATATGTAACGACAAAAGCTTATTATCTGTCATATTTCAATGCCGTGACTTCTATTATATAAAACTCAAATGTCTTTCGTACGTGGATCAAAAATTCGAACAATTTACAACTGTTTTTTTTTCGCGATTGTCTTAAAACAAAACATCTTTTATGCGGTTGTGTTCATATTCCGGTACCACGTGTCTGAAAATTCGAAATTACGGCAATTAATGGTATCAAGAATACCCACAGAGCAGTGATTGATGCTCAACACCAAAAATACCGCTTTCGGTCGGTGTCGTACTATGGGTGCCATGCCGAAACGTGGAGCTTCGCCGAACATTTTCGGCAAGAAATGTTTGTACCTCGACCGAAGACCAAGATAAAAATTGCACACGCTTTTATTATACAATGTGCCTAACACCAACAAAATATGGAAAATATGTAGGTATTTTTTTACGGACACTATGGGTCTATACCAACAATTTTCTACAACATAGTGGTATACATCTAATTTCCGAACCTTTAAAATACCGATAATATGGTATTGTTCTATGGAATCTATTTTAAAACAACGACCGATAAAATCATCTTCAATAACAAAATCACCTCTTCTTCTTATCTGCCAATTTGTATTCGGATGTTCCCGATTATACAATTACAATTTCGTGTTACTATAATTAACTTAACTAATTGTTAAAATTATTTAAATACATTTTTATTCAATTATCGAAAGCCTTCGGTTTCTGGCAGCATTCAAAAGACTTCGTTCCTCTTGCAGATCCGTCCAAAGTCTTAGGAACTGTATAATTTTATTAAAAACTCCATCAAAAATGCTGAGAGCTTTGTCTACTTCTCTACAGACAGGCAGACTGAGGCACATCGAATTGGCATTTTATGCACACCAACATGCTATGAATGTCCAATTTCAAATGAAGTTTTTAAGTGTGAAGGTATTGGGACTATATATTAATTATATTGAAATCGGTCGAGATTTGTAAATTGTGTACAGAATTTGGACTAAAAAATGTTCGAAAAAATATTTTGAAAACAGTTCAGATATAAGGTCATCCTTTTGTTAAAAAATATCACATGAGTAGAGATAAGGAATAATAATAAATAAATAAATGATTCATAATTTAAGGAAGTGTTTTTGAAGTCAGTAGAAGTCATCATTATAGTATGCGTGTACTTTTAGTTGGAGAAAATCAATGCTAATATTATTAAATTACATATATCTGAGAGGCTTCTTAGGTGATATGGGCAAAGGGGAAACAGTTACCTATATTTCTTAAGACATGTCCTTATCCTTATTTTTATTATTATTGGATTAAAAATTGTCAATGCAAGTGGGAGTTACCCTAATAGTAATTTAAGGTGTCACAGCAGCTTGATATATGCCCTTGGAAAAACGTTCTCAATCTTAACGTTATTCCTAATTTAATTCCCTTCTTTAAAGGGGACATTTATGGTGACGATATGACATTTCCAAATGTTACCCACTTAGGTGTAGTTATATTAGGAAAGGATTTAGCAGGAGTCTTACTACCTGCACCATGCAAAAATACCATAACATAAGCTCCATACTCGGCACTGAATGTGTAGAGAAAGCCTTCAAATCTGCTATATTTATGTATTAAAGTATTTTAAAGAATAATTTCAATATAAATATAGCATTCCATTATATTTTATCTTGGTCGAGGTAGCGAAGCACACCGGGTTCAGCTAGTAATATTTAAAAAACAGTGTTTTAACCGTAAAATTTCCAAAAGTCGTAGTCGACTATTGACTGTGCGAAAACCGAATAATCGATTATTCTTAGTCGACTTTGGGAAGACGGAGTCAACTATTATTCGTAGTCAACCATTAGTCGTAGTCTATTATTATTCGTAGTCGGCTATTAATCGTGGTCGACTATTAGTCGAAGTTGACTATTGGGTGTGCTAAAACCGCATAATTGACGGTACAGTCGAAATCGCTTATAACGTCGGTCAAGGGACCGACGGAATTTGTCGCTATAACCGATATGTCGTTATAAGCGATAGGGCTATAAAGGGCCCCAGAGATTTGGGACTTTTGGATATCGTCGTTATAACCGATATGACGTTATAAACGACGACGTTATAAGCGATTTCGACTGTACTTTTTTATACATATAACCATCACGGATCGCGTCAACGAAAATGGTCGATAATATTCGATTATAATCGGTTTTCGGCGGTTAACGATTAATCGAAAGTCGACTTTTAGAACACTCTCAAATACTCGACTAACAGAAAATTGAGTTTTAAGTTTTACACGAAAACCGAATAATCGAAAAACCGATTATTGCAATTCACTGCGTATCCCTATTTTAAACCTGATGTTATAATAAAGGGTGGTTCACTTAAAACTTTTTATAGAATTAATTAAAATATGTATTGGTTGAAAATTTTAGATATTTTCATAGTTTACACTAATTGTCGCAAAATTCGTATACCGATCGAATTTACCACATTCGTGCTTTTAATTTATGCAATCTTGAATTTTAGTTACTATTCTTGCCCTTATTCTCAAAAACATCAAACTTATAATTTTTCATCACAATTTACAAAACACACATGTATGGTACATTACCGGTACTTTATGTTTTAGTGAACCGACCACTGGTACACTACGATAATCGTACTGTACCGCAGTCGGTTCACTAAAAAATCGTAGCGTACCGCAGTCGGTTCACTAAAAATCGTTGTGTACCGCAGTCGGTACAGTAAGATTTTCGTTGTGCTCCGGTACAGTATCACTAAAATATTTTTTAGTGGTTGTGTACCGGTACGGTACATTATCGTATCGTACCTATCCACCTTGGTACGGTACAGAACGGTACGGTACGATACCATAGTGTTTATTTGCGAACACTGACCAAATTACAAAGCTCTATCTTAAAAATTGCGAGCTGTATCTTGATTTCAACAGACGGGCGGATGGACGGACAGACGTACAGGCGGACATGTTATATCGACTTAGAATTTTAACCTGATAAAGAATATACATACTTTATAGGGTCTCCGATGAATATTTCGATGTGTTACAAACTGAATGACAAATTTAATTATACCCTCCATATTATGGTGGAGGGTATAAAAATCAACTAATAACCTTTAAAATAGCGTTATGTAACTCTACCCAACTTTTTTTTAATGATTTTTGGTCAAGGTGCGCATACAACATCCCAACCCCCCCACCCCTAATGAAATCTCACGCATGTATGTCCCAGTATCCTCCTATATCAAAACGTGAACCATTATAACCCATTTTCAATACCAAACATCTTAAGAGTAATGGAAACTTTCGTACCAAATTGTAGAGCTCTGTCTTAAATATTGCGAGGATAGGAGACAGACTCCTCTGAAATACAAATCAATATGAGAAATGTTCGAAAAAGTTGAAATTATACTGAGTTCAGCTGCAAACACAAAGTTCTCTAATTGGTTTATAAAAATTTGTTTACACACGTACCGATTATGAAATCTGGAACAACTTCTATCGCAAAATTTATCATATACGTTTATCACAAAAACACTGCAAGGTAAAATATTAAATAAGAAACTAAACAAAAGTCACATTTAAATATTGTCACGTTTATTGTGTTCTTTGACTTTAATGCTATATTAAAAATATTATGCAAATTTGCCAAAAAAATACACATTTATTTAACTTCTATTCTCTGTCTTGTGCAATAACAGATTTTCTTTTGCTTCTCTCAATGGGCAAATGTTAAAGTTTATTTAACTTTGAAATACGAAGATAACAAAAAAATCAAAATAAATAATAATGTCATATTTCAAAATCAACTCCATTGGCCATGACAATACATGATGACGACAATAATAGCAAAAACCTGATGTTGTCACAAGAGGAGGATGGCAATGAGTATGATCACTAGTTGGCTTATAAAGTTCTCATGAAAAAGGAGGCAAACACCCATTTTCCTCAAATGTTGTTATATTATGTCCGTCCATCCATCCATCCATTTTGGTTGTCTATCTATATTGTTTGTCTGTATACGGTCTGGCGGCAACACGTCCTTTTGCCGGTATGATATGTCCTAGGTAGAAAGAAGAATATGTTATAAATAGAAATTCTATTAAATGCATTTTATATGGTAAATTATGCTGTTTATCATGCAAATTAAATTCTAAACCAACGAATAACATAACCAGAATAAAGAAAAAAGAAAACATGGCAATAAGGAACATATATAAGCAAGACAATACCATGGACCATACCTTTTAGTGTTATTTTACTATCGCCGTATTAATAAGAAGCAGTGTATGCACCTTGAAGAAGAAAATGCAGGTAAGACATGATAAATAAGTGAAGTAGGCAAGAAGATGTTATAACTTAATCCTTCTTTAAACATAAACATCATCTTTAACTGGTATGTTATGCTACAGTGGTTTAAATACCCTCAAAATTGTACGTTCTTGTTCCCAGCAAAAATTTCCAGTACCAAATATAGGGTTCATATGGCTCTCTTTGGTATCCGTGAAAAAAGCGACGTATTTTATTGTGTTTCTACCTTAACTGCACGTATTTATGTATTTAGCTCCCATAGAAGGGTAAATCCTGATTTAAGGTACTTTGAAGGTTGTTGAATCAATATCGCACCGACATGAATGAAATTTCGTACCTAGTCTTCGTTGGGGATATAAAACTTTTCATCAGAAATTGGGATCGTCTTCGTATAGACCCCATAGAATGGTACCACCCGATTTTTGGTATTTTGAAGGTTTTAGCCCCATTATCACACCGAAATGGCTGAAATTTGGTACTTAGTCTTCGTCCACCCCTTCATATAGCCCCCATATAGCTCCCAATTTTCGGTATTTTGAAGGTTGTGGCCATAATAATCCACGGAAATGGCATTTGGTCTTCATTTGGGGAATTGAACGTTCCATATAAAATTTGTGGGTATATTTCCACGCCTTCATATAGCCTCCATAGAACGTACCTCCCGGTTTTCGGTGTTTTGAAGGCTGTGGCCTCAAAATTTCTAAGAAATGGCTGAAATTTGGTATTAAGTCTTCGTTGAGGGTGTAAAATATTTCCTCCAGAAACTTGTCGGTACAGATCCACGCCTTTGTATAGCACCCATAGAACGGTACCTCCGTATTTCCGGTATATTATATTGTGGCCTCAATATTCCACCGAAATTGTTGAAATTTGATATTTGGTCCTCATTTGGGGTCTTAACCATTCCATATGAAATTTGTCGGTATAGGTCCACGCCTTTATATAGCCCCCATAGAACGGTACCACCCGATTTTCGGTATTTTGAAGGCTTTAGCCTCATTATCACACCGAAAGCTGAAATTTTGTACTTCTTCTATGGGGTTATAAAACTTTCTCCCAGAAATTTACCGGCATAGGTCCACGCTTTGATATAGCCCTCATAGAACGGGACCTCCCGATTTTCGGTATTTTAAAGGTTTGGCCACAGCAACCCACCGAAATCGTTGAATCTTGGTATTTAGTCTTTGTTGGAGGTAAAAGCCTTTCGAACTGAAAATCGTCGGTGAAGGTCTACGTTTCGATATAAACCTCATAGAACGGTACCTCCCGATTTTCGTAATTCTGAAGGTTAAGGCTGAAATTTGTTATTTACTCTTTCATGGGGTTATAAACTATTCCAGAAGAGAATTGTCGGTATAAGTCCGCGGGTCCCTATAGAAGCGTACCTCTTTCTTTTCGGTATTTTGAATGTTTTACCGAAATATCAGAAATTTGGTATTTAATCTTTTTATACCCTACACCACCTTGTGGTAAGGGGTATTACGAGGGCGGAAACTTCTTAGCCTAGCAATGAAAGAGAATAGTTAGTTATTCAAAAAATATTTTTATTTTTCAATATAATCTACTGAAACTTCAATACACTTAGTCCAACGCTTTTCTAGCAATTCTATCCCTTGATTTAAATAGTTTTCCTCAATGTCTTCAAAATAGTGGTTTACAACTGTAATTGCATCTTCATTTGAGGTAAAACGCTTGCCAGCAAGGAATTTTTTAGATTTGGGAACAAGTAAAAGTCATTGGGAGCTAAATCAGGAGAATAAGGTGGGTGGTCAAGCAACTGGTACTTTAATTCGTTGATTTTAGCCATTGTTAAAACACTCTTGTGCGCTGGTGCGTTGTCTTGATGAAAAATTATTTTTTGTGTTGTAAGCCAGGACGTTTTTCTCGAATTTGTACATTTAATTGATCCAAAAGGTTGCAATAGTACTCTGAATTTATTGTTTTACCCTTTTGCAGATAGTCAATCAATAAAATACCTTTGAAGTCCCAAAAAACCGTTGCCATAACCTTACCAGCCGATTGAATTGTTTTTGCCTTCTTTGGGGCACTTCCTCCAGCTTCAGTCCATTGTTTGTATTGTTCTTTTGTCTCTGGAGTATAGTGGTGGATCCATGTCTCATCAGCAGTTATGAAAGGTCGCTTAAAATCCATTTTATTTCGCTTAAAACAATCCAAACAAGCTTGAGAAATGTTCATTCTTATGCGTTTTTGATCGACTGTTAACAAATGCGGCACACATCTTGCAGAAAGCTTTTTCATCTGTAGTTCTTCATGCAAAATTAAATGGACTCGATCATTTGAGATGCCTATGCTATTAGCAATTTCACGCACTTTTATTCGTCGATCATTTAATACCACATCATGCACTTTGGCTACAATTTCTGTTGTTGTTGCTGTTTTTGGACGTCCACTACGTGGTTCATCTTCAATGCTTGTACGACCACGTTTAAATTCAGTAACCCAATTTTTTACTGTTGCATATGAAGGAGCCCTTTCACCTAACACGTTCACCATATCATTATGAATTTCTGATGATGGAAGTTTCCAAAACACTTAACTTTTTTCTGTTTATTCCGCGCTTTGTGTGCTAGGCTAAGAAGTTTCCGAACTGCCCTCGTATGTCTTTGTGCATTTGTTTGTAACATACAAAAGGGAACGAGATAGACCCATAGTTCCTTTTAGGGATATACATAGAATCACTTTATGAGTCGATTTACGCATGTCCGTCTGTCCATGTATTTTCGTAAACAAAGTACAGGTCGGATTTATTGTCCGATTCGCATGAAAATCGGGGAAGATAGTTTTTTTGGCCAAAGGACGAACTCTATTTATTTTGGTTAAAATCGGTTCAGTTTTGGATATAGCCCCCATATATATCTTCGCCCGATTTAAGGCATTTGGTGCACGAAACACGCTATATATGTCCAATTTCAATGAAATTTGGAATATACGACGGAATTTAGTCTAGAAATAAGTGTGCCAAATTATATAGAAATCGGGTGAGATTTGGATATAGGTCCCATATATACTTTCTCCCGATTTAAGGAATTTGGTGCACGAAACACGCTATACATGTCCGATTTAAATTTGGAATGTGCGTCGGAATTTAGTCTAGAAATAAGTGTGCCAAATTTTATAGAAATCGGTTCAAATGTGGCTATAACTCCTACATATTCTCTGCCGATTTTAGGTATTTGATGCACGAAACGCGCTATATATGTACGATTTCAATAAAATTTTTAATGTTTGTCGGGATTTGGCCTATAAATAAGTGTGCCAAATTATATCGAAATCGGTTCAGACTTGGATATAGGTCTTATATATATTTTAGGCAGATTTGAGGTATTTGATGCACGAAACACGCTATATATGTCCAATTTTGATGAAATTTGGACTATGTGTCGGAATTTGATAAATAAATGTGAAAAATTATATCAAAATCTGTTCTGATTTGGATTTAGCTCCCATATATTTTTTTACATATTCACAGTGGTGTGGGGTATTATATAGTCGGCCCCGCCCGATTTTGATCCTTTCCTTACTGGTTTGAGTCTAAAAACTTTCCGCCAGAAATTTTTAGGTTAAGATCGACGTTTTTATATAGCCCCCCACGGAACGGTACCTCCCCAATTTCGGTATTTTGAAGGTTGGTCACATTGTTTTACCGAACTTGCTGAAATTTGGTTTTTAGTCTTCTTCGTAAACGAAAGGAAACTAATTGTTCCGTTTTACTTCAGTACAACTCATGGTGGAGGGTATAACAAGTTCGGCCTGGCCGAACTTAACGCCGTTCTTACTTGTTAATTTTTGTTCAGAGGTAGGGTTTATTGCAGTCATTATAATTTGTTATTGCTAGCGAGGGTATATACACTTTGATACGACCAAAAATGTGCCTCAACAAGTAATCAAATTGATCATGTTGTAATAGATGGAAGACATTCATCCAGCGTGTTGGATGTACGATCGTTCCGAGGCGCAAACATTGATTCGGACCACTACCTTGTTGCAGCAAAGGTACGTACCCGTCTAAACATTGCAAATAAAGCACGAACAGACTCAACGCGGAAGTTGGACATCGATAAGCTGCAAACACAACAGATAGCCACAGCATATTCCACTCAACTAGCCCAATTGCTTAACGCGAGCACTCCTTGTCCCGATAACATAACAACACAATGGCAGCATATTGCCCACTCCATGCAAACAGCCGCAAAATCCACACTTGGATTCCAGAGACCTCCACAAAGGAATTCATGGTATGACCAGGAGTGTCGTGCTGCTACCGAAGAGAAAAATGCGGCATATAGAGCTACTTTACAATCAGTAGCAACGCGTAGCGCACGAGAGAGATATCGGGAGAAAAGGAGAGAAGAGAAACGGCTTTTCCGCAAGAAAAAGAGAGAAATGGATAAGACTGTATGCTCAAACTATAGGGGCATAAGTCTTCTCCCTATTGCCTATAAGATAGTGTCAGGGATATTGTGCGAACGACTAAAGCCAATGGTCAACGAAATAATTGGACCATACCAATGTGGCTTTAGACCTGGCAAGTCCACCATTGACCAGATATTTACCCTGCGGCAAATCCTAGAGAAGACCCAAGAGATGCAGATCGACATATTTCACCTTTTTGTCGATTATAAAGCAGCATTCGACAGTCCCCTCCGATCAAAGGTATTTCACGCAATGTCTGAATTTGGTATCTCCGCAAAGCTCATCCGGCTTTGTAAGATGACTTTAACTGATACTAGGTCCTCAGTTAAAATTGGAAAGAACCTCTCCGAAGAATTTTGTACCAAAAGAGGTTTCAGACAAGGAGACAGCCTTTCGTGTGACCTGTTCAACATTTTGCTGGAAAAGGTAATACGAGATGCAAATGTCAAAAGAAATGGCACAATTTACACCAATAGCCACATGTTACTTGCCTATGCTGATGACATAGACATCATGGGACGATCAGTAAAGGAAGTAACTGATACCTTTAGGAAGGTCGAAGCAGAATCTGCGAAAGTGGGTCTGGCGGTAAACGGCGAAAAGACCAAATTGATGGTGTCGACGCGCAAAGCGTCCATAGAGCTCGGACCAACCGTAGAAGTTGGTACCTACAATTTTGAGGTAGTTAAAGACTTCGTCTACCTCGGCACTGCCATAAACACAACAAACAACATCAGTTGTGAAATAAGAAGAAGAATTGTATTGGCCAACAGATGCTACTATGGATTAAGTAAGCAATTTAAAAACAAAGCCACATCTCGTCAAACAAAAATAACACTATACAAAATGCTGATACTACCCGTGCTAATGTATGGCTCCGAAGCATGGGTACTTGCGCAAGCAGATAAGGCAGTGCTTGGTGTGTTTGAGAGGAAAATTCTTCGAAAGATCTACGGGCCGATTTGCGTTGACGGTGAATATCGACGTCGTATGAACCACGAGCTATATAAGCTATACAAAGACATGCATATAGTTAAACGTATCGAGATGCAACGATTGCGTTGGCTAGGCCATATCATGAGAATGAGCGATGATGAACCCGCTAAAAAGGCGTATGAATGCATGCCACATGGCGGTGCACGCAGAATCGGCAGGCCTAAACTTCGATGGAGCAAACAAGTGGATGAAGAAATGGAAAGGCGCGGTATTCCAAAAAGTCAAGCGAAAAACAGAGAGGAATGGAGATCTTTTCTTAGTTCGGTCTATAGAACAAATGTTCTGTAATGGGCCAACTAAGTAAGTAAGTAGTAAAAATGTGCCTCATCGAAATAATGGTTTTAGACCCAAAGTCGATTTAGCAATTTGAAGTCGATTTAGCAATTCTGTCTGTCCGTCTGTCAAGCTGGCTGGAACGCACGGTAACCTTCGTAATATTTTGTTCAATCTTAAATTAAGATCGAAGATGGGTCATATCGATCCACTTCTTTAAGTAACTCTACCGCAAAAGTTCAAAATTTTCACTAAGATTGTGCGCACCATAACTATCGAAAGCAGTAACCGATTTAGCACATACTTTGTACATCCTAATATTTTTACACAACATAGACCAATATGTTCGAATATGAACTATATACGTCAACTCCTTTGGGTACCTTTCACACAAAATCTCGGAAAAATGCTATTTAAGGTCTGCTTTTGATTTTTCTTGTAGTAACTTGCATACACCTTATAACGACGGTCCAAGCTTATCAGGGGCGGTACAAGTTTTCTTAGAAAAAAACCTGAAAGCTGTAAAAACCCGTATGGCACCATGTGTAGTGGCTGGAGCGCACAATATCTCTCGAACGGATCAGCCGATTCGGTCCAAAACTTAGCTTATGATCGAAAGTGGGCACTACCGGTGCGCTCTTGCAATTCACAGAGGCTGAGGGCATATCTCTGTCGACAAAGCCGACTGATACTTTTTACTTGTTGAGAACATTTGTATACCCTTAGCCTTTGATACGACCAAAAATGTGCCTCATCGAAATAATGGTCTTATACCCCAAGTATGTTTGGACGACATTCGTTTCAGACAATTTTTGGTCGATTAAGCCATGTCCGTCCATCTGTCAGGCTGGAACGCAAGATAACGTTCGTATTTATCAAACCACTCGAAACAAAGTTTTCACATTTTTAACACACTTAGTTTAAGTTCAAAGATGGACCATATCGGGTACCTCTTCTGCAAAAGATCAAAATATTCAAAACAATTGTGTGACTAACTCTCGAAGGGAACAATCAATTTGGTCCAAACTTGGCACATCATATTATTCCTTCCAGATATAGATTGGGTTTGAATATGGACTATATCGGTCCAATCCTTCGGGTACCTTCCACACAAAATTCGGAAAAATTGTAATTTGAAATTTTTTCAGCAGGCTGTTCTTGGGCGCATGTCCATTCTTCCTGAGATGATGGCCTAAAGATCCAAGAAATCCTTATGGCACGAACTAAAATGGCAATTCCGAAAGATAACTCTCGCAAGGAGTTACTGATTGGTCCAAACTTTGCGCATCATATTATTTCATCCAATAATGTATCAGGTTGGAATATGAAGTATATCTGTCCCGCCCTTCGGGTACCTCCCACACTAAACTTGGGAAAAGTACAGCTTGATACCGACAAATTTAGGGCAGAATTTCCGATATGTACCTAAAACCTTCAAAATACCGAAAATCAAGAGGTATGCTTCTTTGGGGATCGGGAAGACGTGGACCTACACTGATAATTCTTTTCTGGAATGTTTTAAAACCCCATGGAAGACGAAATAAAAAATTGCAGTTATTTCGGTTGGATATTAGGAAAATCTAGAGGAACAATTCTATGGAGCCTATATCGAAACGTGTACCTATACCGACGAATTTCAATCGGAAAAGTTTTTACCTACAACATAGACTAAATACCAAATTTCAGCCATTTGGCCATTGGGCCCACAACATTCTAAATACCGAAAATCGGGAGGTACCGTTCTTTGGGGGTTATATTAATATGTGGACTCGTACCGAGAAATTTCTGGGGGAAATTTGTGTACGCCCAGTGAGGACTAGATACCAAATTTCCACAACCTTCAAAATACCGAAAATCGTGAGGTACCCTTCTGTGAGGGCTATATTAAGGCGTGTACATGTAGCGACAAATTTCCAGGGGAAACTTTTATACCCACAATGCAGACTAAATTCCAAATTTGAGCCATTTCGATGGAATATTGAGGCTAAAACTTTCAAAATAACGGAAATCGTGAGGTACGTTCTATGGGGGCTATATGAAGGCGTGGACCTTCGAGGATTTCTGTGTAATGATGAATCTAAAACCTTCTAAATACCGAAAATCGGGTGGTACCGTTCTATGGAAGCTATATCAGAACGAGGACCGATATAGCCCATTTGCAATACCAAACATCCTAGAAGTAACATAAACTTCTATACCAAATTACAAATGTGTATTTTAAAAATTGCGAGCTGTGTCTTGATTTTAACAGACGGACGGAAGGACAGACGGACATGGTTATATCGAGAATTTTACCCTGATCAAGAATATATGTGCTTTAAGTGTCTCCGATGAATATTTCGATGTGATAAAAACGGAATGACAAATTTAATTATAACCCGCTATAATATGGTGGAGGGTATAATTAATTCAAATTACAGCTAACTTGGTCATAGAATGTAGCTTAAAACAATTAATTCTGACATACATAATTCCAAAGATTTGTTGGGAATCATGTCTGCGATGTGTTTGCGTTCATAACATCCAAAAAGTGTTGTTGAACATTTTGTCTTCGTAGCTGGTTATTGTATCTGTCCATTGGTTGAAGCATCAAATCCCAGTCAAAGACCGTCCGACTAACTCATATGTTTACAGGTTTTATAAGGCTGAACCGATTATGATGGAGTAGCCTGTTTTTTCATATTTTTAAGGTAAAGAAGATTTTGCATGCGTACCCGATGTTTGCATTTGTCTTCATATTTTAATGGTTAAAGATTTAATAAGGAAATTTAGCTTGTCTATGCGTAGGCGGTTTCTGTATCTCCAAGGGTTGAAGTCTTAAATCTCAGCCAAAGACTTGTCTTCTAACCCAAATTTCATTCCAACACAAAAATATGAAAATTAACAAAAAGGGCACAAAACTATGTCCGATGCCGTCATGCAAGTTACGGGCGTTACGTCCTACATGAAATGCGGACATTACTCCCAAATTCATTTCGCAGTTATGTCGAACACAAGTATATACTTTAGTATACCCTCAGAATTAAGAATTAAAATTTTGATTTTAAATCACAGTGAATTGCCTGAGATTTCGTCCAAAGCATATGTTGCATACACGTAAACATATACATACATATCCATGTACGTACATGTGTATACGACACGCTTTATGGCAAAAGAACATGTTGCAACAATGTAATCTACATACAATAACCTCTGGAAAAATATCACCATTTCATAAACATCAACACCACCATTGGCTTTGTCTTTGTCCCTAGAAAAAGGAAACAGAAAGCAAAACAATATCCTTCTCGGCAAATATTCTGCAGTGGAGAAAATCTAAGAAACTATGGAACCAATATGGCAGTATGAAACAAAGATATCCTTCTTTAAAAAATGAATTCGTTTTTCAAATACACATCCATTCACACATATGTAATTCTATGTTTCTTCTTTTCCTCCTCCGCCCATAATAATCTTTTTAAATAAACGATTTTTAGTTGCTGTTGTCTTCTTGTCTTTTTGCTTGTCTTCTCCCATTGTAATCTTCATTGCTTGCAGCTTCACTAAAGCCTTTGCTTGTCAGAAAGGATATTTTCTATTTCATCTTTTTCCACTTCGTTTTTTTCTTTCTTGTGATTGCTTTCTTTTGCTTATAAGACATCCAGAGTTGGTCCGAATAAGTGAATGAACAAGCATATGTTTGATTCTGTGATTGTTTTCTGCATGTGCTGTTGTTGTTGTTGCCAAGTAGGATGCAAACGTATGTGTCTCATTTTTAAGCTGGCTAAATTGAATGATAGCAATTTGTTAGCAGAACTGTAAATGCCAGGATAAGCAGTGGAGGAGGCCATGAGCATGAAGTTGATCGCCTTTAGTTGGAGGTGAAAATTGAAATTAATATTATATATTGTGATGTCTTAAAGGCACAATTGTATTAAGGAAGTGGTGGTGTATGCTTATAAAGGACCAGATGATGACATTATGTGTTGTGTGTGAAGAGCATAGGGACATAATAATTTAAATGTGTTGTGGAAAAATTCCTTTTGAATATTTAAAGAATAAAAATTTAATGTGCACATTCTTTTTGAACCAATTAAAAGTTTTATTTCCTTCGGTTTTGGAAATATATGTATGTATATTCATTTTTAGTCCTCGTATTAATTAATATTCCTAAGTATTCGGTTTGTATATTTTATACCTTCTCTGAACTTTTTATTTCGATTTCTTAGATCATATTTTTCGCATATCTAAGCATTTATTCTCACAAATAAAAATTTTTGAAAAAAACTATTGATACAAAACGAAGTAAACGTTATTTATATTTCGGGGTTGCAAATTAGATAAGACTATTACTAGTGAGTTAATCCCCATGGTGACGTGGTGATTGAAAGATACTGATAAGACGGAAACTACGAAAATAGTAAAAGGAACCAGCTACGAGATGTTTTCCTATATTCTACTGCTGGAAGTTCTTCTTAACGCTAAAACTTACAATCTTAACATAATCATAAATATATTGATGACATAGCACTCCTAAACAAACTTTTGGCCGACAGTTTTGTTATCATACAACCAGATTAGTTTTTGCGGATTCAAGCCCTCGGTGGAGGGTTTTTCGATACCAGATTGACCCGGAACCACACAACACACTTGTTCCGGCCAGCGGCCACCACCACACAATACATGCACATGCTTGCATTTGTATTGTTTTTCTGTGTTTGGAGGAGCATATCCCGGAATGCCTCCTACGGGACCACCCTGCCGGGATGCGGGACGGAGTAAAACCCACGATAGATGCGATCAGTTTGTCATATCCTTACCCATCACACTCAACCTTCGGTGAGATGCAATTGATGCTGAGCGTCGGTTCATCTAAGACGTTGTTCTGGACTCGTCCATGCGAGGAACTACGACAGTGCCTATGTTGCGTGAACACGGACCCCAGCGATACACCATTGTCATATGAATACACGACTCCCCAGCACACCGCCAACACCAGACGCACACCCACCAGTTAACACCAGGCGTTGCTTTTCCAATCCCTGAAAATGCATATTTTTGCAATTTAATTGCAATGGACTCCGAGGTAAGGTCGAAGAAATTGTAAATTTCAATAGTCGGAAGAATATCAGGGTCGCGGCTGTGCAGGAAGACAAACTCAACAACAACAGCTCTAATGACCCGTACATGGAATGTATGGGAATAACAGTCAGGTGTGGAACTGCCGAGGTTGAGTTGCTGAACGTATACATCCTGCGATAAAAAGCTGTACTCCAGGTTATAGGCCCAACATTAGCCCGCGTTTGGAAAGACATAAAGGTCTAGTCTTAGGGGACTTTAATGCACATCATTAGTGTCAGATTAATAACTCTACGTTTGCACGGTGAATGAGGACACCCGTACCAGGATTAGCAAAGAGTGTCACAGTTCGCCAGACATAACCATCGAGTCACCTGGTCTGACAAATGACGCCAGCTGGCTACCCGTCGTTTCTCTCGAATTATACTATCTCGCCATAATTGTCTCCATCAACAGACCGCCGATTTAATCACCTCTGAACGTCGCACTTTCATCAATCAAAGGAATGCTGATTGGCCTAGTTTCCGAGAGTTTACTAATCACCACTTCAGATATCTATCCAACCCTTCTGATGTTCGTATAACAGAAAGGACGTTCCGAGACATCATCACTGCTGAAGCCGCTCGTCATACACCTGCTGGTCGATTACCTGAAATGAGACCAAATTTCCCAGCAGAGCCTTGAAGCCTGGAAAGAAGGAAGGTAGTACCTCAGTCACATTTGGCGAATTTACATTGACTGATCTGAAGCGGTGCTTAAGTTATTTTAATCGACAGTTTATAGAGCACAACGGGAGTGAAAGGGCAAAGAGAAGAGTACTACGTCGCATCAGATTTCTTCCTGCAGAGGAGAAACCACCACAATTCACAATGTTGCGAATGTCATCAGGAACGCTAAAACATCCAAAGCGTAGTGCCCTCATGGAATCTCCATGTGTAATCCTGAAACAGCTGCATTAGCCGGGTGTCGAGTATCTCACTAAAGTTCTGAACCTGTCACTAGACACCCTGGAAATGGGCAGGGTGGTCCCGTTACTTGTGATCGAAACGAAGACGGATGAAAGGTTGAACTCCTATTTGATCTTACCACCATTTTCCATGCGAGGAATATACAAATATCCGTCACTGAATCTGCGGCCACTCTGTTCACTACATGGTGAGATGTGCACTGAGTTGAATGTCATGGTCGATATCACCAAAATTCCGAACACCCACTACCCAAAAATTCTAGGGGTCGACGTCATGTTCACTAGGGCTATAACCAAAAAAAAAAAAAAAAAAATACCACACCAGTACCATGTGCGGAATATTGTCCTGATAACGAAAACACTTATTTTAGTTCGATTCGTTGAAAAGAGTTTCCGCACCAACTGTGATTACTAAAGGCCATTTGATATGTTTGCTATTTAAAAATTTAAATTTGCTTTGTTTGAATAAATATTTATAGAAAACAAATACGATTCTCACATGCAAAGTCATTAAAAACAGTCTGTAGCTTCCGCGAATTCGTACAATAAATATAAACGTAAAATTCGCGAGTTTATAAAGAAAAACGAAAAATTGCAATATTGTAAAATGTGCATTAAATGCTCTGAATTATCGCGATTTGATAACAAATTGTTCCAAAATGTTTTGATATTGATTTAAAATTACTTACTTACTTAGCTGACCCATTACAGAACATTTGTTCCATAAACCGAACTAAGAAAATACATACCTCCAATTCTCTCTTTTTATTGCTTCGCTTTCTGGAATACCGCGCCTTGTCATCTCTTCATCCACTTGTTTGCGCCATCTATTCTTTGATGTCGTTGTATAGCAGATACAGCTGGTGGTTCATAGGACGTCGATATTCACCGTTAACGCAGATTGGTCCGTAGATCTTACGAAGAATTTTTCTCTCAAACACGCCAAGCACTGCCATATCTGCTTGCGCAAGTACCCTGGCTTCGAAACCATACATCAGCACGAGTAGTATCAGTGTTTTGTAAAGCGTTATTTTTGTTTGACGAGTTGTGGTTTTGTTTTTGAAGTGCTTACCTAAGCCAAAGTAGCTACTGTTGGCCAATACAATTCTTCTTTTTATTTCACAACTGATGTCGATTGTTGTGTTCACGGCAGTGCCGAGGTATACGAAGTCTTTTACTACCTCAAAATATGGACGCATTACGCGTCGACACCATTGACCGCGTCTTCTCGCCGTTTACCGCCAGACCCACATTAGCAGATTATCCTTCAACCATAATAAAGGTATCGGTTACTTCTTTTACTGATCGTCCCATGATGTCTATATCATCATCATAAGCAAGTAACATGTGGCTATTGGTGTAGATTGTGCCACTTCTTTTGACGTTTGCCTCTCGTATAACCTTTTCTAGCAGTATGTTGAAAAGATCACACGAAAGGCTGTCTTCTTGCCTGGAACCTCTTTTGGTACAAAACTCTTCGGAGAGGTTCTTTCCTATTTTAACTGAAGATCTTGTGTCAGTTAAAGTAATTTTACAAAGCCGAATGACCTTTGCGGTGATACCAAATTCAGACATGGCCTGGAATATCTTTGAACGTAGTGGGCTGTCGAGGGCCGCTTTATAATCAACAAAAAGGTGGTAGGTGTCGATCTGCATCTCTTGGGTCTTCTCCAGGATTTGCCGCAGGGTAAATATCTGGTCAATGGTGGACTTGCCAGGTCTAAAGCCGCATTGGTAAGGTCCTATTGTTTCGTTGGACACGGCCTTTAGTCGTTCGCACAATATCCCTGACACTATCTAGTAGGCGATAGGGAGAAGACTTATGCCCCAATAGTTGAAGCATAAAGTCTTATCTCCTTTCTTATGGACGGGACACAGGATGCTCATGTTCCAATCGTCGGGTACGCGTTCTTCCTGCCAGATGGAGCTAACTAGCTGATGCATACGACTTATCAGAATTTCGGCTCCGGTTTTAAACAGCTCGGCTGGTAGGCCATTAACTCCTGCTGCCTTATTATTCTCAGCCGGTTTATTGCTGTCTTTACCTCATCTTGGACGGGTGGTATACATTCAATACCATCTTCTGGGATTGGAACTGTGGTATCTTCGTCGACTTCGCTACTATTGGATACCAACAGTTTGGAAAAATGCTCTTTCCATATCCTTAGCACACTATCTGTATCAGTTACCAGATTATCTTGCTGGTCTCTACAGTAGGATGTGCCAGTTCCAAAACCATCAGTTTGATGTTTCACCCTTTGGTAGAATTTTTGGACTTCATTCTGTCTCCTGTACATCTCGATTTGTTCACACTCCCGCTGTGGAAAAGACGTTTCTCCTCTCTCCTTTTCTTCCCATACCTCTCTCGTGCGCTACGCGTTGCTACTGATTGTAAAGTAGCCCTATATGCCGCATTTTTCTCTTCGGTAGCAGCACGACACTCCTGGTCATACCATGGATTCCTTAGGTTAGGTTAGGTTCAGGATGCGTAGCTGCCATGTTGGCAGCTACTCCACTCGGAGATCTTGAGGTCCATTGTGATCATCCAAACTATTGAATTATGTGTGTTGTAGATGTGAAAGATGTTGTAGTGATATGTGATTTGGGCTATTTGATTGTAGACGATGTAGACGATTGCCAAACTTTAACGGTTTTCTCAGCGTAGAGCTTACTGAGTTTGTTGAGGAAGAAGCAGAGAGGTGGCTTGACATTATCCTCTACCGTGAGGTCCGAGGATTGGGATCCCCTTCTAGCCAATTCATCAACTATCTCATTTCCCTCAACATTGCAATGCCCTGGAACCCAACAAAACCTAACAACTATGTTACATGTTTTTAAGAGAGACCTGCATCTTTGAACTATCCTGGATTTAATATTGTATGACCCTAACGCTTTTAGAGCAGCCTGACTGTCCACATAGACAGTGACTGCCTTATCTATAAGGTTCGTCATTCCCACTATTAATTCCAAGGCTTTCAAAACCGCATAAACTTCTGCCTGAAAAACACTACAATTGTCATTAAGCTTATATGAGCTCCTGATGTCTAATTCTTCGCAAAACACAACAGATCCCGTGCCTTGCTCCATCTTCGACCCATCGGTGAAGATCGACAGACTATCGGGAAGTGGTCTTCCTCGTGCCCACTCACTCCTGTCGGGGATTAATACTTCAGCTGTGTCAAAGTCCAGGCTTGATGAGATGTAGTCAGTCTCATCTCCCCTGGCTCTTAGTCCAATCTGGCTACATATCCGCTGTAGAACACTAGCATGTCCAAGATGTGAACCACGCCACAGATTTAGCTCTTTAAGCCTCAGGGCAGATCGTGAAGCTCGATACTGTACAAGAATGTCCATAGGTTGGACATTCAGTATGGCATTCAATGCGGCCTGAGGGGTGCTTCTTGCTGCTCCAGTAACGAGTACTGACGCAGCTCTTTGCACAGTAGATAATTTGGATAGATTGGAATTATTGCCTAGGGCGTGCCACCAAACGAGACAACCATAGGTCAGAATGGGACTGACCACTGTCCTATACAGCCAATGTATTACATGTGGTCTGAGGCCCCAGCTCTTGCCTATGGAGTTCTTACAGGAATAAAGCGCGATTAAACCCCTCTTGGTGCGCTCCTCCGTGTTCCTATTCCATCTTAGACGATGGTCCAGAATCACTCCTAGGTATTTCGCCTCCGTAGAGAGATCCAGCCGCACTCCATCCAGCGTTGGCGGCACAAATTCGGCAATATTTCTTTTTCTTGTGAATAGTACCAGCTCAGTCTTCGCAGGGTTCACCCCAAGACCATTGTGGTGAGCCCAGCGAGAGAGCTTAACCAGCGCACCCTGCATCAGTTCCGACAGCGTCGACAAGAATTTTCCACTGATTAGAAGGACAACGTCGTCAGCGTATGCTACAACTTTAGTCCCTAGTCTATCAAACTCTTTGAGTATCCCATTCACCACTAGAAGCCACAGCAGTGGAGATAAGACTCCACCTTGTGGGGTGACCCTAGTGACTGACTTCCTTACGGAACTCTCTCCAATACTGGAATTGATCAGTCTGCTTTCCAGCATTCTGTCAATCCAGTTGATTAGGATAGAGGGGACACTCAGAAACTCTAGAGAAGAATGAATGGATTCAAGCTTCACATTATTGAACGCTCCCTCTATGTCTAGAAAAGCGGCCAATGTGTGATCCGAGTTATCCATATTTTTCTCTATATAACTTACTACCTCATGTAGCGCTGTTTCTGTCGATTTCCCTTTCATATAAGCATGCTGAGAGCTGCTTATAAGGTCACAATTTATGTACGATCTGATCTCCAAGTCAAGCAGCCTTTCTAAAGTTTTTAATAGAAAGGAGGAAAGACTTATCGGTCTGTAGTCCTTCGGCAACGCGTGGCTTGGCTTCCCAGCCTTGGGGATATAAGTCACTGTTACCCTTTCCACAGTGTCGGTACGTGCGACAGCAATAGACAAGCCCTAAAAATAACCTTCAGTATAGTGATCAATATCGGCGGTGCGTTCTGAAGCATCGCCGGAATGACACCATCTGGGCCAGGAGATTTGTAGGGTTGAAAAGTGCTGATTGCCCAAGAGATCCTTGAGTCACTTATCAACCTATCGACGAAGAACCTCTCATCGGGTGTATAGGTTCTGTTCGTTTCCGAGCTCGGATACGAAATAGCGTCCTTGCATCCCGGGAAATGAGTCTCTGCCAATAGGTCAAGAGTCTCTAGAGCAGAGTTCGTCCACGTGCCATCATTTCGTTTGATGCTCCCAATAGGTTTGGGGTCCTTTGAGATTACCTTACGAAATCTTGCCGCCTCGTTTACTCCCTCTATCGACTCACTAAAGTTAATCCAGGAGCTTCTCTTAGCTTTCCTGACCTCACTTTTGTACTTATTGAAACTGTTCCTATACAGATCCCAATCCGTACTAAGTTTGGTCCTGTTCGCTTTATTATATGCTCTCCAGCTAACCTTCCTGAGGTTAGCTAGATCTTTGTTCCACCAGACAGGCTGTGTTCTCCTACCTGGATAAGTTAATGGGCATGTCTTTTCATAGCAATCCCTGAGGACATTTGTGAGATCTTCAACCCTTCTGTCCACTTCCCTCTCTGTGTGAGGTCCAGATATTTCACACAGTCTTGAAGAGGCCATGGAGCTGAATTTCTCCCAATTAGTTCTCCTAGGATTTCTATGAGGTTGTTGCCGTTTACATGTACTCGGGACTCAAAAGTGTATCGTCCTATGGTCCGAAAAGGAACATTCCTCCGATACTCTCCAGTCCGTTATGGAAGTATCCTCCATATTTGTAAGGGTGAGGTCTATTACCTCCTCCCTTACCCTATTCTGGAAGGTGACCGTATCTCCCCTATTACACACTCGTAAATTATTAATTAAAATAAAATCGAATATGGACTCACCTCTCGTATTAGTGTCACTGCTACCCCAGTGGAAGTGATGGGCATTTGCATCGCAGCCCATTATTAGATTACAACTGCCCGAGATCTCATCCACTAGCTTGCGCACCAATCGACTAGGTGGGTCAGGTACCTCGTACGGCATGTAGACCGAGGCTAACACCAAGGTCCTTCCGGAGCCTACTTCCAGCCTCACTACCGCCGTGTCACCATCACTGTAATTATAGAGATGAATAGGGTTTAAACTTTTCTTCACTATAATACAAGATCTTACCTTCTCCCCATTCGATGAATTGAACAGGGAGTACCGCCCATCGTTTAGTCCAGAAACCCTATTTTTGTAGAGAAAGGGTTCCTGGACCAAAGCGATGTCAATTACCGAATTTGTAAGGGAGAGAAGGAGTTCTGCAGCCGCCGCCTTGCAGTGATGCAGATTGATCTGCACCACGCGAAGGCCCTGCTGCCCGAACTCCTTACTGGGGCTGCGAGAAGCGGAACCGAAGCCAACCCAACCCGAAGTCCAGCTCTCCCTTACAATTCTTAATGAACTCTGCACTTGCACTGTCCATGGTGAACTTCATCACCGTGCCTCCGCCTTCTGGATAGGATCTCACCAATTACCAGCTGTCGGTCTGGATGGGCCTGTTTTGCTTCCTGATCAGCTTCAACACCTGTGCCACATCCGAAGCAGGAGGTGGCACCCATGTTGTAGCCGCTACTCTTGATGGGATCTCGGCGATGGGAATCGCAGCCAGCCTGCATCCGTCCCACAGAGCGTCAGATCTATTTACTGTTTGGGTGAGGAAATCACGCGATTCCTCATCCTTGCAGTTGATAACTTTGACGCCCTTGTATACGGATGCCCTGCCAAAGCCGGTCTTCCTTTCATCCACATCATCGGAAGTAATGACCTTCCTCAGAAGACCCTCTACCAGCAACCAGTGATCGTCACTGATCCTACCTTCAGGGTCAGTTCTATCAATGATTGCCACCAGAAAGTCATCTGGGGCCGTCATACATGCAGGCCTGTGTGGCTCATATGGCTTCTCTCCAGCAGGTTTAGGAAGTTTTTGGCCCGGGCTGCCTTTACAGGCCCTCCCTGGTTGAGCTTCCTTAACCGTCTGTCGAGCGGCCATTTTTGCGTACGAGGCCGGTCGATTATCGGACTGGCGACCACCCAGCCTCTTAGCATCTGGATGCGGATCCTCAGAAGACCTCACTCTCTTCATACATGATTGTAGCGAAGAAGTATTCTTCTGACCGCTAGCCAGCTTTGAGGTTGAAGGGCCGTCAGTCCCATCAATCACCCGTCCTCCAGCACAGCCGATATTACCTTTCGGGCCAGTTTTGTTGTTCCCCGAGGGGCTGGGTTTGTTCCTCGTCACTGATACAGCAGATGCCTGTTTAACAGGCTTCCGCAAATCAGCGGCCTTAGAACATTTCCCGCCCATGTTTTCCCCAGCAGCTTTTGTGGAATTCACCGGCGGGGCTGTTACAGTGGCTGATGTGGCAACTCCTCCCGTGACTTCCCAATTCGCTTCTCCGACTTCGAGGACCGTGTCGGTGGGGCCAGTGAGGTCCGGGTGTCTTCCCCTACCGCAGTCACCTTAGGTGTCCGCAAAGGGTTCAAACAGGCCGGCACTACTGGATTTTGTACTATGGCTGGTTCCGGGGAAGTCAACCCAGTCATTGGGCTGGCGGCTACCTCCGGAACCGGCCTCGGAATCCGGTCGATTGGAAGTGGAAGCTTCTCAAAGTGAGAGTATTTCCTTTCAATACGCCTCAAAAAGCGGAGCTTCAACCTTATCTCCCGGAATTCCGCCTGGGAGACCTCACCTGGAGACTTGTCTACAAATCTAGAGCAGTAGTTAATTGCTCCTTTGTAACCATGCTTGTCCTTTCTTTCCCGGGCCTTACTACTCTTGATGGATGGGGAGGTGAGAGAATTTCCATTCTCCTCATCCAAAACCTCATCCACCAAGGCGTCCTGCCTGGGAAGACTGGGTCTATCGGTCGCGACCGACGTATCATCCCCTGACGGAGTTACTCCCTTCCCATCCGGTTTTGTGCTCCCAGAAGCAACCGAGGGGGACATCTCCTTGTCTCTCTGAGATGGGATGACCGTAGTATCCTTCTCGTCATCAGACAGGGGGATGTCCTCCCAGTTGCTTATGGGAGAACTTTCCCGACTCAGGTGAAGGGACGCACTTTCCCTCAGGAGATCGAGCAATTCCCTGCCCTGCGAGTTTATTGAGTCGCTAACTCTGTCCAGGGTCGGTGTGGAACAGTCGTCCCCGCTCAAATTTAGGTTAATTGCACTAGGTGCAGCAGTGTCCATAGTCATAGCAGGGGTCGTTTGTTTGTTTTTTGTTTGTTTAATTTTGTATCATCCATAGAAAGATTTTTTTTGACTGGGGGAACTGAGTACAATCATGGCATAGCCCTCCACTACCATGATTGCGGCTTGACAACTAAGCCTGCTACTCGTTGAGGCGCCCAGGTATCAACGAGGCTCCGTTATAATACAGTCGGTACCCTGACTACAAACCTGAAAACACCGATGGGCACGTGGTCGCTTAACACCCCGATGTTAGGGGATCTCGAATTATTTTGGTAGGAGATCAGTTACCAAATATATGTCACTCACCCCAAAAATACAGTGTGTTGTGTAGGTCTTCGACAAGGAGTGGATAACCTTTGGTCAGTCACAACCCCCCAGTTCAGCACTCAAAGAAATTGAATGAGCAGATTGTGGCGTCAAGCCCCCGCATCGCGCCAAGATTGTTATCCCCGGCGGGGGAACCTCCTTGGTGGAGGTCTCTGGTATCCAAGTACTGATTTTGCAGCTGTTTGCATGGAGTGGGCAATGTTTTGCCATTGTGGCTATCTGTTGTGATTGCAGCTTATCGATGTCCAACTTCCGTGTTGTGTCTGATTGATTTTAAATTTATTAAACTATTAATAAGCTATTATGAAAAACGTATATGTCATCTATATATATAAAACAGAAATTTGTTTGTGTGAATGAAAATAGACTAAAAATTTAGATTTTGTATGCAAATATCTTTAGAACTGTTACAAAGACAATCTCCAAATTTTGTATGTATGACGGAATTAGATGCAGAAATAAATTTACCAAATTATATTCAAATCAGTTCATCTACTTTCATCCGATTTCCTTATTTTATGCACAAAACACGCTATTAATGTCCAATTTCATTAAAATTTTGAATGTGTGACGAAACTTGGTCTAAAATATATGTACCAAATTGTATCGAAATCGGTTGAGATTTGATTATAGCTCTCATATATATTTTCGGCCGATTTCCGGTATTTGATGCACCAAACACGCTATATATGCTCAATTTCGCTGAAATTTGGAATGCGTGACGGAATTTGTTCTAGAAATAAATGGGACAAATTATATCGAAATTGGTTCAGATTTGAATATAGCTCCCATATGTATATATTTCCGACTGATTTCCTGTATCTTATGCACCAAACACGCCATGTATGTCCAATTTCAATGATATTTGATATGTGTAACGGAATTTGGTCTACAAATAAATGTGCCAAATTATATTGAGATCGGTTTATAGCTCCCAAATATATTTTCGGTCGATTTCATGTTTTTGTTACGTATGTCCAATTTCAATTTTTAAGTACTCAATAGAAGTCATCATTATATACACAAGTACTAATATTTGGGAATGAATTGACCAGGGCTACAGCTATGAAATATCATATCTTTGAGAGATTTCTTATGAGGGATATTTTATTATGATATATCTAAGGCATTATTGGATTAAAAATTTTAAATACAAGTGTAACTTAAGGTATCACAATAGGTTAATATGTATATGACTTGGAAAAAATAAGTCCCATGTAAAAAAATTACAACTATCCTCAAATTTAAGGTTCTCAAAACTGGTTTTATTCTTAATTTAATTCAATTAGGTAGATCTAAATCCAATCTGTCGAATTTAAGAGAAATTAATAGTGTAAGACTATATAACCTACGTAGGAATACTTATAGTCGAAAAATCTTTAGGAGGAGTGTTACCTCCTGAAACATACAAAAATACCATAGTAGCTCCATAATAGCCCTGAATGCGTAGAGAACGCCTTCATATAGTCTATATTTAAACGTAAAAAGATTAAAAAGTTCATATAATTATATCATTCCATTATATTTTATTTTAGTCTGGGTAGCGAAGTGCAACGGGTTCAGCTATTATACATAAAAGTGGGAGTTATTCTAAGAGTAATTTAAGATATAACAATATGTTAATATGTATATGACCTGGAAAAAATAAGTCCCCTGTACATATAAAAGAAATTAAAACTATTCTCAAACTTAAGGTTTCAAACCTGGTTCTATTCTTAAATTAATTCAGTTACTCCAATCTGTAGAAATAAAGAGAAATTAATAGTGTAAGATTATAAGGCTTTAGAAGGAGTGTTAACCACTGAAACATACAAAACTACCATAGTAGCTCCATGACAGCCTCCTATATTTATACGTTAAAATATAAAAAAAGTTAATGTAATTATAGCATTCCATTATATTTTATCTTAGTCGGTGCAGCGAAGCGCACCGGGTTTAGCTAGTACTTATTAAAAAATAACTTACAAAGCTAGGATATTGTAATATCGGGAAGTGTTGCTCTACATAAAGGATATTAACATAATTTGTTTGAAAAATCGTGCGATGGCTAAAAGTATTTAAATTTTTTTTTTTTTTTTTTTTTTTTTGAAAAAAATTGTTGAAATTAAATTGTTGTTTTAATTTCCTTAAAAAAGTCAATAGGATGAGAAAACGAAACATTTTAAGTGTCATTTTACTCCATTTTGCCTATAGTTTAAGACGTATAGAGTCCGGTTCATTTGTAACGAAATTTTTTTTTGAAAAATTTCCGACGACACAAGAATGTTAAATATTCACGTTGTCATTGGAGAGGATGAATCTCAGTGAGAGTTTATCTCTAGTGCGGCAGAAGTTGTATAAGTCTAGCATAACTCTGATCGCAAGTACCCAGAACTGGTTATTCGGCAATGTTGATTGGAGTTTCATAAATTGTTCCTATTGTAATGATTCTGAATATACAGAGCTGCAGAAGTTCTTCAAAATCTTCAGTGCGAAGCAATTGACCAATAAGTCATGAGTAAGAAATAAATGCAGAGATTTTGTGCAACCCGTCCCAGGTTTTAGGCATCTCCTACCGAAGACCCCATCGATGATCTTCTATTCTATAGAAAACTCGCTAGGTGTTGCTCTATTCCACAGAAGACGTCTGCGGTAGTCTTCTATTCTATCCACGAAATTGAGAAATACTTAAATATTTAATTTAGCACAAGTAAAAAGTCGTTAAATTCGGCCGGACCGAACTTTTATATCCTCCACCATAAAATATTCTTAACTAAAAAGGAATAATTAGTTCAATACCTAAATTATCTAATCTAAAAACCAAACCAGGTAGTAACTTTATATGGGGGTTATATCAAAGTGTGGACCTATATCGACAATTTTACCTATCATAACCTATATTGACAATTTTATTCATATGATTTTCATAACTTCGATGCCTAACAAACCTAAAAGGTTATTGCGGCACCCGCGGCTAAAAAAATTCGACATCGCTTTGCACCCATTGAGTTATAACTAGACATCGGATTTTGCATATTTGCATATTTTTTATTAATAAAGATACGAAAATTCTGATTGGACCAAAATTCGTTTTGAAGAAAACTGAATGCAATGACAGGCTCATATTTTTTATTTTTTTGCATATTTTGCATATGCACAAAATATGCAAAAAATATGCAAAATATGCAAAAAATATGCAAAATATGCAAAAAATATGCAAAATATGCAAGTAATTTTTTTGACAAAAATCATCAAATTAAACTTGGAAAGTCATCAAAAAGTGTTCTAAATTAGGTTTATTGCCGTTAAACGTCGATTTCTTAGCAGATTATCATGTTATTAATTATTATTCCGCCACAGCAATAAATCTGGAATAAAAGACTTAGAAAATTTCCTATAACACAGCCTTCTTGTTACGACATAAGTTGCTTTCTAATACAACTTTGTTCAAAAACTCAATCAGAAATGTCAAAATGTACGTATCCAAATATGTTGATAGTTTCTGCTCGGTCAAAATTGTCTGACAGAATAACAAATGAGCTAGAAATTAAGACTAAGAAAATATTGAATATTACATAAAATCTTTCATATTTTATTAAAAACATATAAAAAATATATACGGTGCCACCATGAATATTTCCCTCTGAATTTTACACACGGAAAATAAATTTAAAAAGTAAAATTCTTTTAAAATCAATATTTGTTAAAACTTGAAAACTACTAGATTCGCTTCATTATGTCGTAATCTAGTCGAATCGACAAAAATATTCCCTTTTTGGGCATAAATACGGAAATAAAAAATTGTGAAATTGGGGAAAGGAAACAAATTCTGCACGGAATTTTTATTCATGATTGCACTGATAACTATATTTTAATGCCCTAAGGGTATTATGTCTTAGTGAATGAGTTTGCAACATGCACAATGAAACGAAATAGACCCACAGTTCCTTTTGATGATCTGCATAGAATCGCACTTATCCATCTCGCCATGTCTTTTTGAAAACAAAGCACAGGTCACATTTATAGACCACTTCGCATAAAAATTGGGGATTTTTTGGCCCTAGAGCGATCCCTATTTTGATAAGAATCGATTCAGGTTTAGATATTGCTCCCATATATACAGTACTTTCGCGATAGTCTCTACACCACAGGTTTCGGCAGTGTCCGAATTATCAAATTGTCTGGATTAACGAATTGTAAGGAAAATAAATTATTTTATATGATTAAAACACTCGTGGAAGTTATATAATAATACTTTTTTAAATTGTAAATGCTAACAACGAACTCTTAAATAAAAGTGCTCTACGTGTAAAAAATAGTGAGATTTTTCTACTCGACAATCCGGAAAAAAATGAAAAAGCCAATCAGATTGTGAAAGTAGTGCTAGAAATATGGCGTTTTTAAAGTTTACATCAGGATGTAAGCAAACCTAGAGACAGATGTGGAATTTCATCGTTTTGTAAATTAATATTCCTTGAAATCTTTGCCTTTTAGGTGTATAGTGCATTTGGCAACTTTAATGACAATATTGCGGCGAATATTTTTCTTAATATATTTATTTATATCCTATACAACAAGAATAATGTGTCATGAAAGGTTTGTCCTTGTACTCGATAATTTTTACTAAATGTTGCTAAAACAATTTTTTTACCAACTTCTCCATTAAACAACTGTCAAAATTCGAAGCATTGGTAATAATTAGTACAAATTATCGAGTACACGGACAGGTATAAATTAAACAATTGTGTATACAAAAGGGTTATGATTTTTCGACTATGTTATCAAAATTTTTTTCCGATTAGAAACTATAACCATATTTGGACACGTTGATTTTGACATTTCTGATTGAGTTTTTGACATTTTTCCATTATCTATCTACATTTGTATAGGAAGCAAATTATGTTGTAATAGGAATGCTGGGTTATTTGACATTTTCTCACCTTGTGAAAACTGATTTAAGTCTTGTTAGTCCAGATTTATTGCTGTGGCGGAATATCTGGAGAGTCTCAATAACATAAACTATGTTAAACGTCAAAAAACTTAATTTAGAATGCTTTTTTGATGATTTTCCAAATTTAATTGACCATTTTGTGTCAAAAAAACACTTGCATATTTAGCATATTTTTTGCATATTTTGCATATTTTTTGCATATATTTTGCATATTTTTTGCATATATTTTGCATATTTTTTGCATATTTTTGATATGACCCCAAATATCGAAAAATTGACCCTCAAAACGCCTAGATCCAAAATTTGAGTCCAATCGGATAAGAAATAAAAAACATGCTAAAATCCGATGTCTAGTTATAACCAGCCTAATGTTACAAATTAATACAAAGAAAATATCGAATTTTACTTTTCATATAATATTGTTGACCTTTGATCAGTATCTTCTTCTTCTATTTGTTTGGCTTGAGGTCATAAATAAAAAACAGATAAATTTTTGTTTTTTATTGTTTGTTTATTTTTCCAATATTTCGACTATCTTCGATAGTCATCATCAGGGAAATATCTTTAAAAACACATAATTATTTTTATAAAAATATAAAACAATTGTTAGAATTAATATTTACGTTGTTGTTTCTTATTTTATGATTCTAACACCTTCTTCCATCCTCTTCTGTTGACAAGAATTTTCCAACTAACTTTTCTTGTGCTTTTCAATGACGTTTCTGTATATTTGAGCACAGTGCTCGGTGTCTGTCTTATAATTCATTCGATGGTTGGTTGGGACATTTACAATATGTAGCATTTCTAGCATGTATCTACGTCTGTAATTATTTTCTTGTGCTAGAATGTCTACATCGTCAAAATTGGGTGTGTGTCCTTCTTGTATGCAGTGAGCAGCAAGGGCTGTCTTTTGCTCTAAGGACTTGTTTCTAGCTTTTTGGTCGGACTTATGAGCGCTAAGTCTTGTTTTTAGTTTTGATTTTGTTGTTCCAACGTATGTCTTTTGACATACGTTGGACCCGTCACCATTGCATTTAATCTTATATACGAGGTTTGATTTATCCTCATGAGGTATTTTAGATTTTGTTCGGCTGAAAAAATTGTTGTTAGTATTGCTGCTCTTAAATGCTAGTTGGTATTTTTCCCTGTTGTACAGATTGGAGGAAGAAAATCTCTCTGAAAACCCAGGTATGTAAGTTGCTCTCTTGTAAATCTTTTCAGTGTTTTGTGCAACTTGAGATGGTTTATTTAGTTCTGTGTGTTTTAACAATTCGTTGATCGTGTGGTTTGGGAAATCGTTCATTTTTAGAATAGATCTTATTTTGATTTTGTTTTTTGAGTGGAATGTATCATCGCTGATTTTCAATACTCTTTGTATAAAATTTGTAGCTGTGTTAATTTTAATTCTACGTGGATGCTTGGAGTGATAATTTATAATTCTCCCGGAGGATGTGGGCTTTTGATACCAATCCATTAGCAGTATATTACTTTGCCTGTGTATTATACAGTCCAGGTATGGTAATTTGTTTTCTGATTCGCATTCCATAGTAAATCTGATTTGTTTGTTGAACATGTTTAATGTCATTAGGGTGTTTTCAACTTCTTCTTTCTTAATAACACAAAATATGTCATCGACATATTTTGTTAGCATTCTAGGTTTTATAGTGAGTTTGTTCATTGTGTCATCCAAGAGTTTTTCCATAATAATATCAGCAATTATGGGCGATATGGGTGACCCCATAGGCATACCTTTTAATTGCTCAAATACCTTTTCTTTGTATTTTACATAAAACGTTTGATAGTTTTTCATATTTGAAATGTTTGCAAAGTTTAATATCAAAGATGTCAATATACTAAGATAGGAAAAGTCAATTGTGAAAAATTAATTGTAGGTGGAGTTAACCTCTGTTGTTACGATATCATAACAATATTCTGTTAAACGAAAACTGTTACTCATTGGAATTTTGACAAGAAAAACATTAAAACTCAAGTTTGACGGCATTCGCTTTTGATTTTTTCATTGAACAAACAATAAAAAAAGAAAAGAAAAAATTGAATGGGGATGAATGGGAATCAAAAGCGATTGACATTGCTGTTATCAATTCCAGTAAGTTGTTTAGCCATCTGTAACCAAAATGTGGAACTATTATCACATGTTTTTGGAAAATGTATTTGTTCGAGTCTTTATTTCTCTACGTCTTTGTTAATAATAAAAAAATGGTATTACAATACCAAATTTTTAAATCCTACACCATACTGTCGTAAGAGGTCTTAATAACATAATAATCTGCTATTTAGAACACTTTGAAGATTTTTTGATGATTTTTCCAACTTAAATTGACAATTTTACGACTTTTATGACGATTTTCGACAAAAAACTGTTTGCATATTTTGCATATTTTTTGGCATATATTTTGCATATTTTTTGCATATTTTTGCATGTTTTCGATATGACCCCAAATATTGAAAAATGTACCCTTAAAACGCCTAGATCCAAAATTTGAGTCCAATCGGATAAGAAATAAAAAACATGCAAAAATCCGATGTCTACTTATCACTAAAGGGGTGCCTTGCCCGCTTATCTTGCTTGCTTGTGATAAAAGAATTAACCAGTAAGGAAAGGATCCAAGTCGGGCGGGGCCGACCGTATGATACCCTACACCACTATGAATATGTAAAATATAAATTGGAGCTATATCCAGATCTTAACCGATTTTGATATAATTTGGCACTTTTATTTCCAGACCGAATTCAATCACACATTCCAAATATCATTGAAATCGGACTTATATATCGTGTTTGGAGCAGCAAATACGCGAAATCGGCCGAAAATATATATGGGTGCTATATCCAAATCTGAACCGATTTCGATATAATTTGGCACATTTATTTCTAGACTGAATTCAGTCACACATTCCAAATTTCATCAAAATCGGAAATATATAGCGTGTTTGGTACAGAAAATACGTGAAATCGGCCGAAAATATATATGGGAGTTATATTCAAATCTGAACCGATTTCTATATAATTTGGCACACTTATTTCTAGACCGAATTCAGTCAAACATTCCAAATTTCATCATAATCGGACGTATATAGCGTGTTTGGTGCTGCAAATACGTGAAATCGGGCGAACATATATATGGGAGCTATATCTGAACCGATTTCGATATAATTTGGCACATTTATTTCTAGATCGAATTCATTCACAAATTCCAAATTTCATCGAAATCGGACATATATAGCGTGTGTGGTGCACAATATACGTGCAATCGGTCGAAAATATATATGGGAGCTATATCCAAATCCGAACCGATTTCTATATAATTTGGCACACTTATTTGTAGACCGAATTCAGTCAAACACTCAAAACTTCATCAAAATTGGACGTATATAGCGTGTTTGGTGCAGCAAATACGTGAAATCTGGCGAAAATATATATGGGAGCTATATCCAAATCTGAACCGATTTTCACCAAAAGCAATAGCGTTCTTTCTATGGCTAAAAAAGTTGTAGTCCCCAATTTTCAGCTGAATCGGACAAAAAATGCGACCTGTACGTTGCGAACAAAAATACATGGACAGACGGACGGACATGCATAAAAAGACTCAGAAAGTGATTATATGTATATCCCCAAATGGAACTATGGGTCTATTTCGTTTCCTTTTGTATGTTACATACAAATGCACAAAGACATAATACCCCTTACCACAGGGTGGTGTAGGGTATAAAAAGCCATATCTTTATGAATAAACATCAAATGCCGTCGTAACCCAACTTAGGTTTTTATGGAAAGAAAATTTTACCACGCCCACTTTTTTCAATTTTCAATTTATTTTTGGAGCCTAAATACCCGACTATTCCCTGTTGTTTTAAATACCAAAACATGGGATATGTCCATAATTATTTTTGGAATAAACGTTTTTTGGTCGCTAGGAACCCTAAATGTCAAATTATAG
Source organism: Musca autumnalis (assembly GCF_047663935.1). Lineage (NCBI taxonomy): Eukaryota > Metazoa > Arthropoda > Insecta > Diptera > Muscidae > Musca > Musca autumnalis. The sequence continues at coordinate 86,978,479 of NW_027412088.1, forward strand.
CTAATTCGGTCTGCAAGTGTGACTAAAAACGTCAAAATACTCACGCTCATCATCGAACTTGACCTGCCTGCAAACAAAAGGCCCATCTTCCCAAAATTTCAGTGTTTATCTCCATTTTTGTGGATGCTAGAGTGATTACAACAGACGGACGGACGGACATACATAGATGGACTCCTACTATGGTGTAGGGTAAAAAAACTTTGAGGTCCTTGTGATAATGTCAACAAAAATAATTAAATGGAACCTATGCTTTCACAAATTTATAAAATGGGAGGGACAAAGCAAAAACAACACGATTTTGACGGACTAATCCGATTTGCATTGTGTTTCTAATTTTCTGAATATTTAAGTCATGTGAAACTTCTGTACAATTGATTTTGTACTATATAACTTTCCAAAGGAGGAGACACACAAGCTATTGGCATTCAGACTAAATTTATTTCTGAAAAAAAAAAAAACAAATTTAAATACTGAAAGTGGACACCCCACTCATCATGCGTGTACAGATTTTGTTTGCATAGATCGGGGTCCACACTTTCATATGACAGAAATTTCAGATTTTACCTTCGGTATATCACTTACAAAACTTTTCTAAAGATGTAGTCGAATGTCTGCTTTAATTATTAACAAATAATTACTTACCCTTTCACAGCAATATTTAGCTGACTAACGCGTCTGAACTTTGATTTTTAGTGTTGCTTATTAATAATTCATTTGTTTTGTGTTCTTTTCGTATTTGTATTGTCACTTGTCTTTCTGCGAAAATCTCATTAAATCAGTAATTTATCTTCTTCACGAATAAAAGCCATTAACAACGATTTGGCAAATTTCTTTTTAACTAATTAGCCAAAAATTCTTGTTGGCAACTATACTAGACGAAAACTTCAAACTACCACACACAAACTGAAAAACAGATAGCTATTTAGAAATGTTCTTCAATGAAAATCTAAAGGATAATAACTCTCGGGCAAAAAGTTCAATGGATTGATTTATGAAAATCTAATGATTCAGCATAAATTATAGACAACATGTTGTGGACTGAATGCAAATACACAACGTGGCAATGTAAACAACTTCCAGGAAAAGCAAAATATATCAGACAAAAATATTGTAACGAATGAATAGTTTATAATTAGTCACGGTAATGTTGCAAAGCATGCTATCCATCCTGTTAAAATAATATCTTGAGGTCAAAGAACTAGCTTCTTCCTTTGTCTGCTCTATACTTTCTTATCTAGGTCAATTATGAGTTTAAAGGACTCATAGCCCTCTAAATGGTTATTAATATTTAATTGGAATGAAAAGAGGAAACTAATCGAACATCAATTACCCTGTCATCATTGGTTATTTCTACTTGGCCATCATATGAAAGGAAGTAAGTGACCATTTGGTCATGTGTTTCTTACAATATCCTCATGCGAATACTCCGGACATTCTAACTGACACAGCATAGCCACAAGGAGTGGTTGGTGGTGAGTAAATGTTAATGCATACCTTTAGGCGGTCAATGGGTTCATGAGAAACTTGTGTGTGTGTTCCTGAATTTCTTTTAGTTTGTAGAAATTTATGCTTATCAGCACTATAACCTGTATACTTTGAGAAAAGGGGGAAATATTTTGCAAGCGGTTTCGAGTATTTGTTATGAATATTTTCTGTTCTTTGTTTGGAGGGTGATTTTTTCCCTAATGGCAAATGTTTGCGGTTTCTTGATATGATTGGTATTTGAGGTTTAACAACCAAAACAGAAGAAACAAAACACAATTCTTTAAATATCATTCCTTTTGTAATACAAATCTCATTTATTATCTTTTATTTTTATCGATGTTGTTTATGGTTTTATAAAGAGAGGGTGGTGGTCCGAAACTAACCCTTTTTTGATGTTATGTCCTTTCAAAGGATTTTGGGTTGTTTACTTTTATAGAAATTTAACTTGTATCATATTACGTTATCACTTGTAGAAATACATACATATATGTATGTATAAATATGTCTATGAAAAATATGTATATTGACACTTATCATTTTGATATTATCCTTCAACAAAAAAAGGAAAGTGATAGAACTACATATATTTTAATTTATTTTAAGAGGGTTTAAGGTGAAGTTTATCAAAAATGCTAAGTATGGGTTAAAGATACCAAGGTACGGCTATGTTCGGTTTAAGCATGACAATTCTGGATTTGTGTATGTTGGATTTGTTGGCTGACTGACCTCCCTTTGGTGTCATCTGCGGAGCTAGCTAGTTACTCATGTTTGTCAGCTATTAAAGACTCTTAAAAAATATGTTATATTATGGTGCGGTAATTTCTTCTGTTTGCAGCCATGTCAGAGCCTTGGCACGGAGAAGCTGACATTTTGGCCTGATTTGGCAGAAGGCTGCCAGAGATAGAATCGATGATAGGGATCCCCCAGACTTTCTTGCAATCCAAAACTTCCGCATACTTGACCTAAGTGATTTAGGAGCCCCTTGACTATTGACGTATTGCTGATCAGTTTTGTAAGTTTTTGAACATTCCGGCTTAGAAGACAATTCAATTTTCGTTCAACTTATATGAGAGCGCTAGATACCTGCTCCAGTTCATGCTTAGATAACAGAGCCATTGGTATAAATCTCTATACCAACTAAAAGTGTTTACAGCTCCCCAGGTCCTGGCCTCACTGTGAGGTATGTGTACATTTATTGGCTCGAAGTTCATTTGTGGTGATTAGACTGGTTTTAACTCAAAGGGAAAATCGAAATCGGATTTTTTATGTGGCATCCCACCTAAAATGTTTAGTTTTGTTAAATGTTTAGTTTAGTGATGGTAACACGTGTCACTGGGGTCTCAATGTTCCCATAGTAGTTTGTGTGGGACCAAAAGTGAATTCTCACGAAATTGTTCTAAACGCCACATTTATTGTCCAATCGAATAGAAAATTTTACCAGTTCTATTCTGTGGCTCACCTTCACCTTTGACCCCATACAAATTACTATGGAAATTTTGTGGCCCCAGAGGCCCGGGTAAACATATTGCGATTGTGCTTAAATTTTGACAATAATAAAATCTAACAAAACTAAACACTTTAGGGGTGCCGCGTAAAAAATCCGACACCGATTTTTTAAGACTACCCTAGTAGTGATGTATAATCACTGATTTCCTACGAGCTAAGTTGTAGATCTATTCGCCGAACAGTGGTTCAGAATCGTTTTTTCCCCGGTCAAAACTCTGTAACTTTTGAACGGATAGAGATATTTTCATATTTCTGATCCACAGAAAACACTTTCAGCTTTCCTATGCATCAACAAGTAAAACGGCGTTAAATTCGACCCGGCCGAACTTTTTATACCCTCCACCACAAGTTGTATTGAAGTAAAATTGAACAATTACTTTCCTTTGGTTTATGCAGAAGACTAAATACCAAATTTCAGCCATTTCGGGGGGGTACGCTCTTATGGGGCAATATGAAGGCGTAGACCTATATATACATAACAAGTGAACCAAGGCTATAGTCGGGGCGGGGCCAACTATGTGATACCCTACACCACTACCCCTGTTCATAAGCTTTTGACTAATAAAATTCAAAATATTAAAATTGAGATAGCTTAGCGCCTTTGCTCTGAATGTCTTCATTAACACAGGTCAATTTTTTTGAAACGCATTTAAGTGTATCGACGCTACAACCCAAATAAAAAATGGAAAAGTGGGATGTATGCCAACCATCAATAGGCTTCTTTCTCTGTTAGACCCCCATCAACCCCCAAAATTTCGTGAGGATCCGATCAAAATTTCGTAGTGTGATTGCACAAAAATGGAAAAAGGGATGCATTATCTCTGTTGTTTGACCACCTATGACAACCTATTTCACATCGTTGTTAAGGTGATATTTTCTACTTTCCTTGCCAGGTTTTGCTTTCGATACACCTCCTACAGAAGGGAGATATTAACTTTGAAATAAAACGTTGGCCTTTTTTCCAAATATTTTTTTTTTGTCACATTCCGACCCCTGAATAATATCCGACCATTATCAAAAATCAAAAGGTTTTTCCTCTGTGGGACCCTCAATAACACCCAAAATTTCGTGACGACCCAATTAAAATGTATCGTGATTTCCAAAAAAGTGGAAAAATGAGATGTATTACCGACTATTGCGATATCTCCGTTATTTGGATACCTACGCCAACCTGCTTTACATCATTGTAATGATGGGATTTTCTACTTTCATAGTCAGACTTTGCTTTTGAAAGGTCCCCAACCAAAGCTGTGATATTCGTCATTATAATTAAAATCGCAAAAATGAAAATTTGGGTTTTATTAGCGGCTTTTTCGATATCTCTGTTGTTTGACCACTTATGACAACCCATTTCACATCGTTGCAAAAGTGATATTTTCTACTTTCATTAGCAGGTTTTGCTTTTGATATACCCCTTTTAGAAGCGGAGATATTTGCTTTGAAATAAAACGTTGACTTTTTCTCCAAATAAGTTTTTTGCCCATTCCGACCCCAGATTATTATCCGACCATCACCAAAATCAATAGGCTTTTTTCTCTGTAGGATCCCCATTAGCCCCCAAAATTTCGTGACGATCCGATCAAAATTGCGACCTGTAGCGTGATTACAAAAAAATGAAAAAGTGGGATGTATTGCCGATTATTGTGATATCTCTGTTATGTTGCCACCTACGCCAACCTACTTTGCATCACTGTAAAGATGGGATTTTCTACTTTCACAGTCAGACTTTGTTTTTGGAAGATCCCCAACCGAAGCTGTGATATTCGTCATTATTATTAAAATCGCAAAAATAAAAAGTTGGGTTCTATTAGCGGCTATTGCGATATATTCGTTGTTTGATCACCTACGAGAACCTACTTTACATCATTAGAAAGGCGATATTTTCTACTTTCATGGCCAGGTTCGCTTTTGGTATACTTCATATTGAAGCTGAGATATTCGCTTAGGAAGAAAACGTTATCTTTTTCTCCAAATAAGTTTTTTGCCCATTACGACCCCTAAATATTATCCGACCATCACCAAAATCAATAGGCTTCTTCCCCTCTGGGACCCCCATCAACACCCAAAATTTCGTGACGATCCGATCAAAATTGAGACCTGTAGCGTGATTACAAGGTTTAGATGGACAGACGGACAGACGGACAGACGGACGGACGGACGGACTGACACACATAGCCAGATCGACTCAGCTCGTCGAGACATTAATTTTGGTATATATAAGAATGGGTCTACGACCATTATTTCGATGCGTTACAAACTTTTTGGCCAAAACCAACTTATAATACCCTCCCCACATAGTGGTGTAGGGTATAAAAATTGCGAACTGTATTTTGATTTCAACAGACAGACTGACGGATAAACTGGCAGACGGACATAGTTATATCGACTTAGAATTTTACCCTGATTAAGAATATATATACTTTATAGGGTCTCCGATGAATATTTCGATGTGTTACAAACGGAATGACAAATTTAATTATACCCTCCACATTATGGTGGATGGTATAAAAATTAACTAATTCGGTCCAGTAGTTGCAGAGGAATTCAAGTTTTCTCATATTTTGCATTATAATATGAGTGTTTTTGTGTTATTCAAAAGTTTAAATTAAACAAGTAAAAAAGAGTCAGTCGGTTTTGCCGACATATATATCAAGAAAAATGTCTAAAATTCTCTTTTCCATTTCAAAAAAATATTTTGATACTACATCAATGATTTTTGGTACATAGATTAAAAAAATCAGCATTCCAAATCTGTTTTCGTTACTAACTTTGATCGTTGCGCGCAAAAGATATGACCGTTTTAATTATGATAATTAGAAAAAATTCTAAAAAAAATCGCGGCTTAATATAGTTAGCTGTTAGATTCTATTATCGTTAACTGAATTCGTACCCTTTGCGATGATGCAAAAAATAATCGCAAAGTCTCAATGGATTCGCGAAAAATCAAACTTGTTAAATAATTTCTCGTATTTACAAACATATTTTTGAAACAATAGCGCTCATAGTTACGAAAAATATATAAAAAAATTATAACAGCATCCAGACATTTTGAGGAATAAAATGAAACCTAAGTTGTGAAGGTTGGAGCTATAGTATTCATGTTATTTGCAAAAAAAACGAAGAAAATATTACGAAAAAAATTAAGTCATATTATTCTAATTTTATTTTTTTATGGTTTTATAGGAAAAGTTAGAGAAAAAATGTTTGAGTTCTTCGGCATTTTCGTCAAAATTTCACGCAATAATGATGATATTCCGTTGTAACAAATTTTTCGCTTATAGTTTTCCTATTGGATAATATTATTAGAACCTTATATTAAATCACATGGAATTCCAATTGTGGCATAACGTTAAAATAATGTTATATTGAATATTACAACATTTGAGACGCATATAAACCACGTAATTATGAAAATGACATGATGCGCATCCGATTTTCCAACACAGCGAATCCCTTTTATTTGATGTACAGTTTGTCAAATTCTATTTGGCGGCCACGATGTAGCATCTGCTGCATTTAAGGGTGCAAAATACGGTAAAATGGTCATAATTTCCGCGAAGTTCATTTACATTTTATGCGCATCCGATTTCAATAATCACCATTAAAAAATACATCCTTCTATGCCGTTTCAATGCGATCCATCAAGAACCGTGGATGTAGCATCGCACTTAATTTTTAGAAAAAATCTATTATATCTCTGGATTAGCGATAGTTTTGAAATATCTGTTTTCATGTAGTTTAAACACGCGTATCGATCTATTTATTTAAGTAGAACTGACACATCCAAAACGCGTTTTAATATGCGATATTTTCAAAATAATTTTTTGCAAATTTTCGAAATTTGAGGGGTATCATATCCGCCGATCTAGTGGGTGGATTTTTACGCGTCGTGGCTTGTTAGATTCAGAACGTAAAAAAACTAAATTTACGCGGGTTTCCACGGAAATCGAATGACGTTTGTAAATTTTAAACCAAAAAAATAGGTTTTTGAGAAAAATTTACGCACAAAAATTTCGTGTTTAGGCGCAGATTACTGTGATCCTGTTAGGGCTACACCCTCATATTATACATTAAAAAATGCGAAATCGCGAGTAATACAATCCAATAATAAGCTTTTAGGGAAATCCAGCTGCGCGTCCCGATTAGAGCAAAAATTCAAAAAACCCCATTTTTCAGGTTTCAAAATGACAGCATCCGATTGAGGTAGATACAGTGGATATATTAAAAAATCATACATTAGACACTTCAACTCTGAAGTGTGCTCTTTAACTTCTCCTGTGAGCATTAAGCTCTACATTGTGTTGTAAAACCACTAATTGGAAAATAACATAATGAAACTCGTTTATTTCAACGATTTTTTCCGATTTTTTTACATTAGTACGACCACAGCTTCCGCTCAAATTATTATTTTAAGAAACCCCTCGGTGAATCGGGCTAAAACAGTTTATTTTGCCGAAATGCGGTCAAAAGTTATGGTATAGTAAAACTGATCGCGAGTTACAATGCCCCATACCTTAGTTTCAACATAAGTTAATTTTCTACAAAAAGCTTGATATACCCTCAGCCAATATGAAGTGAAACTTTCACCTACGGACAGATCGAATATATTTAAGGTCTCTTCAGAATTTTGTGGCCCTCTTTCGACATTTGAACTTGCCGACAAAAATGTGGATTAGGAATTAACTGCACTAAGACACAAATGTTGAACCTTTGTGACGGAAGTACCTTAGGGAGGACCGATATGGGCCATTTTAGAAGTTAAACTAAATTTTGACACAATATTAGGAGATCCAAAGTTTGGACCAAATTGGTTGCTCCATTCAAGTGATATCGTCCTAGCATTTAACTGACGTTTTTTAAATTATTGGGGAGAAGTACCTGAAGTTGTGGGCCGGTATTGCCTATGAAACTAAGTTTGGATATACTATGACGAAGACCAAATGTTGGACCAAATCGGTTGAACAGATCGAGAGTTATCGTGCTCTCCGACTGCCACATATGGTGACATAGGGGTTTTTTACACCTTTCGGGCTGTTTTCCCAAAAAATATGGACTTGCCCCTGAAAAAACTTTTACCGTCGTAATGGAGGAAGCGAATGCAAATCGCTTCAAAAAAAAATCAAAGTGATTCGAGAGCAGGTCTTAAAGTGAACTTATCCGAAATTTTGTGTGAGAGGTACCAGAAGGAGTAGACAAATATAGTCCATATTCGAACCTGATCTATATCTGGTAGATATATTAGGATGTGCAAAGTCGGTCACTCCCTTCAAGAGTTATTGTGCGCACAATTTTTCCGAACATTTTTGAAGTTTGGTTGGGGAGGTACCTGAAGGAGTGGACCGATATAGCCCATCTTCGAATTTAAACAATGTTTTGATAAAATATTACGATGACCAAATTTTGGACCGAATCGAGAGATCCTTTCGAGAGTTATCTTGCCCTCCAACCACTACACAAGGTGTCATAGGGGCCTTTTGCACCTTTCCGGCCATTTTCTCAGGAAGTGTGGACTTGCCCCTGATGAAACTTGTACCGTCGTGTGGAGGACAGTGAATACAAGTTTCTAAAACAAAAATCAAAGCGATTCGAGAGCAGGTCCTAAACTGAACTTATCCCAAATTTTGTGTGGGAGGTACCCGAAGGAGTGGAACGATTGAGTCCATATTGGAATTCATCTAAGTCCGGTAGACATTTCACGATTTGCAAAGTATGGACCAAATCGGTTACTGCCTTCAAGAGTTATTGTACGTACAAATTTTCCGAACATTTTCGAACTTTTGTGGGGGAGGTACCGGAATGAGTGGACCGATATAGCTCATCTTCGAACTTAAACTAAGTTTGGACAAAAAATTACTTACTTACTTACTTAGCTGGCCCATTACAGAACATTTGTTCTATAGGCCGAACTAAGAAGAGATCTCCATTCCTCTCTATTTGTTGCTTTGCTCTCAGGAATACCGCGCCTTGTCATCTCATCATCCACTTGTTTGCGCCATCTATTCCTTGGCCTGCCAATTCTGCGTGCACCGCCATGTGGCATGTATTCATACGCCTTTTTAGTGGGTTCATCATCGCTCATTCTTTTGATATGGCCTAGCCAACGCAATCGCTGCATCTCGATACGTTTAACAATATTGATGTCGTATAGCAGATACAGCTCGTGGTTCATGCGACGTCGATATTCACCGTCAACGCAGATTGGTCCGTAGATCTTTCGAAGAATTTTTCTCTCAAACACACCAAGCACTGCCATGTCTGCTTGCGCAAGTACCCAGGCTTCGGAGCCATACATCAGCACGGGTAGTATCAGTGTTTTGTAGAGCGTTATTTTTGTTTGACGAGATGTGGCTTTGTTTTTAAACTGCTTACTTAATCCAAAGTAGCATCTGTTGGCCAATACAATTCTTCTTTTTATTTCACAACTGATGTCGTTTGTTGTGTTGACGGAGGTGCCGAGGTAGACGAAGTCTTTTACTACCTCAATATTATAGGAACCAACTTCCACAGTCGGTCCGAGCTCAATGGACGCATTGCGCGTCGACACCATCAACTTGGTCTTCTCACCGTTTACCGCCAGACCCACTTTAGCAGATTCTCCTTCGACTTTTATAAAGGTATCAGTTACTTCTTTTACTGATCGACCCATGATGTCTATATCATCAGCATAAGCAAGTAACATGTGACTATTGGTGTAGATTGTGCCACTTCTTTTGACGTTTGCCTCTCGTATAACCTTTTCTAGCAGGATGTTGAAGAGGTCACACGAAAGGCTGTCTCCTTGTCTGAAACCTCTTTTGGTACCAAACTCTTCGGAGAGGTTATTTCCTATTTTAACTGAGGACCTCGTGTCAGTTAAAGTCATTTTACAAAGCCGGATGAGCTTTGCGGGAATACCAAATTCAGACATGGCTTGGAATACCTTTGAGCGCAGCGGACTGTCGAAGGCTGCTTTATAATCGACAAAAAGGTGGTAGGTGTCGATCTGCATCTCTTGGGTCTTCTCCAGGATTTGCCGCAGGGTAAATATCTGGTCAATGGTGGACTTGCCAGGTCTAAAGCCGCATTGGTATGGTCCAATAATATCGTTGACCATTGGCTTTAGTCGTTCGCACAATATCCCTGACACGATCTTGTAGGCAATAGGGAGTAGACTTATGCCCCTATAGTTAGAGCATACAGTCTTATCTCCCTTCTTGTGGACGGGGCACAGGATAATCAGGTTCCAATCGTCGGGTACTCGTTCTTCCTGCCAGATGGTGCTAACTAGCTGATGAATACACCTTATCAGCGTGTCGCCTCCGGTTTTGAACAGCTCGGCTGGTAAGCCATCGGCCCCTGCTGCCTTATTATTCTTCAGCCGATTTATTGCTGTCTTTACCTCATCTTGGCTGGGCGGTATACATTCAATACCATCTTCTGGGATTGGGACTGTGGTATCTTCGTCGTCTTCGCTGCTATTGGATACCAACAGATTTGAAAAATGTTCTTTCCATATCCTGAGTACACTATCTGTATCAGTTACCAAATTACCTTGCTGGTCTCTACAGGAGGATGTGCCTGTACCAAAGCCATCAGTTTGATGCTTGACTCTTTGGTAGAATTTTCGGACTTCATTCTGGCTCCTGTACATCTCGATTTTTTCACACTCCCGCTTTTCCATCTCTCTCTTTTTCCTGCGGAAAAGACGTTTCTCCTCTCTCCTTTTCTCCCTGTATCTCTCTCGTGGGCTACGCGTTGCTACGGATTGTAAAGTAGCCTTATATGCCGCATTTTTCTCTTCGGTGGCAGCACGACACTCCTCATCATACCATGGATTCCTTGGTGGAGGTCTCTGGTATCCAAGTATGGATTTTGCGGCTGTTTGCATGGAGTGGGCAATGCTTTGCCATTGCGCTGATATGTTATCGGGATGAGGAGGGCTTTGATTAAGCAATTGGGCTAGTTGAGTGGAATATGCTGTGGCTATCTGTTGTGATTGCAGCTTACCGATGTCTAACTTTCGTGTTGTGTCTGTTCGTACTTTGTTTGCTACGTTTAAGCGGGTGCGTACCTTTGCTGCAACAAGGTAGTGGTCCGAATCAATGTTTGCGCCTCGGAACGATCGTACATCCAACACGCTCGATGAATGTCTTCCATCTATCACAACATGATCAATTTGGTTTCTTGTTTTCTGATCTGGAGACAGCCAGGTGCCCTTATGAATATCGAGATGATTAAATCTGGTACTGCTAACTACCATGTTTTTTGCAGCTGCAAAGTCTATCAGCCTCATACCATTGTCAGATGTTTCACTGTGGAGACTGAATTTCCCGACTGTTGGGCCAAAGATATTCTCCTTTCCAATTTTGGCATTAAAATCGCCTAGAATGATTTTAATGTCATGGGCAGGGCAACGGTCATATGTTTCTTCTAAGCGCTCGTAAAATATATCTTTGGTCTGTTCATCCTTTTCTTCAGTGGGAGCATGAGCGCAAATAAAGCTGATGTTGAAGAATTTAGCTTTTATTCGAATTGCAGCAAGTCTTTCATTCACTGGAGTGAAGCTGGATACAAGAAGTTTTAGTCTCCGACTAACTACGAATCCACAACCAAACTCATGCTTTACGTCATGGCAGCTATAATACAGTGCGTCACCTTTAGGTGTTGTTGTGACGCCTTTCCCAATCCATCGTATTTCCTGTATGGCAGTAATATCGGTCTTGTACTTTTCAAGTACGTCTGCCAATGCGAAGACTGCACCTTCTCTATAAAGAGTGCGAACATTCCAGGTGCAGATTCGCAGATCATGGTCCTTAAAACGTTTGCGGGGTTCGTCAACTTTAGAGGGGTTTGTTTTTCTTTTCTTTCGTTTTTTCATAGTAGGCTGTTTTTTCTAGGGGAGGGTTACTAACCCGACGCCCAAACCCAAGTTTTTAACGTTCTTATGGGTGAACGCGCGGCACATGTTAGCTCACTACCTTTAACGGGTGTTAAAGGCAGTTCCCCAGGTGACACCACGGGGAGGTCAGTGTCCACTTGGGATGAAAGAGGGACCAAGATAAATCCTGGGCTTTGCCATGTTAAAACCGGTCAGGACCGTTCCTTGGTATCTTCCATCCCCTACGTCACCCTGGACAAAAAATTACGAAGCCAAATTTTGGATCGAATCTATTGATCCGTTCGAGAGTTATCGTGCGCTCCAGCCAGCCAGACAGGCAGACAGACGGACGGACATTGCTCAATCGACTCAAAAATTGTCTGAAACACATTTCGTCCAAACATACTTGGGGTCTAAAACCATTATTTCGATGAGGCACATTTTGCCCGTATGAAAGTGTATATACCCTCGTTAGCATAAATGCTGATGGTATAAAAAAAAAACATTAAATTAAAAAATTTAATTTCTACAAAAATTAAAAAAAATACTCTTTGGGTTTTCAAAAAAATCATATATTTAAAACAAAAGTAAAGGTACAAAATTATATATGGGCTGAAAGAGGCGTATTTCACTAAAATTTAGTACCTGAGGGAAAATAAAATAGCTCTCTTCGTGCAAACGCTACGGTAATTTATTAAAATGGTTCTTGAAGACAACACCTACCTACCTAACCAAAAAGCAATGAATACAATATCTGTTATAGTTTCCGAGAAATAGCTTTTGCTTACTCCAGAAATGTTCAAAAATGACGAATTTTCAAAATTGAGAAAAAATAGCCGTCCACGCCCACACCTTGCAATATTTTAACCTATTTTTTGTTTCCTTAGCTTCAATATGTTTACTTTCGAATCCCATATAGAAATTAACATGCGGTGACGACAGAAAAATGAGGTTGGTGAGGGAAACCGATTTCTGAACCACTGCGCGCCGTATTTTAGCAGCGTGATTATATTCGCCATAAATTAAGCTCTTTGAGACGAAGTGCAGTCTTGGACAGCAGTTCCTGAACTACAAGATCCAGTGGATGGAGATCAAGCATTCCACCACACCAGGGCTCTATAGACAAGAATATGGCGACCTGTGGTCTCAGTCCCCAGCTCTTGCCAACGGAATTATTGCAGGTATACATAACTATTAGACAGGGCACGTTCCCCGACATATATTTTACAGGTCAATTGGTTTAAGAGCTGCTCTCAAAACGGTTTGATGTTTGTTGTAGCAAATTGAATTCGCCGCCCCCATCACGACGGCACAAGTTTTTTGAGGGGCAAGTCCATACTTCCAGATAAAATGGCCCGAAAGGTGTAAAAAAGCGTGTAGGGGCTGGAGCGCACTATAAATTTTGAACGGTTCAGCCGATTCGGGCCAAAATTTGTAATATTTTGTTCGAACTTCGAAAATAGTCCATATAGGTTTCTTCTTAAAGTACCTCCCTCACAAAAGTTGAACTTTTTTAATAAAATATCTACTAGGGTTTTGTCCTGTCAGATCCAGTTCGGATTTTATGGCCTCATCTAAAACGGGCTAAATCTACACTTTTTTGCATTTATCAGTCCTTTATATCAGAAACGAATAGGAATTTGGCCTTGCTGCCTTTAGCAATATTGTAGTCCTAAACTAGTAGAACTTATCTTTTTTTTAGGGCATCAAAATCTATAAAATATAGGAAATTTTACATAATTGCTGAAATTCTGGTCAGTATCGGCTAAGCTAATGGGAGTTGAACCAAGTAACCTTTGCAAAAATCTTCCCAATAAAGTTCTCAGCAATTCTTTGGAACATTCTGAAACTCTAAAATACTTACTTCATGTTGTTTCAGCGGTATTTTGCATCATATGTTTTACAACACGTATTTCAAACATAGTTCACACCAACAGTTTATTCTCGCATTTCGGATTTCACTACATTACTGACATTTTTATTAAATCGTCGTTAAACAAGTAAAAAAAGTATCAGTCGGCTTGGCCGACAGAGATATACCCTCAGCCTGTGTATATTGAAACAATTTTTTCCCATAAAACGTAGGTATTTAGAGGGTTTTAAAAATTTTGAACGCATGAACCGACAAATATGTTGATTAGATTAAAGAGCAGAAGTTTTGCGGGAGAATTACTTAAAAGAATGGATCGACATTGACCATTATTGAAGTCGATCTCCAGCCACTACATACGTTGCCATAGGGGGGTTTTACTCCCTTTGGGCTGTCTGCTTAAGAAGTGTGGTTTTGCCCATGAAAAAACTTTTACCATCATTAATTGAGGCAGCGAATGCAAGTTGCTTCAACAAAAATAAAAGTGATTCGATAGCAGGTCTTAAAGTGAACTTATCCGAAATTTTTTTGGGTGGTACTGGATGAAGTGGACATATATAGTCCATATTTGGACCTGATCTATATCTCGTAGATAAATTAAGATGTGTTAAGTATGGACCAATTCGGCCACTCCCTTCAACAGTTACCGTACGAATAATTTTTCCGAACATTTTTGAAATTTTGTGGGGGAGGTACCTGAAGGAGTGGACCGATATGGCTTATCTTCGAACTTAAACTATGTTTGGACAAAATATTACTAAGGCCAAAATTTGGACCCAATCAGCAGATCCGTTGGAGAGTTATCTTGCGCTCCAACCACCCCACACGGTGTCATAGGGGTTTTGTGAAACTTTCAAGCTATTTTCTCAGGAAGTTTGGACTTGCCCCTGCTGAAACTTGTACCGTCGTAAGGGGGGGGCAGTGAATACAAGTTGCTAAAACAAAAACCAAAGCGATTCGAGAGCAGGTCCTAAACTGAACTTATCCGAAATTTTGTGTGGGAGGTACCCGAAGGAGTAGACCTATTGAGTCCATATTGGAACCTCATCTAAGTCTGGTACATATTTGACGATGAGCAAAGTATGAACCAAATCGGTTACCCCCTTAAAGAGTTATCGTGAGCACAAATTTTCCGAACTTTTTCGAACTTTTGTGGGGGAGGTACCGGAAAGAGTGGACCGATATAGCCCATCTTCGAACTTAAACTAAGTTTGGGCAAAATATTACGAAAGCCAAAATTTGAACCGAATCGGTTCATCGGTTCGAGAGTTATCGTGCGCTCCAGCCAGCAGGACAGACATACAGACAGACGGACGGACATGGTTAGATCGACTCCAAATTGTCTGAAACACATACTTGGGGTCTAAAACCATTATTTCGATGAGGCACATTTTCATCGTATCAAAATGTATATACCCTCCTTAGCCTAAAGGCTGAGGGTATAAAAATGTGCTGAAAACAAAGGCATAGAGGCATTTTAACACAATGACATGTTCTGAAGTTGTTGTGTATTACTTTCCAGGGAATATTTTTTCAAAAGAAAATATCCAGAAAAAATTAACGGTTTTGGAGATACGGTGCAAAATGTAAAAAAATTGTGGAATTTTTGCATATATTTTAAAATTTGAGGCAATAAATGTAGTTTTTCGAGTTTATTATTTCTCCAACTATTTTATTCTTGTCCTTATCTACAAATTTGCTTCAGAGGTCAGAAGAAGTTTCGCATTGGTTTCAGCGATATAGTCCCGAATTTCTTTAAAAACTCAATATTTAACCATGTTTAGATGGGGCCATAAAATCCGAGCTGGATCTGACAACGACAAAACCCAACTAGGGTTTCTTGTCGTTTGGGTCTGTACTTTCAAAAAATCCTCAGCTCAAATTGTTTGCACAAGATCACCTTAAAAATGTTGCACAGTGCTATTAGACATGGCACGTTCTTTGACACATTAATAGCGGTGGGCATATATTTTTATACATTTTTAATGCTTTATATGCAAAATTAAGATAAAACAAATAATTACACAGTAAAATTCGAAAATAGCGAACATCGGTTATAAGAAACTACGTTTATAGCGAACAAAGTTTTGTGAATTTTTTACAATTTGTTAGCATTTTCAGGTCCTCTTTTAAGTACAAGCGGATAGCGACGAATTTAAGCACTATTTCAAATATTTCAACATATGATATTTAAAAGTAAGCTTTAATAAGAATTTTACAGGCGAACACGTTTATAACGGACGCCGGATATAACGAACAAATTTTCTTTTCCCAATCCCCTTTTCTCATTTGACCTATTTTATCAGTTCCAACCCAATGAACGCCGTTAAAAAAAACAACAACGGTTACAATAAACTAAAGTACTGATCCGCAAAAAAAATATAAACATTAATATGTATAAAATATTGATTATCGAAAAGATCTTTATAAATGTTATTTTTTAAAAGGACCAAATAAACCACGCAATCATGATCCCTAGTTACAACATATTACGGCTATAATTAAAAAAATTTGGTTTTAAAAATATTCAGGCTTAATCCCATAGTCGTTGTTTTAATATTTTATTAAAACAACTTTAATTTATTAGTGGGAAAAATTGGCAATGCTTACCAAGGGGTAAGGCAGGCAAGACTATAGTTTCGGATCTCGCCACAGTTGCTCATCAGTTCCCTTGTTTCTTGTTTTTCAACAAGAAACTCTTTATACCCAAGTGTCAATAGCTCGCTCTCATAGATACGTGTCCAAAGAAACGCTCTGATCGAGATTTTCTTTGGCTCTACCTAACTCGAACAACTTCACTTGCAAACAGGCTTAGAGTATATCCCTGCTGCTTTGCAGTGATACAGATTGATCTGCAGGATGCGAAGCGGTTGTTGCCTTCTTCTGCCTTGGTGTTAGTCGCAATCTTATCCAACCCTGACCTAAATGAAATTTGCTAACATGTCTTTAGATATTCTTGCGCCCGAGAGTCTATTGACACACTGAGAGTCTGGAGGTTGGTATAATGCCTACCGAGTTTTGCCAGTATACGCTGACAATACCTTTCTAGAGGGAATCCCCTTTTTACTCGCATCCGCCAGTTGGCACGTTCCTAGAGTTCGCCGAGCCTAACAAGGGATTCCAAGAGGACAGCGTTACCGAACTGTGTATGTTTGCCCGGATCCCCATCGCCCGATAACACAATGTATCCTAAACAAGCAACCATCGGTTATCACTGAATTTCCCATCAGGGTCAGCTTTATCAAAAACCGACTCGGTTCGTCTGGAGTCATTGGCCTTTTTCTGCTCTTTTCTGCGCTGCAATCCGTGAGAAGAAATCCGGATTAATTGTTCTCAAAGTACATATCCTTGACTCCCCTCTAGAGGGCAGCATTTCCGGCATTTCCGAGATCACAATGTATTGCAGTTGGTTCTCGATAAGTAGCAATCTATTATGGCTGATTTTCCATCAGTGTCAGCTTTATTTATAACCACCTCCTGAAGTTCTTTTGGAGCCATTGATCCTTTGGTGCTCTTTTCAGCGCTACTATATGTGGGAAGTAGTCCGGAAGACACCCTGTGACATTGGTTAGCTTGTGAGTATACTTATCGGCTCTCAGTATTTTGAGAGCAGGCCGTTTTGGTAGAGGGTTTGGAATCCAGATTCTGGTTGGGTCTCTTGACCATCGGATGTGGTTCCTTCGCTGACCTAATTCTCTTCACCTTACCCTTTGGTGGGGAAGGGTTGGTATTGGTTGAAACCACACGTCCAGGCATAGAGGTCGGTGATGAGTCAAACTCTCCAGCCTTTTGTTTTTATACCCTTCACCATAATATGGAGGGTATAATTAAATTTGTCATTCCTATAAAGCATATATATTCCTGATTAGGGTAAAATGATAAGTTGATATAACCATGTCCGTCTGTCTATCCGTCAGTCTGTTGAAATCAAGATACCGCTCGCAATTTTTAAGATAGAGCTTTCTAATTTGGTATAGAAGTTCCTATTACTCCTAGGATGTTTGGTATTGTAAATGGGCTATATCGGTCCACGTTTTGATATAGACCCCATAGAACGGTAGCACCCGATTTTCGTCGGGGGTATAAAACTTTCTCCCAGAAATTGGTCGGTGTAGGTCCACGCGTTCATATAGCCCCCATAGAACGGTACCTCCCGATTTTCGGTGGCCACAGCAACCCACCGAAATGGCTGAAATTTGTTATTTAGTTTATTATTAGTGGTAAAAGCCCTTCTGACTGAAATTCGTCGGTATAGATCCACGTTACGATATAGCCCCCATGGAACGATACCTCCCGATTTTCGTAATTCTGAAAGTGGTGACGTCAATTTCCCCCCAAAAAACTGAAAATTGTAGTTTAGTCTTTCATGGGGTTATAAATATTCCAGAAGAGAAATATCAGTATAGGTCCGCGGGTTCTTATATCCCCCATAGAAGCGTACCTCTTGCTTTTCGGTATTTTGAAGGTTTTACAGAAATATCAAAAGGTTGGTATTAAGTCTTCTTTGAGTCTAAAAACTTTCCTCCTGAACTTAGTAGCATTTATGCTAACGAGGGTATATCACCAATATTTTTGAAAATTTAACATAGCTGAAGCCAAGGTTTACATTTTTAGAACACGCGACTAGTGATTGTATATTATACAAATTAAATACTTTTGGATAAAATGAAATGTTTTTGGACGTGGCAAAAAATATTGGCCTTAAAAGATAATTTGCGTGGAAGCTGTGGCTATATTTATGTTAAACAAGTGAGCAAAGGCTATAGTCGGGACGGGGCCGACCATGTGATACCCTACACCACTACCCCTGTGCATAAACTTTTCACTGGTAAACATTTCTTTTAGGGAATATAATCCGACTACCACCAAAAATAATATGTCTCTTTCTCTCTGGGACCCCCATAAGCAACCAAAATTTCGTGACCATCCGATTAAAATTACGACCTGTAGCTTGATTGCAAAAAATGGAAGAATTGGATGCATTACCGACTATTGTGGTATCTCCCTTGTTTGACCACCTTCGCCAATGTAAAGGTAATATTTTCTTCTTCCATTGACAGGCTTTGCCGTTGGAATACCCCTACTAGAAGCCGATATATTCACAAAGAATAAAACTTTGAATTTGTCTCCAAATGAGTTTTCCCCATTCCGACCCCTACATATTATCCGACTATCACCAAAATCAATAGGCTTCTTCCTCTGTGGGGCCCCCATCTATCGCCAAAAATTTCGTCAATATCCGATCAAAAGTCCAACTTGTAGCGTGTAACGACCCACCCTACCTGGTCCTGTTTCCGAAGGACGTGGCTACCTTCTCGCCCCAGCCGTGCTCAGTCATGGGCGGGTTGTTTTCCTCGGATAATAGCATTCGGGTCCGCTTACATAAAGTAAAATTCAAAATAAGGTAGCTCTTTTTAGGGGAGTATTTCCCCAGAAATAAATGAAGTTGGGGAAGAGTAAGAAAAGGAGTAAGAGGAGTGACGTAAGAAAAGACGTGGCCTAAGGTATCAGTCAGCCACTAGCGGTTCCACCGCCCACCCAACCATTCTAAAGAAGTTCATAACTCTTTAGACCCATTTATAGAAATTCCCTTATGAATTCCCTTTCATCTTTCGTGCGAAAAAAAGGCGAATTAGTTTAGTTAAAATTCATAATCAATTATATTTTTAACAATAAAAACAAGTGAACCAAGGCTATAGTCGGGGCGGGGCCGACTATGTGATACCCTACACCACTACCCCTGTTATAAGCTTTTGACTAATAAAATTCAAAATATTAAAATTGGGATAGCTTAGCGCCTTTGCTCTGAATGTCTTCATTAACACAGGTCAATTTTTTTGAAACGCATTTAAGTGTATCGACGCTACAACCCAAATAAAAAATGGAAAAGTGGGATGTATGCCAACCATCAATAGGCTTCTTTCTCTGTTAGACCCCCATCAACCCCCAAAATTTCGTGAGGATCCGATCAAAATTTCGTAGTGTGATTGCACAAAAATGGAAAAAGGGATGCATTATCTCTGTTGTTTGACCACCTATGACAACCTATTTCACATCGTTGTTAAGGTGATATTTTCTACTTTCCTTGCCAGGTTTTGCTTTCGATACACCTCCTACAGAAGGGAGATATTAACTTTGAAATAAAACGTTGGTCTTTTTTCCAAATATTTTTTTTTGTCACATTCCGACCCCTGAATAATATCCGACCATTATCAAAAATCAAAAGGTTTTTCCTCTGTGGGACCCTCAATAACACCCAAAATTTCGTGACGACCCAATTAAAATGTATCGTGATTTCCAAAAAAGTGGAAAAATGAGATGTATTACCGACTATTGCGATATCTCCGTTATTTGGATACCTACGCCAACCTGCTTTACATCATTGTAATGATGGGATTTTCTACTTTCATAGTCAGACTTTGCTTTTGAAAGCCAAAGCTGTGATATTCGTCATTATAATTAAAATCGCAAAAATGAAAATTTGGGTTTTATTAGCGGCTTTTTCGATATCTCTGTTGTTTGACCACTTATGACAACCCATTTCACATCGTTGCAAAAGTGATATTTTCTACTTTCATTAGCAGGTTTTGCTTTTGATATACCCCTTTTAGAAGCGGAGATATTTGCTTTGAAATAAAACGTTGACTTTTTCTCCAAATAAGTTTTTTGCCCATTCCGACCCCAGATTATTATCCGACCATCACCAAAATCAATAGGCTTTTTTCTCTGTAGGATCCCCATTAGCCCCCAAAATTTCGTGACGATCCGATCAAAATTGCGACCTGTAGCGTGATTACAAAAAAATGAAAAAGTGGGATGTATTGCCGATTATTGTGATATCTCTGTTATGTTGCCACCTACGCCAACCTACTTTGCATCACTGTAAAGATGGGATTTTCTACTTTCACAGTCAGACTTTGTTTTTGGAAGATCCCCAACCGAAGCTGTGATATTCGTCATTATTATTAAAATCGCAAAAATAAAAAGTTGGGTTCTATTAGCGGCTATTGCGATATATTCGTTGTTTGATCACCTACGAGAACCTACTTTACATCATTAGAAAGGCGATATTTTCTACTTTCATGGCCAGGTTCGCTTTTGGTATACTTCATATTGAAGCTGAGATATTCGCTTAGGAAGAAAACGTTATCTTTTTCTCCAAATAAGTTTTTTGCCCATTACGACCCCTAAATATTATCCGACCATCACCAAAATCAATAGGCTTCTTCCCCTCTGGGACCCCCATCAACACCCAAAATTTCGTGACGATCCGATCAAAATTGAGACCTGTAGCGTGATTTCCAAAAAAGAGAAAAAATGGGATGTATTACCGACTATTGCGATATCTCCGTTATTTGGTCACCTACGCCGACCTAGTTTGCATCATTGTAAAGATGGGATCTTCTACTTTCATAGCCAGCCTTTGCTTTTGGAAAGTCCCCAACCAAAGCTGTGATATTCGTCATTATAATTAAAATCGCAAAAATGAAAATTTGGGTTTTAATTGCGACTATTGTGATATCTTCGTTGTTTGATCACCTACGAGAACCTACTTTACATCATTAGAAAGGTGATATTTTTTGTACTTTTATTGTCAGGTTTTGCTTTTGGTATACCCCGTATAGATGGACAGACGGACAGACGGACGGACGGACGGACTGACGGACGGATACACATAGCCAGATCGACTCAGCTCGTCGAGACATTCATTTTGGTATATATAAGTATGGGTCTACGACCATTATTTCGATGCGTTACAAACTTTTTGGCCAAAACCAACTTATAATACCCTCCCCACATAGTGGTGTAGGGTATAATAACAAAATCTAAGTTGTAATGGTGTTAACAAGTATTTTTGATCGCGAAAATAATATGTTTAGCAAATGCAATGTTGATTGAAAACAAAATGAAAACCATTCGTTCGATGGTATAGATTTAATATGGAGTTAATATATATGTAGAGTTAAAAGAAAACATAATGATTGTACAGTTAATATTAAGTGTAAAACTTATATTAATTGTGTGACAAAAATAATATGAGTATGGGTATTAGTGATTATTCTGACCGGTGGTCATAAAAAAATAAATAATGTATGTAATAAAGTGTCTTGCAGGGTGAACGAGCCAATACTATGAGAATATATATATATATATATATATATATTATATATATATATATTTATAACGTCGACTTACCAACAAAGATCACCGTTGTCATCAGGCCTGAGGATAATGGTACTTGGGTCGAAATTGCTGGATGGAAAATTAATTAATATTCAAATTGCATCGCCCGTTTAGTTTAAATTCAAGTATTTGGGTGAAACAAATGTAAAGATATATGTTGATTTTTATCGTGTAATAAAAACTGCGTTCTCCATACAAAGATTTAATTCACTGGTTCCAAAATTATGCCTCCAAAGTGAGGGGATGAAACGGCTAATGTTAGGATTTGATTTCCAAAAAATTCTCTTGCTAAATAGCTTTTAGTTTGGTTGATTGTCCTGTATCAGGATTTTCTTCAATTTTTATAGTCTCAGGATATTAGGAAGCAAGCAAGCCCAGATTGACAAAAAAACTTGCAAATTCAATTAAAATTCCAAATCTTTAACTTAAATTCAAGGATTCGTCCTGCAAGGACTGATAGTTGCAAAAATTCGTATAAAAATTCCTGGGAAAATCTTCTCCAAATTATGAATATATCAAGGATTCGTTCTATGTATGTTATAAATTCTTTGTTCAAATCCACATTCACAAATTATTTAGCAGGAGTCCCATTCAACGGATATTAAAAATATTAATCCTTAGAACACAATTTGAATATATAAGGATTCCTTCTCGAGGGATTTTAAAAAATGTCCTTTAGAGCAATATAATATTTTTTTCCTTTTTAAATATTTATTTTATGTGTTCTTGTCAGGGCAAAAGCCAAAAATCGAATGTTCTACAATATTTTTTTCCTTTTGAAAAAAGTCTATTTTCAATTTGTTTTTTTTTTCTAACAGCCCACTCGATTGAAACATGTAAAATGTACAAAGTGGAATATCAGGTTGAAGAATTTAAGGAAAGGCAAAGTAGCGCAAACGAAACTCACAAGCGTGATTACAAAAAATGGAAATATTTTGTATATTACTGAATTTTGCAATATCTCGGTTTGCTCACTTACGCCAACATACTTTGCATCAATATAAACGAGATCTTTTCTTCTTCCATTGACGGGTATTCCTTTTGGAATACTCCAACCAGAAGCGGAGATATTCGCATAAAAAACGTTGACTTTTCTCCACATAAGCTTTTCGCTTAGTCCGACTCCTGAATATTATCCGACCATCACCAAACTAAATAGGCTTCTTCCTCTGTGGGACCCGTATCAACTCTCAAAAAATTCGTGACGATCCGATCAAAATTGCGACCTGTAGCGTGATTATATAAAAAACGGGAAAATGGGATGCATTAGCTACTATTGCCATATCTCTGCTATTTGACCACCTACGACAACCTGCTTTACATCCTTGAAAGGTGATATTTTCTACTTTCCTTGCCAGGTTTTGCTTTAGATATACCTCTTAAAGAAACAGAGATATTGGCTTGACCTTTCCCCAAATAAGTGTTTGCCCATTCAGACCTCTGAATATTATCCGACCATCATTAAAATCAATAGGCTTCTTTCTCTTTGGGACCCCCATTAACCCCCAAAATTTCGTGACGATCCGATCAAAATTGCGACCTGTAGCGTGATTACAAAAAAATCGGAAAAGGGGATGCATTATCGACTATTGCCATATCTCTGCTATTTGACCACCTACGACAACCTACTTTACATCGTTGTAAAGGTGATATTTTCTACTTTCCTTGCAAGGTCTTGTTTTTGATGTACCTCTTAAAGAAACAGAGATATTGGTTTTAAAATAAAATGTTGACTTTTCTCCAAATAAGTGTTTGCCCAGTCCGACCCCTAATAATTATCCGACAATCACCAAAATTAATAGGTTTCTTCATCTATGAGACCCCCATTAACCCTCAAATTTTCGTGACGATCCGATCAAAATTGCGACCTGTAGCGTGATTTCCAAAAAATAGAAAAATGGGATGTATTACCGACTATTGCGATATCTCCGTTATTTGGTTACCTACGCCGACCTCGTTTACATCACTGTAAATACGGGATCTTCTACTTTCAGAGTCAGACTTTGCTTTTGGAAAGTCCCCAACCAAAGCTGTGATATTCGTCAATATAATTAAAATCGCAAAAATGAAAATTGGGGTTTTATTTGCTACTATTGTAATATCTTCGTTGTTTGATCACCTACTAGCACCTGCTTTACATCAGTAGAAAGGTGATATTTTCTACTTTCATTGTCGGGTTTTGCTTTTTGTATACCCCATATAGATGCTGAGATATTCGCTTTGAAAAAAAAACGTTGTTATTTTATCCACCTAAGTTTTTTGCCCTTTCCGACCCCTAAATATTATCCGACCATCACCAAAATCAGTAGGCTTCTTCCCCTCCGGGACCCATATCAACATGCAAAATTTCGTGACGATCCGATTAAAATTGCGACCTGTAGCGTGATTACAAGGTTTAGATGGACAGACGGACAGACGGACGGACACACATAGCCAGATCGACTCAGCTCGTCGAGACATTCATTTTGGTATATATAAGTATGGGTCTGCGACCATTATTTCGATGCGTTACAAACTTTTTGGCCAAAACCAACTTATAATACCATCTCCACATAGTGGTGTAGGGTATAAAAAAAAAAATTGGTGAAAATGGGTTGAAGCCACTATGTCTTTTTTTGTTATCTCTCGATTTGTGAGTAAACCACACTTTTTTCGAGTTTCCTGTCAAAGTAAAAGCAGAAGCAAACAAAATAAGGATCATCTTGCTTATGTATTACTTTTCAAAATTTCGTCTGCTTCTACCATTAAATGATGCTGACATTTTGAAGCCAGATTTACAGTGTTTTGAAATTTTCTTCCAATTTCATTCCGCAAACAGGTTTTTCAAAAATCCATATATAGGATTGTAGTACTTGCGATTCTGAGTTATTTGATACGAATATTGTGAATGTAGTCTGCACAGCTTCATAGAAATCTGAATCCAAATGCGAAAATTTTGTGCGAACATTTTTCTAAAAATCATATTTTTCGGGCCTAATTTTAACAATTGTCATTCGTTTTCTTCGTACTTGATTGCACATTTTAGTTTTTTACGTTCCTGATCCAATAAATCATTCCCCATGAAAATCTATCTATCTAGTAGAAAAATCACCTAAAATTGTTTTTGGAAATTTCCCGTATTTTATCGCGTTTTATGCGGTTCGTTTCCACTGCAATGAAACAACCAGTACAGCATCTTCGTTTTAGCGGAAACAGAGATCTGAAAACTTCACTGATAAGGGAGCTACATTCATTTTATCCCAAAAAATAGTGGGTGATGCTACATCCACGGTTCTTGATTGATCGCCTCGAAATGGATATATATCGATATAGATTTTCATGGTGAACACTGAAATCGGATGCGGACAAAAATTGTATGCACTTTGCGCAGACTAGCGATATTTTATAGGTCTTTTAATGCTAGGATGCAGCCGATGCTACATCTTAGCCTCCAATGTAAATTTCGAAAAATATATGTATATAAATTAAAAGATATAGTCTTGCTGTACATGAAAATCACATGCGGACAAAATGATTTTGATAATAACGCGATTTACACGTATTTTAAAATGCATATAAATTAAAATGGGTTATTTGACCTCTGTTTACATTTCAGAAGCTTTGAGATATATCCTCATCAACCCAATTACCATCCCTAATGAGAAAGCTTTAATATGAATGTCAATGAAACAATATCCGTCTATTTTATTGGGAGATTTAAGCAAAATTAAGGAGGATCCTATAGATTTTTTTATTATTTTTTACAACATAATGCATGTGAAAAAATATTTTTTCAAATAAAATTTATTATGTGCTTATTTTGGCTGTAACATCGAAACTACAATACTAATCTGTATGATTTTAGTTTCATTTGATTCGCCGTGAAGTTTTGATCCACAACAAATTTTTATGTAATTTTATGACCACTAAATGGGCTTTAATTTTGAAAAAAGTTGAGTTATATTCATAAATTTATCAATTGTATGTACATTCCGCGAATTCTGTGTAACATTTTGTAGGTATTATGAAATCTACTCGCTGAAGTCACTTCGAGAGAACTTTTTAGTAACAATTGTGCTCATTAAAATAATTAGCGTTTTTATAAGATTTTCCTTCTTAAAAACCGAAATAAAAGGGCCATAACTTTTGTCAGCAACAACCAAAAATTGGCTCGCGACCAAATTCGTACTGGCAATTTTTTACTTAACCTACATATAAAAAATCGTTGATGTAGCGCGAAAAAAATTAACATTTTTTCTGAAATGCAATATGAAATAATTGACAATATTCCTGATATACACTTTCATACGGGCAAAATGTGCCTAATCGAAATAATCGTTTTACACCCCAAGTATGTTTGGACGAAATCCGTTTGATACAATTTGGAGTTGATTTAGCCATGTCCGTCCGTCTGTCTAACTGGCTGGCTGGAGCGCACGTTAACTCTCGAACATCAACCGATTCAGTCCCAAATATGGCTTTCGTAATATTTTGTCCAAACTTACATTAAGTTCGAAGATGGATTATATCGGCCCACTCCTTCAGGTACATCCCCCAGAAAAGTTCAATAATGTTCGGAAAAATTGTGCGCACGATAATGCTTGGATGGTGTGACCGATTTTGTCCATACTTTACACATCCTAATATTAAGACCTGCTCTCGAATCGCTTCGATCTTTGTTGAAGCAACTCGAATTCGCTGGCTCCATTACGACGGTAAACGTTTTTTTCAGGGACATGTTCATACTTCTTGAGAAAACAGCCCGAAAGGTGTAAAAAACCCCTATGGCACCATATGCTGTCCAGCCCGATAACTCTCGATCTGATCAACCGATTTGGTCCAAAATTCGGCCTTCGTCATATTTTGTCGCAACTTAGTTTCAGTTCGAAGCTATACCGGTCCACAACGTCAGGTACTTCGCCCCAGTATTTAAAAAATTTCACCATATCCCTTGAACGGGGAACCAATATTAACCGACTGTTCATGTATGTCGCACGGAAACCTGTACGAAAGGAAAGCAGTCACTCACTTCCGTCTCAAAATGCGTTCATGTATTTCGCAAACTCTCGCGCGACTGCCGTTACATATCCTATGCGAAATACTACTAATTTGAATGTACATTTGTACAACTATGTTCCATAAATGAGAGCCAAATGAGAAATGAAAACAAAATCCACACATACATACAAACATTGGAATATGTGTGATATGTTTTGTTTGAAAAATAAAATTTGTCGGTATTTTGAATTATTTTATTAAAATAATGAATGAAACCGCCATTAAAACGTGTCTATAAAATTTTATTTTTTTTCAAGAATGTGTTGCATAAATTTGTTTTAAGATTTTCGATGTTATTCGCAAGTTTACGTTCTACTCGGCAGCCGCAAAGCAAGTGAGTGATTTTGACATTATCATTCTATAAGAGACAGTCCTTTCGAAATACATAAACCCAAATTTAATGGAAAAGTGTACGTTTACGTGTTATTTCGTGTGGCTTGTCAGTCGCATCGCTTTTCGTTTCGAAGTCGTTTACATGAACAGAAAATAATTTTTTTTTTCACTTCCGAAACGCAAAAAACCTTTCGGTCGACATACATGAACAGGCTGTAATATTTTATCCAAATTAAGTTTACCATCTAAAATGGCCCATATCGGTCCTTTCCTTAGGGTATCTCCCCCAAAAAAGTTCAACATTTGTTTCTAACTGCCGTTTAGAGTCTGTTCAAAGATTATGATTATGTTTTCCGTGGAAAAGTCCATGCTGGTCCAAAGGTTATACGATGACCCACTGAATAAAATAAGATCCACTTCCATAATGGACTATGTCAGTCCATTCCTTCAAGTACCTCCTCCGCAACACTTTTGAATTTTAATCCATTTCTGAAAAGACCCTAAGTAGATGAATGCTTTGATTCACTTAGAATGAGGGTATGTCTCTGTTGGCAAAGCGGACTGATACTTGTTTACTTCTTCTTTATAATGTTTCTATTGAGGAATTCTTTACGTGTCTTTGATTTAAGGTTATTCCACCCTAGTAAACATCGGAATGCACAGAATAGAAAATAATGTCGTTTATTCATATTTGAACATTTTTGATTGTATCAAAAAACATATCACAACATTCAACACAACAGCAAAGCAACGAACCATTACAAACATCTGTATACAGCTAACCAACCCTTTTTAAATGCTTACAGTAAAGAGCAGTAACAGACCTTACCTTCCGTGTTACGCTCTTAGTTTCTTTAACGATTTTAGATTTCTCGTCGTCGTTGTTTTTTGGCAACAAGAATTAAAAAAAAAACCTTCCAAATAACACAAACATGAAAGGGTAAAGGCGTCATATTGAAAGTGGGGGAATTGAACAATGTTAAAGGCAATCAGCTGTATAAGGAGGTGGTGGCAGCGCTTACGGGGTTGGCATAAACATAACTTCAATGGAATGGAAAGGTCAACGAAAATGATTAATTAAGCGATATTATCTAAGCTAAAAAATAACAAACGGCCGCCAGCCCAATATGATGAGAAAGACCAAGAAACCAAACAGTAGAAATTTATGATGTGCATGAATAATTTGCGATAAAAAATAACCACAGGATATGAAATACCAGTGGAGACGTCAATAGGGTTGAAATGGAATTTATTTGTTCTTTGTGCACGCCAATAAAGTTCAAAAAACTCGAAAACTTCTTGCAATTTCCATTTAGCGAAAACCTACTTAACGCCTTAGAATGACAATAACGAACTCAAATGATGACTTCTCAATACGGTAACATCCACATTAATAAGGCGGCCAACGAAGTAACCAGTCAGCCAGCCAACCAACTATCCATCCATTCAGTCAGTGTCAGGCAACCAGCCAGCTACATTTATGGCCATATCAAAAAACAACCTCCATTGCCTTTTGAACATTCCATCCCACAGGCACGCGTCATACATATTTATCTGTTTTTCAAATCTTTGTATCTATATTATGGGTATTATGGAGTATTTTTAGAAGAATAAGAAAAAAACGAACCAAATGAAACGAAACCTCCGTTTAAAATTGTTTACACAAGAACAAGAGAAACAACGAAATAACGAACGAATCTATCCATCTGTGTAGTCAGCCGGCTATCAGCCAACACATGACTGAGGAAACCTCCAGTTGGGGAACAAAGTCCAAATTTGATTCCAGCTATCCAACCAGCTTAAGCAGCGAACGAACTTTTGCAACCACATATGTTGGATTGTTGGGAGCGACTGAAAGGCCAGGCAACCTAAGGAAACGATTTTGTGTGGTGGCGTATTGCTGCTGCCAGTTGCAAAGGAGTTCAGAACAAGTTGTTGTGTGCTCAATTGCTGGCTGACTGGCGTTGTCCCAAAACACTTTATGTGGGCTTAGCACATAAATTATCGCAGGTGTGTTCTCTTTGACTCTCAAAGGTAATTTTTTGCAATTATCTCTTTAAGCTCTCTCGGGGCGAATTCAAATGACCCGACCAACTGTCAGGTTCAACTGAGAACTGCAATAATACGGCGAAAATATCTCATAGTTTGAACGAAGAGCCTTCGTGCATAGAAATCGTGAGTATTTGTAAATTTTACAAGTGAAATATGCAAAGATAAAAATACGGAGAGTTGAAGTTTTGGAGTTCTTGTTTACAAACAAAACAGTTAAATGTGTGTGTACCCCCACAAAAACTCAGGTTATTTCCCAGTTTGACATTCGCAAATCTTAGATGCAAAAATAGGGTTGCCAGATAACGGATTATTTTTATACCCCCCACCATAATATGGTGGTTATAATTATATTTGTCATGGTACAAACCATATCGCTCATTTACTCAAACAGTGGCATGACTCAAAAAATGTTTTTTCTCAGGTTGCAATGTATATTTTTTCAACGACTTCTACTTCATCTTGTGTCAAATTTCCATGCTGATATCTCTAAAACTCAACGAGTTACAGCTTATTTACTACGAGTTTTCCACAATTTAACACAAAGGTTTTTGGAGTTTATGAAGCATTAAAACACATCAAAACATGCTTGATCTTGCACAGAAATTTAGCACTGATATCTGGCTAGTTGTTTGCAAAATATGGTCCAAGTAGTTAGTTTAGTTTTTGTGTAATAACGCTGTATAACACAAAAAATAATTACAAGATAATTCGACCAGATTATGAAAGAGGACCGAAAAAAAGAAGGCACGTGTATCGGCGTTTTGAAAGTTTACGTCGGGAAGTAACCTAAAAAGGCGTGGCAATTTCCGCCCATTTCTACAGGTTTTGAAATATTCGACTTCAGATTCCTTGGAATCCTTGCATTTTACGAGTCATGCGAGTCACTAAAGGGGTCTTTTTGGTCCCTTTTTTAAAAAAACGTTTAAAAACTCCTTTAAAATGTGATCGTATCAGATTAAAATATTCTAGCATAACAAAACAACATTGTTTCACAACATCCCATACGGGACAAGGGAGACTTCTCTCATTCTACAGAATTATTTGTCATAAAATTTTACTATAGGTCCTCGAATACACCAAAACTGTAAATCTTACCTAAACGTAAGGAATCTGGAAGGAAATGTGAATAAAAATGGTAGAATATGGTCCTAAATCATATATAAAAAGCGAAAGCTTCTGGAAATGTTAAATATTATGTCGTTTGTTCGGAGACTAATAATGAAATTTGATTTGAAACATTTCTTCTTTCGACACAACCCCCAAAAAGTGAGGTATTTTAGGAGTTTTTGACTCAGTATGGAATAAATTTTAATTAAGAGTCTAAAAGTTTAACAAATAGTTTCTACCTATAATATCTAACTTTGTAATGTCATTTCCTTAACAAAGTATTTTACTCAGATATCCAGTTTGTTCTATGACTTACAATGAAATTTTGTGTAGAATATTTCTTTTTTTAACACCTTTCGTCTAGAACTAAATTTAATGTTACTTTCATGCATCAACTCAAAAAAGAAAAACAAAACAAATTTATTCAAAAAAAATATTTGGGTGTTTTGTTGGCAAACTTGATGTATATATTTTCTTTATATATATTGCAAATACATATTTCATTTATTCGGCGACTCATATTGACATTTGATGGAGATTATTTTTGTCTTTGACATTTTCTATCTAGAATGAAGTTTTGTGGGACAAAACTTAATAAACTCAGATAAAGTACAATATTAACCCTAAAACGTGATTTTACTTTTGGCATATTCCTGACGTTTAGGTACGATTTAGAGTTTTGGTGTAGTTTTGGGGGACCTATAGTAAAATTTTATGACAAATAATTTTGTAGAATATTTTGATCTGATACGATCACATTTTAAAGGAGTTGTTAAACTTTGTTTTAAAAAAAGGACCAAAAAGACCCCTTTAGTGACTCGAAAGAGGGTTAATTTTTTCATAAGAAGATACCCCGCATTGTTGTCCGCAATATTGCCAAAGACACTTTATACCTAAAATGCAAGGATTCCAAGGAATCTGATGTCGAATATTTCCAACCCTGTAGAAATGGGCGGAACTTGCCACGCCTATTTAGATTACTTCCCGACGTAAACTTTCAAAACGCCGATACACGTGTCTTCTTTTTTTCGGTCCTCTTTCATAATCTGAGCGGGGTTCTTGTAATTTAAAAAAAAATCGATTTTGTTGTACAGTGTAATCTTTTCAAGTTGGGAAATAAAATTTCAATCGCCAACTTAAAACGCGTTTTTCTCGAAACTCGATTTTTTGAGATGTGCCACTCTTTGATTAAATGAGCGATATCATGTTATAAGGTGTATATACATTCTTGACCAGCATAAATTATAACTAGAGTTGGGTACTCTAGTTCCTAGTCCCTTTTAATAGTTCCAAAACGTATGATTAACATCATGAAATGTAGCGTGTGTTATTAAGTATACGCAGTTTTTTCAAAGAAAAATGTGGGCCATGGGAACTGCAAAGTGAACGAGATAGTTCCATATAGTTCCTTTGGCACAACTCTAATTATAACCATGTCCGTATGTCCGTCCAGCCGCCTGTTTAAATCATGATACCGCACGCAATAGTCAAGATAATTTGGTACGTAGGTTCCCAGCAAATTTAAAGGAAGGGATTCTTTGCGATGACGTGATTTCATAGCATCTTATTCATAGCTTCAAACGAAATCGTGAAAGATCTGATCTTTTCAATAGCATTGGAACCAATGCAGAGGAAGTCGTGAAAGATCCGATATTTTCATCAGCATTTGAATCCATCCAAAGAAGTCGTGAAAGATCCGATCGTTTCATCAACATTTGAACCCATTGATCCAATATATATGAATTTTGTGTTTTTATTTATACACATTTTTGTCATGTTTTTGTCATTGCAAAGCATTGGTGGAAATGACATGCCAAAGCATTGGTGCAAATGACATGTCAAAGCATTGGTGTAAATGACATGTTTGGATCCAAAAATGAATAGCATCTTTTGGGGTCCACGCTCATAAAACTCATCCCCAGCAAAATGTTCGATGCCATTCAATCATGGGTGAAAGTGATCTGACATGTCATATTTTTAGCATCTTCGCCGATGAATTTTATATGAGCGTGGACGCCAAAAGATGTTATTCATTTTTGGATCCAAAGCGTGTCATTTATACCAATGCTTTGACATGTCATTTTCACCAATGCTTTGGCATATCATTTCCACCAATGCTTTGGTATGTCATTTTCACCAACACTTTGCAATGACATTATCATTACGACGAGAGTTTTAACAACGTTGTTTGTGATTTCTAATCTCCGACAACATCAACATAAAAACACAAAATTCATCTCTATTGGATCGATGGAATGGGTTCAAATGCTAATGAAAAGATAGGATCTTTCACGACTTCCTTTGCATTGGTTTAAATGCTAATGAAAAGATCGGATCTTTCACGACTTCGTTTGAACCAATGCAAAAGATACCATGAAACCACGTCATCACATGGAACACCTTCCTTCAAATTTTGCTGGGTCAATGAAGATGCTAAAAAGATGACATGCCAGATCACTTTCACCCATGATTGAATAGCATCTTTGGCATCGAATATTTTGCTGGGTTTATATTACTCCTAGGATGTTTGGTATTCAAAATTGGCTATATCGGTCCACGGTTTGATATAGCCCCCTTAGAACGGTACCTCCCGATTTTTGATATTGAAGGTCATGGCTAAAATATTGTATTTGGTCTTCTGTGGGACCACAAAAACGGTACCTTAGGATTTTTGTTATTTTGAAGGTTGTGGCCTCAATATGCCACCGAAATGGCTTAGCCCTCATAGAACGGTACCTCTCGATTTTCGGTATTTTTGAAGTTTTAGCCTCATTATCACACCGAACTGGCTGAAATTTGATATTTAGTCTTCGTTGGGGATATAAAACGTTGTTGGTATAGGTCCACGTCTTCATATAGCCCCCATAAACCGATATGTTGAAGGTGGACTAAATATCCCACCAAAATGGGCTTGCTGGACTAGGAGTTCTCTCCCGTAACCTTGGACCTCCCTTTCTAGATAATGAAGGTCCCTACTGGCATGCTTGGGTGTGGGGGTCCTATCCACCATATGGTGATTAGGATAGCTCACACGGTAACACCCGAGCAAATTCTGCAACGGAAGCATGCCATTGTGTTGTTATGTTGCTCTTTGTCTCCTCATGTAGGTGGTCCACTTAAGACATACGGAGGCACCCTGCTGCTGTTCTCAGGGCGGCATTCTGACAGGTTTTAATATTTTTCCATCTGGTTGCTCATAGCACACTGGCTTCGTAAAGCTTACCACATACCGACCACTCGCGTTATATGTACGTGGTCAAGAAGATGTCTCTATCTGCACCCCAAGTGCTAGACTGGAGGATCTTGTTCATACATCTTACCTTGGCACAGATAGATGTGGCATGCGCCGACGACGAATGTGATCCCTGGAATATTAGTGTAGTTAATGGTTGAAATTCTGCTACCATCGACAATGACATTCAACCCAGTGGTAACCTCTGTAGTACTTGTTTTGAACAGAGTGAGCGTGGATTTAGTGGCGGATATTTACCTTATCCTCGCGTGGAGGAAAATGGTAAGATCAGTGAAGTAAGAGTTCAGCCTTTCACAGCGGACATCAGGGAAGGTACCTGACGCCAAGATCGTAAAATTATCCACATACCTTCTCAATGCCGTCTGGAGGGGATGAAAACCAAGAAATGTAGAGGTTAAACAGTTCCGGAGATATCACCCTACCCTAGTGAACTAGCTGTTTTACTCTACGGGGGTTGGGCTTCTTTTTTCTGAATTCCACGTACAACTGGCGACCACACATATAATTGATTATCCAACGTTTCAAACTTGGCCGGAGGGTTAGCATTAGGTAAGAGGCCTAATGCTACGCAGCACTCTTCTGTTCGCCCTTCCAATTCTGGGGGTAAAAAAACTTGCTCGCTTTTTCGGATCAGTCAGCGTAACATCGTCAAACGTGATCAAAGTCCTATATTCCTTCTTTCCAGGGTTTGAGAGTGACTTAACTGTTCCCCATAAATTACTTATTCCGACTCTTCAGATGAAGCTCATCACGCTCATTCGCTAATCCCGTCGACTCTGCTGGGAAACTTGGTCTCACCTCGCGTTTTCGACCAGCAGGTCTATGGCGAGCGGCTACAGCAGTGATCATGTCTCATCTCGTAACGTGGTCACCTAAGGTCATATCCTCCTTCTTTCCGTAATTCGAAAGTGACTTAAATGTTGCCCACAGTTCACTTATTCCGGCTCCAATGTTGCAACTCTTCCGTTGATTTAGCTGTTTGTTTCGCTTATACTTGCTGATCAAATTGTAATTTTCAGTGTAGGCTTGACGCTCATTTTCTAATCCCGTCGTGTCTGCTGGGAAATTTGCTCTCACTACGCGTGTTAGACCAGCACGTATATGGCAAGTGGCTGCAGCAGTATAGATGTCTCGGAACGTCCCCCTGCTACTCGAACATTAGAAGGGTTGTGCAGATCTCTGAATCGGTGATTAGTGAACTCTCTGTAACTAGGCCATTAAGTTTTCCTATGATTGATGAAAGTGCTCTGAGGTTGTCTGTTGATGGAAACGACCTGATAGGAGAGTCCCCATTGACTTTACAAAATGTAGAGCTCATTCCCGAGGACCAAATTTCACAACATATAATGAGCGTTAAATTCCCCCAAGTTAATTCCAACAGTCGGTTATGACCTTCCAACATTTGCCTACTGTTGGGCCTATAACCAGGAGTACAGCTATTTATCGGCGGTAAGGCAGCTATTCCTCGGCAGTTCCACACCTAATTACTAACCACGTACATTCCAAGTACGGGTTATTAGAGCCAGACTCAAGCGAGATAGGCCTTTATTGAACAGACTGATGCAAAAGGTAAGCTAATCGCTCACCTCCACTTCTGCTGCGATGACGACGTCATCTGTCGTAGTCGCTCACATGGACGAGTCCAGAACAACACTTGAAATGCACCCACTCCCGGCATCTGTTGCATACCGCTGAAGTTTGGGTGTGGTGAATGCGGATGTTACAAACCGAGCACGTTCATATTGGTCCTGAGTTTTTCTCGGTCCTGGCACGGGCCAAAAGAATCCGTAACGAAAAACGAACAAATACGAAGATATGACCGCCGTTTGGCGTTCCGTAGGACTGAATGCCGAATGAGGGTGATGGCCTTGGCTACGGAGAAAGATTCTGGCTAGGAGCACCTGGTATATACGTACGTACAGACAAAAGGTTACAAGGCTGCCACAAGGTCAAGCCACTGATAACTCAATTGGTGTCTAAGTGGTAGATGGGAGGTACTCATCGAGTGTTTGTGTTTGACGTACGATTGATCCAGAAACCAGTCAAGATTCAGGTCAAAGCCCTCCGCAGGGAAACATGTAGTATATATCAGGGTTTCGGAGTAGACGTATTTTTGGCTCGACTCCGAATCTAACTCTAGACATTTTTTTCACGACTCCGGCTCCGACTCCGATTCGCAGACTCCGACTCCGGAACCCTGTTATTGATAACGAATAAAACCGCCATCCTCATGAATGACTTATCCAACGCAATCGTTGTAACTCGATACGCTTAACTATGCTGATGTTGCTGTATAGTCGATACAGAAGTCGTGTGGCGATCGTGTTGATATTTGTTATTGTGGAAAGTTTACGTAAATAAGAACGACTTTTGAGGTAAATGGACTCTGACATTTTATGAAAAAGTTTCTCTTTCTTGCTGGACTTTCTAGTTTTTTTTTATTCCACTTTATTTTGATCAAAGTCAAAAAAGGAAGGAGAGATGCGATATGTAATGGGTATATCTGCTATAAAAATGATGCTAATTGAGGATCATTTGGCAACCCTACTTAACAAGCTTGTGATGCAGCAATTAAATTCTAACTTGCATACTGGTAAACATACCTATCTACACCATTTTCAACTGTAATTCAGAAAATACCAGTTGTAATTCAGACATTTTATTTGAAATTCAGATGTTTTATTTGTAATTCAGACATTGTATTTGGAATTCAGATATTGCATTTGAAATTCAGAAATTGTATTTGAAATTCGGAACTCGTCAATTTAAATTCAGAAATTCCATTTTAAATTCAGATAATTCATTTAAATTTCAGAAAATTTCAATTGAAATTCAAATATTCCATTTGAAATTGAGATATTCCATTTGAAATTCAGAATATTTCAATTGAAATTCGGAGTTTTCACTTTAAATTCAGAAAATATCAGTTGAAATTCAGAATATCCATTTTAAATTCAGAACACGTCAATTGAAATTCAGAATTTTCATTTGAAATTCAGATATTCCATTTGAAATTCAGAATATTTCAATTGAAATTCAGAAAATTTCATTTATAATTCAGAATACTAATAACAAATTAAAATTAACCCCAAAAATTAACCTGGTACTAGGGCAGTGCAAATTCTCCCAACGTCCAGAGTTCCAAAAGTTCATCTCATTGGAGCGATAGGCGCTTGCAGTATAATAAAAACGTATCGACGCCGTGGAGCCTTCAGAGGAAACGATGCAAAAGAGTGGGTCCAGTCGGTTTTGTCCAAATGGGTGGAAATGAGGAACCAATTGTCGGAACTCGTTCTTGTTGTGAATAACGCTCCATGTCACAATAGATTGGAGGAAATAATTTTGCAATTAAACCCAATCAAAATTATATGGGGTAAAAAAAACTTATGTTAAAGGGAATTTGACCATTCCAACCGCGACACCACCAAACATCGGTCAGAAGAGGTTGCAATATTTGGAATCTGTAATAGACGAAGCTTGGTTAACTATTAGTGTCGGCGACTGCAGTCGAGCCATTCAACACTCCTCAACACTCCATGAAGAAGCCCTATCTCTGGAAGATATACCGTGGGATGATAGATTATTTTACATTTGTTTTTAACTGTTAACACTATGTATTTACATAGCATATTGAATATATGCTATGTATTGTCATTGCTATGCGTCCTTAATTTTCCGCCATTTTATTTACAATCCTATCATCACGTTAGTCGTTCTCTGTTTTTCTGGTTAATGTAAATAAAACTCAATACATTATTAAAAATACGTTTAATAGATTATTTTCTGAATTTCAATTGAATATTTCTGAATTTCAATTCAAAATTTCTGAATTTCAATTGATGTATTCTGAATTTCAAATGGAATTTCTGAATTTCAAATGAAAAATCTTAATTTCAATTGACGTGTTCTGAATTTAAAATGGAATATCTGAATTTTAAATGGAATTCCTGAATTTCAAATGGAAATTCGGAATTTCAATAGAAAAATTCTGAATATCAAATGGAAATTCCGAATTTCAAATGGAATATCTGAATTTCAATTGCAATATTCTGAATTTCAAATGGAATTTTTGAATTTCAAATGGAAAATCTGAAATTCAAATGAAGTATTCTGAATTTGAAACGGAATATCTGAATTACAAATATAATGTCTGAATTACAAATAAAACATCTGAATTTCAAATAAAATGTCTGAATTACAACTGGTATTTTCTGAATAACAGTTGAAAATGGTGTAGTTGTTGTCGTTTTTATATTACATCTCTTTTATTTTGCCACTCCTCTCTTCACAAAATGTTTAAACTCCCTCAACAAGGTCCTAACACACAATAACAATAAAGGTCCACATTTATGTTGGTTACTTGGTTGCATTGCCCCGTTTGTCGCACAAAATAAAAATTTTACATTGTGTTTAATTAATTCAATTAGTTTTCACTTGACATCTTTTTCCGCTTTTCTTCATTTTCTAAATAAACAAATAAATGATTCTGTCAAAATTTGTTTGTTTATATGGGTGACGTTTGTTGTTTTCTTTTATCTGTTTCGAAGGAAATCCATCAAAGTTAATTTAAATAGTCACAAAGTTAGATCAAATTAATTATAAAAGTAGGAGTTGTGTCCGCTTGAATTTTGGACCCTAATGAAGATAAATAAGAGGAGGAGGGGGTGGAGAAGTTGGGAAAATGAATGTTTTACAAACGCTTACGGCAGATGATGACGTTTAAATTCGGAATTATAATCGCATTGCAAATGTACGTTAAATACGCCCGTCTTACGTACACAACGTCTGGGATCAATTCCCAAACTTAGACAACATTACATAGCGCTTGAGATGAGTGTACTGTGAGAAAATTTACATAGGCCAAAGTAGCATATGTTCCACAATATTATGCTCCTCTTTAGTACCCTCCACCTTAGTATGGAGGGTATATTAAGAGGTTATAGCCACTTATTGAGGACCAAAAGCGTAATTTTTCATGATTTTTTACAAGAAATCTACCAAGCTTTTCTACAAGTATTTTTACTAAAGCAGTTTCCGGTGTCCACTGTAGCTCGAAAATAAACAAACCGATCAGCATATATTTTTGTGGAATTATTAAGAACCTAATAATATTGTCCTTAAGTAATCAAAAAATATACATTAAAAATAACTAAGAAAGTCGGACGGGGCCTACACCACTGTAAATATGTAAAATATATATGGGAGCTAAATCTAAATCAGAACAGATTATGATATAATTTTTCACATTTATTTGTAGACCAAATTCCGTCACATAGTCCAAATTTCATCAAAATTGGACATATATAGCGTGTTTCGTGCATCAAATACCTCAAATCGGTCGATAATATATATGGGAGCTATATCCAAATCTGAACCGATTTCCATATAATTTGGCACACTTATTTCTAGGCCAAATTCCGGCAAACATTCCAAATTTTATTGAAATCGAACATATATAGCGTGTTTCGTGCACCAAATGCCTTAAATCGGGCGAATATATATATATACTAGCAGACCCCGGTCCGCGTTGCTGGCCCGTCGTAATGAGTTTTAATGACAACTTCAAAAATAAGTATTTTCTACCTCACTTTTTCGCTCCATTGTCAAACCGAGAAGAATTTTTTGTCTGTAGCCTTTCTTTTCTCTTACGGACTTTGTCGGATTTTTTCGCCAATTTATGCTTTTTAGGATTTATTATCGTCCATGTCAATGTCTTTATCCTAAAGCGATCTAATTATAAAAGTTAAAAAAATGGTTAAATCGAATTCTCCCGCTTATTGAGACTTATATGTTTTAGCTTTTCATCGCTGATGGACCGTTGATCCTCACCATTCAAGTAAATATGTAAATATATATTTTTTCTTGATCGGGGGCGCAACCACCGTTGTCTCGAAAACTAATTTGCAACCCGATGCACTCATAAGTTTAGCAAATATAGTTATTATAAAATAATAGGCCCCGAAATTCGTCTACAAATATATAGCATTTTGGACCACGGGACATTCCTGAACATTTTCTGAATATTAGGTTCAGTAATTTTGGAAAAATAATGTTTTGAAAAGAGTGGGCGTGATCATCAGTTTTCAAGATATAACATATTAAAAAAAGTAGGCCTGGTCCGGTATTTTGGCTCCAAATATGTACCTAGGGTGCACACAACTTCATTGCCTACCAAAATGTATGCTGAAACCGATATAATCATACGTTTGGCTTATATGTATAGCGTTTAACAGAAAGGCATGGGGAAGGTACCCCACCTCTTCCGAAATTCATAAAATATACATAACAACGGCAAACATTGAGCTTTTGTCGCAAATTTTGTGGAAATCCCTTCAGTTATGACATATTAAAAAAAGCAGGCGTGGTCGTGCCTATAGGCCCTAAAGAAGTACCTAGATTGTAGATTAATCCGTAAATTTTTAATCCGATACATGCATAATTTTTGCAAATATAACGTTTTTTAAAAATATCGCATAGGGGAGGTACCCCGCTCCCTCTGGAATTCAATAAAATATGTAACGTGTTTTCGGTAGGCGTGGTAAACTTTTCTTTCCAAAAAACCTAAGTTGGGTTATGATAGCATTTGATTTTGATTCATAAAGGTAAGGCGTTTTTTTAAATATGCCCCCTTCAAAATTCAAGAAAATATGCCCGTACATTCCTGACATTTTCAGGAAAATCGGTTCAGTAGTTTTGTAGATGTAACATATTTTAAAAAGTGGGTGTGGTCAAGTCATTAGATTCTAAAAAAGTGGGTAAGGTC
Organism: Musca autumnalis; assembly: GCF_047663935.1. Lineage (NCBI taxonomy): Eukaryota > Metazoa > Arthropoda > Insecta > Diptera > Muscidae > Musca > Musca autumnalis. The sequence continues at coordinate 87,018,926 of NW_027412088.1, forward strand.
TTCCGAAATAGATACATTCGTAATTATTGTAAATATAACATTTTTAAAAAAGTAGGGTATGGAGAAAGTACCCCGCCCATTCCGAAATTCAACTGAATTTGTAGCCTATTTTAAGCGGGGGCCATCCTTGTACATTTCCTGGCAATTTCAGGAAAATCGGTTCAGGTTCTTGTAGAAATGATAAAAATAGAAAATTGAACAAAGTGGTCGTAAATTTTCTTTGCATAAAAACCCAAATCGGGTTATGACGCACATTTTACAGAAAAATTATCGAAATCGGTCCACCCGTTCTCAACTGATGCCATGACCAACGAACGACATTTGATTTTTATTTTTAAAGATTTAAAAGTTTAGATAAATCGCGATTTCCTTGAAAATCCCTACAGTAGTTTTGTAGATATAAACTAATTAGAAAGTGGGCGTGGTCGGATCTTAAGTCCCAAACTAAGTACGTAAGGTTGGAGACACAATCGCCATTGACTCGCAAATAAATTCCGAAACCGATACATTCGTTTTTTTTGCAAATATTGCATTTTTACAAAAATAGGGCATAGGGGAGGTACCCGCCTGATCCGAACGTCTAAAAATGTGTAGCCTATTTTTATCGGGGACCAACCCTGTACATTCGCTGAAAGTTTCAGGAAAATCGATTCAGTAGTTTCGTAGATATAACATATTTAAAAAAGTGGGTGTTGTCCAGTCTTAATGTCCCAAATAAGCACGTAAGGTCGGAGACACAATCGCCATTGACTCGGAAATTAATTTTCAAAGCGATACATTTGTAATTGTTGCAAATATTGCATTTTTACAAAAATAGGGCATAGGGGAGGTACCCCGCCCAATCCGAAATTCAACAAAATATGTAGCCTATTTCAACCGGGGGCCATCACTCTACGTTCCCTGAAAACTTCAGGAAAATCTGTTGAGTAGTTTCGTAGATATAACATATTTATAAAAGTGGGCGGAAAAGTGGGCGTGGCCAATTTTTCTTTGCATGAAAACCTAAACTGGACTATGACTAACATTTCCACAAAAAACTATCCAAATCGCTCCAGCCGTTTTCAACTGATTCAATTACCAACAAATGACAATTGAGTTTTATATATAAAGATATATATATATATATATATATATATATATATATATATATATATATGAGGGCTATATCGAAATCTGAACCTATTTCTATATAATTTAGCACACTTATTTCTAGACTAAATTCCGTCGCACAATTCAAATTTCATTGAAATCGGACATATATAGCGTGTTTCGTGCACCAAATGCTTTAAATTGGGCGAAGATATTTATGGGGGTTATATCCAAATCTGAAGCGATTTTTACCAAAACAAATAGCGTTCGTCCTTTGGCCAAAAAAAACTATCTTCCCCAGTTTTCATGCGAATCGGACAATAAATGCGACCTGGGGCCTAATTACGTGATTCGACATCGAGTTGTTTCGACCCGAGTACTCAAAGTTGGGATGACAACATTCGTTATCGAGTAAAATTATCGAGAAATTGAGCATAAATTTGCGAGTAATTTCTCGTAGCCAAATGGCCTATCGTAAACAAACAAAATGAAAGATTTCTTATTGTATTTGTGTTTAAAATGTAAAAAATTGTTGTTTATTGACGGTTTATAGAGGAAAATGATATTAGTAAATAATTGTGAGCATTTTTTACACAAAATAAGAGAAATTGGGAAAAGTCCTTTTCAGTCGTTTTAAGAAATTGTGATAAAATTATAATTAAAATAAATACATATGCATGCTATCATTAACCAAAAATTAGTGTTTGCAGTCGTTAAAATATAAGTTGAAAAATAAGCATTTCTGCAAAACAAAAAATTATTTAATATTAATAGGCTTTATTTTATAGGTGAACAACTTTTAATAAAGTGCATTTTAAATAGTTCATCCCCCGTTGTTTACCAAAGGAAATACTCTCTCAGAGAGGCTAATGCAAAACACCCACCAAATTCTCTCATTTATTTTGAGAGAGAATTATTAAGGTAGATGTATTAGCAATCTGTAACAAGAATGCCAAAACAATTTTGCAAACCTTAATAATTTTCATATTTTCTTAGCACAACTTCATTCCGAAATTATTATTCAATGTATTGTTCAAAAAATTCCACAAATATTTACATTTTTTCATTCATAATTTTGTTTTTTAGTTTTTGATTTGAAATAAACACATTTTTTGACGTCTACCTTCATAACTTTCCCCAAAGAAAACATAGTTCGATTACCGGTTACTCTCGAAACATTCGATCAGTGATTTCGATCGAGTCTTATCATGCCGTTTTCTTCTCGTGTCGAAAACTTATTCACGAGTAAATTCTCGATCGAATCGAATCACATAATTAGGCCCCTGTACTTTGTTTACAAAAATACATGGACAGACGGACAGACAGATGGACATGCGTAAATCGACTCAGAAAGTGATTCTATGTATATCCCTAAAAGGAAGTATGGGTCTATCTCGTATCTTTTTGCTTGTTACAAACTAAATCACAAAGACATAATACCCCTTACCACAAGGTGGTATAGGGTATAAAAATGTGTTCAGGCAGGTGAGAGACACCACCTACGGGGCTTTATCAAAGTGTGGACCTACCTTTACAATTTTTAGTGGAACAGTTTTATAACTGCAGGGGAGCTCATAAGTCAAATTACGGGTAGTTCCGTCAAATCGGGAGGTACCGTTATATGGGAGCTATACCAAAAAATGGATCTATGTTGACGATTTTTTGTGAAGAAGTTTCGTAACCACTGAAAACTTCAATTGTCAAATTACAGCTAGTTCGGTTTTTCGTGCAGGAGTTTCTTGACCTCTGAGAACCTCAAATATCAAATACCGAAAATCGGGAGGTACCGCTATATGGGGACTATACCAAAAAAAGAACCTATGCTGACGATTATTCGTGGAGACGTTGAGTGACCACAGAGAACCTACAATGTCAAATTACAGCTAGTTCGATTAAAAATTGTAGCTAAAATCCTCAAAATACCGAAAATCGGGAGGTACCGTTATATGAGGGCAATACCAAACCATAGACCTATATTGACGATTTTTGGTGGAGAAGTTTCGTAGCCTAAGAGAACCTTAAATGTTAAATAACACCTAGTTCCGTTAAACATTGTAGCTAAAATCCTCACAATACCGAAAATCGGGTGGTTCAGTTATATGGGGACTATACCAAAACAGGAATCTATGCTGACGATTTTTGGTGGAGAAGTTTCGTGACTACTACGAACGTCAAATGTCAAATTACAGCTAGTTAGGTTAGAAATTGTAGCTAAAATCCTCAAAATACCGAAAATCGGGAGGTTCAGTTATAGGGGGGCTATACCAAAACATGTACCTATGTTTTGGTGGAGAAGTTTCGTAAATCCGGTTATATACAAACGTACTATAAGTTTGATGATCAGTAGGAATCCTAAATGTCAAATTGTAGCTAATTCGGTTTGAAAATGTGACTAAAAACATCTAAATAGCTGAAATCGGGCGGTACCGTTATATGGGGGCTATACCAAAACGTGGACCGATATAGCTCATCATCGAACTTGACCTGCCTGCAAACAGAAGACGCATCTTCCCAAAATTTCAGCGTCCTATCTCCAGTTTTGTGGATGCTAGAGTGATTACCACAGACGGACTGACGGACATTCACACATCGACTCAAAATTTTACCCTGATCAAGAATATATATACTTTATAGGGTCGCAAATGATTATTTCAATGCGTTACAAAAAGAAAAACAAACTTATAAAGTACGGTATAAAAATGCAGGACGAAATGTATGCAATATATTAAATTTTAACAGGACAAAATTTTTTCGAAAATTTAAGGTCATATGGCGGTGACCTGACAATGTTTGTTTTGTTAAATTGTTGTGAATGTCATTCACTCTCGACTACAGCCAATGTGTTTTTTATTCAATATTTCTCCCCTTATAACGTTGAATTTAACATAAATTCCAAAATGAAACGATAAGCAAACAAGGATGCAGTTTTTACTTGCGGCTGATTTCAACGTAATTCAATTTTATGATAATTTTTGGATACAATGTTTAAAGTACATAGAGGAGATACAATGTTGCAAATGTTGATAATAGCGTGGAATGAAAAAAAAAATACAATGGTTTAAATTTGATATAATATACAGCTTATAAGGACGAAAAAGGTTCTGAATAATAACGAAAAAGGTTTATGTCCATGTAAATAAATCCAAATTGTAAAGGCTGCAAGCTGAAATAAAAGTGCTCAGATCCCACAATTTCTACTTATAGCAGTTGAGTGATGTAAGTTTTTAAAACAAGTGAGCAAAGGCTATAGTAGGGACGGGGCCGACCATGTGATACCCTACACCACTACCCCTGTGCATAAGCTTTTCACTGGTAAACATTTCTTTTAGGGAATATAAACCGACTACCACCAAAAATAATATGCCTTTTTGTGTCTGGGACCCCCATAAGCAACCAAAATTTCGTGACCATCCGATCAAAATTACGACCTGTAGCTTGATTGCAAAAAAATTGAAGAATTGGATGCATTACCGACTATTGTGGTATCTCCCTTGTTTGACCACCTTCGCCAACCTGCTTTACACCAATGTAAAGGTAATATTTTCTTCTTCCATTGACTGGCTTTGTCGTTGCAATACCCCTACTAGAAGCCAATATATTCACAAAGAATAAAACTTTGAAATTGTCTCCAAATGAGTTTTTCCCCATTCCGATCCCTAAATACTATCCGGCTATCACCAAAATCAATAGGCTTCTTCCTATGTGGGACCCGCATCAACTCCAAAAAAAATCGTGACGATCCGATCAAAATTGCGACCTGTGGCGTGATTACAAAAAAAATCGGAAATGGGATGCATTATCGACTATTGCCATATCTCTGCTATTTGACCACCTATGACAACCTAATTTACATCGTTGTAAAGGTGATATTTTCTACTTTCCTTGCCAGATTTTGCTTTTGATATACCTCTTAAAGAAACAGAGATATTGACTTTGAAATAAAACGTTGACCTTTCCCCAAATAAGTGTTTGCCCATTCCGACCCCTGAATATTATCCGACCATCATCAAAATCAATAGGCTTCTTTCTTTTTGGGACCCCCATTAACCCCCAAAATCTCGTAACAATCAGATCAAAATTGCGACCTGTAGCGTGATTACAAAAAAGTCGGAAATGGGATACATTATCGGCTATTGCCATATCTTTGCTATTTGACCACCTACGACAACCTAATTTACACCGTTGTAAAGGTGATATTTTCTACTTTCCTTTCCAGGTTTTGCTTTTGATATACCTCTTAAAGAAACAGAGATATTGGCTTTGAAATAAAATGTTGACTTTTCTCCAAATAAGTGTTTGCCCATTCCAACCTAAATATTATCCGACGATCACCAAAATCAATATGCTTCTTCATCTGTGAGACCCTCATTAACCCTGAAATTTTCGTGACGATCCGATCAATATTGCGACCTGTAGCGTAATTTCCAAAAAATAGAAAAATGGGATGTATTACCGACTATTGCGATATCTCCGTTATTTGGTTACCTACGCCGACCTAGTTTGCATCATTGTAAAGACGGGATCTTCTACTTTCATAGTCAGGCTTTGCTTTTGGAAAATTTTCAACCAAAGCTGTGATATTTGTCAATATAATTAAAATCGCAAAAATGAAAATTGGGGTTTTATTTGCTACTATTGCGATATCTTCGTTGTTTGATCACCTACGAGCACCTACTTCACATCGTTAGAAAGGTGATATTTTCTGCTTTCGTTGCCAGGTTTTGCTTTTGGTATACCCCATATAGAAGCTGAGATATTGGCTTTGGAAAAAAACGTTGTCTTTTTATCCACCTAAGTTTTTTGCCCTTTCCGACCCCTAAATATTATCCGACCATCACCAAAATCAATAGGCTTCTTCCCCTCCGGGACCCCCATCAACATCCAAAATTTCGTGACGATCCGATCAAAATTGCGGCCTGTAGCGTGATTACAAGGTTTAGATGGACAGACGGACAGACGGACAGACGGACGGACGGACGGACTGACGGACGGACACACATAGCCAGATCGACTCAGCTCGTCGAGACATTCATTTTGATATATATAAGTATGGGTCTACGACCATTATTTCGATGCGTTACAAACTTTTTGGCCAAAACCAACTTATAATACCCTCCCCACATAGTGGTGTAGGGTATAAAAACTTAAAAAGGAACATGCCTGTGTGCGGTTCCAGTCCTTTAATCATCTCAGCTGTATAATTCTCTTGCAAAAGTTGCCAAAAGTACGTAAATAGCAAAAAAAAAGTTTTTACGCTGAGAATGGGAAATATGTAATTGCAGATAAAAAGCTCGGAAAATGTTGGTCCATTTTTAATGCAACTAAAAACAAACGGATGATTTTTAGGACAAACGTCTCAGTGTATCAGACCTTGCTTAGAATCAAAACATGACATCTTAACAACAATATTGACCCATTGCGTTATCTCCTCCAACCTTATGTATCCACTGACAATCAAACAATTGCGTGCACATATTTGAAGTGTTGTGTGCGACTGAATGCACATTTTCCTGATGGCATTATGTTTACGTATGTATGTAAGCGTGTGTGTATATATGGTCTGAATGCGACGCATAATCAATCATAATTATGACATACTCATATAACTGTGTCAATAAAGATATTTCCAGATATGAGTTTTTGTTTCTCACTTTTTTTCAATTTTTACTTTTCACTTGAACATCGACCACTCGCAGTTTTGTGTTCGGGCCATAGGCAATGCTTTGGTTTGGCGCTCACGGCGTTATATGCCCCCAAATGTCCATTATCTCAGCAGTCAGTTCGTCATTGCGCTTAATTTGTAGCAGATATTATCTGTGCATAATCTTTTGATTAATAAAAATTGAAGTGAGACACAAGAAAATTGTATGTGCCACAAACAGAGCGTGCGAGGGAGGATGGTTTATATGTATCCGTATGAATATAGGTGAAATAAATTCGTGTGTATTTAATGGCTGCTGTCATAGGTGTGGTGTTACGGTCACTTACGTTTAACAAGGAAGTTACAAGGTTGAATTAAGTTTGCTGACGTGAAACACACAATCTAAAAATTCACTGCTGAGCCCAGCTGAGGTTTGAACCTGGATCTTCACCAGCTATCAGACAATGTTGCCGAAATCTTAGCGTTAAAAGCCAATGTGAATCAATCCAACTTCAAAATTAGGATTGTATATGAGTATGTATTTTAAAATGATTCTAGGGAAGATGCGTGACGAACTGTCGCCATATTGATAAAAAGTATGCTTGAGTTAATTAGCAAAATTTGGCCTGCTATGTCCCGTGGAAAAAGAAGACGAGCGGATTGTTTTAACTACAGAGGCATAAGCATCCTACCCATCGCACATTAAGTGCTGTCAAACGTCCATAACCTATAGTCAATGGAATAATCGGATTATACCAATCAGGGATATTGTGCGAACGACTAAAGCCAATGGTCAACGAAATAATTGGACCATACCAATGTGACTTTAGACCTGGCAAGTCCACCATTGACCAGATATTTACCCTGCGGCAAATCCTAGAGAAGACCCACGAGATGCAGATCGACATATTTCACCTTTTTGTCGATTATAAAGCAGCATTCGACAGTCCCCTCCGATCAAAGGTATTCCACGCAATGTCTGAATTTGGTATCCCCGCAAAGCTCATGCGGCTTTGTAAGATGACTTTAACTGATACTAGGTTCTCAGTTAAAATTGGAAAGAACCTCTCCGAAGAATTTTGTACCAAAAGAGGTTTCAGACAAGGAGACAGCCTTTCGTGTGACCTATTCAACATTTTGCTGGAAAAGGTAATACGAGATGCAAATGTCAAAAGAAATGACACAATTTACACCAATAGCCACATGTTACTTGCCTATGCTGATGACATAAACATCATGGGACGATCAGTAAAGGAAGTAACTGATACCTTTAGGAAGGTCGAAGCAGAATCTGCGAAAGTGGGTCTGGCGGTAAACGGCGAAAAGACCAAATTGATGGTGTCGACGCGCAAAGCGTCCATAGAGCTCGGACCAACTGTGGAAGTTGGTACCTACAATTTTGAGGTAGTTAAAGACTTCGTCTACCTCGGCACTGCCATAAACACAACAAACAACATCAGTTGTGAAATAAGAAGAATTGTGTTGGCCAACAGATGCTACTATGGTCTAAGTAAGCAATTTAAAAACAAAGGCACATCTCGTCAAACAAAAATAACACTATACAAAACGCTGATACTACCCGTGCTAATGTATGGCTCCGAAGCATGGGTACTTGCGCAAGCAGATAAGGCAGTACTTAGTGTGTTTGAGAGGAAAATTCTTCGAAAGATCTACGGGCCGATTTGCGTTGACGGTGAATATCGACGTCGTATGAACCACGAGCTATATAAGCTATACAAAGACATGAATATAGTTAAACGTATCGAGATGCAACGATTGCGTTGGCTAGGCCATATCATGAGAATGAGCGATGATGAACCCGCTAAAAAGGCGTATGAATACATGCCCCATGGCGGTGCACGCAGAATCGGCAGGCCTAAGCTTCGGCGCGGTATTCCAAAAAGTCAATCGAAAAACAGAGAGGAATGGAGATCTTTTCTTAGTTCGGTATATGGTACAAATGTTCTGTAATGGGCCAACTAAGTAAGTAAGTAAGTAATACCAATCAGACACGGAAAATCTATAATAGACGAAATTCTCCTCTACACCAAATGCTTATTTACTTACTTAGCTGGCGCATTACAGAACATTTGTTCTATAAGCCGAACTAAGAAAAGATCTCCAATTCTCTCTATTTGTTGCTTCGCTCTCTGGAATACCGCGCCTTTTCATCTCTTCTTCCACTTGTTTGCTCCATCGACTCCTTGGCCTTACAGTTCTGCGTGTACCGCCATGTGACCTGTATTTATAAGCCTTTTTAGCAAGTTCATCATCGCTCATTCTTATGATATGTCCTAACCAACGCAATCGTTGCCTCTCGATACGTTTATCTATACTGATGTCTTTGTATAGCTTATATAGCTCGTGGTTCATACGACGTCGATATTCACCGTCAACGCAAATCGGCCCGTAGATCTTTCGAAGAATTTTCCTCTCAAACACACTAAGTACTGCCGTATCTGCTTGTTCAAGTACCCATGCTTCGGAGCCATACATCAGCACGGGTAGTATCAGTGTTTGTAAAGTGTTACTTTTGTTTGACGAGATGTGGCCTTGTTTTTAAACTGCTTACTTAAGCCAAAGTTAGCCAACACAATTCTTCCATTCATTTCACAACTGATGTTGTTCGTTGTGTTTAAGGCGGTGCTTAGGTACACGAAGTCTTTTACTACCTCAAAATTATAGGAGCCAACTTCAACAGATGGTCCGAGCTCTACGGACGCATTGTGCCTCGACATCACCAACTTGGTTTTCTCGCAGTTTACCGCCAGACCCACTTTATAAAGTTCTCCTTCGACCTTCACAGAGGGATCAGTTACTTCTTTTATTGATCGTCCTATTATGTCTGTATCGTCAGCATACGCAAGTAACATGTGGCTATTGGTGTAGATTGTGTTATTTCTTTTAAAGTTTGCCTCTCGTATGACCTTTTCCAGCAGTAAGTTAAAGGAAGGCTGTCTGCTTGTCTGAAACCTCTTTTGGTATAAAAGTGTGCGGAGAGGTTCTTTCCTATTTTAACTGAGGATCGAGTGTCAGTTAAAGTCATTTTACAAAGCCGTATGAACTTTGCGGGGATACCAAATTCAGGCATGGCTTGGAATACCTTTGAACGTAGGGGACTGTCGAAGGCTGTTTTATAACTGACAAAGGGTGGTAGGTGTCGATCTGAATCTCTTGGGTTTTCTCTAGGATTTGGCATAGGGTAAATATCTGGTCAATGGTGGTCTTACCAGGTCTAAAGCCGCATTGGTATGGTCCAATTATTTCGTTAACCATAGACTTTTGGGATTGGATCTGTGGTATCTTTGTCGTGTTCGGTACTATTGGATACCAACAGTTTGGAAACGTGCTCTTTCCATAACCTTAGCACACTATCTGTATCAGTTACCAAATTACCTTTCTGGTCCCCACAGGAGGATGTGCTTGTACCAAAGACATCAGTTTGATGTTTCACTCTTTGGTAGAATTTATGGTCTTTATTTTGGCTCTTGCACATCTGGATTTCTTCACACTCCCGCTTTTCCATCACACTTTTTTCCTTCGGAAAAGACGTTTCTCCTCTCTTCTTTTCTTCCGATACCTTTCTCGTGCACTACGCGTTGCAGTTGATTGTAGAGTAGCCCAATATGCCGCATTTTTCTCTTTAGTAGCAACACGACATTATTGGTCATACCATGGGTTCCTTGGTGGAGGTCTCTGGAATCGAAGTATGGATTTTGCGGCTGTTTGCATGGAGTGGGCAATAATTTGCCATTGTACTGGTATGCTATCGGGACGAGGAGTTCCTTAATCCTTTGCGGCAACAAGGAGCTGTTTAATCCTTTGCTGCAACAAGGTGGGGGTCCCAGACTATGTTTGCTCCTCGGAACGATCGCATCCAGGTTTCATTATAAATATCGAGATGCTTGAATCTGGTAGTGCTAACTACCATGCTGTTTGCCTCTGCGAAGCCTATCAGCCTCTTTCCATTGTTCGATGTTTCACCATGGAGACTAAATTTCCCGACTGTTGGGCCAAGGATATTCTCCGGCTTAAATCTAGTTTAGTAAAAACTCTCCGATTTTTTCGAAATTTTTTCCATAGGTAGATATTTTTACGCTGATTACGGGAATGTAAAATTTTCTTGGGGGACGGACCCGGTTACCCGGTTATTCGACCCGAAAGTCCGGGTACCCGGTACCCGATAGACCCGGTTCTACTGAACCGATTCTTACAAAATGGGTTCTTTCCAAAATGGTGCCATTTGTTATAATACCTTCACTGGGTCCGGAGATATTGACCTTAGAATGAGAGAAAAATTTAAAATTTAGAAGAAAATGTTGTTCCCATTCCCTAGATTTGAACCTGTCCATAGGAGAAAGTCTTAAATCCCCGGCCGAAGGCCGGCTACTTAGAGAAAATTTATACTTTAAAAGAAAATGTTGTTCCCATTCCCTAGATTTGAACCTGTCCATAGGAGAAAGTCTTAAATCCCCGGCCGAAGGCCGGCTACTTAGAGAAAATTTATAATTTAAAAGAAAATGTTGTTCCCATTCCCTAGATTTGAACCTGTCCATAGGAGAAAGTCTAAAATACCCGGCCGAAGGCCGGCTACTTAGAAAAAAATTTACTTAAAAAAAGTGATGAATTTAGAAAAACTCTGGACCCAGTGAAGGTATTATAACAAATGGCACCATTTTGGAAAGGTTGAAGTATGAGCTATAAAATTACGTGAATTAATTGAGCACCCATAATGGGCCCTTTTTCGACTTTTTGAGGGTTTTATGGAAAAACCCGGGTCCAAAAAGAGGTATTTTGGTTATAACTTCTGAACCCCTGGAGATAACCCCATCATATGACCACTTGTTGGATAGGTAGTTTCATAAGCTTTCCAACGATACCCATTATCGGTTCAGTAGAACCGGGTCTATCGGGTACCGGGTACCCGGATTTTCGGGTCGAATAACCGGGTAACCGGGTCCGTCCCCCAAGAAAATTTTATATTCCCGTAATCAGCGTAAAAATACCTACCTCTGGAAACAATTTCAAAAAAATCGGAGAGTTTTTACTAAACTAGATTTGTTCCGTTTCTTCTAAGCTCCCGTAAAATATATTTTTGGTGCGTTCGTTTTTGTCTTCGGTTGGAGCATGAGCGCAGATAAAGCTAATGTTGAAGAATTTTGCTTTTTTCCGTATTGTAGCTAGTCTTTCAGTCACTGGGGTGAAGCTGGAGACGAGATGTTTTAAACTCGAACCAACTACAAATCCGCAACGAAACGCATGCTTTATGTCATGGCAGTTTTAATACAGTGCGTCACCTCTATGTGTTGTTGTGACGCCTTTCCCAATCCATCGTATTTCCTGTATGGCAGTCATGTCGGCCTTGTAGTTTTCAAGTACATCTGCCAATGCGTAAACTGCGCCTTCTCTATAAAGAGTGCGAACTTCCAGGAACATATTCGCAGATCATTTCTGGTTTTCTTTTCTTTCGTTTTTACATAGTTGGCTGCTTTTTTAGGGGAGGGTCACTAGCCCGACGCCCAAACCCAAGTTTTTCACGTTCTTATGGGTGAACGCGAGGCACATGTTACCTCACTACCTTTAACGGGTGTTAAAGGCAGTTCCCCAGATGACACCACGGGAAGGTCAGTGTCCCCTTGAGATGAGAGAGGGCCCAAGGTAAATCATGGGCCTTGGCATGTTAATGCCGGTCAGGACCGTTCCTTGGTATCTTTCATCCCCTACGTCACCAAATGCTACGCAAAACGGATCGGCACATATCACCAGCTCTTCGACTATAAGACCGCCAGCAAAAGCCCACTATTGACATTAGCGTTCCATGTCTCAGTATGGCATTCCTGCAAAATACCTATAATGCTATGCAGAAATACTTAATAACCAAAACGAGGACTATATACCAGAATTTCATTTGGATAATGCTGCTAAAACCTTCAAGATACCAAAAATAGGACGGTACCGTTCTATTGGGGCTATATCAAAACGTGCACCTATTCTAACAAATTTGCGAGTGGAAAGTGTTGTTGCCCAACAGAAGACTCCATAAAAGATTTCAGCCATTTCGGCAATATAAAGTTGCTAAAACCTTCAAAACACCGAAAATAAAGGATCTCCGAAGAATATTGCAATGTGTTACAAACGGAATGACATCGTTAATTATACACTCCATATTATGATGGAGGGTATCAAAAGCCCTCAGGAGCCGATGGTTTGCCAATAGAGCTTTCAAGGGTGGTGGCGACACGCTGATAAGGTGTATGTATCAGCTAGATGAGGTATACATCTGTCAAAAGCTGTTGTTGTAGCAACGGTAGTCCCTATGTATCCAGAATCAAAATTCTGCAACCCTGATTTTCTGCTTTTATAAAGCATTAGGACTGGGTTTATCTGGACATTTAAACAAATGCAGGGGTAGAACTGTCCTAATGCACATGCAGATGATGAAGTGCTATCAGTTTTGGGCAATAACAAATTGAAGCAGCTGAATCGTCCAGATCTTAATTGGCCTAAATTCATTTGTGTTTGCCTTGGCGGCTGGCTTCTTCTGCCTGATTGGGAGTTGAACTAGAGATTCCTGTTTTTGCCATTGGACCTCACTCTAGAACATGAAGAAACATGTCAACTAGATTGTGGCAGGAATGTTCATTGCGATAAGGCCCATGATGCACCGGTAAAATATTAATCTCCTCATAAAGATAGTGTCAAGAGGTGGCACCCCATTGTAGTTCTCAGGGCAACATTCTGGTATGTTTGAAAATCCTTCACTGCGTGAGCACCGTGCTTCTCATCTTGCCGCAACTAGCTGTGGGTTGCGCGGACGTCTTAAGCATGCTATCGAACTTTACACCCAACATCGTGGGGTCGTTAGTGGTCGGAATCAGGATACCTTTTTAGGCATCCAGGTCGTGAAAAATGTACAGTGGATTCAGTGGTGAATATTTTCATATTCCTCAGATTGTAGAACTCGACAGTCAGCTATGTAAATATTTAACTTATCTCATATGTCATCAACGAAAGGATCAGACGCTAAGATCGCAAAACAATTTCTTTTAAAGTTTGCCTCTCGTATGACCTTTTCCAGCAGTAAGTTAAAGGAAGGCTGTCTGCTTGTCTGAAACCTCTTTTGGTATAAAAGTGTGCGGAGAGGTTCTTTCCTATTTTAACTGAGGATCGAGTGTCAGTTAAAGTCATTTTACAAAGCCGTATGAACTTTGCGGGGATACCAAATTCAGGCATGGCTTGGAATACCTTTGAACGTAGGGGACTGTCGAAGGCTGTTTTATAACTGACAAAGGGTGGTAGGTGTCGATCTGAATCTCTTGGGTTTTCTCTAGGATTTGGCATAGGGTAAATATCTGGTCAATGGTGGTCTTACCAGGTCTAAAGCCGCATTGGTATGGTCCAATTATTTCGTTAACCATAGACTTTTGGGATTGGATCTGTGGTATCTTTGTCGTGTTCGGTACTATTGGATACCAACAGTTTGGAAACGTGCTCTTTCCATAACCTTAGCACACTATCTGTATCAGTTACCAAATTACCTTTCTGGTCCCCACAGGAGGATGTGCTTGTACCAAAGACATCAGTTTGATGTTTCACTCTTTGGTAGAATTTATGGTCTTTATTTTGGCTCTTGCACATCTGGATTTCTTCACACTCCCGCTTTTCCATCACACTTTTTTCCTTCGGAAAAGACGTTTCTCCTCTCTTCTTTTCTTCCGATACCTTTCTCGTGCACTACGCGTTGCAGTTGATTGTAGAGTAGCCCAATATGCCGCATTTTTCTCTTTAGTAGCAACACGACATTATTGGTCATACCATGGGTTCCTTGGTGGAGGTCTCTGGAATCGAAGTATGGATTTTGCGGCTGTTTGCATGGAGTGGGCAATAATTTGCCATTGTACTGGTATGCTATCGGGACGAGGAGTTCCTTAATCCTTTGCGGCAACAAGGAGCTGTTTAATCCTTTGCTGCAACAAGGTGGGGGTCCCAGACTATGTTTGCTCCTCGGAACGATCGCATCCAGGTTTCATTATAAATATCGAGATGCTTGAATCTGGTAGTGCTAACTACCATGCTGTTTGCCTCTGCGAAGCCTATCAGCCTCTTTCCATTGTTCGATGTTTCACCATGGAGACTAAATTTCCCGACTGTTGGGCCAAGGATATTCTCCGGCTTAAATCTAGTTTAGTAAAAACTCTCCGATTTTTTCGAAATTTTTTCCATAGGTAGATATTTTTACGCTGATTACGGGAATGTAAAATTTTCTTGGGGGACGGACCCGGTTACCCGGTTATTCGACCCGAAAGTCCGGGTACCCGGTACCCGATAGACCCGGTTCTACTGAACCGATTCTTACAAAATGGGTTCTTTCCAAAATGGTGCCATTTGTTATAATACCTTCACTGGGTCCGGAGATATTGACCTTAGAATGAGAGAAAAATTTAAAATTTAGAAGAAAATGTTGTTCCCATTCCCTAGATTTGAACCTGTCCATAGGAGAAAGTCTTAAATCCCCGGCCGAAGGCCGGCTACTTAGAGAAAATTTATACTTTAAAAGAAAATGTTGTTCCCATTCCCTAGATTTGAACCTGTCCATAGGAGAAAATCTTAAATCCCCGGCCGAAGGCCGGCTACTTAGAGAAAATTTATAATTTAAAAGAAAATGTTGTTCCCATTCCCTAGATTTGAACCTGTCCATAGGAGAAAGTCTAAAATACCCGGCCGAAGGCCGGCTACTTAGAAAAAAATTTACTTAAAAAAAGTGATGAATTTAGAAAAACTCTGGACCCAGTGAAGGTATTATAACAAATGGCACCATTTTGGAAAGGTTGAAGTATGAGCTATAAAATTACGTGAATTAATTGAGCACCCATAATGGGCCCTTTTTCGACTTTTTGAGGGTTTTATGGAAAAACCCGGGTCCAAAAAGAGGTATTTTGGTTATAACTTCTGAACCCCTGGAGATAACCCCATCATATGACCACTTGTTGGATAGGTAGTTTCATAAGCTTTCCAACGATACCCATTATCGGTTCAGTAGAACCGGGTCTATCGGGTACCGGGTACCCGGATTTTCGGGTCGAATAACCGGGTAACCGGGTCCGTCCCCCAAGAAAATTTTATATTCCCGTAATCAGCGTAAAAATACCTACCTCTGGAAACAATTTCAAAAAAATCGGAGAGTTTTTACTAAACTAGATTTGTTCCGTTTCTTCTAAGCTCCCGTAAAATATATTTTTGGTGCGTTCGTTTTTGTCTTCGGTTGGAGCATGAGCGCAGATAAAGCTAATGTTGAAGAATTTTGCTTTTTTCCGTATTGTAGCTAGTCTTTCAGTCACTGGGGTGAAGCTGGAGACGAGATGTTTTAAACTCGAACCAACTACAAATCCGCAACGAAACGCATGCTTTATGTCATGGCAGTTTTAATACAGTGCGTCACCTCTATGTGTTGTTGTGACGCCTTTCCCAATCCATCGTATTTCCTGTATGGCAGTCATGTCGGCCTTGTAGTTTTCAAGTACATCTGCCAATGCGTAAACTGCGCCTTCTCTATAAAGAGTGCGAACTTCCAGGAACATATTCGCAGATCATTTCTGGTTTTCTTTTCTTTCGTTTTTACATAGTTGGCTGCTTTTTTAGGGGAGGGTCACTAGCCCGACGCCCAAACCCAAGTTTTTCACGTTCTTATGGGTGAACGCGAGGCACATGTTACCTCACTACCTTTAACGGGTGTTAAAGGCAGTTCCCCAGATGACACCACGGGAAGGTCAGTGTCCCCTTGAGATGAGAGAGGGCCCAAGGTAAATCATGGGCCTTGGCATGTTAATGCCGGTCAGGACCGTTCCTTGGTATCTTTCATCCCCTACGTCACCAAATGCTACGCAAAACGGATCGGCACATATCACCAGCTCTTCGACTATAAGACCGCCAGCAAAAGCCCACTATTGACATTAGCGTTCCATGTCTCAGTATGGCATTCCTGCAAAATACCTATAATGCTATGCAGAAATACGTAATAACCAAAACGAGGACTATATACCAGAATTTCATTTGGATAATGCTGCTAAAACCTTCAAGATACCAAAAATAGGACGGTACCGTTCTATTGGGGCTATATCAAAACGTGCACCTATTCTAACAAATTTGCGAGTGGAAAGTGTTGTTGCCCAACAGAAGACTCCATAAAAGATTTCAGCCATTTCGGCAATATAAAGTTGCTAAAACCTTCAAAACACCGAAAATAAAGGATCTCCGAAGAATATTGCAATGTGTTACAAACGGAATGACATCGTTAATTATACACTCCATATTATGATGGAGGGTATCAAAAGCCCTCAGGAGCCGATGGTTTGCCAATAGAGCTTTCAAGGGTGGTGGCGACACGCTGATAAGGTGTATGTATCAGCTAGATGAGGTATACATCTGTCAAAAGCTGTTGTTGTAGCAACGGTAGTCCCTATGTATCCAGAATCAAAATTCTGCAACCCTGATTTTCTGCTTTTATAAAGCATTAGGACTGGGTTTATCTGGACATTTAAACAAATGCAGGGGTAGAACTGTCCTAATGCACATGCAGATGATGAAGTGCTATCAGTTTTGGGCAATAACAAATTGAAGCAGCTGAATCGTCCAGATCTTAATTGGCCTAAATTCATTTGTGTTTGCCTTGGCGGCTGGCTTCTTCTGCCTGATTGGGAGTTGAACTAGAGATTCCTGTTTTTGCCATTGGACCTCACTCTAGAACATGAAGAAACATGTCAACTAGATTGTGGCAGGAATGTTCATTGCGATAAGGCCCATGATGCACCGGTAAAATATTAATCTCCTCATAAAGATAGTGTCAAGAGGTGGCACCCCATTGTAGTTCTCAGGGCAACATTCTGGTATGTTTGAAAATCCTTCACTGCGTGAGCACCGTGCTTCTCATCTTGCCGCAACTAGCTGTGGGTTGCGCGGACGTCTTAAGCATGCTATCGAACTTTACACCCAACATCGTGGGGTCGTTAGTGGTCGGAATCAGGATACCTTTTTAGGCATCCAGGTCGTGAAAAATGTACAGTGGATTCAGTGGTGGATATTTTCATATTCCTCAGATTGTAGAACTCGACAGTCAGCTATGTAAATATTTAACTTATCTCATATGTCATCAACGAAAGGATCAGACGCTAAGATCGCAAAACAATTTCTTTTAAAGTTTGCCTCTCGTATGACCTTTTCCAGCAGTAAGTTAAAGGAAGGCTGTCTGCTTGTCTGAAACCTCTTTTGGTATAAAAGTGTGCGGAGAGGTTCTTTCCTATTTTAACTGAGGATCGAGTGTCAGTTAAAGTCATTTTACAAAGCCGTATGAACTTTGCGGGGATACCAAATTCAGGCATGGCTTGGAATACCTTTGAACGTAGGGGACTGTCGAAGGCTGTTTTATAACTGACAAAGGGTGGTAGGTGTCGATCTGAATCTCTTGGGTTTTCTCTAGGATTTGGCATAGGGTAAATATCTGGTCAATGGTGGTCTTACCAGGTCTAAAGCCGCATTGGTATGGTCCAATTATTTCGTTAACCATAGACTTTTGGGATTGGATCTGTGGTATCTTTGTCGTGTTCGGTACTATTGGATACCAACAGTTTGGAAACGTGCTCTTTCCATAACCTTAGCACACTATCTGTATCAGTTACCAAATTACCTTTCTGGTCCCCACAGGAGGATGTGCTTGTACCAAAGACATCAGTTTGATGTTTCACTCTTTGGTAGAATTTATGGTCTTTATTTTGGCTCTTGCACATCTGGATTTCTTCACACTCCCGCTTTTCCATCACACTTTTTTCCTTCGGAAAAGACGTTTCTCCTCTCTTCTTTTCTTCCGATACCTTTCTCGTGCACTACGCGTTGCAGTTGATTGTAGAGTAGCCCAATATGCCGCATTTTTCTCTTTAGTAGCAACACGACATTATTGGTCATACCATGGGTTCCTTGGTGGAGGTCTCTGGAATCGAAGTATGGATTTTGCGGCTGTTTGCATGGAGTGGGCAATAATTTGCCATTGTACTGGTATGCTATCGGGACGAGGAGTTCCTTAATCCTTTGCGGCAACAAGGAGCTGTTTAATCCTTTGCTGCAACAAGGTGGGGGTCCCAGACTATGTTTGCTCCTCGGAACGATCGCATCCAGGTTTCATTATAAATATCGAGATGCTTGAATCTGGTAGTGCTAACTACCATGCTGTTTGCCTCTGCGAAGCCTATCAGCCTCTTTCCATTGTTCGATGTTTCACCATGGAGACTAAATTTCCCGACTGTTGGGCCAAGGATATTCTCCGGCTTAAATCTAGTTTAGTAAAAACTCTCCGATTTTTTCGAAATTTTTTCCATAGGTAGATATTTTTACGCTGATTACGGGAATGTAAAATTTTCTTGGGGGACGGACCCGGTTACCCGGTTATTCGACCCGAAAGTCCGGGTACCCGGTACCCGATAGACCCGGTTCTACTGAACCGATTCTTACAAAATGGGTTCTTTCCAAAATGGTGCCATTTGTTATAATACCTTCACTGGGTCCGGAGATATTGACCTTAGAATGAGAGAAAAATTTAAAATTTAGAAGAAAATGTTGTTCCCATTCCCTAGATTTGAACCTGTCCATAGGAGAAAGTCTTAAATCCCCGGCCGAAGGCCGGCTACTTAGAGAAAATTTATACTTTAAAAGAAAATGTTGTTCCCATTCCCTAGATTTGAACCTGTCCATAGGAGAAAGTCTTAAATCCCCGGCCGAAGGCCGGCTACTTAGAGAAAATTTATAATTTAAAAGAAAATGTTGTTCCCATTCCCTAGATTTGAACCTGTCCATAGGAGAAAGTCTAAAATACCCGGCCGAAGGCCGGCTACTTAGAAAAAAATTTACTTAAAAAAAGTGATGAATTTAGAAAAACTCTGGACCCAGTGAAGGTATTATAACAAATGGCACCATTTTGGAAAGGTTGAAGTATGAGCTATAAAATTACGTGAATTAATTGAGCACCCATAATGGGCCCTTTTTCGACTTTTTGAGGGTTTTATGGAAAAACCCGGGTCCAAAAAGAGGTATTTTGGTTATAACTTCTGAACCCCTGGAGATAACCCCATCATATGACCACTTGTTGGATAGGTAGTTTCATAAGCTTTCCAACGATACCCATTATCGGTTCAGTAGAACCGGGTCTATCGGGTACCGGGTACCCGGATTTTCGGGTCGAATAACCGGGTAACCGGGTCCGTCCCCCAAGAAAATTTTATATTCCCGTAATCAGCGTAAAAATACCTACCTCTGGAAACAATTTCAAAAAAATCGGAGAGTTTTTACTAAACTAGATTTGTTCCGTTTCTTCTAAGCTCCCGTAAAATATATTTTTGGTGCGTTCGTTTTTGTCTTCGGTTGGAGCATGAGCGCAGATAAAGCTAATGTTGAAGAATTTTGCTTTTTTCCGTATTGTAGCTAGTCTTTCAGTCACTGGGGTGAAGCTGGAGACGAGATGTTTTAAACTCGAACCAACTACAAATCCGCAACGAAACGCATGCTTTATGTCATGGCAGTTTTAATACAGTGCGTCACCTCTATGTGTTGTTGTGACGCCTTTCCCAATCCATCGTATTTCCTGTATGGCAGTCATGTCGGCCTTGTAGTTTTCAAGTACATCTGCCAATGCGTAAACTGCGCCTTCTCTATAAAGAGTGCGAACTTCCAGGAACATATTCGCAGATCATTTCTGGTTTTCTTTTCTTTCGTTTTTACATAGTTGGCTGCTTTTTTAGGGGAGGGTCACTAGCCCGACGCCCAAACCCAAGTTTTTCACGTTCTTATGGGTGAACGCGAGGCACATGTTACCTCACTACCTTTAACGGGTGTTAAAGGCAGTTCCCCAGATGACACCACGGGAAGGTCAGTGTCCCCTTGAGATGAGAGAGGGCCCAAGGTAAATCATGGGCCTTGGCATGTTAATGCCGGTCAGGACCGTTCCTTGGTATCTTTCATCCCCTACGTCACCAAATGCTACGCAAAACGGATCGGCACATATCACCAGCTCTTCGACTATAAGACCGCCAGCAAAAGCCCACTATTGACATTAGCGTTCCATGTCTCAGTATGGCATTCCTGCAAAATACCTATAATGCTATGCAGAAATACTTAATAACCAAAACGAGGACTATATACCAGAATTTCATTTGGATAATGCTGCTAAAACCTTCAAGATACCAAAAATAGGACGGTACCGTTCTATTGGGGCTATATCAAAACGTGCACCTATTCTAACAAATTTGCGAGTGGAAAGTGTTGTTGCCCAACAGAAGACTCCATAAAAGATTTCAGCCATTTCGGCAATATAAAGTTGCTAAAACCTTCAAAACACCGAAAATAAAGGATCTCCGAAGAATATTGCAATGTGTTACAAACGGAATGACATCGTTAATTATACACTCCATATTATGATGGAGGGTATCAAAAGCCCTCAGGAGCCGATGGTTTGCCAATAGAGCTTTCAAGGGTGGTGGCGACACGCTGATAAGGTGTATGTATCAGCTAGATGAGGTATACATCTGTCAAAAGCTGTTGTTGTAGCAACGGTAGTCCCTATGTATCCAGAATCAAAATTCTGCAACCCTGATTTTCTGCTTTTATAAAGCATTAGGACTGGGTTTATCTGGACATTTAAACAAATGCAGGGGTAGAACTGTCCTAATGCACATGCAGATGATGAAGTGCTATCAGTTTTGGGCAATAACAAATTGAAGCAGCTGAATCGTCCAGATCTTAATTGGCCTAAATTCATTTGTGTTTGCCTTGGCGGCTGGCTTCTTCTGCCTGATTGGGAGTTGAACTAGAGATTCCTGTTTTTGCCATTGGACCTCACTCTAGAACATGAAGAAACATGTCAACTAGATTGTGGCAGGAATGTTCATTGCGATAAGGCCCATGATGCACCGGTAAAATATTAATCTCCTCATAAAGATAGTGTCAAGAGGTGGCACCCCATTGTAGTTCTCAGGGCAACATTCTGGTATGTTTGAAAATCCTTCACTGCGTGAGCACCGTGCTTCTCATCTTGCCGCAACTAGCTGTGGGTTGCGCGGACGTCTTAAGCATGCTATCGAACTTTACACCCAACATCGTGGGGTCGTTAGTGGTCGGAATCAGGATACCTTTTTAGGCATCCAGGTCGTGAAAAATGTACAGTGGATTCAGTGGTGGATATTTTCATATTCCTCAGATTGTAGAACTCGACAGTCAGCTATGTAAATATTTAACTTATCTCATATGTCATCAACGAAAGGATCAGACGCTAAGATCGCAAAAACATCCGCATACATTATGATGGTAGATGTTTGAGGTTATTCAGTTCCGAATAGATCACATCGTCTTGGGAAACTCCCTGTTTTACCCTACGGTTCTTAAACTTATTCTTTAAGCGACTGGAGTTCACACATAGAGTTGAGTAACCGACGTTCCGAAGGGAAGACCTCTATATTCTCTCAAATATCTTGACATGGTTGATGCTATCGTAGGCCTTCGATACATCAAGAGTTACAACCACTGATCGGTTGCACGATATGTTCTGGCTAAGTGATGGACTGCTATGTGTGGATATGCTGTGTAATGCTGTTAGGGAACTAGAAGACAGCATCTCATGGCGAGGAGGAGTAGTAGCGACAAGATTCTTGCCTGTACGATTCGCCCTTGCTGACATTCTTTGTTATCTTTAGTGGCAGAACCACCCTGCATACTTTGCAAGCATCTGCTACAATATGTGTGGCTAGCGATAAATTATGTACACTTATGAAATACTAAACTCCGTGCTCATCCAGTTGCTCAAGCAAATTCCGTGTGGGCCTAACGTTTTGGGTGATTTCGCGTTTCGGATGACATCTTACACTTCAATCATCGCAAATTTATGTTGTATCTCCTCCGCTTTAAGGTCTCTTATACAGCGTAGCACACTTCTATTCGCCCTAGCGTAGTAGCTTAGCTGTGATGATGTTCGAGATAATTTTCTCAGCTGCTCGAGGTTCAGAGGTAATGAAGCAAACCAGATGCCACTATAGTGATTTCTGGAGAGCTATGACCATCGCTTCTTTTCCTCGTAAGAGCGCCTTCGTTTAACGTGCAAAATGTGGAGCTATCGATTTGCACGCCCAATTTGGTACTCCTATGGACATTACCTAGGACGTAATACCAAGCTCATGATGAGTATTAAAATCCTCAAGATGACAGTGAGCTTCGTTTCTCTGACTCGTAAAATCTACAATTTCGCTGAACTTGTGACCGAGACAACTAGATTTAACGTTGCATTTTCGGGGCGCTGAACAACAAAATTTTTGTTGTTGTTCAAGGTGTCTCGTATTCCGACGACGACGAAATGCAACGGCTAAATTAGAGACACGCTTTTGTGATGTTCTGGTGCAGCAAAGAGCAACATAACTCTATCTTATGCTACAGCTCTTATATCTCATCGCTTTTGAAATGTGGGTGGATGCGGATCTGGCAAACAGAACTGATCCATAAGCCAGAGCACGGAACAGGCATTCCGGCATAGATTACCGCTCACATGGTGAAAAGAATACACGAACACAAGCATATAATTGTTGAGGTGATGGTTGATGATCGAAGATTCCTCCGAGTCAATCCTTAGCAGATAAACGGATTCTGGAGTTGAATTTACTTTAAATGGTTTCTTTGAAAACCGCAACATTATACAGATAATAAACTTCCCCCAGCCACATTTAAACCTAACATTAAAATAACCTACTTTTACATTCACTCTTATGAGTATTAAGGCAATTCCATTAATCCAATCGGCGAACATAATTAAGTCGAGAGGGAAAATCAAATACTAATTGAAACTCCTAACACAATTCGTATAAAAAATCGATTTGAATTCATTTCATACACGAGAAAACAAAAAAAGAATAAAGGAGGACTTTCTGGAAAAAAGTTTTTTCGGCGCCCAAAATAAACCAAAGCAAATTTCACAAAATTTCATCGCAAACTAAGACAAAATAAACGGTGAAGATAAAAGAAAATATATCACAAAACTAGTTCAATTACCAGTACGTGCGCATACTAAATCCAAATGCCTAAGCTTTTTTATGTAGATTAAAAAAATCATTGCTCTCATATGAGCAATACCAGTGGAAATATGCTGAACTTTTATTATGAGATTTAGGGGCTACATCATAACGTGGGCCAATGCTCAACATTTTTGATAGAGATGTTTTTAACCGCTGGGAACCATATATTCCAAAGAACATCCAATCTTGCCTGAAAATGTAAAAAAAATCGTAACTGAAATCGGTGCTACCGTTTTATAGGACCTAAATCGGGATTTACCGTTGATAACCGCGATATGACATTTGCTGGAATTGAGGATAACCCGCCAATCAGCAATATTATTGCACCCGTATATTTTAAAAAATTGGGAAGAAGAAGTACTTCCTTCCTCTTGGAATGAAGGTATCCGATAACAATACCAAAAAGGGGGATCCCAAAAATAGCAATAACTACAGGGAAATTACATTACTACCAATCCCAAGCAAAATAATAAGCCGCATAATTCTAACCCGAATATCTGACTCGGTTATTGATACACTCCGAGAGAATCAGTTTGGATTCAGAGAGAATCATTCCTGTGTTGACCTTATTAACACTGTAAGAATAGTATTTGAGCAGTGCTATGAGTTTCGCACACCAGTATACTTGGCATTCATAGACATCATGAAAGCTTTTGATAGTATTAACCGACTCTAAAATTCTCAATTTAATCAAGGCCATTTATACCGACTTCAGATCCCGAGAAGATGAAGAACATAATGGTAAATTATCAGATCCTTTTGAGGTCCAAACAGGGGTAAGACAAGGATGTATTCTGTCAGTCGGGCTAGAAATCAACATCTCAAAAACTAAGTCCATGCCGGGAGGCTATGACAATGTTGATATCAATGGGTGGAAAAATTCAATTACCTTGGTAGCCAAATAACGATAAAGGGTGGAGTTGAAGAAGACATCTTACTTACTTACTTAGTTGGCCCATTGCAGAACATTTGTTCCATAACCCGAACTGAGAAGAGATCTCCATTCCTCTCTGTTTTTCGCTTGACTTTTTGGAATACCGCGCCTTTCCATTTCTTCATCCACTTGTATGCTCCATCGAAGCTTAGGCCTGCCGATTCTGCGTGCACCGCCATGTGGCATGTATTCATACGCCTTTTTAGCGGGTTCATCATCGCTCATTCTCATGATATGGCCTAGCCAACGCAATCGTTGCATCTCGATACGTTTAACTATATTCATGTCTTTGTATAGCTTATATAGCTCGTGGTTCATACGACGTCGATATTCACCGTCAACGCAAATCGGCCCGTAGATCTTTCGAAGAATTTTCCTCTCAAACACACCAAGCAATGCCTTATCTGCTTGCGCAAGTACCCATGCTTCGGAGCCATACATTAGCACGGGTAGTATCGTTTGGTATAGTGTTATTTTTGTTTGACGAGATGTGGCTTTGTTTTTAAATTGCTTACTTAGACCATAGTAGCATCTGTTGGCCAATACAATTCTTCTTCTTATTTCACAACTGATGTTTGTTTGTTGTGTTTATGGCAGTGCCGAGGTAGACGAAGTCTTTAACTACTTCAAAATTGTAGGTACCAACTTTCACAGTTGGTCCGAGCTCTATGGACGCTTTGCGCGTCGACACCATCAATTTGGTATTTTCGCCGTTTACCGCCAGACCCACTTTCGCAGATTCTGCTTCGACCTTCCTAAAGGTATCAGTTACTTCCTTTACTGATCGTCCCATGATGTCTATGTCATCAGCATAGGCAAGTAACATGTGGCTATTGGTGTAAATTGTGCCATTTCTTTTGACATTTGCATCTCGTATTACCTTTTCCAGCAAAATGTTGAATAGGTCACACGAAAGGCTGTCTCCTTGTCTGAAACCTCTTTTGGTACAAAATTCTTCCGAGAGGTTCTTTCCAATTTTAACTGAGGACCTAGTATCAGTTAAAGTCATTTTACAAAGCCGGATGAGCTTTGCGGGGATACCAAATTCAGACATTGCGTGGAATACCTTTGATCGGAGGGGACTGTCGAATGCTGCTTTATAATCGACAAAAAGGTGAAATATGTCGATCTGCATCTCTTGGGTCTTCTCTAGGATTTGCCGCAGGGTAAATATCTGGTCAATGGTGGACTTGCCAGGTCTAAAGCCACATTGGTATGGTCCAATTATTTCCTTGACCATTGGCTTTAGTCGTTCGCACAATATCCCTGACACTATCTTATAGGCAATAGGGAGAAGACTTATGCCCTTATAGTTTGAGCATACTGTCTTATCTCCTTTCTTGTGGACGGGACATAGGTTGCTCAGTTTCCAATCGTCGGGTACGCGTTCTTCCTGCCAGATGGTGCTAACTAGCTGATGCATGCACCTTATCAGCGCGTCGCCTCCGGTTTTAAACAGCTCGGCTGGTAAGCCATCGGCTCCTGCTGCTTTATTATTCTTCAGCCGGTTGATTGCTGTTTTCACCTCATATTGGCCGGGCGGTATACATTCTATACCAGAAGAAGAAGAAGACATCAACGCTCGATTAAATAAAGCAAAGGCTGCTTTCGGCATGCCTCAGCCAAGCTTCGCATATATAATTCGAATGTGAAATCTGTCCTTTTTTACGGTTGCGAAACGTGGAAACGTACGAGTTCGATAGACGGCCGTCTACAAAGTTTTACAAACAAATGTCTGCGGCAAATTTTAAACATTTGGTGGCCGAACCGAATACGAAATGCTGAACTACTGAACATCGCCAATCAAATTGCAGCTCCCGTTGAGGTTTGTCATCGGAAATGGCGCTGGATAGGCCACACGCTACGAAGACCTGCCGGAAACATTGCTCGTCAAGCGCTTCGTTGGAATCCACAGGGTAGAGGCCGGCGTGTTGGTGCACCAGCTAAAACTTGGAGAAGGTCGATCGACGCAGAACTACAAGCTGCAAACTATTCATGGAACGACGTCAATCACGCATCGCACAACAGAAACCGATACACAAAGGAATGGTTGAGGCCCTATGCTCCACAGGGAGTGAAGGATAACAGAAGAAGAAATACTTAAGCATGATCCTAAGCATGTTGATAAATGTTGGTGAAGATGTATATTGACCCCTAAGAACCTTAAATGTCATATTACAGCTGCTTCCGTTAAAGATTGTAGCTAAAATCCTCAAAATCTTGGAAATCCAGAGGAACCCTTATAAGGGGGCTTCACCTAAACATGGACCTATGTTGACAGTTTTTGATGGAATAGTCTTGTGATCCCTGTTAACCTCAAATGTCAAATTACAGCTTGTTCGGTTGAAAATTTTAGCTAAAATCTTCAAAATACCCAAAATCGGGAGGTACTGTGATATAGGGGCTATACCTTAACATGTACCTATAAAGACAGAACCTCAAATGTCAAATTATAGTTAATTCGGTTAAAAATTGTCTTTAAAATAATGAAAATCGGAAGTTACCGTTATATGGCAGCTACACCTAAACATTGACCTTTGTTGACAATTTTTGTCGAAGAAGTGTTGCGACTACTAAGAACCTTAAATGTAACATTACAGCTGGTACGTTTAAACATTTTAGCTAAAACTCTCAAAATATCGAAAATCGGAAGGTACCGTTATACGGAGACTGTACCTAAACATGTTGACAGTTTTTGGTGGAAAGGTGCTGTGACCTCTAAGAACCTCAAATGTCAAATTACCAGCAGTTCAGTCAAAAATGTAGCTAAACCATTATTTAGGGACTATACCTAAACATGGACCTATGTTGACAATTTTTAGTGAAGAGGTGTTGTGACCCCACACAACTTTAAATGACAAATTACAGCTAGTTCGGTTAAAAATTGTGGCTAAAGTCTTTAAAATATCGAAAATCTGCAGGTACCGTTATATGGGGGCTATACCTAAACATGGACATATGCGGACAAATTTTTGGTGAAGAAGTGTTTTAACACCTAAGAACTTTAAATTGCAACTTACAGCTAGGGCGTTTACAAATTGCAGCTAAAATACCGAAAATGCTGAGGTACCGTCATAAGGGAGCTATACCTAAACAGTTGACAGTGTTTGGTGAAGAAGTGTTGTGACCCCTAAGAATCCTTAATGTCAAATTACAGCTGGTTCGGTCAAACATTTTAGCTAAAATCCTTAAAATACCGAACATGGGCAGGTCCCGTTATTTGGGAGATATACCAAAACATGGGCCGATATAGCCCATCTTCGTATTACAAATAACTAATCTGCAGTGGAAATTATTCTTAATATACGAACTGATCAAGTTTTTAAAGACGAACTGAAGCTAGTATTTATAGACGAACTACAGATACCATAGATAATCCTTATGGATTATGCAGGAGTAGCCGTTTTACCGTCTGTGATAATTTAAAGGAAATGTCTCATATCTGCCCGCTTAGCCATTGAACTAAATGCAAGTAAACAAATTACGTTTAATCAACTCGGCAAACCTACAATTTAAGCCAGAGAAAAAAATAGGAGTCTTAACCAGCCATTGAGTGGAGAATATATTGTATACACATCTAGTACATGCAGAGAATTTATGACAAATTTTACCTTAGGCCATGTATGGAAATTAAGCAATCTGTCTGTCCGTTCGTCCTTCCATCCATACATATCCATGCCATGCCAATTCTATGGCTGTCCGCCTCGATTGTAAAGCAACGCCACAAGGAGATGAGAGCTTGAGATGAGCAGGCCTGGCTAAATGGATGGTTGGTTAGCTGGATGGCTGGTTGGTTGATCAAAGCATTAAGATGGTGTTGCAGATTGCAGTGGGCTGTTACTGCAGGTACATATTTGATGTGGCAAAGCTTGACTAGTTGATGTGATGTGGTATGGGATAAATGCTAAGTATTTAGCTATTTTTAAATAGCTGATTGAAGCCAACCACCACCGAGGATGATACGAAGATGCAAAATGAGAAAGAAAAAGTTTTTTTTCGTACATAGTCTGTATGTTAGTTGCCGCCAGCTTCTTTCCTGTGCACAGCAGAATCAGTTGCCGCCGTATACTGCTGCTGCTAATACAATTAATATGTTAATTGGCTAAAAAGTCATTGAATTTATCTTGAGGCTGTGAGAAAGAAGACTAAATTTAAATGGAATCAGAACAACCGGAACTGGAGCATGAAGTGATGGTTGTACGCTAAAATGAGAGAACATTTTAGTGGCATAAATTATTTTGTGTGTAAATTGACATTTAGAGTGGTTAAGTTGAATTCGAGTTGAATATTCTGAACTTTGTAATGCTGATCATGAATGTAATTAGGGATTTTAACAAATTTGCGATATAAATAATATATGGCTATCTTTTGAAGATAAATGTGAGTGCTTTAATGTATTCAGGTAAACAGTGGGTAAAAATCATATAGAAATACAGGGAACATATTAAGTCCCACGTTTGAATTCCTCCTTATCTTCTCACAAATTTTTACTTCTCTTCCTTGTCAGGACCTTCTGGACTTCTATGAAAGATCTTGCGTTCTTCTATTAGAAATCCTAATTATTTTCAATTAGAACACCAATTGTCATTTGTTGTTTCGTTGTATGAGTTAAATGTCACGGTGTTCATGAAGCAACTTTAAATGGAAGGTGCTTACACCTGGGAAGTTTTTGTGCTCTCTGAAACTATAATGTTCATAGATAAGAAAAATCAAAAAACAAAAAAAAAAATCGCCGGAGCGCTTTTTAAATAAATCGCGATTCAAGTTGGCACTATTAAGGGTTTTTTATGTTTTCGCGATTTTGCTTGGAAACCGCAAGTCCTATCGAAATGGGACATTGCATTGTCCCAATTTGAACTTCTATATCTCAATAATGGTAAAACCTACGAAAATGTCATAAGGGTCAGTCTTGTAGAGAATTTTCTTAGCTACAACATTATCCTTTATCTCATTTCGATAGGGCTTGCGGTTTCCAAGCAAAATCGTGAAATCCTAAAAACCCTTAAAAATGCCAACTTGAATCGCGATTTATTTAAAAAGAACTACGACAATTTTTCTTTTTATTTTTGATTTTTCTCATCTATGAACATTGTAGTTTCAGAATCCGTAAGCACCTTCCATTTAAAGTTGCTTCAAGAGCACCGTGATGTTATTTCATAGAGAGACGTACTGAATTTGTAAATAAACTTGAGCTGAACTTGAGCAAGAGATCTATATTTGTGCACCCAAGAATCGTTTTTGTTGGTGACGTCGTAGGGGGTTCGAAGATGGGCTACATCGGCCCACTTTTGATATATAACCTATTTGTTTATACCTTCCACCATATTATGGAGGGTAATTAAATTTGTAATTCCGTTTGTAATACATCGAAATATTCGTTGAAACCCCTATAAAGTATATATATTAGCTGTGTTCCTTTACTTACCTGAGGTTACCATTTTTACCATTTGTTACCATTTTTAACCTGCAAAGCGTTCCTTAACCCCGAAAAGTGGCAAAACTGGAAGCAGTTTTTAAGAGAGTGAGAGGGGAGAGATAGCGAAAATGGCTTTCTCTTCTACCACAGGCTACCAGCAAAATTTCTGCAGGTAAAAAATGGCAGAACTGATTTTTCGACATTTGTTTGACGATTATTTCACAATGAAGAAGAAAATGGACGAAAAACAGAAGAAAAAGTCGAACGCTGACAAAACTAAATTAAAAACTGTGAAATAAAAGACGAAAATTGATTTTTTATGTTTCTTTTTGACATTGCTGCCAGATCTACCATTTTTCAGTTCCTTTACTTTTCTGGTAAAAATGTTCATGAGAGAACAATTTTGAGCAATTTTGACACTTTTCTCTTTTACCACTCTTACCATTAAAAAAGTAAAGGAACGAAGCTATTATTGATCTTCGTTGGGGTGTAAAACTTTGCACGCCAAACTGGTCGGTATAGGTCCACGTCTTCATATAGACCCCATGGTTTGGTTTGGTTTTAGGACGCGCAGCTACCGTTGTTGGCAGCTACTTCACTCGGAGACCTTGAGGTCCATTGTGATCATCCTTAGAGAAACTGTGTGTTGTGGTTGGGCTATATGTGATGATGATAGATGCTGGACTATTGCGGATTTGTTGTGAAGTTGAGTATGTAGGTGATGCTGTGATGATGGGTGTGAGTTAATAGGTTGTTGCTGAGGTTGTGATGGTGGATGTAAGTTTATAATTGTAGAGTGGTTTTGATGGGTTGGATATGATAATGATTGATGCTGATTTATAAGATGGGTGTTGAAGGTGGTGCCTGTATTGTTCTGAAGTAATATGAGGTGGTTCGTTTATTTTCGGTTTGTTGATGTAAAGTGGTTTGGTGTGATGGGTGCGATGAGTAATGTATATGGATGCGCGGCTGCTGTGATTGGTGACAAAGATGATGATGTAGTGGATGTGATGTGGGTGTGTTCCCGCTGAGGGACTTGTTCATTGTTGAGCCGATTTCTATCCCCCTGTGTGAAGGAGAAAGAAAAAACAATGATTAATTAGTTTTGTTTGCCAGCCATGTGAGGTTTTTGGCAAATTGGTACAAGTAGATGGGGTCTATGTCGGAGAAGAAAGTCAGAGTATTTATCTCATATCTACCGAAGAATCGATGTCTCCTCGTGAGTAACGAGGGGCACCTACATAGTAGATGTTCGACCGTCTCTGTTTCTTCTGGATCTTGACATAGCCTACAGTAGTCTACACTGCTGTTGTCCCATCTAGAAGTTAGGGACCTGACTATGTTGTGTCCGGTAATGAGACCTACAGTGATCTTTATCCCTAACTTATTTAGTGAGAAAAGAGAGTTGGTTCTATGCTGAGTCAGCCAGTTTCCATTTGCCATCTTTGCCCCGCCTTCTCATGGAAGTAACCACGAAGTTTCCGGATGTAGTAGCACTTTGGTGGTCTAATAGATGACTCGACTGGTAAGTCAGTCGACTGAGAGCCACCCCGTGCTAGTTCATCCGCCTCTTCGCTTCCCTTTATATCACTGTGTCCTGGAACCCAGCAAAGATCAACGAAGTCGCGTACTTCAAGCAGAGCGTTTTTGCAATCGAGGATAGATTTTGAGTTTATGGTCCATGACTTGAGAGCCTTAAGGGCCGCTTGACTATCGACAAAAATAGTCACCGGTCCTTTTAGGACACTCTCAAGTTCTTTGATCATCTCCGCTGCTTTCCTAATTGCAAAAATCTCTGCCTGAAAGACGCTGCAGTTATCGTTGAGTTTGAAGGATTGCTTAATTTGTGGGTTTTCGCAGAAGACCCCGGCACCTGTGCCATCCTCCATCTTTGAACCGTCTGTGTAGATAGCCAGACCGCCAAGAGGAGGGCTACCACTAGACCAGGCATCTCTGCTTGGGATTATGACGTTAATTTGGTTGAAATCACTGATGTGATCGGGTCCACTGGACTCAAGTAAATCAGTGAAGGGGAAGAGGACCTTTGCATGTCCAAATCGTGAACACTGCCACATACCTGCCTCTCTAAGCCTGAAAGCCGTTCTCGCCGCCTGAAAGTTGATAGTGATGTCCAGAGGTTGGAGATCCAGTATCACATTCAGGGCGGCTTGAGGTGTACTTCTAATGGCACCAGAGATTAGCAGAGATGCGGCTCTTTGAACACTAGATAATTTGGACAGAAGTGCACTGTTTCCGAGTGCATGCCACCAGATAAGCCCTCCATAGGTAAGGATTGGGAGAACCACGGTATCATACAACCAGTGTATGATCTTTGGTTTGAGACCCCAACTTTTACCAATTGAGTTCTTACAGGAATAGAGTGCCATAAAACCCCTCTTAACCCTCTCCTCAGTATTCCTTTTCCAATTTAAGCGTTGGTCCAGGATAACACCGAGGTATTTGGCTTCCGATGAGAGTTTTAGGGCAACACCATCCAGCTCTGGTAGCGGGAAATCGGGAATTTTGCGCTTCTTCGTGTGGAGTATGAGCTCGGTCTTCGTTGGATTCACACCAAGTCCATTGGTGCGAGCCCAGCGAGACACCTGCACTAAAGCACGTCGCATAAGGTCTGATATAGTCGACAAGAATTTGCCGCTTATGAGGATAACAACATCGTAAGCATAGGCTACCACCTTTGTCCTTAGTTGGTTGAATTTTAGGTAGTGTGTGACTAGGCTTCCCAGCTTTGGGAATGTAAGTTACCGTTACCTCCTTCCATGAGTTAGGTATGTACGACAGACGCAGGCAGGCCCTGTAAATTTCCTTTATGGTTGCCAGTACCGAGTCAGCTGCATTCTGCAGCATGGCCGGGATAATGCCATCCGGTCCAGGAGACTTATAGAGTTGGAAGCTGTCAATCGCCCATTTTATTCTTGGGATGCTAGTTAAGCTGTCAATCAGTTGCTCGTCCTGTGCCGTACAGCCCTGATTGTGACTCCTTCGTTGCGAGTCACTCTCTAGGTCAGTACAGCCTGGAAAATGCACTTCAGACAGCAGATTTAGAGTCTCTAGACCAGAGGTAGTCCACGTGCCGTTTTCTCGTTTGATGCTACCCATGGAAATTAGCCTACATATGGAAAATTAACTATTGACCTTTCCCCTGATGCAAATTGCAAAAATGTGTCTCCTAGGTAACTAACGTGCCTACTGCCTAATATATAATAGGTTTTGTGTAGAATACAACATTTTCTTCCCATGCTACAATTTGTCTCTACCGTGATAGATAAATTCCCAGCATTATTCCATTACGTGGAACCCTAGCCATAAATTTGTTTGCATGGAAATTATTTGAATTTCTACTCATTATTAGTTGTTTTTTACCGGTTAAAATATATTTTTAAGATCACCATATATATGCACAATGAACTTTTTATACCCTACACCACTATGTGGGGAGGGTATTATAAGTTGGTTTTGGCCAAAAAGTTTGTAACGCATCGAAATAGTGGTCGTAGACCCATACTTATATATACCAAAATGAATGTCTCGACGAGCTGAGTCGATCTGGCTATGTGTGTCCGTCCGTCAGTCCGTCCGTCCGTCCGTCTGTCCGTCTGTCCGTCTGTCCATCTAAACCTTGTAATCACGCTACAGGTCGCAATTTTGATCGGATCGTCACGAAATTTTGCATGTTGATGGGGGTCCCGGAGGGGAAGAAGCCTATTGATTTTGGTGATGGTCGGATAATATTTAGGGGTCGGAAAGGGCAAAAAACTTAGGTGGATAAAAAGACAACGTTTTTTTCCAAAGCGAATATATCAGCTTCTATATGGGGTATACCAAAAGCAAAACCTGACAATTAAAGTAGAAAATATCACCTTTCTAATGATGTAAAGTAGGTGCTCGTAGGTGATCAAACAACGAAGATATCATAATAGTAGCAAATAAAACACCAATATTCATTTTTGCGATTTTAATTATATTGACGAATATCATAGCTTTAGTTGTAAACTTTCCAAAAGCAAAGCCTGACTATGAAAGTAGAAGATCCCGTCTTAACAATGATGCAAACTAGGTCGGCGTAGGTAACCAAATGACGGAGATATCGCAATAGTCGGTAATACATCCCATTTTTCTATTTTTTGGAAATCACGCTACAGGTCGCAATTTTGATCGGATCGTCACGAAAATTTAAGGGTTAATGGGGGTCTCACAGATTAAGAAGCCTATTGATTTTGGTGATGGTCGGATAATATTTAGGGGTCGGAATGGGCAAACACTTATTTGGAGAAAAGTCAACGTTTTATTTCAAAGCCAACATCTCTGTTTCTTTAAGAGGTATATCGAAAGCAAAACTAGGCAAGGAAACGACAAAATATTACCTTCACAACGATGTAAAGTGGGTTGTCGTAGGTGGTCAAATAGCAGAGATATGGCAATAGTCGATAATGCATCCCATTTTCCGATTTTTTGTAATCACGCTACAGGTCGCAATTTTAATCGGATCGTCACGAAATTTTGGGGGTTAATGGGGGTCCCAAAGAGAAAGAAGCCTATTGATTTTGATGATGGTCGGATAATATTCAGGGGTCGGAATGGGCAAACACTTATTTGGAGAAAGGTCAACGTTTTATTTCAAAGCCAATATCTCTGTTTCTTTTAGAGGTATATCTAAAGAAAAACCTAGCAAGGAAAGTAGAAAATATCACCTTTACAACGATGTAAAGTAGGTTGTCGTAGGTGGTCAAATAGCAGAGATATGGCAATAGTCGATAATGCATCCCATTTTCCGATTTTTTTGTAATCACGCTACAGGTCGCAATTTTGATCGGATCGTCACGAATTTTTTGGGAGTGGATGCGGGTCCCACAGAGGAAGAAGCCTATTTAGTTTGGTGATGGTCGGATAATATTCAGGAGTCGAAGTAATCGAAAAGCTTATGTGGAGGAAAGTCAACGTTTTTTCTTATGCGAATATCTCCGCTTCTGGTTGGAGTATTCCAAAAGGAATACCCGTCAATGGAAGAAGAAAAGATCTCGTTTATATTGATGCAAAGTATGTTGGCGTAAGTGAGCAAACCGAGATATTGCAAAATTCAGTAATAAACCCAATTTTTCCATTTTTTGTAATCACGCTACAAGTTGGAATTTTGATCGGATGGTGACGAAATTTTGGGGATAGATGGGGGCTCCACACAGGAAGAAGCGTATTGATTTTGGTGATAGTCGGATAATATTTAAGGGTCGGAATGGGGAAAAACTCATTTGGAGACAAATTCAAAGTTTTATTCTTTGTGAATATATCGGCTTCTAGTAGGGGTATTCCAACGGCAAAGCCTGTAAATGGAAGAAGAAAATATTACCTTTACATTGGTGTAAAGCAGGTTGGCGAAGGTGGTCAAACAAGGGAGATACCACAATAGTCGATAATGCATCGAATTCTTCCATTTTTTGCAATCAAGCTACAGGTCGTAATTTTGATCGGATGGTCACGAAATTTTGGTTGCTTATGGGGGTCCCAGAGAGAAAGAGGCATATTATTTTTGGTTGTAGTCGGATTATATTCCCTAAAAGAAATGTTTAGCAGTGAAAAGCTTATGCACAGGGGTAGTGGTGTAGGGTATCACATGGTCGGCCCCATCCCGACTATAGCCTTTGCTCACTTGTTTCGAAATACCCTAAAAAGCACAAAATCGCGTGCATTTCCAAGCATATG
Source organism: Musca autumnalis (assembly GCF_047663935.1). Classification (NCBI taxonomy): domain Eukaryota; kingdom Metazoa; phylum Arthropoda; class Insecta; order Diptera; family Muscidae; genus Musca; species Musca autumnalis. The sequence goes on from NW_027412088.1 coordinate 87,054,814, forward strand.
TATGGTACAAGTGCACTTTTTTGGACGATAGATCTTCAATAAACTCACAATGTTCCCTTTGAAAATTTGTATATAGCATTTGCAGTGTTCAATAAAATTGGAACAATGTCCGTCTGTCGAAAATTTCACGGCCAGATATAGCAAATTGCATTGTAATTGGGTATATTTGCACGGCTTATATATTTATTTATATTAGGTGTATTCCAAAAAGGAACCTGATATTCAAAGAAAATTTATAGATGTATCAGAAGAAAATTGTTCCACAAATACATAATTGTTCCACAAACAACCCAGTAGGGAAAAGGGCGGCTTCTCTAATATGAATGAGTTCACCCCGATTCATACTAGCTCAATGATTAGGGACCTACTGCTTATCGCCGAGTCCAACGACGTGTCCTAAAACACTGCATGTAGAGAAGTTTTTCATATCTGAAATACTCAGAAAATATCACAATCATTACTCAGAGGTATTTTGTCACCGTTGAAAATTTCATATGGCCTGGCCTAGTAACTGAAACCGGGCTTTCAGCGTGAAAGCGGGTGTGCATACCATTGCACCCTATTAGATATGTCAAAAACATTTTTTGATTTTTCAAGAATAGACTTCGGAGACATTTCATATGCTCAAAGCAAAAAAATCATTACGTATCTTCGTTCCTAATATTATTCCATAGAGTGGAGCTATATTTCAACTTCACATCAGCCTTCACATCAGATTGTCGTCTGTTCGATTCCTCGGCGAGGTAACATCAAACTTTTAACGGTGGCAAAATACACCTCAGTAATAATCATGTTAATTACACTATGCAACACTGAAAATGCACACAACTTCTAGTATGCATTTTTTTGAAAGTACATATTTAGACTACAAAAACCCTATTAGGGTTTTGTCCTGTCAGATCCAGTTCGGATTTTATGGCCTCATCTAAACCGGGCTAAATCTACACTTTTTTGCATTTATCAGGCCTTTATCTCAGAAACGAATAGGAATTTGGCCTCGCTGTCTTTAGCAATATTGTTGCGCTAAACTAGTAGAACTTATCTTTTGGTCAGTATCGACTGATCAGAATTTCAGCAATTATGTAAAATTTTCTATATTTTATAGATTTTTATGCCCTAGATGGAGTTTTTCTTATGTGGTTTTGTTTTTCAAAAGATAAGTTCTACTAGTTTAGGGCTACAATATTGCTAAAGACAGCGAGGCCAAATTCCTATTCGTTTCTCGACTAAACTGTTGGGAGTTGTACCAAGTAACCTTTTGTAAAGATCTTCCAAATAAAGTTCTCAACAATTCTGTAGAACATTTTGAAACACTAAAATGCTTTCTTCATGTTGTTTCAGCGGTATTTTGCATCATATCTTTTACAACACGTATTTCAAACACAGTTCACACCAACAGGTTATTCTCGCATTTCGGATTTCACTACATTATTGACATTTTTATTAAATCGTCGTTGAAACATGTGCTGAAAACAACGGCATAGAGGCATTTTACAACAATGACATGTTTTGAGGAGTTGTGTATTACATTCCAGGGAATATTTTTCCAAAAGGAAATATTCAGAAAAAATTAACGGTATTGGACAAACGGTGCGAAATGTATAAAAATTGTGGAATTTCTGCATTTGAGGCAATAAATGTAGTTTTTCGACTTCATTACTTCTCCAAATATTTTATTCTTGTCCTTATCTACAAATTTGATTCAGAGGCCAGAAGAAGATTCGCATTGGTTTCAGAGATATAGCCCCGAATATCTTTAAAAGCTCAATATTTAACCATGGGGCCATAAAATCCGAGCTGGATCTAACACAACAAAACACAATAAGGGGTTCTTGTCGTTTGGGGCTGTACTTTAAAAAAATCCTCAGTTCGAATTGTTTGCACAAGATCACCTTAAAAATGTCGCACAGTGTTATGCACAGACTTTGCCTAATAAGGTTGATCATAGTGAATATTAAACAGCATCGGAGAATTCAGCGGTATGTTGAATAATGTCTATGTTGGACCAAATACTCGTTTGTAGTAGAACGGTAATTATACCCTCAGCATTTATGCTAACGAGGGTATATACACTTTCATACAGGCAAAATGTGCCTCATCGAAATAAAGGTTTTAGACCCCAAGTATGTTTGGACGAAATGTGTTTCAGACAATTTGGAGTCGATTGAGCAATGTCCGTCCGTCTGTCTGTCTGCCTGTCTGGCTGGCCGGAGCGCACGATAACTCTCGAACGGATGAACTGATTCAGTTCAAATTTTGGCTTTCGTAATATTTTGCCCAAACTTAGTTTAAGTTCGAAGATGAGCTATATCGGTCCACTCCTTCCGGTACCTCCCCCACAAAAGTTCGAAAATGTTCGGAAAATTTGTGCGCACGATAACTCTTGAAGGGAGTAACCGATTTGGTCCATACTTTGCCAATCGTGAAACGTTTACCAGACTTAGAGAAGGTTTCAATATGGACTCAATCAGTCCACTCCTTCGGGTACCTCCCACACAAAATTTCGGAAAAGTTCAGTTTAGGGCCATCTCTCGAATCGCTTTGATTTTTGTTTTAGCAACTTGTATTCACTGCCCTCTATACGACGGTACAAGTTTCATCAGGGGCAAGTCCATACTTCTTGAGAAAATAGCCTGAAAGTTTCAAAAAAGCCCCATGACACCGTGTGAGGTGGTTGGAGCGCAAGATAATTCTCAAACGGATCTGCCGATTCGGTCCAAAATTTGGCCTTAGTAATATTTTGTCCAAGCATAGTTCAAGTTTGAAGATAAACGATATCGGTCCACTCCTTCAGGTACATCCCCCACAAAAGTTCAAAAATGTTCGAAAAAAAATTTTCGTCCAGTAACTCTTGAAGGGAATGGCCGAATTTGTCCATACTTTACACATCCTAATATATCTACCAGATATAGATCAGGTTCAAATATGGACTATATTTGACCACTACATCCGGTACCTCCCACACAAAATTTCGGATAAGTTCACTTTAAGACCTGCAATCGAATCAATTTGATTTTTGTTGAAGCAACTTGCATTCGCTGCCTCAATTACGATGGTAAAATTGTTTTCAGGGGCAAGTCCATACTTCTTGAGCAAACAGCCCGAAGGGTGCAAAACCCCCTATGGCACCATACGTTGTGGCTGGAGATCCACTTCCATAATGGTCAATGTCGATCCATTTCTTTAAGTATCTCCTCCGGAAAACTTTTGATCTTTAATCCTAATCAACATTTTACATACGTTTTTGGGAAAAAATTGTTTCAATGTACACAGGCTGAGGGTATATCTCTGTCGGCAGAGCTGACTGATACTTTTTAACTTGTTTTAGGACCATTTTAGTGTTGGGCAATCTAGTTCACTGTCACGGTGCTCTTAAAGAAACTTTAAATGAAAGGTGCTTACACCTAGGAAGTTTTTGCTGATTCTGAAACTACAATGTTCATAGATGAGAAAAATCAAAAAACAAAAAAAAAAATCACCGGACCGCTTTTTAAATAAATCGCGATTCAAGTTGACATTTTTAGGGGTTTTGTCGGACTATATCGTTCCACTCCTTCGAATACCTCCCACACAAAATTCGAATAAAGAGAAGTTTAACTACTTCTCTCGGATCGTTTTGAAATTTTTTCAGTAGGTTGTCCTTGCGGCTCCCTTTACAACGTAACAGTTTTTGTCTAGCGCACGTCCATACTTCCAGATGTTTGCTTAGAAGCTCCAAGAAACCCTGACGGCACCAACCAAAATGGCAAATTCACAATATAATCCTCGCAGGGAGTTTCTGATTGGTGAAGACTTTGCACTTCGTTTTAGTTCATTCAGTCATGTATTAGGATTGAATATGGACTATATCGGTCCACTCTTTCGGGCACCTCCCACACAAATTCGGAAAAAGTGAAGTTTAAGAGCTCTCCTCGCAAAGTTTTGATTCTTTTTTCAGTAGGATGTTCTAGCAGCCTCATTTAAAACGGTACAAGTTTTAAGGACAAAGTCAATACTTCAGAGATAATGGTTCAAAAGCTCCAAATTCTTGCAGGAACATACTAAAATTGCTATTGTGCAACTTGACTCTAAAACTTTTTCAGAAGACTCTAAAATTTTTTCAAAAATGTCTTCCAAACTTAGTTTAACGTAATTACAGTGTTTTATTTAACTTGCTTTGGTGTGTGTTTAGTTCAAATCTGGTAACTCATTTTTAACACAGTTGCAGTTTACCAATCGAACTAAAACTTTGCACACTTTTCAGATGTGAATGACAATACATGAATATGAAATCAAAACCAATATTGGTCCATTTTTACACTGTTTGCAGTGTTTTGTCTAATTTGCTTTTCAAATCTGGTAACTCATTTTTCACATAGTTGCAGTTGACCAATTGAACTTAAAATTTGCACACTTTTTAGATTTGGATGACAATACATGAATATGGAATCAAAACTAATATTGGTCCATTCTTACAGTGTTTTTACGGTGTCTAACTTGACCCCCTTTTAAAATCTGGTAACTGATTTTTAGCACGGTTGCAGTTGACCAATGAATATGAAACCAAAACCAATATGGGTCCATTTTTTCCTTTATCCCCCATATAACGGTACCACCCGACTTCTGGTATTTTGGGGATATTGTCTTCATTTTTAGCCCGAATTTGCTGTAACTTGGCATTTGGAGTTCTCAATAGTCCAGGAACTTCCCCACTAAAAATTGTGGACGTAGGTCAAGGTTTAATATAGCCTCCATATAACGGTACCACCCAATTTCAAGCATTTTAATCTACAGTGCCCGGCATAATTATTTTGACAAGTTTGAAAAAATGATGTGTTTGGTTTTCTGCCGGATTAGTCTTCTACAAAAATATGAAAAAATATTCTGGCAAATCCTTCAATAGAGTACTTAAAATTAGTAATAAATTTTATCAATTCAAATTTACGCTTGCACTTTTGTAGTGGAAATAAAATTTCACTGCGTGGCATAAGTATTTTGACAAAATTGTTCTATTGATTTTTAGACCTCAACAATTTAAAATGTTTTATTTATACTTATGATTATTATTAGTAATGGTAAAAATAATATGTTTCACACACATCTGTACCATTAAGGGCCCATTTACGGATTGATATTTCAAGGATTTTGGGATATTGAAGAGATTTATCATTAAACAACATTTTCGATGGCTTTCTCCCATTATCTCGGAATATTTTGCGGATTTTCACTTTTTAATGAGAGTAAAAACATTTTTCTCTTAAAAATGTGATATTTGAAGGAAACTACTTGAAGTTTGAACCCGAAATACGCTCCCAACCTGCTCCACAAAATTCAGCCTTAACACAGTAGCAGAGTTCTGCAAAGGAATACAAACACTTCGATCTGTTTGCTACCATGTAGTTATGAAACATTGTTTAAAGTGCCAAATTATTCATTATAGTCCACAGCATTATCGATAAAAATTAAATATCACAGTATTTTAAATGGTGGATCAACCTGTTCTAATGCCTGGGAACATTTGAGCATCAGAAGGACATTGATTTCCCAAAGATATCAAACTTTTTGCGGCTTTTTGACTCAAGCTTACTGAAAAGTGTATTTTAAAATGAATTATGCTCAAATATATTTTTATCAGTCCACAATATGCTCTACCACAATGACTGATGGGGTGCAAATGACTTTGATTGAAAATCTAAATGACAATTTTTGCGGCTATGATTTATCAACCGAGTGGAATAGCAAAAAATTACTTCAAATTGATTTTTGTTCTAATATTTAGAGGTTCTAGTCTTAATAGGGAGTTTGCTTTGACATCGAAATTGATCAGAAGTTGAGGATTTGTGTGCTTAAGTAAGCTTAGATTTGCAATTCTTCTCTATTTACCGGAGAGCAACTTCTGTCATTTCACATTTTCTTCCTAGATCGCACATATTTACAGCGTTTTCAGTATTTTGAGATTTATTCGTTAAAAAATAAACAGATAACTGCAGCAATGTCTAAACATTAGCCACATTTATCACCGAAACTGTAATTTTAAATTTTACTGCAATTTTTGACACAAACATTCCCTATTTTAATTAAAAATCTATGACTGTCAAGTACATTTTTTATTAAATGTTAATAATTTAGCCAAATAAATTAATTTTGTTACCAAAACGTTCGATTAAGTTCCAAAAGTAACATAATTATGATATGTCAAAATACTTATGCCGTTTTGCGTTTGCCTCCCTTTTTAAACATCTGCCTACCTTATCACAAATAAAGCTGGAATTTTTTTGATCCACTAATTTTTATTTAGCTGAGAGGACAAAGAAAACCCCTAAGCTCTTAATATACCGTTATATGAATGCTGACAATAATTATATGCCTTTTAAGACAAATGTAAATTTTGTCAAAATAATTATGCCGGGCACTGTACGTTTTCTGCTCATTTGGGGTTCTCAGTGGTCAAAAAAAATTTATTTACTAACAAGTGAGCAAAGGCTATAGTCGGGACGGGGCCGACCATGTGATACCCTACACCACTACCCCTGTACATAAGCTTATCACTGGAAAAAAATTCTTTTAGAGAATATAATCCGACTACCACCAAAAATAATATGCCCCTTTCTCTCTGGGACCCCCATAAGCAACCAAAATTTCGTGACCATCCGATCAAAATTACGACGTGTAGCTTGATTGCGAAAAATGGAAGAATTGGATGCATTACCGACTATTGTGGTAACTCCCTTGTTTGACCACCTTCGCCAACCTGGTTTACACCAATGTAACGGTCATATTTTTTTCTTCCATTGCATTGCCGTTGGAATACCCCTACTAGAAGCCGATATATTCACAAAGAATAAAACTTTGAAATAAGTTTTTCCACATTCCGACCCCTAAATATTATCCGACTATCACCAAAATCAATAGGCTTCTTCCTCTGTGGGGCCCCCATCTACCCCCAAAAATTTCGTCACTATCCGATCAAAATTCCAACTTGTAGCGTGATTACAAAAAATGGAAAAATTAGGTATATTACTGAATTTTGCAATATCTCGGTTTGCTCACTTACGCCAACATACTTTACATACTTTGCATCAATATAAACGAGATCTTTTCTTCTTCCATTGACGTGTATTCCTTTTGGAATACTCCAACCAGAAGCGGAGATATTCGCATAAGAAAAAAACGTTGACGTTTTCTCCACATAAGCTTTTCGCTTATTCCGACTCCTGAATATTATCCGACCATCACCAAACTATATAGGCTTCTTCCTCTGTGGGACACCCATTAACCCCCAAAATTTCGTGACGATTCGATCAAAATTGCGACCTGTAGCGTGATTACAAACAAATCAGAAAATGGGATGCATTATCGACTATTGCCATATCTCTGACATTTGACCACCTGCGACAACCTAGTTTGCATCATTGTAAAGACGGGATCTTCTACTTTCATAGTCAGGCTTTGCTTTTGGAAAGTTTTCAATCAAAGCTGTGATATTCGTCAAAATAATTAAAATCACAAAAATGAAAATTGGGGTTTTATTTGCTACTATTGTGATATCTTCGTTGTTTGATCACCTACGAGCACCTACTTTACATCGTTAGAAAGGTGATATTTTCTACTTTCATTGTCAGGTTTTGCTTTTGGCATAGCCCATATAGAAGCTGAGATATTCGCTTTGGAAAAAAACGTTGTCTTTTTATCCACCTAAGTTTTTTGCCCTTTCCGACCCCTAAATATTATCCGACCATCACCAAAATCAATAGGCTTCTTCCCCTCCGGGACCCCCATCAACATCCAAAATTTCGTGACGATCCCTTCAAAATTGCGACCTGTAGCGTGATTACAAAGTTTAGATGGACAGACGGACAGACGGACAGACGGACGGACGGACGGACTGACGGACGGACACACATAGCCAGATCGACTCAGCTCGTCGAGACATTCATTTTGGTATATATAAGTATGGGTCTACGACCATTATTTCGATGCGTTACAAACTTTTTTGCCAAAACCAACTTATAATACCCTCCCCACATAGTGGTGTAGGGTATAAAAAGTTGAAAATAAAAAATAATTTAAAAAAATTAAGTTTCAGTGTTTTATTTAGAAATGCACTTAAAACTAAAAAATAATTTGTCGCTTAGCCTTAATAAATATATTCTTTCTCATGATAGAATCTCTCAAATAAAACGCTTGCCGTTTAATTTTGCCACCATTCATAATTTAAATGCAAGCGTTTTATTTGAGAGATTCTATCATGAGAAAGAATATATTTATTGAGGCTAAGCGACAAATTATTTTTTAGTTTTAAGTGCGTTTCTAAATAAAACACTGAAACTTAATTTTTTAAATTATTTTTTATTTAAGTTGTTGTGATTATTGTTGACCTGTTGGTGTTCTTATTTTTGGTGGGTTTATTTTGGCTTTTGGTCAAATGAAAACAAAGATGTTCGTGTTTTGTTTCTTTTTTTATTTATCCGATATTTCGGCTGTCATCGACAGTCATCTTCAGGGATATTCTACAAAAATATAAACTATTATAAAAAGATAACGACAATTATAACACAGAAAATTACATTTTTATGAGAAAAGCAATAGTGTTGTTATACCGTCTATGCTGAACTAAAGTTTTTTGCGTCTATGCTTACACACTAAATTCCTGTAAATATGTGCACAGTGGTCTGTGTCAGTTTTGTAATTCATTCTTTGGTCATTTGGTACATTAATTATATGTAACATTTCTAAAGTGAAGCGTCGTTTATAACTATTTTCTTGTGTCAATATATCTACGTCTATAAAGTTCGGTTTATGCCCTGTCAATGTGCAATGTGCTGCTAGCGCCGTCTTTTGTTCTAAAGGTTTGTCAGTTTTTTGATCCGACTTATGTCCGGAAAGTCTAGTTTTTAACTTAGTTTTCGTCGTACCAACATATACCTTCTGGCATACGTTGGCTTCGTCCCCATTACATTTTATCTTATAAACTACATTGCACTTGTCTTCTTTTTTGAGCATTGACTTAGTTTTACTAAATAGATTATTGACCGTATTATTCGATTTCTGAGCTAATTGGTATTTGTCCTTATTATAAATATTTGACTTGCTAAATCTTTCGGTTAGTCCAGGAATGTAAGTTACGCGCTTATATAATTTTTCGTTTTCTGTTTCTTGCTGTTTTGTTTGACTAGCTTTTGCATGTTTTATTAAATCTATAATTGTTTTGTGCGGAAAGTCGTTCTTTTTTAAAATCTTGAATATTTTCTCCTCGTTATGTTTATGAAAACTTTGGTCGCTTATACTAAATACCCTACTGATAAAATTTAACGCTGTATTTATTTTAATTCGTCGTGGATGTTTAGAATAGAAGTTGATTAATCGTCCAGATGCCGTATGTTTTTGATACCAATCTAAAGTAATCTTGTTGCCTCGTCGTATTATTACTGCATCCAAATATGGTAATCGTTGATTTTCTTCTTCTTCGTGTGTAAACTGTATGTTTTTGTTAAAAGAGTTAAGAATGTTTATTATGTTGTCCACCTCCGCTTTCTTCGCGATGCAGAAAATGTCGTCAACGTATTTAGTAAGTAATCTCGGTTTGATCGTCAATTTTTCCATTGTAGCGTCCAATAACTCCTCCATTACAATATCCGCAATAATCGGTGACGCTGGCGATCCCATTCGCAGTCCCTTTCGTTGTTCGTACACCTTGTCCTCATACAAGAAATATCTTGAGTCTTTAATGCAAAGAGTAAGTATTTCCGTAAACAGTTCTTTTGATATTTTAGTGTGGTCCTGTATTATGTTCCATTTTTCGTTGATTGTCCTCAATGCTAAATTAATCGGTACACTTGGAAACAGCGATATCACGTCGAATGATAATAGTATTTCGTCATCTTCTATATTAGTATCTTTAATTCTATTTTTCAGGTCCAAGGCGTCTTTAATATTATATTTCGAATTTTTGGTTAAATGTTTCAGGATGTCTACAATATATTTAGAAAGTCCATGTGCCGGCGAATTAATTGAAGAACAGATTGGTCTCAGCGGTGTCCCCTCTTTATGAATTTTGGGGAGACCATTAATTCTAGGTGCCACTGCTGTGTTAATCATAAGCTTAGTTTTCTCACTTATATTTATAATATTCATGTTGTATAATTTCTCCGTCAATTTATTGTTTTTGGTTTGTAAAGTAGAAGTTGGATCTCGTTTTAGCCTTTTTTATGTGCATATGTCCCTTAGTATGTTTTTCATTCTGGTTTCATAGTCCTTCTTATACATCGCTACCGTTTTTCCTCCTTTGTCGGCATTCAATATCAATATGTCTTTATTTTGTTTAAGGAATTGTTTTGTTTGGCCCACTGTGTCTATTATTATTTTGTCTCTTAAACTCAATTTGGTTCGTTCTAGGTGGTTGTCAATAAGAGAGACTAGTTTTATTCTACCATTTTCTTGCTCTTCCTTATTCTCTAGAGTTTGTATACACTCCTCGCTCTCCGCTATTACGTTAAGTAGGGGGAATGTTGTATTAGTTGTTGGTAGCGCATATTTGGGTCCCATCGAAAGTAGCCACTGTACGTCAGTGGGTATTGTTTCATTTGTGTTGTTGATAAACCAATCGTCGTTCTTTTGTATGTTGAGTTCTTTTTGTTGTTTTAGCTTTAGTATTTGATATTTCTTTATGTGTCTTGTTTTGTTATTGTTGTCATAATTCTTACGGAGTATTTGTTCGCTTTCTATAAACATATTCCCTGCCAACATTTGCTATCTGTTTATTGTCCAATGAGTCACTTCAATTAGATTGCACAAACGAATGCGATAGTCGCATTCTTATCCAAAAAGATAAAGCTCTCGGGAAGAACTGTTCCACTCATTAGATACTTTTTTGAGTGTCTAATTGGACACTTCAGAAAGTTATTAAAACGATAATATCGGTGGAGCAATGGTAAGCATGCTCGCTTTGCAATCTGAATGCCCGGGTTCGATTCCCAGGCCAGTCGACATTTTTTTAATGACAAATCTTTTTTTTAAATAAAAATAAAACATTAATATAGCTAAAAACTTGATAAAAATAATAATAAATAAAAAAGAACAAAATTTTATTTTGATTTTCTTTTTAACTTAATTTAATTCCTTTTTATCTTATGTTTTGTTTTATTGTTGTTATTGTGTGGTTAATCCTTTGTTTGGGTTATTTTTGACTTTTTGGTTTTTTATTATTTAATTTAATTCATTATTTATATTTTTATAATTGTTTCAGAAATTGTCGCTTATATTAATTTTGTCATTTGAAAAATGTGATGTCGCCTGACCTGGTAATCGAACCCCGGACATTCAGATTGCAAAGCGATCATGCTTACCATTGCACCACCTGCGTATATAACCATCTGTGTACAAATGTCTTATTTCTTTAACTTACAACAATTCTAAAAATAAATGTAAGCTGTCTAATTTGTATCCAAATAAAGGATGGAAAATAGATATGTCTATCTAATTTCCATCCTTCATTGGGATATAAATGAGATTGCTTACATTTATTTTTAGATACATATGTTATTGTTGTTATTTGTCTATCGTATTCTTTTCTAAATGGTGACTGGATACGATACAAATGGGATAACAATGCAATTGTTATTGTATATTAGACAAATGTCGCATTTTTACAGAAAATTAGACACCAAAAAGATCCTCATTTATAAAATTAGATAAAACTCACTTCCAATTGCTGGCAGGGTTGAAATCTTGTTCTTCCATTACCCTTTGCAGTTTACTTTTATTTTGAGAGAGGATGACTTTGTTTTTGCATAGATCTTTATGTTTTTGTTGTAGTAAAAGTTTTAGAATTTTAATGTGATAGTTGTAGTTATGTTTCTCAAGTGCAGTCAGTAAATTTGGCGGTATTTTGTTATTGGTTTTGAACATGTTGTATGTAGTTTTTGTTGTATTGTGTATGAAGTTTGGAATAATTCCAATGTCTCGGCATTTTATTAAAAATGTTATGGAAGCAGTCAAAGATGATGTTCGCCTGTTAATTGACAGGGCATAAACCGAACTTTATAGACGTAGATATATTGACACAAGAAAATAGTTATAAACGACGCTTCACTTTAGAAATGTTACATATAATTAATGTACCAAATGACCAAAGAATGAATTACAAAACTGACACAGACCACTGTGCACATATTTACAGGAATTTAGTGTGTAAGCATAGACGCAAAAAACTTTAGTTCAGCATAGACGGTATAACAACACTATTGCTTTTCTCATAAAAATGTAATTTTCTGTGTTATAATTGTCGTTATCTTTTTATAATAGTTTATATTTTTGTAGAATATCCCTGAAGATGACTGTCGATGACAGCCGAAATATCGGATAAATAAAAAAAGAAACAAAACACGAACATCTTTGTTTTCATTTGACCAAAAGCCAAAATAAACCCACCAAAATTTTTTTATTTAATATTTCTGATGTTTGGCACATGTTGATGATTTGGTATAGACCCACATTACTGTACGTACAGATTTTAACGCAAAATCGTGATACAAAATCAATATATTTTATATACGGCATAATTATTGTGTATGGTTTGGTTTTGTAGTTCTTTTTTGTCAAACCGTAAACATGTGAACTTTGATCGCGATTTATTTAAAGATGTTTTTTTTTATTTTATTTTTTGATATTGATATTTTTTGATTTTTCTCATCTATGAACACTGTAATTTCAGAATCCGCAAGAAGTTCCCAAGTGTAAGCACCTTTCATTTAAATTTAGTTCCGGCGCACCGTGATATGTTTAGTTTGTTATTTTTTTCAAATCAGACGTGTCAAGTATAAATTTTTCTGATTAGTGTCCGAGTTTTCACAATAACCACATTTGTAAAATCTCAATAATGAAAAAGAGGCAACATCAACAACACTGAGGATTACCCTGCATGCCACAAAGCTTAGTGTCAACTTATCATAGATTTTTCACTTCGTCTGATGAACAATCTACTTAGACACTGTAAGACACAACGAAAAAACTTTAATCACCTCAATTGCGTTGCTACTGCAATCATAAAATAATTGCTTAGCTGCTGCAATGTTTGTTGTTGGCTGTTTGGCTATTGATCGTTGGTGACCACCACAAACAATTATGGATCGTTTGTGCGACTGCCAAAGGCTTGACGTTACGTTCGCCATAAATTAATAAGAAAAAACATGAAATGATTTATTACAAATCATTTGTCTGGTACATAACTGCATTGTGCCGAGGTAGCAAAAACGTTTAATGTCATCCTACTCTTCCTCACTGAGGCGACATTTCAAAAATAAGCCACTACTAGCGGATGGTGACCGACCGACCACCTGAATGATTTTCTCGTTGACGATTTGTCATTTCACTTGAAATGTTTGTGCCGCATATTTGGTTTGTCGAGTGCACTGCACAGCGTTCAATACCCGAAGATACCGGTCGATGAAGCATTCATTCCGCTGCTAACTGGGGCTAAATTCATTTGGTTATTTGTTTTCGCTAGTTTTTGGGGAGGCAAATAAACAAACATAGCAAGCAATGCCTGGGTGTTTACATTGTCATGTATGTATGTGCTTTTGTACCTGCCTATCGGCTGCTGGCTGGCAACTTGTTTTTATGTTGCTGGTCTTTTGTAGAATTTTTCTGCTCGAAATTAGAGAATAATTAAATGTATGTTTGATTTGTTTGGAACAGTTTTTGGTTGGATTTAGTTTCCAATCGGGGGGATAATTAAATATCTCGATGGTGGTGGTCGCCGCAGACAACGATCGATAGATAATTTCCAGTACTGCTATTTCAGCCCACCATTAAAGTATGTTTTTTTTGTTTTGGGAGACTGAAATTCAACGACATGGTGGCACCAAATTTGCGCGTGGCACTCAATTTAATACTGAAATCTATAAATTTTTATTTAAGCCTTTAAGACATAGTCAGAGCCCACCATTTGCCATATAGGCCGACGATAGGTAAAGTGGAGTTTGCTAAGAAAAAATATGAAGTGGAGTAATTGCAGGTCTGGGTGAATTTTATATACCCTATTCAAATATTGAGAAAAAAGTTGGGGTCATTGCCAAAGATATATGGCGGTTTATTTTTTTTTTCTTAGATAGACCAAATTATAGCCACTACATTAAGTACTAGAAGATTTGAAAAAATTCTGAAGGGGAGCAAACGTAACAAATAATTCAAGAACAGATACCACGCGGAAACTGAACATCGGTAAGCTGTCACAACAGATATTCACAGCACTTCCGCTCCACACCATGAAAACAACAGAAAAATTCATACTTTGATAACATAGTTCGGTGCTCTTGAAGCAACTTTAAATGGAAGGTGCTTACACGTGGGAAGTTTTTGCGGATTCTGAAACCACAATCTTCATAGATGAGAAAAATAAAAAAACAAAAAAATCGCCGGGACGCTATTTTAATAAAGGAGCCCTTTGTATGGCCAGGAGTGTCGTGCTGCTACCAAAGATAATGCGGTATACAGGGCTCCTCTGCAATCATAAGCAACCCGTATCGCCCGGGAGAGATATCGGAAGAAAAATAAGAGAGGAAAAAATTCTTTTCCGCAGGAAGCAGATAACGAAGTCCGACAATTTTACAAAAGAGTGAAACATCAAGCTGATAGATTTGGTACACTCACATTCTCCTGTACAGACAAGCAAGGTAATCTGGTAACAGATGTAGATAGTGTGCTCAGGTTATAGAATGAGCATTTTTCCAAACTGTTGGTATACAATACCAACGAAGATAACACAAATTTAATCCCAGAAGATGGTACTGAGTGCCAAAATGAGCAATAAACCGCTTCAACCGGTAATAAGGCCGTAGGATCTGATGGATCATATAAAACCATGTGGTTTTATATCCTGAAAATACATCATTGACCAGATATTTATTTACCTTACGACAAATCCAATAGAAAAAGCATGAAATTCCGATTAACGCATTCCTATGCCCTATATTATAACGTGGTTTTGTCGTTGACTGGGGTAAGTTCAGTAATGTCCAGGGTCGCCATAAGGGCCCACTAAACCTTACGGAAAAATAAGACGGGTAATCTTCCTTTCCTATGGGTTAAATCGGATATTTATTGATGTAAAACTAATTTATATTCTACTGGTGTTGAAATGCAATAAGAAGTGTTTAAATAGCAAATGGTAGATCGGATAATTGACGCTTGGGAATCGGCAACATAAATTCAGTATTTGTGGTTGGAAGCTTCGTACAACCTAAGTGGCTGATGGGGTGCTCGGGCTCAGTGAAAGAATGACCGGTTTGGGGTTCATTGCTGGGTAGTAAATGATTTGATGATGATCGGGAACTGGGTGATTCGCTGTTCGTTAGTAGGCGATTTGAAGATAATCGGGAACTCGAACATTTGTTGTGTAGTATGATAGGTGATGGTATGATTCGTTATTTGGTTGAATGGGTAGTAGGCGATTCAGTGTGCGTGTTGCGATGGTTAGGCCACTTGGCGCTTCGGCGTTCGTGTTGCGGTTGCTCGGCCACTTGGCGATTCGGGGCTCGTAGTTGAGTAGTTTGGCGCTTCATGTTGTAGGTTTTCGGCCACTCGGTGATTCGTGTTGTAGTTGTTCGGCCACTCGGTGATCCAAAGTTCGGTTCGGTGGTTCAGTTATTGACTGAATCGGCCACACGATGTCTGATTTAAGAAGTTCGGACACTCGGTGATTCGGCTCGGTTGTTCGGTCGTCGTTCGTTAGTGTTAGTTCTAAGCCAATCTCTACAATATACTACAAGTATTGACTAGTGGAATAACACCCGAAGGTGGAGTGGAACAACACCCGGAGGTGGAGTTGAACAACACCCGAAGGTGGAGTGGAACAACACCCGAAGGTGGAGCGGAAAACACCCGAAGGTGGAGTGGAACCACACCCGAAGGTGGAGTGAATGTATTAGGGTAGATCTCAAACATACTTCCCAATACTCTCTTTACTCCCGTGTCCTTTGGCGTGTGACTAGCTCCCTGCAGTAGCAAGCCTCCCATTCCCATCACAAACTGAAATACTTAGGTAAACAATCGCTTAAGGTGATTGAGAATTATTCTGTAGTCATATTTATAGTGGTTGGTAAAAATCGCATCATAACGCACTGTCCCCGCAGTAATGCATGTATACTGGTTGTACCTTGGGGGAATATAGCAATGTGTATTGAATTGAGTTATTTAGAAGAAAGGGTGCTTTTAAATACCATTTCCAAAGCAAAGGGTGCTTTTAAAGACGATTCCAAAAGAAAAGGGTTTTTTAAAGAAGATTCCAAAAGGAAAGAGTGCTTTTAAAGACAATTTCCAAAGGAAAGGGTGCTTCTAAAGACCATTTCCAAAGGAAAGGGTTCTTCTAAAGACCATTTCCAAAGGAAAGGGTTCTTTTAAAGACCATTTCCAAAGGAAAGCGTTCTTCTAAATACCATTTCCAAAGGAAAGGGTTCTTCTAAAGACCATTTCCAAAGGAAAGGGTGTTTCTAAAGACTGGACCGTAATGTTGTTGCATTTATGTACCTGAGCATTTTGTAACGTTACAATATGTACTTCCAAAAGTATTCCAAGCCATGTGTACGTTTGATGTTTCCGCAAAGCTCATTCGGCTTTGTAAGATAACATTAACTTATACCTGGTCAACAGTTAAATAAAGAACCTCTCCGATTTGATTTGAGGGCTATATGGAAAATTTAACTAATGCGATGTAACGTTAGCATACCCGAATGGAATTTGTACCAAAACTTCACGTGTATACGTGGTCTCTTGTCGATCCACACCATTTTAATTCTCTCTTACCCTGCGTTTACAAATGCCAGTATTAGCAAGACAATAGCAAAAATACAAACCTTTTTCACAAATACATTTATAAATTTTTAAATATGTATAGAGAAAAGTATGAATGTATTGGTGAAAATGGTTTGTAACTTTGCTATTGTCTTGCCAATACTGTCTGTGTGTAAACGCCTAGTTAGGTAGGTTTTCGTATTTGTTGTAACAGTACATGATATGTTTGTAAGATCGTTTTTGGGTCTATATTCAGTTCTAGGAAAGTGGCTGCTTCGCTATCTACTGTAGTAGAGTAGGTTTGACAGAGCAAATGAAAAGATGCAGTGTGTCGTGCGGGCCTGTGCCGCATCCTGGGTATATAGGAATCCTTACCCTATAGGAATTTAGACGGCTGAACCATTCCGAGCGTAGTTGAGCCAAAACTATTCTGGTTTGACGTGGCAGCTAAAGCTCCTCAGCTGCGATAGATGTGGGATGTTCTCCAAGGACCACATTCACATGATAGTTGTTTATGGCATCAGTGACTGCATCTGTGTGAATGCTACTTAATAGCCTTGTTGATCTAGGGGTTCTGTCTTGCAAAGCTGAACCTCTCTTTCTAGATCATGAAGATCTCTCCTGATATGCGTGGGAGGGGTTCCCATCCATGTACTGCAGTGAGAGCAAGGCATTGTGTTGCAGTACGTGAAGAAACTTTGTATCTCCATGTAGGCAGCCTGTTTCAGCTCTCAGGGCGACATTCTTACCATTTTGCGTTATATGTATGTATTAAAAAAGGATTCTTTATCTGCACCCAAGTGCTGCCGGCTAGGAACTTGAAGACCTTTTCCTATATCTCAGGGATGATACAACACCTGTTGACTTCCAGTGTCAGCTCCCTGATCCTGGGATCGCTGAGGTTGAAACGACGAAGCTTCAGGTTAATTTGCTAATCCGCACAGACCCTCAGAGTCCATTGCAATTAAATTGGGATTGGGATTAAAACAACAACGGCTGGTGTCATGCTGCGAGTCAGAGGGACTGCGGTGGAGTCTCATATTCTGATGATGACGACGGCGTGCGATTTAAGGCGATTTGACAGTAAGTCGAAATCCTCTCTCTCTTTCTCTCTGTGGTTGGCAATAAAATACTTCATGGATCGTTCTGCAGTTGGGAAAGTCATATATCGTGATGAGAGTTGAAATTGCCAGGAACAGTTTTTTTCCTCTTGGAGTAGATGAATTATGATTGGTCCAGAACTGGTCTTAATGCTATTGAAAGAAGGCATGTAGCTTTTACACATCTTGATTTCTGTACGTCCGGTATTGACTTATTTGAAATACATACAGTTTGGCAAGTAATTGTTTTCAATCTAAGAAAACGAACACTTTTCATGCATTAATTAGTGAAAAATGACAAAAAGTTGTGATAAAAATGTCGGGTTTTTTTTTTCAAAAATTAGTTAGTCGAATTATTTAAGACCAGATTAAATGCATAAATAAAAAATTAGCCCACTTATTTCATCTATAATAACCAGAACTAATAATTAACATGTTATACAAGGTGGCAAACAAATGTTTTCAAAATGTAATGAAGGTTTCAAAATACCCAATTTTTTCGGTAAATACTTAAAAATCATGAAATTTTATGACTTTTATTGTTAATAAGAATTAACTACTAACAAGTATCAACAATACGAGTATTATGTTTATAATATCCCTACTAAGAGGGTTATCATATGGTCCAAGGGGGTACCAAATCGTATTACATATAAACAATGTCCTATAGGTCTCAAACCGGGAATATCTGAAAACTAAGAAGTTTTATGAGTTTTTTTTAGTTCAACAGGATGGACTGCCATAAGTTACAATAAATATTGCCTACAGAATAACTCGATCAGGAAGGTTGCCACATCGACTAAAATAGTGCCAGTAAACGGGACCACCTAGGCCCATAATCAGGTATTAAAAGTAGTTTATTTAACTGAAATCGAATTGAGGGATAAGGACATTCTCAAAAACAAACCAAAACATAACCAAAAAGTGCAAAAATCGCTCAGAAATACATATGGAAGGTATTGCCAGCTTATACGGACTTTGTTATAGACATCCGATTTTAACTATTAACAGCCTGGTTGAGGAATTCTCTGAGTTTTTTGGCATTCATGGTATACTATGGTAATACTGTAGCATTATTTTTCCGTCACTTATAAAATTATGCCACAGTATTACTTCAGAGTACAGGAAATGTCTCCGGTAGGTCGTAGTAAGCATTTCTGAAAATTTTAGAAATCCCCCCTTACATTCCTAAGGAATATTAGTCTCCAAATAAGCTATTTTCGAGTTTTTCATGACATATTCTTATCTGTTAATTAATAATTAATTAAATAAACCACTTGTAGGCCGTGGTCGATCTGACAACCCTCCTGCTCGAGTTATTCTGTAGGCAATATTTATTGTAATTGATGGCAGTCCATCCTGGTGAACTAAAAAAAACTCATAAAACGTCTTACTTGTTTACATGTAATACGATCTGGTACCCCCTTGGACCATATAATAACCCTCTTATTAGGGATATTATATACCTAATATTGTTAATTCTTGTTAGTAGTTAATCCTTATTAACAATAAAAGTCATAATGCCGATTCGTATTAGCTCAATGATATGGATCCTACTTTTTATCGTCGAGTCCGAACGGGGTGTCTTAAGACACGACTTGTTGGGAAGTTTTACATGACTGAAATACTCAGAAAATGTCGCCAACATTATTCTGAGGGGTATTTTGGCCACTGCTGAAAATGTCTTGTTGTCTGTCCTGGGAATCCAACCAGGCATTCAATGTGCATATAATATGGAAAAAATAAAAAATTACCAACCTTTGGCATGAGAGAATTACCCATTGTCTCTCATGGGCTGTTTGTTGGAATCGCAGTGATAGGAAGGTTCTATACAAGAACCATTATGTGTTACAAACGAAATGAAAAATTTGGTATATACTAACAATGAGTCCAACAGTGTGTACACAAACTCGCTTGTAAGGCGCTCCAAATAACCAACCTGACAAAAATCAATGTAGTAAAGAAGAAAAAAAAAAACAACAGTTAAAACAAGCGTATAACAGCAACAACAACAGCAATCAAAAGTAAAGTGGAGGCCTGAACTTGTTGTATGCCTTGTTTTTATAGCCAAAAGGCATTCATATTGGTTTTTTTCTTTAAAAGTTTGGTGTTCGGTTTTTTACTAATCCTTTTTTGTTTTTGGTATTTTTACTGAAGTTGAACAATTTTTTTCCAGTTTCCTTGTCTATTTGTATGGGAAGTGGAGAGGCGCCACGGGTCATGGAAACTTTGCCTATTTGCATTTAATTTAAATATCTTTCGAGGAAACAAACGGCCTACGTGACACCGAGAGAAAATGCAGGGTAAGGTGTATACGCTTTCATGCGACCACAATATTCCTCATCGAAATAATGATTTTAGACCCTAAGTACGTGTGGATGAAAACAATTTGGAGTCGATTTAGTAATATCCGTTAGTCTGTCTGTCTGGTTGGCTGGCTGGAGCTCACGGTAACTCTAGAAAGGATTAGTCGATTCGGTTCAAAATGTTTCTTTCGTAATATTTTGTCCAAACAATACCACTCGAAAGCATAACCGATTAGGTACATACTTTGAACATCGTAACATTTCTAGCAAACACATCACTGATTCGAATATGGACTATATGGGTTCACTCCTTCGAGAACCTCACACACAAAATTTCGAAAAATTGCAGTTTAAAAGTTTTCGAATGACGTAGGGGATGAAAGATACCATAAACGGCCCTGACCGGCTTTAACATGGCAAAGTCTAGGATTTATCTTGTTCTCTCTCTCATCTCAAGTGAGATTAAAGGTCCCCTAGAAAAAACAGTTTACTATGAAAAAAAAAAAACAAAAAGAAGAAAAACAAATCCCTCTAAAGTTGAAAACCCCTGCAAACGTTTTAAGGACCATGACCTGCGAATCTGCACCTGGAATGTTCGCACTCTTTATAGAGAAGGTGCAGTTTACGCATTAGCAGATGTACTTGAAAAGTATAAGGCCGACATTACTGCCATACAGAAAATACGATGGAATGGGAAACGCGCCACAACAGCACCTAAAGGTGACGCACTGTATTATAACTGTCGTGACACAAAATAATGAGTTTGGTTGAGGATTTTTAGTTGGACGGAGGTTACAACATCTGGTCTGCAGCTTCACATCAATGAATGAAAGACTTGCTACAATGCGAGTAAAGGCAAAATCTTCAACATTAGCCTTATCTGCGCTCATGACCCAACCGAAGACAAGGACGAACAGACCTTAGAAGAAACATATTACCGTTGTCCTGCCCATGACGTTAAAATTATTCTTGGCGATTTTAATGCCAAAATTGGAAAGGAGAATATCTTTGGCCCAACAGTCGGGAAATTCAATCTCCATAGTCAAACATCTAACAAATGGAATGAGACTGATAGACTTCGCAGCGGCAAAAACATGGTAGTGAACAGTACCAGATTTAAGCATCTCGATATTCATAAGGGCACTTGGCTGTCTCCAGATCAAAGAACAAGTAATCAAATTGATCACGTTGTGATTCATCGAGCGTGTTGGATCGTTCCGAGGTGCAAACATAGACTCGTACCACTACCTTGTTGCAGCAAAACTACGTACCACATTAAACGTAACAAATAAAGTACGAACAGACACAATACGGAAGTTGGACATCGGCAAGCTGCAATCACAACAGATAGCCACAGCATATTCCACTCAACTGGCCCAATTGCTTAATTAAAGCACTCCTCGTCCCAATAACATATCAGCACAATGGCAAATTATTGCCCACTCCATGCAAACAGCCGCAAATCCATACATGGATTCCAGAGACCTCCATCAAGGAACCCATGTTATGACCAGGAGTGTCGTGCTGTTACCGAAAAAAAAATTGCCAATAGGACTATTTTACGATCAGTAGCAACGCGTAGCGCTAGAGAGAGGTATCGGGAGAAAAGGAGAGAGAAGAAATGTCATTTCCGCAGGAAAAAGAGGGAGATGGAAAAGCGGGAATGTGAAAAATTCGAGATGTACAGGAAGCAGAATGAAGTCCGAAAATTCCACCAAAGAGTGAAATGATGGCTTTGGTTCAGGCACCTCCTCCTGTAGAGATCAGCAAGGCAATTTGGTAACTGATACAGATAGTGTGCTCAGGATATGGAAAGAGCATTTTTCAAACCTGTTGGTATCCAGCGAAGACGACGAAGATACCACAGATCCACTCCCAGAAGTTGGTATTGAATGTATACCGCCCAGCCAAGATGAGGTAAAAACATCAAAAAACCGGCTGAAGAATAATAAGGCAGCAGGAGTTGAGCTGTTCAAAACCGGAGGCGACACGCTGATAAGGCGTATTCATCAGCTAGTTCGCACCATCTGGCAGGAAGAACGAGTATCCGACGATTGGAACCTGAGTATCCTGTACCCCGTCCATAAGAAAGGAGATAAGACTGTATGCTCTAACTATAGGGTTATATGTGTACTCCCGATTGCCTACAAGATCGTGTCAGGGATATTGTGCGAACGATTAAAGCCTATAGTCAACGAGATAATTGGGCCATAACAATGCGGCCTTAGACCTGGCAAGTCCACCATTGACCAGATATTTATCCTGCGGCAAATCCTGGAGAAGACCCAAGAGATGCAGATCGACAACTTTTTGTCGATTATAAAGCAGCCTTCGACAGCCGACCACGTTCAAAGGTATTCCAGGTCATGTCTGAATTTCGTATCCCCGCAAAGCTCATTCGCCTTTGTAAAATGATTTCAACTGACACGAGATCCTCAGTTAAAATAGGAAAGAACCTCTCCGAAGAATTTTGTACAAAAAGAGGTTTCAGGCAAGGAGACAGCCTT
Organism: Musca autumnalis; assembly: GCF_047663935.1. Lineage (NCBI taxonomy): Eukaryota > Metazoa > Arthropoda > Insecta > Diptera > Muscidae > Musca > Musca autumnalis. The sequence continues at coordinate 87,077,494 of NW_027412088.1, forward strand.
TCGTGTGATCTTTTCAACATCCTGCTAGAAAAGGTTATACGAGAGGCAAACGTCAAAAGAAGTGGCACAATCTACACCAATAGCCACATGTTACTTGCTTATGCTGATGATATAGACATCATGGGACGATCAGTAAAAGAAGTAACAGATACCTTTATGAAGGTCGAAGGAGAATCTGCTAAAGTGGGTCTGGCTGTAAACGGCGGGAAGACTAAGTTGATGGTGTCGAAGCGCAATGAGTCCATTGAGCTCGGACCAACTGTGGAAGTTGGTTCCTATAATTTTGATGTAGTAAAAGACTTCGTCTACCTCGGCACAACAAACGACATCAGTTGTGAAATAAAAAGAAGAATTGTATTGGCCAACAGATGCTACTTTGGCTTAAGTAAGCAGTTTAAAAACAAAGCCACATCTCGTCAAACAAAAATAACGCTTTACAAAACACTGATACTACCCGTGCTGATGTATGGTTCCGAAACCTGGGTACTTGCGCAAGCAGACAAGTCAGTGCTTGGTGTGTTTGAGAGAAAAATTCTTCGAAAGATCTATGGACCAATCTGCGTTGACGGTGAATATCGACGTCGTATGAACCACGAGCTGTATCTGCTATATAACGACAGCAGTATCGCATCGAGATGCGACGATTACGTTGGCTACGCGATGTCATAAGCATGAGAGATGATGAACCCCCAAAAAAGACGTATAAACACGTCCCACATGGTGGTGCACGTAGAACTGACAGGCAAAGGCTTCGATGGACAAACAAATGGAAGAAGATGTGACAAGGCGCGGTATTCCAAAAAGCGAAGCAACAAATAGAGAGAATTAGAGATCTTGTCTTAGTTCATCTTATGGAACAAATGTTCTGTAATGGGCCAGCTTAGTAAGTAAGGTTTGTGTTTTGGTATAGCCCCTATATAACCGTACCTCCTAAAATTGTTAACCGAACTATATATAATTTGATATTGGAGTTCCTCTGTGGTCACGAAACTTCTCCGCCAAAAATCGTCATCATATGTCGATGTTCAGGTGGAGCCCCATTATAACGGTACCACTCGATTTTCGGTATTTCGAGGATTTCAGCTACAATTTTTAACCAAACTCTCTCTAATTTGTTATTTGAGTTTCTCTGTGGGCACGAAATTTCTTCACTAAAAATCATCAAAATAGGTCCATGTTTTGGTATAGCCCCCATATAACAGTACATCCCGATTTTCGGTATTTGAGGGTTTTAGCTACATAGTTTGACAGAACTACTCGTAATTTGGCACTTGAGGTTCCTTGCAGTTACAAAATTGTTCCACAAAAAATTGTGAATACTGAATACATTTTTATACCCTCCACCATGGAGGGTATAATTAAATTTGTCATTCCGTTTGTAACACATCGAAATATTCATCGGAGACCCTATAAGGTATATATTCTTTATCAAGATAAAATTCTAAGTCGATATAACCATGCCCGTCTGTCCGTCTGTTGAAATCAAGTTTCTATTGCTCCTAGGATATTTGGCATTGCAAATGCGCTATATCGGACTACGTTATGATATAGCCTATAGTACCACGCGATTTTCGATATTTTGAAGGTTTTAGCCTCATTATCACACCAAACTGGCTGAAATTTGGTACTTAGTCTTTCTTGGGAGTATAAAACTTTCCCCCAGAAATTTGTCGGTATAGGTCCACGCCTTCATATAGCCCCCAAGAAACGGTACCTCACGATTTTCGGTATTTTGAAGGTTGTGACCACAATAATCCATCGAAATGACTGAAATTTGGTATTTGGTCTTTATTTGGGGTATTAAACCTTCCATATGAAATTTGTCGGTATAGCTTCACGCCTTCGTATAGCTCCCATAGGACGGTACCTCCGGACTTTCGGTATTTTGAGGGTTGTGGTCACAGCAACCCACCGAAAGGGCTAAAATTTTGTATTTATGGGTCGATTCCGTATTGCGAGGCGAGTCGTGTCGCGTTGCAAATGCAATGTTTCAATTCCGTACGGCAATATTCGCCTGATGCCGTCAAATTTTGTCGCCGTAATGTTAATTTTCCGGCGACAACAAATTAGCTCTCGCCGTACATTTTTACTAACAAATAAAAACGAAAAATTGAAACGTAAGTAACATTTTCATTTATTTTAAATGAATTTATTTAATACTAGCTGACCCCGGTGCGCTTTGCTGCCCCGACTACCATAAAATATAATGGAATGCAATTATTATATTAACTTTTTTAATATTTTAAAGAATAATATGAAGGCGTTATATATCTATTCAGGGTCGTTATGGAGCTACTATGGTATTTTGTATGTTTCAGGAGGTAACACTCCTCCTAAAGCCTTTCCTTTCAAAATAAAACATAAATCTTAAGAAGTCTCTCAAAGATATGATACTTGATAGCTGTAGCCTTGATCAATTCCTTCCCAAATATAAGTGCTTGTGTGAATAATGATGACTTCTACTGACTGCCAAGTCTTCAAAAGTTATTTGAAATTGAACATACGTAACAAATACATGAAATCGACCGGAAATATATATGGGAGCTATATTCCTATATGAACCGATCTCGATATAATTTGTCAAAATTATTTTTGACCAAAGCCTATCTCACATTCCAAATTTCATTGAAATTGATCATACATAGCGTGTTTTGTGCATAAAATAAGAAAATCAGCCGAAAATATATATATATATATATGGGAGCTATATTCAAACCTGAACCGATTTCGATATAATTTGTCCCATTTATTTCTAGAACGAATTCTGTCACGCTTTCCAAATTTCAGTGAAATTGGACATGCATAGTGTGACCAAATCTGAACCGGTCTCGATATAATTTGGCACATTTAATTTTGGAACGAATTCCGTCAGACATCCCAAATTTAAAGCGACATTGGACACATATAGCGTGTTTAATGTATCAAATACAGAAAATCGACCGAAAATGTATATAGGAGCAATATACAAATCTGAACCGATTTCGATATAATTTAGCACATTTATGTCTAGACCGAATCACGTTATGCATTCCAAATATATAGCGAGTTTAGTGCATAAAATACAGGAAATCGTCCGAAAATAATTATGGGAGCTACATCCAAATCTGAACCGATTTCGACAAAATTTGGCACAAGTATTTCTAGACCAAGTTCAATCACACGTTCCAAATTTTATTGAAATTGGATATAAATACCGCGTTTGGTGCCTCAAATACATGAAATCGGCAGAAAATATATATAGGAGCTATATCCAAATCTGAACCGATTTCGATATAAATTGGCACATATATTCTAGGCCAATATCCGTCACACATTTCAAATTTCAGCGCAATTGGATATATATAGCGTGCTTGGTGCATAAAATACAGGAAATCGTCCAAAAATATATATGGGAGCTATATTCAAATCTGAACCGATCTCGATATAATTTAGCACATTTATTTCTAGAACAAATCCGTCAGACCCTCAAAAGCGAAATTGGACATACATAGCGTGTTTGGTGCATCAAATGTGGAAAATCGGACGAAAATATATATTGGAGCTATGTATATCCAAATCTGAACCGATTTCGATATAACTCGGCACATTTATGTCTAGACCAAATTCCGTTACACATTCCAAATTTCAGCGATATTGGACATATATAGCGTGTTTGGTGCATCAAATGCGGCAAATCTGCCGAAAATATATATGGAGCTATATCCAAATCTGAACCGATTTCGATATAATTTGGCACATTTATTTCTAGATCAAGTTCTGTAACACATATCAAAATTCAGCAAAATTGGACATATATAGTGTGTTTGGTGCATCAAATACATGAAATCGGCAGAAAATATATATAGGAGCTATATCCAAATCTGAACCGATTTCAAAATAAATTTGCACATATATTTCTAGGCCAATATACATCACACATTCTAAATTTCAGCGAAATTGGAAATATATAGCGTGCTTGGTGCATAAAATAAGGAAATCGGCCGAAAATATATGTATGTGGGAGCTATATCCAAATCTGAACCGATTTCGATAAAATTTGACACATTTATTTCTAGACCAAGTTCTGTAACACATATCAAAATTCAGCAAAATTGGACATATATAGTGTGTTTGGTGCATTAAATACATGAAATCGGCTGAAAATATATATATAGGAGCTATATCCAAATCTGAACCGATTTCAAAATAAATTGGCACATATATTTCTAGGCCAATATCCATCACACATTCTAAATTTCAGCGAAATTGGAAATATATAGCGTGCTTGGTGCCTAAAATAAGGAAATCGGCCGAAAATATATGTATGTGGGAGCTATATCCAAATCTGAACCAAACTCGATATAATTTGGCACATTTATTTCTAAAACAAATTCCGCCACACATTCCAAATTTCATTGAAATTGGACATAAATAGCATGTTTGGTACATAAAATAAGTAAGTCGGCCGAAAATATATGTATGTGGGAGCTATGTCCAAATCTGAACCGATTTGAATGTAATGTAGTAAATTTATTTCTACATCAAATTCCGTCACACATAAAAAATTTGGAGATTGTATCTGTAATAGTTCTAAAGATATTTGCATACAAAATCTAAATTTTTTGGAGGTACCTCCGGTTTTGATGCTATATCTCCAGATCAACGCGAAATTTCAAAAAATGATATAGCCTATTTTCATTCCAGGCCATGTAGCAATGTACCCTAAACATTTCAGTAATATCTGTTCAGCGGTTTTCGAGTCTATAAGGCACAAACAAACAAACAAACAGACAGACAAACAAATTTCAATTTTATATATATAGATTATATACGTTTTTTGGTGTTTCAGTACTTATAATGATGAAAATTACAACAAGACAGCAATTTGAAATGCTGATTGAAAAAATGGAAGCCCGACCTAGTAACCACGTATTGGGCCCGAAATCTGCAGCGATCATTTGTTTTAATGAACTATTTATTGTTCCATATGAAGGCATCGTGAGTTGAACCAGGATGTCTACCGTCAACAAACCTGATTCGCATTTTACAATCGCAAACCTAACAAACAATTAACACTTTTTTCAGAATTTGTAAAATATTACTTTCAAACAAAACGTTTAAATTAAAATATCCTTTTCTATTCAGATATAAAAGGTTAACATCTTCCTTTGGTCCTATTATATGTACGTGTGTTCCGTCAATGCAACCGACAACGCCCGGGATTTTTTTCTTGAATAAAAATAGTTTTTATTTTGACGCTTTTCCTCTTCTGTTAATTCGGAAACAATCCAAATTTTACACAGTTTTTTCTCTATTAACTCCAGAACTTCACTTAATACCTTTGACAATGTGGGTTGAGCCATCCCGAGGTTAAAGTCATTGTCATGGGATTTTTAAAAGCTTCCTTCTGCAAAAAACCTTAAAGCAGCACACACTTTAAGGAGTGGCTGTATTGCTGTTGATCTGTGCGTTTTTAAAGTCATTTTTAATGCCTCAACTATATACATAAATAACAGCGTCTTTTGTAAGCCGAAAATAGGCTTTAAACCAAAAAAAATTAAAAAATTAACAATTAGTTTGATGAATGTTGGAAACCAAACAAACTCACAATACTGATGACAATTCTAAAGGATTAGATTTATCTCTTAAGTAGCGTCTGATAGATGCTATGTTAACTATATCTTCTTCACTATCATCAAAAAATTGTTCCACTGAGCTTATCATTTTAGAAAACTATAACTTTTGTGTACAACTTGTTCTGATATTTTTTCTAATTTATTGAAATCAAAACAAAAACGCTTCGCTACACCTCCGATAACTTGTTATCAACGATTATTTTCTATCGCTTTGCGTAGTACATTTTTTAAATTTTGTTACAGAGACGATAGACGACGCGACATGACTCGCCTCGCAATACGGAATCGACCCATTAGTCTTTGTTGGAGGTAAAAGCCTTTCTGAGTGAAAACCATCCGTATAGGGCCACATTTCGATATAGTCCCCGTAGAACGTACCTCCCAATTTTCCATGGGGTTATAAAATATACCACAAGAGAATTATCAGTGTAGGTCCGCGGGTTCCTATATTCCCCATAGAAGCGTTCCTCTTGATTTTCAATATTTTGAAGGTTTTATGAAATATCAGAAATTTTGTATTTAGTCTTTTTTGATTCTAAAAAGTTTCCGCCCGAAATTTGTAGGTATAGATCGAAGTTTTGATATGGAACGGTACCTCCCGAATTTCGATATTTTGAAGGTTAGCCACATTGTTTAACTGAATTTGCTGAAATATGGTATTTAGTCTTCTTCATAAACGAAAGGAAACTAATTGTTCCATTTGACTTCAATACAACTTGTGGTGGAGGGTATAACAAGTTCGGCCTGGCCGAACTTAACGCCGTTCTTACTTGTTTAGATTAGATAATTTAGGCATTTGAGGTATTCGTTGTCGAAAAATTTTTGCAGATAAAATTGTTTACAAGGAAGAAAACTCACTATTCTGTTATAGTTAAGAATATTTAACTTGTTTTATTTTGTTTTTTTATGCCTTCGAATTTAAGATATAGGGTATAATTAACTTTGTCATTCCGTTTGTAACACATCGAAATATTCGTCGAAGACCCTATAAAGTATATATATTCCTGATCAGCATAAAAATGCTAAGCCCATATAACGAAGTTCGTATGTCCGTTGAAATCAAGATACAGCTTGAAATATTTTAGAAACCTTCATAATTTGTTACAGAAGTTTCTATAACTGATGTTTGGTATTGAAAATGGCAAAGCCCCCATTTTCGGCATAGCCCGCATATCCTATCCTATCAAAATGGTTTAAATTTGGTATATAGTCTTCGTTGGAGGTACAAAACATTTCTGTAGAGAATGATCGTTTGATATAGTCCCCATAGAATGTTTTAATATTGCCACTGGACACTACCTCCCAATGTTCGTTATTTTTAAGGTTTTAGCTACATTATCTTACCGAAACAGTTTGAATTTGGTCTCAATTGGGGGTAAAAAATATTCTAGCAGAGAATTGTCCACATTTTCGATCAGTCTCCATAGAACGGTTCCGCCCGATTTTCGACAGAAATAACTGAAATTTTATATTTGGCCTACGTTAGGGGTATAAAACTATTTTTCAGAAAAATATCGCTATATGTCCACAAAAAAACGGCACCTCCCGATTATTGTAATTCGGTATTTCGTCTTCGCTAGGGATATAAAATATTCATACTAGGAATTGTCGGTAAATATCCACTTTTGATATAGCCCCCATAGCTTGACGGTAACGCTATACTGTATATTTTAATGTCTACTCTCAGTGTAATGTCCAACCACTAACTATGACCATTCATTTTGAGAGCTACACCATGAAGAAAACTAGACCATTCCCATTCATTTGTGTGTGTGTTCTTTTTATTTTTTCTAGGCTCCTGTTGTCAAAGTTTTCATAAACATAAAGACTACCAGTTTTATTACTTCGTAAATGTCGCCTACTTCACCTCCATTTCCACCAGTTTTTCGAAGCAAATCCATGACAAGCAGGAAAAAAAACGTTTGTAGGCTGGGTGATATGTTAAACCTCCTATTTGGAGATTGTAACATGGTAATTATTATCAACTATTCACGTTTATTATTAGGCGACGTAACACCAACCAGATAAATGACAATCACCAAGGAAACTCTAATGATGATAAATTCATAGATAGCTACCGTCAAGTTATGCCGATGCTAAAGTTGATGTTGCAGTTGTTTGTCTCTTGGAAGTCAAATTAAATGAAATTTTATATAAATTTATTTCAATATATTTTATTAAAATTTATTTCATGGAATTCACATTTTGATACTTTTAAATGATTTTTTTCAAGAATCTCTTTTCATGGAATGTGTATATTAAAAAGAATCAATCTTCTTGTTCAGCATGACATTATTTGATTGTTTTTTAAATAATTCCTTGGAAACTAAGAGGACAGGCAGCTAGCCAAATGGCTATGTAGGTAAATTGTATGGTCGTATGAGGAATGTTGGTTGGAAATATTATTTTGTGAGAGAATATTTTGTGCGATAAAAAAATATTACTTTGAAAGGGAATTGTGTGCCAAAATGTATCTTTATTTTATGTGGATCGTTTACTTTTGTATGTACTACTTAGCAAACAACAGGCTTCCGGGACACAATATCATTGTGTCAACAAAAACTGTAGCCAAACTTATATTAACCCAGTAGAAATTGTCTTGAAGACAACATTGACAAATCGTTTAAGACAATGCTATATCCCTGAAGACACCTTGCAGACAGCAATGTGAAATCATCGACGAATTTTTCACACAAATTTCCCAGTATTCGTGTAAGACAACTTGAGCGACAGGGTAAGCGATGTTGTCACTGAAGACAACTTCGATGACTAAACTCCCTACTTTTCGTTGATGACAACTTCGATGACTAAAACCGCATATTTCCTTGACGATTGTTCCACAAACACTGTCTTGCTATTAGTCATTGATGACCCAACTAAAGACAATTTAATTTATGTTGTCGTGTGTCATTTTTTTTATTAAATTATAAAATTTAATATGTTTACAAAATTTATCTTAAACGAATAATACTTAGCTCCCATATTTCCGCCAGTCACCATTTTCTTCGGACTTTGGCACACCGTACTTCTTACCCCAGCCGATTGAAGGGCGATCTACATATCTTTATTTATGGATTCTACAAAAAGAAACAATGATAAATCAATTTTGTAAATTGCTACTAATATTTTATAAAATCTTACCGAGCTTCATATTGGGATTTTCGAAGAGTCGATTTTCTACTGGGAAGTACTGTTAAACTAAATTTTGATAAAATATTAGGAGATCCAAAGTTTGGAATTGGTTGCCCCATTCAAGTGCTATCGTCTTAGCATTTTAGTGACATTATTTAAATATTAGGAAGAAGTACCGAAAATTGTGGACCGGTATTGCCATGAAACTAAGTTTGGATATAACATGACGAAGACCAAATATTGGACCAAATCGGTTGAACAGTTCGAGAGTTATCGTGCTCTCCGAACGCCACATATGGTGACATAGGGTTTTTTTCACCTTTCGGGCTGTTTTCCCAAGAAATATGGACTTGCCCCTGAAAAAACTTTTACCGTCGTAATGGAGGTAGTGAATGCCAATCGCTTCAACAAAAATCAAAGTGAATCGAGAGCAGGTCTTAAAGTGAACTTATCCGAAATTTTGTGTGAGAGATACCAAAAGGAGTACACAAATATAGTCCATATTCGAACCTGATCTATATCTGGTAGATATATTAGGATGTGCAAAGTATGGATTACAACGGTCACTCCCTTCAAGATTTATCGTGCGCAAAATTTTTCCGAAGATTTTTGAAGTTTTGTGGGGGAGGTACCTGAAGGAGTGGACCAATATAGCCCATCTTCGAATTTAAACTATGTTTTGATAAAATATCACGAAGGCCAAATTTTGGACCGAATCGACATATCCGTTCGAGAGTGATCTTGCACTGCAACCACTACACAAGGTGTCATAGGGGCGTTTTGCACCTTTCCGGCCATTTTCTCAGGACGTTTGGACTTGCACGTCAGCGACGTACGCTGGGGGGGGGGGGGGGGGCACTGGGGGCCTGTATTTAGTATTGTGCGGATTGGAAGTGCACGAAATCACTATTTACTGGACAAAATGTAAGATATATCAAGTGTTTTCCGTGGAGTATATCTCTAAAACCAATTAGAAAATTGTTTACTACCTTACTTTTTTATTATTTAATGGAGAAAAATTTATTATTGTGCTTTATAAAATTCTAATATCTGCTATAAGTAGCATACCCACCAGAATTTTTTTTCTATCATTCACAAAGTTGTAGTTGAAACGAAATTAATGCTCAAACATTGGTTAAATTGTATTAAAATCTGCTGTAATTTCGGCCTTTAGGCTAACGATAAAAATGTACCTCATCAAATAATTGGCGTCGATTTGGCCCAGTTCTGCCGTCTGTCTGGCTCGAGCGCATAACAACTCTCAAAAGGATCAACCGAACTTTAAGACATATCGATCCACTACTTTTTTCCCACAAGACTACAAAATGTTTCGCTAGAATAGTGCGCACAATAACTCTCAAAGGTCCAAATCGATTTCTTTGAGACATAGATTAGGTACGGATATGGATTATATCGGTTCACTTCTTCAGGTACCCCCCACTCTAAATGTCGTAATCCGATTTCACCGAATCTTCGAACATCCTAAAATTACTTCCGGACGTACATATGTATATCAAGTACCAAGAAGGTATATATGCGACAACATCTTCGGATACCTCCCTAAAAAAATTTCAACATAAGTACAATATAAGGCCTGTTCGAGTATCCATTGGACATTTTGACCAACGCTACTGCTTGCGGTCTTGTTTACAACGATATTCTTTTTTTCGTGGGTAAGTCCATGCTTCCTGACATAACGGTTCAAAAGCTCTAAATCTTACCGTGACAAACTAAAATGACGGCTTGACACCATAATTATCAAAAGGAATTACTTCCAAAATTAGGTCCACTTCCAAAATGGGCCATTATTTCAGGTATCTTCTCCACAAAAGTGCAAAACTTTTGCGCCCTTACGAGCGTATTGAAGTCAATTTTATGAGCTCAACATAAGCATTTATTCGCAACGCCCACAATAGTGAAGTTTTATACCCAAATGTTTCGATATTTTTGTCGGAAAGTGTATACGTCCAAAAAAGGCCATGAAATTCTAAAACTCCCTGACTACACAATTTTTAGGACAAAGATTTTGGTTATGAAGCCCGTATTCGATCTGTCTATAGATTAAAGTCTCAACTCACACAGGCTGAGGGTATACCTATGTCGGCAAACCCGACTGATACTTTTTTAACTCGTTTTCGAGAAAACAAAAGATATGAATGTTCATATTTTTGCCTCCGCTGTGCAGACAGAAGTCATAGTCCTTGGAAAGTTTTAAATGTCATAGAGTTCATAAACATCTAATCGTACAATTAAGATTGCAAAAAGGCGGAACAACAACCGTTGGAATATCAGTTGATGCAGTTTTTCGGCTTAACCTATTTTGTAAGGTCTTAGCTAAAATTTTGCCGAGACCTAATGTGGATTTCGTAGTCTCAAACAGTGCTGCGAGTAGAATTCGGAGTCTATGAGTCATAGTTGGTATCGCCCGACTCCTGTTTTTTTCCTAAATGGCTGTTCCAGAACCTGCAAGAATCTACACATTTTTACTACTAAAAATGTGAAGATTCTTGCAGTACTGGAACAGACCATAAAAGTAATTTTCTGAATTTTTTACTTGTCTTGCATGGACTCTATCACTTCTGGTAAAATAGTAAAGTTTTGGTGTTTTTATAACAAAAAACAATATTATTTTCTTACAATAGTTCGGTACAAGTCCAATCTGCACTGGCGGATTCGAGTTATTCTTTTTGTGGAGTTATTTATTTCATTTAGTTATTGGTATACAAATAACATTAATAGGGTTTTTAGATAGATCTTCTTATCAGAATCAGTCCTCGCGTTAAAAATGTGTTCAATTGATAACTTAATAAGGCAAAAATAAGACAAAACTTGCTTAATGGGACTGAAGTTAATGTGTGATATATGGATATGTACTTTAAAGAAGAAGATATACTGAAAATCTTTGAAATAGAATCGAAAATGCCAAATAAGAGATACTGTGGTTAAAAATTCATGGGTACTGTGGTTAAAAATACATGGGTCATATATACATTTGAAATTTGGTTAAAAACTTCAGAATACCAGGCGCAATTTTTGTATGGGGACTATACTGAACGTGTTCTGATATGGTTCATTTCAATTCTAAACATCCAAAGACTAATTTATTATAATCTGTTTCAAATTTCAAAGTTATATCTAAAATATTGTAAACTCTCTCTATTGAAATTATATACTTTGTGTCAATATTTCATATAAAAACAACAAAAAAAACCCTTTAAAATAGCTTTATGTAACGCTACACAACATTTTTTAATTTCATAATTTTTGGTCAAGGCTACTCCCTTCAAGAGTTATCGTGCCCACAAATTTTCCGAACATTTTCGAAGTTTTGTGGGGGAGGTACCGGAAGGAGTGGACCGATATAGCTCATCTTCGATTTTAAACTAAGTTTGGACAAAATATTACGAAAGCCAAAATTTGAACCGAATCGGTTCATCCGTTCGAGAGTTATCGTGCGCACCAGCCAGACAGACAGACACACAGACATGGCTTAATCAACTCCAAATTGTCTGAAACACATTTCGTCCAAACATACTTGGGGTCTAAAACCATTATTTCGATGAGGCACATTTTCCCCCTATGAAAGTGTATATACCCTTTCTAGCCTAAAGGCTGAGGGTATAAAAATCATTTGGTTTTTGCTTTTTTCACTCATACATTCACACATGCATTTGTTTTGTTTGTATTCCTATGGTCGGCGCTGCCTTATTCCTCGGGAGGTACCATTTAATAGGGGCTATATCAAAACATGGACCGATATAGCCCATTTTATACCCCGGTTACACTTAACCGGATTAACCCAGTGGGTCTGGATTTAAAATGTCAATTCCATAGCGCAAACGTCAAATAAATCCTCTCGAAGTGGGTTAACCCGGTAAAAAACTCTAGTGTAACCGTAGCATAAATACCAAATGTATTATGCAATTTTACGCCAAAGTTTATCTTAAATATTTCGAGTTGTATCATAAGTTAAACAGACAGACGGACATGGTTATATCGACTTAGAATTTTATGCTGATCAAGAATACACATTTTTTCTCAAAAATAATTTCCTGTAGCACGGATGAATGATTTTTTGCCTATTAATTACTAAAACAACGTTTATTCCATTGAAATATAAAAAAAGTTCACGTACAAATTAATTTAAAAAGTATTTTTTGAAAAAAAAAAAAAAATGGATAAAAATAAAAAAAAATTCTAAAAAAAAATATTTACTGTTGCATTCGTGCAACTAATAACCAAAATAACGTCGATATTTACATTAGGCAATTTTCCTTGCGGCAATTGTCAGTTTGTAGGTGAGAAAGGGTGTTGTGAGTCAAGGCGTTACCATATGCCTCACCCCACTCTCCAGCAAACCGACAATTCATGTAAATATGGACAACGTTTATTCAATTCAAATATTAAAAAAGGTCATGCATAAAGCCCTTTGAAAAATTTTGATTTTTTATGTTTGTTAAAAAATTATATCTTTGAGAAAAGCGTTTACGACATTTTTATGATTCACAGAATTAAAGAAAATTAGTGAGAAACAAATGATATATCAGCTTTGTTATCTTATGTGGCTCTAAAGTTTATTCTCAGTTATATATTTGCTTGCAGTGGCTTCAAACAATTGCCAATAATTCTGATAAATTCAAATTTTAAAATCATTTTGTGTGCTAGGTTTTTTCACCGAATCACTTTATAATTAAGATTTTATGTAATCTTATATAGAAACTCATCACGCTATGATTATTGTAAAAAAGACATTCAATTCTAAGACGATTTAGCCATGTCGGTATGTCCGTCCGTCTGTTGTAATCACTGTAGCGTTCGCAAGAATTGAGATAGAACGCTAAAATTCAGAGTGTATTTATACCCTACACCACCACCTGGGGAGGGTATTATAAGTTGGTGTTGGCCAAACAGTTTGTAACGCATCGAAATAATGGTCGTAGACCCATACTTATATATACCAAAATGAATGTCTCGACATGAGCTGAGTGGATCTGGCTATGTGTGTGTCCTTCCGCCCGTCTGTCCATCTAAACCTTGTAATCACGCTACAGGTCGCAATTTTAATCCGATCGTCACCAAATTTTGGCTGTTGATGAAGGTTTCGAGGGGAAGAAGCCTAATGATTTTGGTGATGGTCGGATAATATTCAGGGGTCGGAATGGGCAAAAAACTTATTTTGAGAGAAAGTCAACGTTTTACTTCAAAACGAATATCTCCGCTTCTATAAGCGGTATATCAAATGCAAGACCTGCTAATGAAAGTAGAAAATATCACCTTGGCAACAATGTAACGTAGGTTGCCGTAGGTGGTCAAACAACGAATATATCGCAATAGACGCTAATAGAACACAACTTATCATATTTGAGATTTTAATAATAATGACGAATATCACAGCTTTGCGGACCTTCCAAAAGCAAAGTCTGACTCTGAAAGTAGAAAATCCCCTCTTTACAATGATGTAAGACAGGTTGGCGTAGGTGACCAAATAAAGGAGATATCGCAATAGTCGGCAATGCAGCCATTTTTTTTGTAATCACGCTACACGTCGCAATTTTGATTGGATCGTCACGAAATTTTGGGTTTTAATGGGGGTCCCACAGAGAAAAAAAACCTATTGATTTTGGTAATGGTCAGATATTATTCAGGGGTCGGAATTTGAAAAAAAACGTATTTGGAGAAAAGGCCAACATTTTATTTCAAATCGAATATCTCTCTTCTGTAAGAGGTATATCGAAAGCAAAACCTAGCAAGGAAAGTAGAAAATATCACCTATACAGCGATGTGAATTAGGTTGTCTTAGGTGGTCAAACAACGGAGATATCGCAATAATCGGTAATGCATCCCTTTTTCATTTTTTGTGCAATCACACTACAGGTCGGAATTTTGATCGGATCCTCACGAAATTTTGGGGGTTGATGGGGGTCTCGCAGATGGGGGCGTGCATTCCACTTTTCCATTTTTTATTTAAGTTGTACTGACGATGCACCTAAATGCGTTTCAACAAAATTGACCTGTATTAATGAAGACATTCAGAGCAAAGGCGCTACGCTATCCCAATTGTAATATGTATTTTGAATTTTACCAGTCAAAAGCTTATACATCAAAAGCTTGGTTCACTTGTTTTTCCATAGACATGTCAAGGTCGACGGTGGGCTCCACGTTTTGGTATAGCCCTCATTTAACGGTACTTCACAATTTTCGGTATTATGAGGACTTCAGCTACAATTTTTAACCGAACTAACTGTAATTTGTCACTTGAGATTTTCAGGAAACTTCTCCACCAAAAATCGTCAACATAGGTCCATGTTTTGGCACAGCCCCCATATAACGGTACCCCAGATTTTCGGTATTTTGAGGATTTTAGCTAGAAATTTTAACTAGCGAACTATTATTAATTTGACACTATGTTTTCAGGGGTCACGTAACTTCTCCACAAAAAACCGTCAACATAGGTCAATGTTTTGGCACAGCTCCAGATTTTCTGAAATTTAAAATTGGAGGTTCCCAGTAGTCCCGAAACTGCTCCACCAAAAATCGTCCACATAGGTTCATTTTTAGGTATATCCCCTATAAAACGGTACCTCGCAATTTTCGGTATTTTGAAGATTTTAGCTACAATTTTTAACCGCACAAGCTGTAATTTGTCATTTGAAGTTCTCAAAGGTCCATGTTTTTGGTATATCTGCCATATAATGGTACCAACAGATTGACGAAATTTTTAGATAAATTTTTTGACCTAACTTAGGCATTTGGGGTATCCGTGTTCGAACAATTTTTCCACCTAACAGGAAACTATTCCATTTTAGTTCAGAATATTTTACGTTGATGAAAACTATTCATAACATAATGTTTTTTATTTGTTTAAATAAAAAATAATTAAAAAATTAAGTAACAGTGTTATATCTATGTATATTAGGGCTATAACCAAAAAAATACCACCACAAAGCCGTGTAGAGCATGGAAAACTATTACGAAATACGGTGTAAATTTTTCTTTATCTCGAAAAAAGTTTGCGCACCAAATGCATTGAAGTTCAGTAATGCATTTTTTAATTTTATCTGTTATAACAACATATTTGCTTTTCATTAAAATTTGTATTTTTTTTTTTGTAATCTAATTTAAAATCATTATCAAACCGTTCTGGGCCAATTTGTGCAAAAAGTTATATCCCTAAAACTGGAAAATATTTTTTATGATGAAATATCTCAAATAAAATGCTTGCCGTTTAATATGGTCTCAACTTTTAATTCAAATACAAGTGTTTTATTGGAGAAATTCCATCATAAAACAATATTTTCTAGTTTTAAGTGTATTTTTTATAAATAAAACACTGTAACTTAATTGTTTTAATTATTTTTTATTACGGTGTTTTATTTAACTTGCTTTGTCGCTCAGCTTAAATATGTGTATTCTTCTTCATGATGGAATATCTCTAATAAAACGCTTTCATTTGAATGATTGCAAAAATGATTCCAGCATGAGCCAGGCTGGGATTCGAACCTGGGACTCCGACAACCAAGTGACACTGATGCCGGCGTCTTAGCGTTATAAGCCACCATCAACTTGTCAAAGATTCCGATACAAAAGGACAAATATAAATAAAGGTGGAAAAAAGCTGCCTTAGTATTTTAATAAAGCATTGAAAAATAGGGTTAACAGCCAAGTCGAACTATAGGAAAGGTTTGGAATTGAATAACTAACATTAAAATAAATAAATAATTCTAATATACAATTTTCGAATGATTTGTGGTATAAATGCTAGTTCCCAAGCTTAGCCTTCGTCCACCCACTAAAATAAAATTCTAATATGCCTGATGATTGGTCTAACCACCCGTGAAACGTAGCATAATGGTTGAATGTGTGGGGCTTCGGTGGATTCCTAATTTTTCAATGTACTTCTTAGGTCATAACAGCTGAACTCGAAAGAGAATTAATTCTGTAACTTAATTTTTTTAATTATTTTTTATTTTTAACTTTTTAGTAAATACATTTTTTGACTACAGTCAATTTAGGTCGAAAATGTAGATAAAAACTTTAAATTGCCTGAATTGGAGTGGTACCGTTATATGGGGGTAACACCAAAATCTGGCCCATGTCCACAATTTTTGGTGGGGGAGTTTCGGACTAAAAATAAAGACAAAATCTTCAAAACACCTAAAATCGGGTGAAACCGCTATATGGAGGCTATAAGAAAAAATGGGCCCATACTGGTTATACCCTCAGCCTTTAGGCTAGAAAGGGTATATACACTTTCATACGGGCAAAATGTGCCTCATCGAAATAATGGTTTTAGACCCCAAGTATGTTTGGACGAAATGTGTTTCAGACAATTTGGAGTTGATTTAGCAATGTCCGTCTGTCTGTCTGTGTGTCTGTCTGTCTGGTGCGCACGATAACTCTCGAACGGATGAACCGATTCGGTTCAAATTTTGGCTTTCGTAATATTTTGTCCAAACTTAGTTTAAGTTCGAAGATGAGCTATATCGGTCCACTCCTTCCGGTACCTCCCCCACAAAACTTCGAAAATGTTTGGAAAATTTGTGAGCACGATAACTTTTGAAGGGAGTAACCGATTTGGTCCATACTTTGCCCATCGTGAAATGTGTACCAGACTTAGATAAGGTTTCAATATGGACTCAATCGGTCCACTCCTTCGGGTACCTCCCACACTAAATTTCGGAAAAGTTCAGTTTAGGGCCTGCACTCGAATCGATTTGATTTTTGTTGTAGCAACTTGTATTCACTGCCCCCATACGACGGTACAAGTTTCATCAGGGGCAAGTCCATACTTCCTGAGAAAATAGCCTGAAAGGTGCAAAAAATCTCTATGACACCGTGTGTAGTGGTGGGAGCGAAAGATAACTCTCGACCGTATCGGCGGTCCAAAATGTGGCCTTCGTAATATTTTGTGCACCCTTAGTTTAAGTTCGAAGATAAGCCATATCGGTCCACTCCTTCAGGTACCTCCCCCACAAAAGTTCAAAAATGTTCGGAGATATTGTGCGCACGATAACTCTTGATGGAAGACACCGATTTGGTCCATACTTTACACATCCTAATATATCTACCAGATATAGGTCAGGTTCGAATATGGACTATATTTGTCCACTCCTTCGGGTACCTCCCACACAAATTTTTGGATAAATTCACTATAAGACTTGCTCTCGAATCACTTTAATTGTTTTGAAGCAACTTGAATTCGCAGCCTCAATTACGACAGTAAAAGTTTTTTCAGGGGCAAGTCCATACTTCTTGAGAAAACAGCCCGAAAGTTGTAAAAAGCCCCTATGCCACCAAATGTAGTGAGTGGAGAGCTCGAACAGAATATTACGCTCGTCCACACTTTGAATATCGTAATATTTCTTCGAATATTAGATGAAATTCGAATGTGGTGCTTATAGGTCCACTCCTTCCGGTACCTCCCCGACAAAAGTTCGAAAATAATCGCTAAAATGGTACGCGCGATTACTCATAGACGTAGCAACCGATTTGGTTCAAACTTTGGATCTCAAAATATTGTCGAAACTATGCTTATATTCAAATTTGGGCCCTATCTGTCCGATCCATGGGGTACCACCCACACAAATGTGGTTAAGGGTCTGTTCGAGGATCCTTCCTGTTTATAGCGATATTATGTTTTTCGTAGGCTAGTATGGCAAAGAAAACCTATCTATCGATATTCCCTCAAATTTTTGCGCTTTAATCATATCCATATTTTTGTCGGTTCGTACGCCCAAAATTTTGAAAACCCCCTAAATACATACGTTTTTTTTTTTTTTTTTTGGGAAAAAATTATTTTAATCCACACAGGCTGAGGGTATGTCTCCGTCGGCAAAGCCGACTGATACCTTTTTATTTGTTTTGGTTTAAGATTCATGTTTTGTCATCCAAATCTGAAAAGTGTGCAAAGTTTCAGTTTGATTGGTCAACTGAAACTGTGTTAAATATGAGTTACTAGATTTGAAAACAAGTATGTATATTTTTTTTGAAAATAGGTCAATTTTTTGTCATAGGCCCCACATAAAAGTACCGTCCGATTTTAGATATTTTGTGGATTTTAGCGACACTTTATGACCGATTCTGCTGAAATTTGGTATTTTGACCTCTTGGAAGATATGAATCCTTCGTAACAAAAATTATTAACATAGGTCAATGTTTTGGTTTAGACCCCACACAACGGGACCACCCTGTTCAACCATTTTTGGCAGCTTTTGGTCATTTTGGTCGATAAAACGTAAGAATTGCTGTTTGTACACATTTATTATAAATAATAATTAATTTCAATACAAAATGGACGTTGAAATAGTTTTGGCCAGAAAATTTGGATTTGGGACCATTGTGCACCGTTGAAAAGTGTTTTGATATTGCCTGGCCGGGGAATCGAACCCACGAACTTATGTGCACCACGGAGGCACCCTGAATATTACACTAGTTTAATAACGAATATGCTCTTTTCATGGGCGAAACCACGGTGCACGGTTGTGCTGGCACTTTTGGGCGCTATTGCAGAAATTACTATACAAACACTTCCTTCTTTCTGGTTGTTGAGTTTTTTATTCTCCTCAATTTTTTGAATATTTGTATGCACAGCATAGTCCATAAATATTTCCTTATGAAATTTTTTTGTTTGGCCATTTGTTTGCAATTCACTTTTCTTGTTTTGGTAGTCGCCACATGGGCTCAGTGCCAAAAAAGTCAACAATTATGTCGTTACTTTTAAATCTGTTTGCCTCCATCCAACCATTGAACATTATAACTGCTTTGCATGTCTTCTTCATGTATTGGGTCACATCCACTTACTTACATTTGATTGTCGTTTTGAAGTACTGGAGTTCCTTAAAATGTTTGTTTTTTTTCAACAAGGCTTGTTCAAGCTTATAGCGCACTTCTCATGTGAAAGGGAATTTGTTTCGGAATTGAGACATAATGTTAAGCCAATGAAAAGGAAAAGTTTTTCAATTAAATTTGTTTTAGAAAATCTTCAATGTTTTTCTGTTGTTGTTGGATTCTTATGAAAAGTTTACGTCTGGATTTTATTCAATATTAAACATTATTATGCCTTCTTTTCAGCCAACATTTATGACTTTTTGTAACAAAATCCAAGTAATTATAAAATTTCTCTTATGTTTTTGAAGATGTTTGAAAGATTTAAAAGCCATTCAAATCTTTTGGAAAATTTATTTTACTGACACCATAAATAGAGATTAAAATTATAATCTTTCAAAAGAATTGCTACATTTTAAAGGCATGGCATAAAATAAAAGGAAAACTAATTTCAAACTTATTACTAATTTTTAGACATGTAGAGGTTAATCTGCATAAGTAAGAAATTGTGTATTTGGGCAAATTTGACAAAAAATTTGTACATTTAAAGAAGAATGTACATACACTTTGTTAAGAAAAATTACGTCTTTTGTATTAATTTATGAAACTGACACAAATATGCCGTTTTTTAGTCCACGAGGATGGACTGCCATCAGATAAAATAAATATTACCTACAGAATAACCACGGTGCGCCTTAACTAATTTTAAATGGAAGGTGCTTACACCTGGGAAGTTTTTGCAGATTCTGAAACTACAATGCTCATAGATGAGAAATATCAAAAAAATAAAATCGCCGGAGGGATTCTCAAATAAATCGCGATTTACTCGTAAGTTCACATTTTTAGGGGTTTTTAAGTTATCACGACTTTGCTTGTAAACAGCGAGTCCTATGTAAATGGGCCTAAGAAAATGTTGTAGCTGTGAAAATTCTCTACAAGATTGACCTTCATGATATTTTCGTAAGTTTTACGGCTTTTGAGATGTAGAAGTTCAAATTGAGACAATGGACTGACTGTATCGCCTCCTTATAAAACAATGTCATTACTGCAATTTCCCAAATTAAACTTATATATCTTGAACATGGTACAACCTACGAAAAAATAAATCATCCAATCTTGTAGAGAATTTAGAGAGTTTCAACATTTTCTTAAGTCCCATTTTGATATGACTTGCGGTTTCCAAGCAAAATCTTGAAGACTTAAGATAAAAACCTAAAAATTTGAACTGAACCTCTATATCTCAAAAATGGTAGAACCTACGAAAAACCTAAAGGTCAGTCTTGTTTAGAATTTTCACAGCTACAACATTTTCTTTACACTCATTTCGATACGACTTGTGGTTTCCAAACAAACTCGTGAAAACCTAAAAAACACTAAAGTTGTGAATTTTGATCGCGATTTATTTAGAAATCCCTCCGGCGATTTTTTCTGTTTTTTATTTTTCTTATCTATGAACATTGCTGTTTCAGAATCCGCGAAATCTTCCCATGTGTAAGCGGTTTTCATCAAAAGTTAGTTAAGGCGCACTGAGCATGATATTGTTTTATAAGGAGGCGATACAGTCACAATGTACTGACTGTATCGCCTCCTTATAAATTTGAACTTCTATATCTCAAAAACGGTAAAACATACGAAAATATCATAATGGTCACTCTTGTGGAGAATTTTCACAGCTACAACATTTTGTTTAGGCCCATTTATATAGGGCTCGCGGTTTTCAAGCAAAATCGTGAAAACCTAAAGAACCCCTAAAATTGTGAACTTAAATCGCGATTTATTTGAAAATCCCTCCGGCGATTTATTTTGTTTCTTGTTATTTCTCATCTATGAGCATTGTGCTTTCAGAATCTGCAAAAACTTCCCCAGTGTAAGCACCTTCCATTTAAATTTGGTTAAGGTACACCGTGTAACTCAATCAGTTTGTTTTGTTAACTCAAAATTAATTAAGAGATAAGGACAGTTTATCAAACAATTTTTCATATTTAGTATCAAATATGAGAGTTTTAAATTTTTTCACATGTTCCAATCAATTTAAAAATGGCAAACATTAGCAAACCATGAAAATATAAAAAAATCGTAATTTTTTTTAAAATATTTTTTTCCAAATTTTTCAATTTGTTCAAAAATTAAAAAAAAAACGCGCCGTTAAGTTCGCCCCGGCGGAACTTCTATACCCTCCACCACGAACTGTATTGAAGTAAATAGGAACATATATAGGCATTTCGGTTGAATATTGTGGATAAAACTTTCAGTACGTCGGGTGTGCTTTTTTGATGGAGGGCTGTATAAAACGTTGACCTGTGACTCCAACGAAGAATAATGTCGCTAAAACTTTCAAAATATTGAAAATCGTGGTTAACATTCTATGGAGACTATATAAAAAAGTGGACCTATACCGACAAATTTCTGTTAGAAACTTTTATACACCAACGAAGACTAAATGCCAAATTTCAGCCGTTTCGGGCTTCTCCGCAACTTGGACGATTTTTGATGGAGAAGTTTCGGGACCACTGAGAAACTCCGTCAACAAATTTAGCAAAAGTCCCCAAAATACATTCTATCAAGATGTACCGTTATATGAGGCTATACCTTTTTTGGTAGTTTTTAGTGGAGAAGTTTTTTGGTCGTTAAAAACCTCAAATGTCACATTTCAGATAATTCGGTCAAAAAGGTAGCTAAAAGCCTCAAAAAATCGGGAGCTACCGTTATATGAAGCCTATAACAAAACGTTTACCTACCCAGCAAAATGTTCGATGCCAAAGATGTCATTCAATCATGGTTGCAATTGATCTGGCATGTCATCTTTTTAGCATCTTCATCGATGAATTTTATATGAGCGTGGACCCCAAAAGATGCTATTCATTTTTGTATCCAAAGCATATCATTTACACCAATGCTTTGACATTTCATTTTCACCAATGCTTTGTCATGTCATTTCCACCAATGCTTTGGCATGTCATTTTCACCAACCCTTTGCAATGACATTATCATTACGACGAGAATTTTTACAACGTTGGTTGTGGTTTCGAGTCTCCGAGCCTATTTTAAATAATTAATCTTATATATTTAGAAAATTTTTATACATAAAAACACAAAATTCATCTCTATTGGATCGATGGAATGGGTTCAAATACTGATGAAAAGATCGGTTCTTTCACGACTTCCTTTGCATGGGTTCAAATGCTGATGAAAAGATCGAATCTTTCACGACTTCCTTTGCATTGGTTCAAATGCTAATGAAAAAATCGGATCTTTCACGACTTCGTTTGAACCAATGCAAAAGATGCCATGAAATCACATACATTTTTCACAACAAATCATAAAATATCGTTCTACAGGATTCTCTCATTGAATTCCATTTGGTTGTGGCTAATGGAATGCCTATTCGTACGTGTACCGATATATCCTACATCTGTATATATGTCGGAATGTAGTTTAATTCAATATTCTATACCTTTCTAAGTAGCTCTCACATTCTGCAATTGAAATCGACACTGACACATATAAAAATACGTCAAACCATTCAAACCTAAGTAAAATTCCTGGCAATCCTCAGACTACCCAGCAAACCAAATGTCGGATGTCCGACACATCGGAACAATTTCGGAAGCAAAATCGTTCAGATTTCGCATATACAATCTATATCTTCTATATATATAAAAAAGGATGATGTTAGTTACTACGCTTATAACTCAAGAACGGCTGAACAGATTTGTATATTTCGCACCAATTCGGAATGGCCTCATGACAGAAAAGGATAAAACCGAAAAAAAATCGTGAAAAATCAGCGAAAATATTCTTGAAGAAAATGCGTATTTTTGATTTTTCCTGTTTTCTTTTTTTGTCAATATTCAATGTTGTATAAAATATTTTTTCAGTTTGACTTACGGTATTGGATTTGTTTGTGAAGTCAAGGGTTATTCGTCGTTCATTTCATTCTGATTGATACATTTGGTGGAAACCCCAAGACATATTGTGATTATTTAATTATGTAATACGTGGTAATGTTTTTTATGTATGTAGTTGCGGTATGCTTCAAGTAAATTACCATTATTCCTTACAGTTGCGCTAATCAAAATATGAAATGTAGACGTCGGACCAGAAATGCAAACCATCGCAATAGTGCACATCAGTTGAAAAATGATGATCACGAAACTGCACGGGAATAGACAGAATTCGTGGATCACAATCAAGAACAAAGACAGGCGAATGAATTCATTAAGGAATGAAACATCGTAGAATTTATTAACAGCTTCAAAATTTGGATCAATGCCCAAAGATCACGCTGAAATCTTAATCAACGCTTTAATATTTCATTATGGTTGCTCAAAGGAGCACAACACTTACATTGGGCTAATGGATGATTCTCTCACCCATGGTGTTTTTTAGTTTTCTTGGTAAAATTGACACAATTGTTCATACCACCAAAGCTATTGTATTCTTTACTACGTTGTAGAACACTAATGCCACGCCATTTTCTTTCTAATACTCAGCGATATAAAATGCTTCCGAATGACTTCCGTTGTTGGAAAATGAACTGGATTTAGCGAAACAGTGAATTCAGCTTGATCAATGAAGAACAATAAATACAGAGGAAAAATATATGTAAATTGTTTCGCAAATACCAAGTTATTGTTTCGGTTCTGGGGATCGCATCTGGGAGAATACACGATATTGAGTGTACTAATTTGGACGTAGAAAGGAGCTTGACACATGCCAACATTATCATTAGGTAAGTCTGAAAAATAGTGTCAAACTAAGTTGATTTGCTGAAATCCCTGATCAACATTTAGTTGAAATAGAAAATTAGATTCACAGAGCGTGTGACGTCGTCGACCCATAATCACCATGTATAGTCGAAGGCACCAATTTCACGAACCATAAATAATCCTGATGGTCATCCTTATGTGATTTCTACAGAAGTTAATGATCAAATGTCTATAGTAAATACATTTCATAGGTTGGGGGCGCTGATAATATTTTGTTCATATGATTGTTTGTCTAGAGTTCTTAAAGGGTTAGCACATAGTACGCTTCAACGGAAAAAATAGTGAAACTTGTCTAATGACTAATCCGTGTTAAAACACACATGTCGGAACGCTTTGAATGTTAGCTCTGTTCCAGAACTAAAAAGTTTTTACAATTTTTACCACTTTTACACATTTTGCGTTCCCGTACACAAAATTTATATGAAAATCGTTTACGACTTTTACAACTTTTACGACTTTTACCACTTTATAACGTATGGGAACAGGCCAAATTATTTGTTACGAATATCTAAGGCCGCATAAGCTTGCGATTAACCCAATTGAAGCGAATTACAAAAGATCTATGTACGATGAATTTGAGACAATTATACCAGTTTTACCACGATCTACATCTAAATAAAAGGAATCCTCGAAGGGAGCAACTTTTCTTTTCATAACAAGAAATCTGATACTTAATTGCAATTCTATTCATTAATAGAATTAAAATCTTTAATTTCAGTGTACAACAGACTGCGAGACGAAGTTCGCCGGGTCTACTAGTCTATATATATAAAAATGGTGTAAAAAATGTATAGTAATTCATAAAATGAGAACGGCTAGGCCGATTTCTGTAAAATTTTTTGTCAGTTATTCGTATTTTCGAGGAGAAGGTCTTTACGGGAGAAAATTTTGGAAAATCTCTCTGGAAAAGTCGGAAAATTGGAAAGATCGAAAATTGAGTTTTTGTATGAAATTTAATTGGGTGCCACCGTGGTGCAATGGTATGCACACCCGCCTTGCACACATAAGGTCGTGGGTTCGATTCCCCGGCCAGGCAACATCAAAACACTTTTCAACGGTGGCAAAATACCCCTCAGTAATGTTGGCGACATTTCCTGAGTATTTCAGCCATGTAAAACTTCTCTACAAAAGTGGTGTCTTAGACACGCCGTTCGGACTCGGCGATAAACTGTAGGTCCCATATCATTGAGCTAATATGAATCGGGGTGCACTCATTGATATGAGAGAAGTCTCCCTTGTCCCTATGGGATGTTGTGGAACAATTATTATGAAATTTAATTCCTTAATAGCGAGACGAAGTTCGCCGGGCCCGCTAGTACTATATAAAAAAGAATGATGTTAGTTACTACGCTTATAACTCAAGAACGGCTGAACAGATTTTGACAATTCGCACCAATGGTCTCATGGCAGAGAAGGATAAAACCTAAAAAAATCGAAAATCTGCGAAAAATTTGCAAAAATATTTTTTAAAGAATGCCAATTTTTCCACACATTTCTCTCGAGCTTTTGCGTTCGGAGTACATCGTGTCACTTTTTTTACAGTTTTTTGGCGAAAATGGTGTATGCACCAAATGCTATTGACTTTTTAAAAGATCTCTATGTCAATTTTTAAAAGTTCTATACAATTGTTTTATTTAATTTAATAAATGTCAGTTTTCATTTTCTTCAAACAATTCTTTGTGTAAATTAATTGCGGAAAATAATTTAAAAGACGTGAGGTTGTGAGTTTGATGTTACCATTCTCTGGATTGTTACTTTTGGAAAATCTAATAGGAAGTACGCTGGAAGGCTGGCAGAATATAACAGATGATTTGACTTCGAAGTTAATATTATTGAAGAACGCGGATTGAACCTGACATTAACTGGCCTCTCTATTGATGTGGTTATTATTATTTATGTAACCCAAAATTGATTGTTGTGTTTGTTGTCATCGACCCCACATACCCACATTCTTATTTTCATCAACTCAACAACTTGCATTATTTACATCATTGCATAGAGTTCGTGCGTAATCAAGGGATCCATATTTAATATAAATAACGAAATGCGAAACCGAGGTGGTTATGAAGACAGATAATAAATGCAAAAGGTTTGTTGAAGGTATGCCGATTCTGTCATCGGATGTTTTTTGAGAAAACCGTCCAATGTACATCAGCTTCCAAATCCTTGCTTGCCCCGAATTCTCTTCATTGTGAAGGAAGTTCGGCTGGACGAATTTTTTATACCCACCACCACGAGTTGTACCTTAGTAAAACGGAACCATTAGTTTCTGTTCGATTTTGAAAATACTAAACTCTACGGCTTATTCCCAGGAGCCGTGGAATATGCTAACTGCTAACTTTCTTTTAAACCAGGTTTAATACGAATGAGACATCAATATTTTCTATGCATTCTGAATCCGAAATACCATGTTACGTTCATTCCATTTGGACGATGCGCGTACAACCTTGAAAGGTCATAAAAACTAGAGGTTCCTTCAATTGGGTTATATACAAAAATATGAACCTATATTGATCATTTTCTGTGTCGAGGTTTTCTACCCATTGAGAATCCGAAATACCAAGTTACCGTCACAACAGGAGAAAAATCTTTTAAAAAATTTCTCATCGACCGACATGGTTGTACCTTCCAATCTGACAACCCACAATACCAAATTACTGCACTTTCTGTCAGAAGAAAATATGGACCAATGTCTAAAATTTTTGCCGATAAGTTTTTTATACACTAGCCTCCTTAAATGGCAAATTAGATCAGGATGTAATGTTATGTTTGGGGTATACCGAAAAGAGAATGTATGCCAAACATTTTTCGTGGAGTTTTCTGACCACTGAAAACTTTAAATGTGAGATTAAAGCTAATTAGAAATGTATGCTGATCAATAATAAACATATGTATGTACATATATACATACTTTATTCTCAGACAAAAAGTAGTGTTGTAATGAATGAATGAATGAACGGAATGGCAAATAGCTTATGATGGAAGGTATTAAAATGAATAATAATTGCCAAAAAGCTTCAAAATCGAATGTACCTCTTATTAAAGAGTACACTACCTATACCTACAATCCTAGGTATAAATTATTACCCATATCGAATACTAAATACCATTTCGGTTGGATAATGTGGCTAAAATCTTTAAAATTCTGAAAATCGGGAGGTATCTTCTATGGGGGCTATATCAAAAGTTGATCTAAACAGAAAAATTTATGGGGTATCATTATGTAGTTCCAAAAAAGACTTAATACGGAATTTTTAACCCAGTTCGGTGAGAAAATGTGACTAAAACACTTAAAAACATCTAAAATCGGGAGGTGGCGTTCTATGAGGGCTATATCAAAACATGGATCGATATAGCCTTGAAACTGGGTTATATCAACAGATATATATCGACTAAGAATTTAATGCTGATCAATAATATATACTTTATACAGTCTCCGAAGAATATTTCGAAGTGTTACAAACGGAATACAACTTTAATTATACCCTCCATATTGCTTGAAGATATAAAAAAAACAAAACTGTATATATAACAAATATAAAATGTATTCGAATTTAAGTAATTTCTTTTCAAATTCGTCTCGCAAAAGCCATGACAATAAATGAATTGGGAGGCAAATGATCAACTTCAATATTCCTTTAATGACTGCGAGACGAAGTTCGCCGGGTCCACTAGTTTTTAAATATTTTCAATATAAATGCAACATATATGCTGTGTTCCAGAACTAAAAAGTTTTTACAATTTTAACGACTTTTACACATTTTACCCGAAAATGTTTACTTCTCTTTAAACAAAAATGGCGTTGAATGACGCTCTCTTTAAAAACTTTTTACTCGACAAATTTGAGCGTGTAAAAAATAATAACATGGATGCCGAAGTCTAATTGGCTGGTACGCCGACTTTGACATTTGTTCCAGCTTTTTTGAGGTTTTTACCGCTTTTGCGTTCCCGAACTTTTTGAAAAAACTTTTGTGTGTCAACAATTTTGCTCTCTTTTAAGAGTTTTACTATTAAAAAGTTCGGGAAAAAAGCTATAATAATTCAAGCTAGTGCTGATAGACTCAACATATGAGTACACAAAGTTTACATTGTTCTACTATAACTACAAAATGATAACAACAGTGAAAATCATTATATACGTTTGAAATTACAATCTTCAAATAAAAAACACAACAAAGAAAAATTGATCAATAAAAAGGAGGCGATAGAGAAAACTTTTCTCCTTCGATATTCATACGACATTATTCCAAAATCGTTCAGAAATCTTTACGAAGATTCGGAAGGTACCACAGAAAAAAATTCGCATTCCGAATTTCCCAAGGATTTTCTTCCGATTCCGTTCCGAATTCTGACCGCTGACCGCTGACCACTTCATACAACTTTCGTTAAGATATCGTTACGATTTCGGATCCGAAATCGGACGTAGCGTCCGAATTTTGTTCCGATTTCGTTACGATGTCGGTACGATTGGTTTGCTGGGTAGTATTACTTTTAACTTTGCGTATGTGTGTGTATGAATGCTTTATGTGGCTCTTTATTGACATGTGGAATATCTGATTGTTCTTCCACTCAAAGCTTCCGGTACTTATGCCAATAAACTGGACATGTTTTATGGAGTAGTAGGTATGAAGGATATGATGTTAGTCATGAATACAAAACAACAACAAAATTACTTAGTTTTTGTTGTATTTGTTTTTGAATTTCTTTGTTTTGCAAAGAATTCTTTTCATTCGTTTATTCTTTGCTGTTGACTCCTTGAACCGTAACGTTATAATTCGTCTGTGTTAAAGCAGGGATTTTTTTCTTGTTTCCTTGTATTTTATATGTCTGTGTTTACCTACTAAGTGTATGAGTATGAAGTGTTTTATCCTGTTTTTTTTCGTTAAGTTCCTCAAGGAGGATTCAAAGAAAACAATTGAATAAATCTTAAACAGAAAATGTTTAGTACTTTTGTTTTGAGATTTTGAACACGTGTGTTGATGACAACATCCGAAAATATTCTTAAGTCGAAATTTGTTTGGATATTAATGGTAAAACGATGATGATTAGAATACTGAATTTATATACAGAAATTAACAAAGTTTTATTTTTGAAACAAGTCTAGACCATAACTTCAGAGTCTATTGTCAATAAAACTGTATGAGTAAATAAAAGCAAGTAAAACAGCATTAAGTTCGGTCTCGCTGAACTTCTCGAACTCTTACCATAATTTATATTGTAGCCAGATTTCAGCCAAAACCTTGGATTATGTGGTTAAAACATTAAAACCAAATACGCTATATCTGTGCAATTTTTATGCAATTTAAAATGTGTGTGGGGAAGTTTATACTGAATTCGTTGAAGATTTTGATATAACCCCCGGATACATTTTAGACCGCCTAGTTATCCAATCGCATGTTCGAGGAGGACAATTTCGAAAGCAAAATCGTTTAGATTTCGTTCCGATTTCTATACGAATAACAACTAACAAACCAGAAATTAACAACTAATACACCAGAAGTTTTAGTTTCGTTTTAGTTTGTTGTTGTCATTTCGACATCGTAACGAAATCAGAAGAAAATTCGGACGATACGTCCGATGTCTGATCCGAAACCGTAACGATATCTTAACGAAAGTTGTATGAAGTGGTTGACGTAGTTTCGGAACGAAATGTCGGAGCGAAATCGGTCAGAATTCGGAACGAAATCCGAAGAAAATCCTTAGGAAATTCGGAAGGCGAATTTCTCTTCCAAATTTTGGTACAGATTTCTGAACGATTTCGGAATAATGGCTATACCAAAACGTAGCCTTTGAATTTGACTTGCCTTTGGAAAAAATACATTATCTTAGAATTTTATGATTATGATATGATTAGTTCAATGTGTTACAAAAAAAAGTAAGCAAAGGCTATAGTCGGACGTGGCCGACCATGTGATACCCTACACCAGGTATCGGCACCAATACAAACGCATTGTTTGCGGCCTCACGCATAAGACTCTCTCTCTCCACAAACAGCGTGTGCGTTAATGCATTGCTAAAATTAAAAATCATTGAAACAAGCGACAACAGAACCTTCTTCATTGACTTCTGAACGAAGACTGAGTGGTGGTATTTCTCTTGTTATTCTCATCAAGGGCACGTGTGCCATTTTTTGCCGGATGCTACCCTACACCACTACCCCTGGAAATTAGGTTTCAACAAATCAAACTTCCTTTATGGAACAAATTCTCTTCTCCCATATCAATGTGTGCACCCCGATTCATATTGTTTCAATGATATGGGACCTAAAGTTTAAAGTTTAAGGCGTGTCCTAAGATACCACTTGTAGAGAAATGGCTGAAGTACTCAGAAAATGTCGACAACATTACTGTGGGGTTGAACAATTTATTTTGCCTGGCCAGGAAATATTTGTGCAATTTTCTTTGAACATCAGGTTCCTTTTTGGAGTACAAACATTCCCAGCGACAATGACACTCCTCCAATTTATTGAACACTACAAATGCTATATAAAAATTGTCAAAGGGACACTTGTGAAATTATTGAAGATCTATCATCCAAAAATTGTGCCCTTGTGCCATGCTTTTCAGGGTGATATCGTTGTGATATAAACTTATATATGAGTGAAAGACAACAAATTTAGTTTCCATGAAGCCAAGGTTTGCACTATTATAATACGCGAACTATTATAATTTACCAGTAACTATGACTATTGCTTGATCAAATTAAAAGTTTTTGAACAAAGCTCAAAAATTTGACAGCAAAATTTAATTTGCGTGGAAGTTATGACCGCGTAAATGAATAAAACACGTCGGGTTTTTCAAAAAACGAATAATAGGATTACAGTACTCGCGATTATCCATAATTTGATATGTATATTGACTATGTAGTCCACACCGCATCACAGTAATTTACTGCTAAAGCCAACATTTATTGCAATATTTTTTCTAAAAAAACCTATTTTTCGGGTAGAGTATTTACAATATTCTTTTGAGTGTGCTGGTACCCCGCGATATTTTAGTTCCGGATCATATAAATCAATAATAGGGTGAAAATACATGCACTAGAACAGCGGAAACGGCTACTGCAAAAATTAAAAAATTGCGAAAAATGTTTTTGAAAATATCGCAGATTAGAGTTGTAAAAAGTTTAGCGGTATGGAAGCTGTATCCGATTTATCGCAAAAATTGGTTGTGAGTGTACATCCACGGTGCCTTCACCAAAAGTAGTACTTCAAAAAAACTTTTACGGTAGCGACATCGAGAACATTTTGACAAAAAGGTGGCGAAACGACCCCATGCTGCAATATACATATGTATAAAAAATCCAATTGGATAATTAATACGCTATGGCTTCACGAAATTTGCAATAATGCAAAAACTGGACTTCTGTCATGACAGGGACAATTTGTAGCATGGGAGGAAAATGTGTTTCTCTACACAAAACACATTATATATTAAGCAGTAGGCCCGTTATCTAGCAGACAAGTCATCCGGCATATGCCCTCCAGGAAATAAAATATAGACCAAAAATATTTTTTTGTATTTTTCATACAAAAGTAATTGTCCATTTCACCCGCTAAATAATATCCGATCATCATCCAAATTTGTAAGCATCTTCTTCTACCTAAACTTTAACCTCGTACAAAATTTCGTGATTATTGAGCTATAATCCGAACTATAGCGTGTTTATGTTAACATTACAATCAAATAACTGGGTATATTAGGCTGTAATTCTGTTATGTTATCATGTACACCAACACAATTGAAATCAATAGAAAGGCCAAGCGTTCCTCTTTCAAGTATAGCTTACTTGCCCGGAATATCTCTTCCAGGAAAAAAAATAAAAGCTGTATATTAAAAATTTTCACACAAAAGTTGTGGTCCATTTAACCCTCTTAATATTCTCTGATCGCCATCTCAAATTGCATGCTACTTCTTTGTCATATACTCTTAATTTATTTAAATTTTCAAGGCGATCGGACTATTATTGCGACCTACAGAGCCGCTAGAAAATTGGATAAATATTATGTTTTTGGTCCATTTCACCCGCTAAATATTTCACGATCATCACCAATAAGAATAGGGATCTATTCTCCTCCATACAAAATTTCGTGACGATCGGTCCATAATTGCGGCCTGGAGCGTGCTTACAATTTATAATGGGCAGACGGACACACGGACGGACGGACACACATCTCAAAATCGCTTTATCTCGCCGAGATATAAAGATTGGTATACCACATTTGGGGTCTCCGAGGAATATTTCGCGGTGTTACATGAATTTTTACCAAAACAAAATTATAATACCCTTTTCACATAGTAGTGTAGGGTATAAAAACAAACTATACTATTGCGGAGGGCACCGATGTTTATCATTCCTCTCTTCTGTTGCTGTTCAAAAAAGTGGTGGATTTAATATAAGAGTAAATAGTCGCAACTGACGCCTCGTCGTTTACTTGTGGATAAAAAGGTGTCAATTGGTTCCCTTCGCATTACTTTTTGACGATTTGGTACCAGTTCAATGTGAGTGTCGTTGCTAGAGCTGGCAAAAAATCGATGGCACTATCGATAATATCGATTGTTATTTAAAAATTCAATATCGATAGATAGTTTTGCCTATCGATATTATCGGAATAAAAACCCCTAACCTGAAATCCATTGAAATAAATAGAAATTTCGCTACTTTTCGGTTATGTGTGTGTAAGAAAGTAAGTACGTAGTCACACGTACAAATTTTTCGGTAAAATAAAATGTATTTTTTTACATTTTTTATAAAATAAAAGCATTTGTTTATTCTCCTTTACATTTCTGTGAACTACTTTTGCATAATTTCAAGAAAATCATTGACATTTCCGCCCTTTTTATCTCCAAATTAATGGCGACGACAACTTAACGATAATATCGATAGCAATCGATATTTTAAAACATTATATCGAAAATATCTAATGTTGGGAATATCGATGGTTTGCCAGCTTTAGTCGTTGCTATGTTTATGGGCATTTTTGCGGCATGGAGGGATGATGCGTTTGTTTGGCATTTGGTTTCTTTATCTACTTGTGCTCGGGTGAAGGCTTGTATATATACAATAAGTTTCTTACTGTTTTTTATGAACCTAACAAACGAAGAGGGAAGGAAAACGATTGTACGAGTTTGTTCTGTTTGGTGGTTAAGAAACCTTTCAGGGACTGACGCTGATTTAAAGTTAACTTAAAACTAGCTTTTTTGTAAACATAAGTGACTTTTTATCGATTATTTTCCCTTATGCCAACTGACTACTTTTACAAGGCGATGAGCGCCTAAGTAGTCAGTATTGTCCATCGCTAGATTACTTTTCGACTGATTATAAACTAACTTTTTTTGCCTATTTGTTGTCAGTCTAAATAATAATGTGAAATAAAAACAATTTTGGTTTTTGTGTGTGTGTTTTTTTTAACTTTGCCTTTTCCAGCCATGCACGCGTCTTTACGAAAAAGTTAACTACAACTCTCTTTCCCATACAAAAACCCAAAATAGCATTCTCTTCTTGTGCACCATTGTCCTGTTCATATTCTCTCTCCCTCTCTTTATCTCTCTATGTTATGTTTTGTTAGAGAGAAGAAGAGGCAAATTTGTAT
The DNA here is from genome assembly GCF_047663935.1 of Musca autumnalis. NCBI lineage: Eukaryota > Metazoa > Arthropoda > Insecta > Diptera > Muscidae > Musca > Musca autumnalis. The sequence goes on from NW_027412088.1 coordinate 87,111,426, forward strand.
ATTTCCTTTATGTTCCTTTTTGATTCCAGAACAATATGAATAATATGTACAAATATGTTCATTCATCAACACTGTCTTCTAATATTGGATGCTGCATTTATACGAAAAATATTAAGAAAAAACAAATGTGAACTATTTATACTTTGCAGAAGGTACATGTTTCTGTTTTCAGAGTGGTTGATGTCTAGATGACTTTTCAACCAATTTAAAGTTTGTTGAAAAGTAAAGCAGAAATGGACAATTGTCTAATTTTTTGTGTTCAAAGTGGTTGATCTCCAGATGACTTTTCAACCACTTTATAGTCAGTCTACAAATAATCGATTTATTATCAAACATTTTATCAACTGGCTGGTAAAAGTCCGACAGGGATTGCCTTTCAAGTAAATTAAATGCCCAATCAGGTTTCTTCTGTAACCTTCCTTTTCTCTTATGGACTTTTTCGGATTTTTTCGCCTATTGATGCTGTTTAGGATTTATTATCGTCCCCTGTCTTAATCCTAAAGCGATCTAATTATAAAAGTTTTTCAAAAATGGTTAAGTCGAATTTTCCGCTTATTGAGACTTTCTGAAAAATCAATTTCAGAAAAATCAGTTCAGTAGTTTTTGTAGTCTCCCTTGTTCCGTATGGGATGTTTGTGGAACAATTATAGTTTTTGTAGAAAAGACAAAAATTGAAAAAAGTGCATAAAAACCTAAGTTGGGTTATTATGAACATTTCACAAAAAAAAAATCCAAATCTCAACTGATTCCTGCCAACGTACGACATTTGATTTTTATTTATAAATATATAGCATTTTTAAAGAAATAGGGTATAGGGAAAGTACCCCATGCCCTCCGAAATTCAACCAAAATTTTAACCGGGGGCAATACCTGTACATTCCCTGACAATTTCAGAAAAATTTTAAAATATTTACAACATTTACTTTGGTGTTTGTTGCATCATCCTCCAAACAAGCTTTCATAAACACATTGCTTATCATTAGTTTTTACAGCTTAATTTACATTTATCGTCACAAGCTATTACCCGAGAAGAATTTTCATCTATAACAACAAAGACTTTGCTACGTTTAGTACAAATCAATGACAAGATGAATGTCAGCTAAGAAACACAATTTATTTCAAGTCATAAATTTTTAAGCAGCAGCATCGGTTGTTATTGGATCTTCTAAGACGTTTCGCTTTTCGCCTTTTTTAAAGTCATTAACATTTATTGACAGACATTGTATTGTGTGATTTGTCGATGATATTCGTAATTTAGCCAATTATGTTGCAAAGACAACAAAAACAAAGAAAGAAAAAATCGAATATTGTCTTTGTAAAGCTTTTACCATATGGCCTAAAGCCATAAGGTTCTAACAGTAACAACACAATGAGCATCAAAAAATGATCATAAACGTAGAAAAAAGTCATCATAATTTCTGTTCAACAATAAACGAGACCTTCATTTTTAGTTGGTGTTGGAAAATATGCTTTGCAAAATTTCCTAGTTAAGTAAGTCTACATGCTTTGCATTTCCTCGGTATCTATCAATCTTTTGGCAGTTAATAAAACCTTGAACCAGCTTTTGTTATTTTGCTTTCCCTCCCTCCAATGCCTATGGGTCTTTTAAGATTTTAGAGCGTCTTAACGTTGAATATATGACATGTTTATGACACTGCGGCACTTAGTCGTTTGGTCGTAATGTGGCAATGCTTGTGGCTGGCTTGCACTTCGTTTCCCTCATATCTTGACTGTCACAATCATAGACGCAATTTAAAAAATCACGACGATGCCTGTTATCATTAATTTCTTTGCGTTGCTAGCTCCTGCGTTTAGGTTGGTAACGCTTATGACAGGCATATCGCGCATTTAGTAAAGTGTTTATATGTTTGTAATTATTGTATTTTATGTTTAGTATGGGTATTATGATTCAAATCACACTTACTTAACACAATACTTGGCGCTTTTTTTGAATTGCTGCTCTTTGACTATAATAAAATGTGATGTCGTTTATTTTTCTTTCCTCCGAGGGAAGGAGGAAGAGAGACGAGCATGGGCAACATATTGTAAAATAGAAAATTTGTGGAATTTTGCACTTTAAGTGTTTTATAGCAAAATTATGACTGTTGATGTTACTATATGAGGGAAATGCTAAGGATAGCAAATAGTTAATAATTACCACCAGTTTCATTCCAGTAAGCAATCCGATTACAATTTTAAGGATAGAACCTTAAAGAAAATTGTTTTTATGCGTTAAAATAGTGCGCACGATAACTCTTGAAGGGATTAACCGAATTGGTCATAACTTTGCTATTATAATAATATTTCTACCAGGCATAGATCGGGTTCGAATATGGACTATATCTTTCCAATCCTTTGGATAGCTCTCACACCTAATTTGGAAAAAGTGAAGTATAAGATCTCCTCTCGGATCGTTTTGAAATCTTTTTCAGCAGGGGGCAAGTCCATACTTCCTGAGATAATGACCAAAAAGCTGCATGGAAACTTGACGGTACCAACTTGAATGGCAAATCCGATAGTCCTTCGGCTAATTCCCACACAACATTTGGGAAAAGTGAGGTTTAACAACTCGTCTGGTATCGTTTTGAGTTTTTTTTTTCAAAAAGTTTCTTCCGGGTTTTTTCGGGGGCAAGTCCATACTTCCTGTGACAATGGCCTAAAATATCGAAAAAAGCCCGCCGGCATCAACTAAACTGGGTAGTACTTATGATAACCGCCAAAGCCTCGAATTAAGTCCGAATATTGGCTACATCGGACCACTCTTTCTGGTACCTCCCACATAAAGTTTGGGAATAGTGCAGTTAAAAGACTCGTCTGGGATCATTTTTAAATTTTTTGCAATATGTTGTGTATGTGACCCTAGTTAATACGGTACAATTTTTTGCATATGGGTATAAAAAGATTTTTGTTGAAGAAGTTATTGAAAAAAAAAATCGTTCTAGAATATCCACAAACAAGAAACAAGGGAACAGATGAGATCATGTGGCGAGGAACGAAACTAGTCTTCTCTTCCCTACCCCCTAGCGAACAATGCAAAACTTTCTTGTTTTAAAATATGAAAGCAACAACAGAGGGATTAAGCCAGACTATTTAAAAACAAGTTAAAAATCGTTAAGTTAATAAAATAGTATTTAATAAAATTGAATAATTAGTTTCCTTTCACAATTATAGATAGACAAATTTTTCGATCATGGATACCCCAAGTGCTCAAATTATCTAATCTAATCTAAAAATGTGTTCAGCCAAGTGAAAGGTATAACCTACAGGCCTATATCAAAGTGTCGACCTTTCTTTTCAATGTTTGGTCGAAAAGTTTTATAACTGCAGGGAACCTCAAAACTAAAATACCGGGTAGTTCCGTTAAAGAATGTAGCTAAGACTCTCAAAATACCGAAAATCTGGAGGTACCGTTATATGGGAGCTATACCAAAATTACGACGTATGTTGACGATTTTTACTGGAGAAGTTTCGTGAAAACTCAGAACCTCAAATGACAAATTACAGCTAGTTCGGTTAAAAATTGTAGCAAAAATCCTCAAAATACCGAAAATCGGGAGGTACCGTTAAATGGGGGCAATACCAAAACCTAGACCAATTTTGACATTTTTACTGGAGAAGTTTCGTGAACACTGAGAACCTCAAATGTTAAATTACAGCTAGTTCGGGCACAAATTTTAGCTAAAATCTTCAAAATACCGAAAATCGGGAGGTACCGTTAGATGGGGACTATATCAAAACATGGTCTTATACCCATGATTTTTGGAATATAAGTTTGATTATCACTAGGGACCCTTATATGGGGGCTATACCAAAACATGGGCCTATGTTTTTGTGGAGAGGTTTCGTGGCCACTGAGAACCTAAAATGTCAAATTACAGCTAGTTCGGTTAAAAATTGTAGCAAAAATTCTCAAAATACCGAAAATCGGGAGGTATCGTTATATGGGGGCTATACCAAAATTTAGACGTATGTTGACGATTTTTATTGGAGAAGTTTCATGAAAACTCAGAACCCCAAATGTCAAATTACAGCTAGTTCTGTTAAAAAATTTAGCTAAAATCCTGAAAATACCGAAAATCGGGATGTACCGTTAAATGGGGACAATACCAAAACCTAGACCTATGTTGATATTTTTACTGGAGAAGTTTCGCAAACACTGAGAACCTCAAATGTTAAATTACAGCTAGTTCGGTTAAACATTTTAACTAAAACCCTCAAAAAACCGAAAATGGAGGTACCGTTATATGGGGACTATACCAAAACAAGGACCTATACCCATAATTTTTGGAATATAAGTTTGACGATCACTAGTTACCCTAAATGTCAGATTATAGCTAATTCGTTTTGAAAATGAGACTAAAAACGCCAAAATCCCTGAAATCGGGCGGTACCGTTATATGGGGGCTATACCTAAACCTGGACCGATATCGCCCATCATCGAATTTGTCCTGCCCGCAAACAAAGGACGCATCTTCCCAAAATTTCAGCGTCCTATCTCATTTTTTGTGGATGCTAGAGTGATTACCACAGACGGACGGACAGACATGCATAAATCGGCTCAGAATTTTGCCCTGATTAAGAATATATACACTTTATAGGGTCTCAAATGATTATTTCAATGCGCTACAAACGGAAAAACAAACTTAATATGTATACCCACCATACTATGGTGGAGGGTATAAAAAACAAAATTGCAACTGCTATCCCAATAAAAACGCCACCAATGTTCCATTTTGACTCAAAAACTCAAAAAAAACCTATAGAAATCAGAAGTATTGGGTTTGTTCGGCACATCTGACTTTTGTTACTTGTTACTTTAATATTTCCTAATGTGCGTGCTACCGTGTTGCAATGGTTAGCACGCTCGCCATATTGAAAATTGTCGCTTGGTCCTTTTTTACTTCAGATCGTGTATAAGATAAAAGAACTTGCAAATTATAGACACCAAAATCAGACATTGCAGCTGTACCTGTGGTCGAAAACGTTGTTATGTAAATAGAAATAAAAACCCCAACCTACCAGGAAAGGAGGACCCCGACCAAGTATGGTAAGGTAACGCAGGAGCTGGGGACATATATCTGGGGAGTATAGACATGATAATATCGGTCCAAGCCTTCATATAGGTCCAATAGAACGGTACCTCCAGATTTTCGGTATTTTGCAGATTGTGGTCTCAATATCCCACCGAAAAGGCTGAAGTTTGGTATTAGATCTTCGTTGGAGGTACAAAACCTTCCACTTGAAATTTTTCGGAATAGGTCTATGCCTTCATATAGCTCCCATAGAATGGTACATTCCTATTTTCGACATTGTGAAGGTTGTGACCTCAATATCCCACCGAAATGGCTGAAATTTAGTATTTCTTCATTGGGAGTATACAACTTTCCACCTGACATTTGTCGGTATTGATCCGCGTCTTTATATATCCCCCATAGAACGGCACCCCCGATTTTCGTTATTTTGAATTTACAGCTGAAATTTGTCGGTATAATCCACGCCTTCATTTAGGTCCCACAGAACGATACCTCCCTAATTTCAGTATATTGAAGGCCCGTATATAAGGGTAACCCCATTTGAGATTTTAGTCACATTTTTCTGCTGAGGTTGTTAATTAGAATTTTGCGGTCCCAGAAGATAGAAAACTTACTCGCAAAAAACTATCCATATATATCCAGGTTTAAGTGTATACCAATGAGACAACGATGGTTTTCCACCCATTGAAAATCCGAAATACCATGTTACAGTCCTTCCATTTGGACGATGCGTAAACAACATTCAAAATTTGTAAAATTTGGAGGTAACTTCATGTTAGGAATACACCAAATATTCCTAACATGAAGTTACCTGCAAATTTTACAAATTTTGAATGTTGTTTACGCATCGTCCAAATGGAAGGACTGTAACATGGTATTTCGGATTTTCAATGGGTGGAAAACCATCGTTGTCTCATTGGTATAGGTACTTGTTTAAAAGAAAGTGATATTCTAAGCCTTGACGTGGGGGAATCGCTAAGTACTAAGTACACTCTTTACTACTCTGGATAAGAAGTCTAGCCCAAGTGTATATCTATATATATAAATGAGCTTGGTGATAAGTGATTGACTGACTGACTGACTGACTGACTCATCATCAACGCCCAGCCAAAACGGCTAAAGCTAGGAGCTTGAAATTTTACCAGTGGGTCACTGTTGATGCAAATGTGCGAGATAAGGCCGGGTTTTAGAAAATTCGTCCTGGAACCACAAAAAATAACAACAACAAAAATCCTTATTTTTCATTACTATTACGTACTTATTCACTTAGTTGGCCCTCTGCAAGACATGTGTAAAATTAACAATGCCATAACTTCTTGATATCGTAAGAGATCACACATAATTTCAAATTTTGTAGTTTACTTCTAGGCGCACTTATTTTATCGTAAACCACTAAATAATAGAAAGACAAGACATTTGTTATCATCCATTGCAACAGATGTCGCAGTTGGTGATAATGGTGTATAAACATCAATTACGCAAATGAACAAATGAGTTGCTGTTGAAGACAACATTAGGGGAATAAATTCAGAAATCGGCCAGAAATAACAACAACTAAAAACTGTATGGACCTGACTTTTTGGTAATAACTAAATGTTTGCAAATCAATGAAAGTGCAATAGAATTGTGCATATTACCACGATTTATTTGCAATTAAGAATTTTATCGTATATGGAGATGTACAGTCATAACTATTCAATTTTCAATTTCAAAATCTGTAATTTGAATGAAATCAATAATAGGCCCCAGGAATATAGGAATTTAATATGGAAATCAAGGTTGGGAAGTGGTGCTTCTAAAAGGAAATGGTTTGGAAAATTACCAATCATGTGTACGAAAAGTACTAAATTTAGTACAATTTAGATTTGGGTGAACGTAAAGAGCTGGAAACCTGAAATTTGGAATTAAGGTTACTGTTGTAGTGTAGGATTGAGATATGAGGGTAGTTTTGGAAATTCGTGCTTATGTGTACGAAAAGTACTAAATGGTACTAAATTTGATACAATGGGGATTTGGGTGAACGGATAATAGCTGGAATCTCGAAATTTGGAATTGAGATTACTGGTGGGGTGTAGGATTGAGGTAGTTTTGAAAATTCGTACTTATGGGTACGAAAAGTACTAAATGGTGCTAAATTTAGTACAATATGGATTTGAATGAACGGATAGAGCTGGAAACCTGAAATTTGGAATTAATATTACTGTTGAAGTGTAGGATTGAGATATGAAGGTGGTTTTGGAAATTAGTACTTATGTGTACGGAAAGTACTAAATGGAACTAAATTTTGTATAATGGGGATTTGGGTGAACGGATAGCGCTGGAATCTCTAAATTTGGAACTGAGATTACTGGTGGAGTTTAATATTGTGGAAGTTTTGGAAATTCGTACATAGGGTACGAAAAATACTAAATAGCACTAAATTTGGTACAGTTTCGATTTGGGTGAACGGATAGGGCTTGATTCCTCAAATTTGGACTGAGGATCACTGATGAAGAGTAAGAAAGATGCACCAAAGGGTTTTTGGAAACTTGAGTGTACGAAAAGTAATAATTGGTACTAAATTTAGTACAATTTGGATTTGAGTGAACGGATAGAGCTGGATTCCTGAAATTTGGAATTGATATTACTGTTGGAGTGTAGGACTGGGGAAGTTTTGGAAATTCTTACTTATGTGAATGAAAAGTACTAAATGGTACTAAATTTGGGACAATGGGGATTTGGGTGAACGGATATAGTTGGAATCTCGAAATTTGGAATTGAGATTACTGGTGGGGTGTAGAATTGAGGTAGTTTTGAAAATTCGTACTTATGGGTACGAAAAGTACTAAATGGTACTAAACTTAGTACAATTTGGATTTGGGTGAACGTATGTATGTAGCTGGAAACCTGAAATTTGGAATTAAGATTACTGTGAAGTGTAGGACTGAGATATGAGGGTGGTTTTGGAAATTCGTACTTATGTGTTCGAAAAGTACTACATTTGGTACAATAGGGATTCGAGTGAACGGACAGAGCTGGAATCCTGAAATTTGAAATTGAGATTACTGTTGGATCATAGGATTGGGGAAATTTTGGAAATTCGTATTTATGTGTACGAAAAGTACTAAATGGTACTAAATTTATTACAATTTGGATTTGGGTGAACGGATAGAACTGGAATCCTGAATTTTAAGTATCAAGGTTGGGAAATGGCGTTGAAATAAGGAAATGGTTTTGGAAGTTCGTATTTATGATTACGAGCAGTACTAAATTTGGATTTGGGTGAACGGATAGAGCTGGAATCCTAAAGTTTTGAATTAAGATTACTGTAGGGGCGTAGGATTGAGATAGTTTTAGAAATTCGTACCTTTGAGTACGAAAAGTACTAAATGGTACTAAATTTGGTACAATTTGGATTTGGATGAACGGATAAAGCTGGAGTTCTGAAATTTGGAACTAAGATTACTGTCGGACAGTAGAATTGAGGTAGTTTTGGAAATTCGTACTTATGGGTACAGAAAGCACTAAATTCGGTACAATTTGAATTTTAGTAAACGGATAGTGTTGGAATTAGGAATTAAGATTACTGTAGGAGTGTAGTATTGAGGAAATTTTTAAAAGTCGTACGTGTGCGTACGAGAAGTACTAAATGGTACTAAATATGGTACAATGTGGATTTGGGTGAACTGTAGAGCTGGAATCCTGAAATTTTTGTTTGGGAAAGAAATGGTACTAAATTTGATACAATTTGGATTCGGGTGAATTAATAGAGCTGGAATCCTGAAATTTGGAATTACGATTACAGTCGAAGAGTAGGATTCAGGTTGTTTTGAAAAAGCAAACTTATGGTTACGAAAAGCACTAAATGGTACTAAATTTAGTACAATTTGTATGTAGGTGAACGGATAGCGGTGGAATCCTGCAATTTGAAAGTATGATTATTGTAGCCCTGTTGCGTTGAGGAAGTTTTGAAAATTGGTACGAAAATTCTAAATTGTTCTATATTTAGTGCAATTTTAATTTGGTTTAACGGATAGAGTTTGAATCCTGAAATTTGGAAGTAAGATTACTACTAAAGTGAAGGATTGAGGTAGTTTTGGAAAATCTTTCTTATGGGTACGAAGAGTTCGACTTGATACTAAGTTTGGTACAATTTGGAATTGGACGAACGGATACAGCTGGAATCTTGAGATTTGGAATTACTGTAATTATTATGGAATTTACTGTAATTATTTTGTATTAATGTCCGTGTATGGCTGAGATATGTCGTCGAAATACGTACCATAAGTATACGAAAATTACTTAATGGTACTCAATTTGTTTTTGGGTGTAGGGACAGTGCTGGAATTTTTATTTTTTGGAGTTAGGGTGTGTATTGGTGTGCAACGTTGATCTCGCTGTTAATGTGTAAGGGTGAGATACGGCTGATCTTTTTTAAAAACGAACTTAAGGGGTACGTACAGTACTAAGATAAAAATAAATATTGATTAAAATTGGTATTAGTGCGACCAAATTTTCAGTGTTTGTCATTTCCATATTATATATTGTTTATTTGTTTTTTTTTTTATATCCTTTCCGCATACGAAGTAGCGGGCATTTTGCTAGTTCTTTATAATTAAAAAAAGGTAAATAAGAAAGAAATCTCTTTATATTTGATTCTCATTGAACAACGAAAGGCCAAAATTTATAACTGCAATAAAATCCTTCACAAAAAAATCAAGCAGAAGGCAAAGAAATATTCCAACCGGAGATAAACAAAGGCCAGATAAGATATATTTTCAACTAAAGAAGAGATCAACTGAAAAGTATGAATTTTCATTTAAAGTTGGTAGGAAATATCTATGGAAACAAAATTAATGGTGGCATTTTACATGTAAGAAAAGAGAGTTTTTTTTATCTTAAGATATCTCTTGAATTATATTGCTAAGTCATAATACATTTATTCGGCAGAACAAGGGCCTATATCACCCCTTAAATATTTTAAACGATTGGTGTCTATTCTGATAGGAATTCGAACTCTAGACAAAATTTCGTGATTTACTTATTCATGGAGACTGTACTCTTCCAAAATATAATATTCTCACTGTTTTTATACCCTACACCACTATGTGGGGAGGGTATTATAAGTTGGTTTTGCCCAAAAAGTTTGTAACGCACCGAAATAATGGTCGTAGACCCATACTTATATATACCAAAATGAATGTCTCGACGAGCTGAGTCGATCTGGCTATGTGTGTCCGTCCGTCAGTCCGTCCGTCCGTCCGTCTGTCCATCTAAACCTTGTAATCACGCTACAGGTCGCAATTTTGATCGGATCGTCACGAAATTTTGGGTGTTGATGACGGCCCCGGAGGGGAAGAAGCCTATTGATTTTGGTGATGGTCGGATAATGTCCAGGGGTCGGAATAGGCAAAAAACTTATGTGGATAAAAAGACAACGTTTTCATCCAAATCGAATATCTCAGCTTCTATATGGGGTATACCTGATAATAAAAGTAGAAAATATCACCTTTCTAATGATGTAAAGTAAGTTCTCGTAGGTGATCAAACAACGGAGATATTACAATAGTGGCAAATAAAACCCAAATTTTCATTCTTGCGATTTTATTTATAATGACGAATATCACAGCTTTGGTTAGGGACTTTTCAAAAGCAAAGCCTGACTATGAAAGTAGAAGGTCCCATCTTTACAATGATGCAAACTAGGTCGGCGTAGGTGACCAAATAACGGAGATATTGCAATAGTCGGTAATACATCCCATTTTTCCACTTTTTTGGAAATCACGCTACAGGTCGCAATTTTGATCGGATAGTCACGAAATTTTGGGTGTTGATGGGGGTCCCGGAGGGGAAGAAGCTTATTGATTTTGGTGATGGTGGCATAATAATTAGGGGTCGGAATGAGCAAAAAAGTTATTTGGAGAAAAAGTCTACATTTTATTCCAAAGCAAATATCTCAGCGTCTATAAGGGGTATATAAAAAGCATAACTTGGCAATGAAAGTAGAAAATATCGCCTTTGAAACGATGTAACGTATGTTGTCATAGGCAGTCACACAACGAAGATATCGCAATAGTCGCTAATAGAACCCAACTTTTCATTTTTGCGATTTTAGTTATAATGACACATATCACACCTTTGGTTGGGGACCATCTATAAGCAAAGCCCGACTAAGACAGTAGAAAATCCCATCTTTAAAATTATGCAAAGTAGGTTGGCGTAGGTGGTCAAATAATAGAGATATCGCAATAGTCGGTAATACATCCCTTTTTCCATTTTTTCTGCAATCACACTACAGTTCAGAATTTTGATCGGATCATCACGAAATTTTCCCGCAGAGATAGAAGAATATTGATGTTGGTGATGTCGATAGTAGTCCAATATAAAATTAAATATTAATTATTTTGGTTCAGTTCGCCTTAAGTCATTTGGTATAAAAGTCAGATAGGTGAAAACTTTCGAATCTCCTTAAATTTTTCGAATGAAAAGATTATGCACAGAGGTAGTGATGTAGGGTATCACAAAGTCGGCCCAGTACCGACTATAGCCTTTTCTCACTTGTTTCAAAATAGTCTGGGTTAATCCCATTGTTGTTGTTTTAATATTTTAAAACAACTATTTTATTAGTGGAAAAGATTTGGCATTGTTCGCCAAGGGGTAAGGCAGGGAATACTATAGTTTCGATCCACGCCACTGGATCTCATCAGTTCCCTTGTTTCTTGTTTGTGGATATTCTCCACCGAAGTTATTTTTCAATAACTTCTTCAACAAGAAACTTTTTATACCCAAACTGATGAGAACTGATGGGAATTGATGAGATCCAGTGGCATGGATCGAAACTATAGTATTCCCTGCTTTACCCCTTGGCGAACATTGCCAAATCTTTTCCACTAATAAAATAGTTGTTTTAAAATATTAAAACAACAACAATGGGATTAACCCAGACTATTTTGAAAAAAAACAAAATTGCAAATGCTATCCCAATGAAAAAAACGCCACAATGCTTCTAATTGAAGACACTGGCACGACGTATGTTGTTTTTGCTGTAAAGCAGACCAACCAAATTTTTGGTGTGTGCATTCGTTGAAATTCGACGACACATACTAGTGGAAGAGGTTTGAATTGTTTTCGCAGACACTTTCGTCGGAGTTGTATGAGGTTGCCAAGGAAAAACTTCTCATTGAACTTTTTTCTTTGCTTACCTTTATACTTCGAGCTGACGATTGATGTTTGGGTATAAAAAGTTTCTTGTTGAAGAAGTTATTGAAAAATAACTTCGGTGGAGAATATCCACAAACAAGAAACAAGGGAACTGATGATATCCAGTGGCGTGGATCGAAACTATAGTATTCCCTGCCTTACCCCTTGGCGAATAATGCCAAATCTTTTCCACTAATAAAATAGTTGTTTTAAAATATTAAAACAATAACAATGGGATTAAGCCAGACTATTTTGAAAAAACAAAATTGCAAACGCTTTCCCAATAAAAAAACGCCACAATGCTTCTAATATTCTCACTTTCAAAGTTTGTTTGTAAATCTCCCTAAATGTATGTAGCAGTCGCTGCAGCGGATAAAGTATAATATGGTCATATATCGTCGGTCTCATGCTTAAGTGTTCCATACCCCATTTGCCTGTTTTGAGATAATCGCATTTTAATGTTTTGCGTCACAACTGCGTGGAGCTGACTAAAGAAAATATTTATAATTTTGACTTGAATTATTTATCCGCACTTATGACACATATGTGAAATATTGTACACCATATGGAACAATGTGACAATTTTTTTTTTTCATATTTGCCTCAATAAATTAAAAACTTCTAAATGGATATAGATGGGATTCTACCCGGTATTTACCCAAAAACATGGGTAAATACCAGGTAAATACCCTATACATTTATTTTTGGGTGTTTATTTGGGTAAATAAAATTTTATTTTGAAATCAAAACTTTGTTTTTCTGTCAAACGAAAAATAACAAAAGAATACCAGATAAACGGTTTAACCATCAGACTAAACTATGTATATGTCAAATCGGTCGTTGCAGTTACTTGTGCGAAATATTTAAAGATGAATGCAAAAATTAATTAAATCTTAAGATTATCCACTGAAATCGTGGGTTAATTCAACTGATATATGATAAAGTAAGGACCTCGATCGAGCATTTATGTTTTTTCACACGCAGAACTACAACAAACCGCTCTAAAAGCTCTCCAATATCAAAATTATGTTGTCACAATATATGAGAGAATATGGACCAAAATGGGTCACATTTTAACTTGCGCCGTATCCAAAAAAGGTAATTTTATTCATAGTCAGTTAAAATGTACTAAACACTTCGTTTTCGCATCTTCTTGGATGATTTTAGTTTTCATAGTTTATACCCACATATTGGGTAAATACCTGGGTATTTACACATTTTACCCAATTTACCCATTTTAATGGGCATTTACCATTTGGGTATTTACCCATTTCCCATCTCTACTTAAACACCTTCGAAAAGTCTCACAAAATTTTTTAAAATTAACATTACCCAAGGTTTTGAAACAATTCATATGTGTTGATGTAAGTTTCGAATCAATATACTTTTTGGATGTGAAAATAAATATTAATGCAACATTGTTACCCCCTAAAGGTATGAATACTGTGTTGTATGTACAATGTACATTAGTTGTGAATGAAAGAAGACAAGACAATTTCCTTTCTACAAGATTGTTGATTCGCCCCTAGCTCACTTATTGAAAAAATAAACAGTTTTGCTATAAACATTTATGTACGTACATCATAATATGTGGGTATATTTAATTTAACAACTTCGCGTACAATTTGTTTAACACGTTTTTTTGTTTGTTTTCATGTTTTTATCGATTGAAAAAATGAAGTCTCTTTTTGTAAGCCTTCTTTTCACATTAAAGCGATTCCCATGATTCACAAAAGAAAACTCCAAAAATAATATTTATTTCATTCAATCAATATGTTGCGTATTTGCAAACAAATTGTTCCCGACGCACAGTGGGGTGAGACTTCAAAAAACGGAGATTAATTCAGGGAAGCATTTGGGTGGTCTAATGTTAATATTTTTGTAATGTTTACGCCTCAATCAATATAACGGAACACAGTTCTATTGCATATTAAGGGAAAAAATAGGTATTTTCGAATTCCTCATAAATGGGTACCATAAAAATATGAAGTGTTTTTACGGTTTTGTCTTTTTATTTCATTAAGCTAAAACCTTCCAATATTTGTAATTATTAGTGAAGCTAATATTTGGCAATGAATTATAAAGTTAGATCAATCTCTTAATGTATCTGCCATATAAGGGTATTTCCGGATTTTATTGATTTCGAGGATATTGACCACATTTTTAGTCCTAATTTTTCTGCAAATTAGAATTTATAGTTTCGAATGCCTAAGAATTCATCGTCGGAAAAATTTTGGACATAGGTCAGTTTTTTGTATATCCCCTATATAAAGGTACAGTAAAATTTTGGTTTTTTTGAACATTTTAGCTATATATTGAAACTAAATTTGCTTAAATTGTAAATCGTGCATTTTGAAGGGACTAAAATTATTTTTACGAAACATCGTCCCCATATATTCTCGCTTCGGAATAACCTCCATACACAGGAGCAGTCAAATTTAACATATTTTGAAGATCTTACCCACGGTTAAACAGCTTATATTTCTTAGTGTGTGAAAAGTCGTTCTATGTACATAAAAATACTACTTTCTGAAAAGAAATTATACTAAATTTTTTAGGAATAATATCACACTGACGATCCATAATAGTTGGTCGTAGGTACAGTAAAAACAAATAACACAACGCTAAACAACAAACACAATATACAAATAACAACCATAGCTCCAATAACGAGTAGAAAAAATATTATGTTCAAAATTCCCAGATTTTTAATGAATGACTATTTTCACCATTTCTTCAATAAAAAAATAACGGCAAAAAACGGCACGAGTTTTGAGTTGATTTCGAAAGACAACACTCAGGACTAAAATACAAAAATATCATTATCGCGCTACCTCGCGCTACTTTTTTTAATACTCTATATACATTTCAAAAATTGTGAAAAAATGGATACATTTTAAATTAATTTTTGAATATGTTTCTAAACAACTTTTGTTATAATTATATTTTTGTAAAATTCTCATAACTACCTGAAGTTGACGATTCCATTCTATATTGGCCACTTTTGATGCACAGAAAAAAGCTATTGCACTTTAAACACAAGAAAATTTAATTTTGTTTATGTTACTTTTGAAGTTGTAAAAAGTTCGTCAACATTAACAACGTGTAACTGTAAAAGTAAACAACATATGATCTTGACATTTCGGTTAGTGACGTGCAATTTTATACCCTATAACCATGGAATGACAGTTATACCAAAAACTGAATTTTCATTTTTGAATTAATCTCCGTTTTTTGAGATTTCACCCCTCTGTGCGACGGTATCGTAATTTTTAGTTAGCATGTCGCCATTCATTCAAACGCATGTATGAACCTTTGTGTATTTTCCAATTTTTTTCTTCCAAATTGACAAAACACATTTTTGGAAAGAAGTATTTTATATTTCTTGTTTTATGTTTAAAAAAATTGCATATAAAACTGAGTTACACTTTTTCAATGATTCATAGGAGTAGTTTTTGTTATTACAATAATGTTTTTAACTATTTATGCTGAAAGTAAATCAACTGGAATGGTATCGATTCGTGAGCGTTGAGAGTTTCTTTTGTATCAAAAACTTTTCTTGTTTCACCGAAAAAAATAACATTATATAGGGGGTGATAGATATCTTAAAATTTCTTTAAAACGTCGACGCATCACGCGTCATTTTGTATATATAGTGGATCTAAAATTATCATTTCGAGTAGTTACAAACGGAATGAAAATGTAATATACCCCCCATAGTATGGTAGAAAGTATAAAAATAAAAAAATTGTTTTTAATGTTGAAGTTTCAATCATATCCTAGCAAAAATTCGGACCCGTTAGTCATTACAAAGTAATTTAAACATAAATAACTACTTATGTTACACCTTACTAAGTTATGAGTACGGTGGCAGAAAGCGTGTGTGTTCAACTACAAATCAGAGGGTTGTGTGTTCAATGTCCACCGCCCGACGGGTACTTTTTGTTAAATAAAACAAAAAGAACATGCAAGTACATGTAAGCGTTTAAACAGTCCTTAACGTTCGTACGCGTTGCCTAGTACTAATTATACCCTCCACCATAGGATGGGGGTATATTAGGTTTGTCACTACGTTTGTAACTACTCGAAACAATCATTGTAGACCCCACAAACTATATATATTCTTGATCAGCATGCAATTCTACATCGATATAGCCATGTCCGTCCGTCAGTCCTTCTGTCGAAATCACTCTAGCGTCCGAACGGATTGACGTAGGTGGATGAAATTTTGGGAAAATCTATTATATGTACGTAGGACTTTTGGTATTGAAACCGGGCTATGTAGGTCCACGCTTTCGTATAGCCCCCATATAACGCCCCATATAAAGTACGCGTCATTATACCCTCAGCATTTATGCTAACGAGGGTATATACACTTTCATACACTTTCATACGGGCAAAATGTGCCTCATCGAAATAATGGTTTTAGACCCCAAGTATGTTTGGACGAAATATGTTTCAGACAGTTTGGAGTCGATTGAGCAATGTCCGTCCGTCTGTCTGTCTGTCTGGCTGGCTGGAGCGCACGATAACTCTCGAACGGATGAACCGATTCGGTTCAAATTTTGGCTTTCCTAATATTTTGCCCAAACTTAGTTTAAGTTCGAAGATGGGCTATATCGGTCCACCCCTTCCGGTACTTCCCCCACAAAAGTTCGAAAATGTTCGGAAAATTTGTGCGCACGATAACTCTTGCAGGGAGTAACCGATTTGGTCCATGCTTTGCCCATCGTAAAATGTGTACCAAACTTAGATAATGTTAATCCGCCCACTCCTTCGGGTACTTCCCACACGAAATTTCGGAGAAGTTCAGTTTAGGGCCACTCTCGAATCGCTCTGATTTTTGTTTTAGCAACTTGTATTCACTGCCCTCCATACGACGGTACAAGATTCATTAGGGGCAAGATAACTCTAGAACTGATCTACCGATTCGGTCCAAAATTTGGCCTTTGTAATATTTTGTCCAAACATAGTTTAAGTTTGAAGATAAGCCATATCGGTCCACTCCTTCAGGTACCTCCCCCACAAAAGATAAAAAATGTTCGGAAAATTTGTTCATACGGTAACTCTTGAAGGGAGTGACCGAATTGGTCCATACTTTACACATCCTATTATATCTATATATTTGTCCACTCCATCCGGTACCTCCCACACAAAATTTCGGATAAGTTCACTTTAAGACCTGCTCTCGAATCACTTTGATTTTTGTTGAAGCAACTTGAATTCGTTGCCTCAATTACGATGGTAAACGTTTTTTCAGGGTAAGTCCGTACTTCTTGAGCAAACATCCCGAAGGATGTAAAAACCCCCTATGGCACCATATGCAGTGGCTGGAGATCCACTTTCATAATGGTTAATGTAGATCCATTCCTTTTAGTATCTCCTCCGCAAAACTTTTGATCTCTTATCCTAATGAACATTTTTGTCGGTTCAAATTCCCAAAATTTTTAAAACCCCCTAAATACATGCGTTTTTTGGGAAAAAGTTGTTTCAATTATACAGGCGGAGGGTATATCTCTGTCGGCAAAGCCAACTGGTACTATTTTAGTTGTTTTAATATATTTTGAATGTATTAGTCCCATTTGACAA
Source organism: Musca autumnalis (assembly GCF_047663935.1). NCBI lineage: Eukaryota > Metazoa > Arthropoda > Insecta > Diptera > Muscidae > Musca > Musca autumnalis. The sequence continues at coordinate 87,129,227 of NW_027412088.1, forward strand.
CAGAATCGGTTGTAACTTTGTATTTAGTGTTTCCAGGGGCAAAGAAACATTTCCACCGTAAAGTGTTTATATAGGTTCACGTTTTGATATAGCCCCCATAGGACGATATCTCCCGATTTTCGGTATTTTGAAGGTTTTGGCCTCATTATCACACCGAGATGGCTGAAATTTGGTATTTAGTCTTCGTTGGGGGTATAAAACTTTCCCGCAGAAAACTTTAGGTGTAGGTCCACGCAATTATATAGCCCCCATAGAACGGTACCTTCCGATTTTCCGTATTTTGAAGGTTGTGGCCACATTAATCCACCGAAATGGCTGAAATTTGTGGTGGAGGGTATAAAAAGTTCGGCCAGACCGATCTTAACGCTTTTCCTACTTGTTTTTAATTAATTTCTCGTTGAAAACGAGCTTTCCTTTTTCAGATGCATTATTGATCATAAAGCTCGATTCCAACGAGAAAATAATTAAAAATTAATACTAAAAATGATCTTCGCCTGAAAAGGCAAATTTTCAAAAAAAAAAAAAAAAATCAGCTGAGCCAGGCTGGGGTTTGAACCCACGTCCTTGAAAAACACAGGAAAAAAGAGTTTTCACGGCGTGTTAGCGTTTAGAGCCAAACTCTTTACTTTCAAAGGCAGCGCTAAGCGTTTGTCATGAAAGCACAACTAAATGGGAAACTCCCCATTGTTGTTGTAAAAAACAAAACAAAATGCATTTGAAAGAAGAAAAGTTCGAGGACAGCGAAGCCGCTCCACATCCGATATGTCTGAAGAGCCTTTACCGAATGCGAAACATGCATGTCACATAGTGGTCGGTGTGTGGGTTCGAATCGTCGGTTTTTCTTTTTCAGATGCTTTATTGATCATAAAGCTCGATTCCAACGAAAAATTTATTCAAAAGTTCATTAATTTTGCCTACATTAAATCACTTTTGAGATAAAAGGTCAAAAAGTGATAACCCTATTGTACATACCACTCATCGATGAATGGTTAAACCCTGCGTTATATGCCTGATATTTATTCTCTTTTGGAGGTCAATAACTGTCTTGTGCTTGGCGACTTCAATGTTCATCATGAGCTTGTGTAGTTCGTCCTAGCCAATGACTGAGCAAGTTGATAGGTCTGCATTTTAGACGGTGACAAGAACGCTACTACGAGGATAAGCGGAGATTGCCACTGATCGTCAGATATAGCCATTGTGGCACCTGGTCTGATAAATGAAGTGTGCTGGCAACGTGTCATTTCGCTTGACTCAGACCATGTTCCTATAACCGTTTATACATCAGCCGACTTCATAATTTCCAAAAATGGAAAAACTAATTGACAAAGTGAATTTACCAATAATCACATCAGATCCTTCCGATTATCGGATAGAATTTTCAGGATGTCATCACAGCCGCAGTCGGTGACTGGACTAGCAAATTGCCGTGATAAGTTGGTCGTACGAAACCTGAAAAGCGAAAGGTTAGGGAACTTATTGTTGAAGTCATCGGGCTAGTAGGCCAGCATAAGCGGAACGTGTAACCAGTTGAAGCCATGTGTAAAATGTGTACAATGGATAAATCAGTCTCGAATTCGGGGAAAAGAATGATAGAACGTATTGGAGACCTGTAAGCCTAGGAGGTACCACCACAGTTTACGTTGAGCGATATACAGAAGTCATCCAAAACACGAAATCATCAAAAGAGTTGGGATCACAACAAATCTCATTGGTAATGTTAAGCCACTGAATGAGTAGATGAGTATTTCACCGGAGTCCTCAATTTATCGTTTGCCACCCGTACGAAGGACCCAAAAAAACCTTCTGGCCTAGGCAACTCGCAGTGTCGCCAGGAGTCATTTGACATTTTTTTTTTTTTTGGAAAGCTTGACAGTTTTTAGCCTAAGCGCTGTGCTGGGTTGTTTACAGCGACTTGAAAAAATTACTTTGCGAAAAACATGGAATTTACTTGTGAATATTTTCGTCCGATAATTCTTCACAATTATCGACGTGGATAATCACGGCAAGAGTGCATCGATCAAACTAAATCTTTGTATGGGGATAAATGACCATTCTTTAAGACTATCAAAAAATGGTTCAATGAATTCAATCGTGGCGGACACTCGCTAAAAAACGAAGGTCGTGAGGGTTGCCCAAGAACAGCCGTTGTGCTAGAAAAAAATTAAGCCGTGCGTGAACGGATAACACTGGTCAACACGACTTTTGTTTCAACCGAAGTTGTTGTTGTTTCTAAATGAAATCGGCGAGCTATTTTCAAATCTGGTCACGGTTTTTCTCCATCAGCTCTTGTTCTAGAGATATAGCTCAAAATCGGTTTTTACGAGTTTTACCCAGAATTTCGTTATTTTCGGATACAAACAAATATTTTTTGCGTGTTTTTCGACACTAGTTTTTTAAGAAGATGTTGTACGCTCGATACAGATCGTTTTTTGAAATAATTAAGGCGAATATTTGTCAAAAAATATAGAAAACATACGATGAATCTTGTAAAAATTGCATATTTTGAGTACTTTAAGCTGTAATTACGTCATCGGGGGAAGTCATAGAAGCTTCATATTGCATTCCGGATATGCTCAGGGTGTCTGCTATATAGTCCTGTATTCAAATATTTAATATAAAGTTCATAGCGCCCACGATTCGCCCATAACCTAAAAATCGTCTTGAAGAATGCCATTGAAAAGTAAATGGCATATTTGGTAATGATATCACAGGTAAATGATTTCCCTTTAGCAGTCTTCATGACGATTTTTAGGTTATGGGCGAATCGTGTGCGCTATGAACTTTATATTATATATTTGAATACAGGACTATATAGAAGACACCCTGAGCATATCCGGATTGCCATATGAAGCTCCTATGACTTCCCCCGATGACGTAATTACAGCTTAAAGTACTCAAAATATGCAATTTTTACAAGATTCATCGTATGTTTTCTATATTTTTTGATAAATATTCGCCTTAATTATTTCAAAAAACGTTTTGTATCGAGCGTACAACATCTTCTTAATATATTAGTGTCGAAAAACCCGCAAAAAAATATTTGTTTGTATCCGAAAATAACGAAATTCTGGGTAAAACTCGTAAAAACCGATTTTGAGCTATATCGCAAGAACAAGAGCTGATGGAGAAAAACCGTGACAAGATTTGAAAATAGCTCGCCGATTTCATTTAGAAACAACAACAACTTCGGTTGAAACATTCAACTTTTTCAATTTTGTTGAGCAGTGTAATCCAAGATCGCCATGTTAAATAGCGTTAGATAGAGACATCGTTGGACATTTATTCCACCAACTAACATTCCATATTGCATGAACACCTGGCCCCAAAAAATAGATTTTTTTGTTAGATCCAGCAAATTGGTTAATCGCTCAAAAAAAGGCTCTCGTGGATTAGTGCAAAGAAATTGTGAATAAACACAATCGCGGTGCTACAAACAGCATTTATATGATCGTCACAGATGATGAATATTGGATCTATGTTTGAAGCCCGAAATAAAACTTGAATCGACCGTAAGGTGTTCGAAAGCGAGCCAAATCCAACGAAAGTTGTTGATGGAAGAAGACCTTCGAAACAAACGCTCGCCTGTTTCTTCGGCAAAACTGACCGTGCGGCGACTATACGGCTTGAGAAATACATATATATATTGTTTGCCTGAAGTCTGTTGAAAAATTCGAAAAACGATCAAGAGAAGACATTATGCATCATAACAATGTGGGCTCCCACACATCGATTCAAACCAGCGCCTGTTTGACCGGACAAAACGTGGAATTGATAGGTCATACGCCGTACAGGCCTGATTGGGGATCCAATGACTTCATTTGATTCCAGCATATCAAGAAAAAAGGCGTGGTCAACGATTTTCGTCGCCAGACGATGTTGTAAAAACGTTCAAAAACCATTTTTTGGAGGTGTCTCAATCAAGCCACTGTAAACAACCCAACACATGGGCATATGTCAAACTGACCTGAGTACGCTTAGGCTAAACACTGTCTAACTTTCCAAAAAATTGTCAAATGACTCCTGGCGACACTGCGTATTGCCTAGGCGAGAAGGTTTTTTTAGTACCCCTCGTATTATACCAAAAGCCTTTCAAGATGACAGGCGAGACAACGTTACGGAAGCCAGGCAAGGGTGCCAATAGAGGCGAATCGTACAGCCTGTACAGGCGAATCGTAGAGGCAAATTTCCCTCCTGTAACTTGTCAGTAATTAAGATTCTAGAGGCACTACTGCTCCCCATGATAAGAACGGTTTCTAAATTGCCCAACATCGGCATGGATTCCGGATAATGCACAGTACCACAACAGCATTGCACCCTATATCCACACATATAAATCAAGGATTGAACCGAAGCAGGCCTTTAATAGGGACGATATTAAAGGCCTGCTCCGGTTCAAACTTGAGGACGACACTTGTTTCTGGAATTCAGAAATATGATGTCGAAGACCAGTAGTGAACCTGAAAACTCTACTTTTCCGAATTTCCAGGCGCTCCGTCGATTACATACATATGTGATAGCATAAATATCTACATAACTGACTTAGAACGGTTCTTCCTAAATCTATGTACACGCTGTTCACCACCTGGACGAATAAAATTAGTCTGCCCCTGAACATATTGGTCGATGGAGCCCTGATTCGGATCATTAACAGCAAACAGCTGTTGTGCAAGCACCACAAGTAGGTACAAGGTACACCCGCCGGCAGCACATGGGGTGCTGACAAAGAAACCTTGTTGACCTATTATAAAGCAATAGGCCGGTCTGAGTTATGCTATGCGGTGCCAGTGTTGTATGCAAATATTCAGGGTGATTATGAATGTAAACTCCCCGTGAGTTTTATCTTTCTACTGTTTCAACTTAAAGGAAAAAGCGTCAAATGAAAACTCATCTGAAATCGAGTGGATTTCATTTGACGTTTGAGCAACGGAATTGACAGTTGGAATCGAGTGGATTTCGTAAATGTAAACCAAGCATAAGTCGAAGGTCACACTAGTCCCTTTATACAGGGAAAGTTGATGGGAAAGAAAATTGAGTTTATGGGCGAGGGAGTAGAGAGGAATGAGAGGGGGTACACACACCTCTGTACTGGCAAATTCTGTTTTGTTTCGTTTTTCTTCGTATACAACCTGAAGTTGGCTGCAGATTTGTTTTTGCATTTTCTTTCATTTTATTTTCTCTGTCGAGAAACAAACAACAGCGGAGACAATTGGAAAAAAACCATTTGGAGGAAAAACTGTTTTTTTAAGCAAAAACAATTCGAAATAAGTGGAAATGTCAAAATTAAAATGCAATTCAATGGTTCCTTTCATAATTAATTGTTTATAACACACGTCCATTTTCACTTTTCATTACAATTTTGCCTTGGCTTTGTTTTTGAACGGCGGAATGAGAAAATGAGTGTGAAGAAGAATCAGAAAAATTATAAAATTGACACAAACATGATTTCCGTGTCTAAACAACAAGGAAATTTTAAAAGAAATTGAGAAGAAAATTTTTCTTTCCAGTTTGAGTGTCTAAACACGGTCCTAGAGTGGTTTCATTGAAACTTTTAGGTATTTATAGTTCGAGTTCCCCTCTATAGCAACTTCATGATATCACTCTACTGTGAAACTCGACCTAGGAACCCTTGTTTTCATGAAATTGTTTCAATGAAACACTCTAGTGTGACCAAGGACTAAACAATCCGATTTTTGAGTTAAGGCCAAAAATACATACATGTATTTCAATTTGAAATACATGTATTTTGTTTTTGTATTTTTGAACGCACACGCAACACGCAGAGTTATAGGTTTGGCCCTAAAGTTTTGTGTCATTTCTGGTAGAAGAATAAAGAAAAATGAAACTTTTTATTTTATTCATCTAGCAGAAATGACACAAAACTTTACTCAAAAGGCCGCTGCACATACGGCGCGTTGAGCGTTGCGCTACAACAACCACATGAAAACTTCAAGAACAAACTTGGCATCTCTTACACTTTTTTCATGTAGTTGTTGTTATTAACGCGTGACGCGACGCACAACGGACCGTATGGGCCGCGGCCTTTTGGCTCAAAACGTTGGATGTGTTTTCTGCTTCACGGGACAGAATCCTCGGTATTCTAATCACACGGAAATGAGGTTAGTTAAGCCAATCCCACGGAAATGATAGCCTATTATCAGCTGATTATATTTTAATATTTTATTCTTATGCTTTGCTCTCATTCGTAAACAACCAATGATAATTTTTTATCCGCCCTTCTCTTTAGATTTTATTTTCGTTGGAAACGCAGTGAATTGCAATAATCGGTTTTTCGATTATTCGGATTTCGTGAAAAACTTAAAACTCGATTTTCGGTTAGTCGATTATTTGAGAGAGTTCTAAAAGTCGACTTTCGATTAATCGTTAAACGCCGAAAACCGATTATAATCGAATATAATCGACCATTTTCATTGATGCGATCCGTGATGGTTATATGTATAGAAAAAGTACAGTGATTAACAATACACAGTGGAAATATATTGAAAGTTGCCAGCTTGCCGCCCGGAAGAATGCAACGGGTAGACTTCTCATGTCGCCCATGGACCATTTTCATGAGGAGACAGTACCTGCTTGGGTGTTATAGCCGTGAGCATCCCTGCCACAATCTTGAGAAAATGGTTTCCCCACCCAGGCAGGAAAGATCTTCTTAATTTAGAAAGAGATATGAGCCTAAAGGCTCAAACGAGAACCTATAGATTAACGAACCAGAACTAATTAAATGAAGACAATACATGAATGAAAATATTTGCATTGCTATAACAACAACATAACCGAGCGAAAATACCCAATAATACTCTCTTACTAACCCATTATTTTAACAAGGCCATTTCTCGCGAAATAAGTTATTTTTGACAACTAAAATAAGTATTTAAATAAGTGGTTACGATTTTAAGGACTATTTACTTAACTACTTATTTTGGTTTCCAAAAAATAACCACGTTATTCTCGTGACATGCCCTTGTTAAAATAATAAGTAAATAAGGGGTTTTGTAATGAGTATTTTTGCGGTGCCCGGACATAGCCCCTAAAATTCGTTGTGAGTTATGTCCGCAAAGCAAAGCGAATATTACTACCAGAAAAAGCGCGGACATAACTCCCAACTATTTTTATACCCTCCACTGTACTATGGGGTATACATTAAGTTTTTCATTCCGTTTGTAACTACTCGAAATAACAATCATATATGAGGAAAAGTCAAAATTTTTTAGTTTCCATGAAGCCAAGGTTTGCACTATTATAATACGCGAGCTATTGTAGTTTGCCAGTAACTATGACTATTGCTGGATTAATTTAGATGTTTTTGTACAAAGCTCAAAAATTTAGCAAAAAAAATGAATTTACGTGGTAGTTACGACCGCGTAAAGGAAAAACCATAGGTAAAAACACATTGAATCTAAACAGGTTTTTTAGATTGCTATTCGATTTCTGATTAAACCATTCAAATGACGGACATCTGTCCAAAGTAAAAGTTGGAGAACACAAAATAAAGATTACACTTCTAATGTATCACTTTCCAAAATTTCCACTGCATCTACCTTTTATGGATGCTGACATTTTGAAGCCGGATTTCAGGTGTTTTTTGTATTTTTTATGTAACTGGGACGCGCATTCCGATATTTCGAAAAACCAATTATAGGACTAAAGAACTCGCGATTTCGCATAATCTGATATGTATATTAAGTATGTAGCCCACACAGCAGCAGAGTAATCTACTGCCAAAGGCCAAAATTTAGTGCGATATTTTTTCTAAACAACCTATTTTTTGGGTACAGTATTTACAATATCCTTTTGAGTGTGCTGGTACCCCGCGATATTTTAGTTTTTCGGCGGTCCGGATCATATAAATCATAGATCGTGAAAATCCATCCCCTAGAACGGCGAAAACAGCAACTGCAAAAACCGAAAAATGTGCGAAAAATGTTTTTGAAAATATCGCGGATTTAGTCGCATTTTCTGTGGATCTTTTTCTTGTCAATGAAAAAACTGACACATCATTCGCGGTTTTGCGAAAACAGCGCTTTAAAAAATTTAGTGGCATGTGAGCTGTATCCGATTTATCCCAAAAATAGTGTGTGATGCTACATCCACGGTTCTTGATTGATTTCAGTGAAATATGTTTAGATCGATGTATTTTTTCACGGTTGATAGTGAAATCGGATGCGCATAAAAAGTGTATGCACTTTGTGCAAAATATAAGCGTTATACAGTTTGTTGCACACAAAACTGCAGACGATGCTACATCTTAGCGGCCAAAGTAAATCCTGGCAAATGTGTACAAATTAAAAGAGAAGAATTCGCTGTATTGGTAAACCGCATGCGCATCAAGTGATTTTGAGGATTTCGCGATTTACGCGCATTTCAAAATGAACATTACCCGATACAATTTTATTTCAAGATTATACCCCATTTAAAGAAACCCAACATTTATTTGAAAGATATCCATATCTTCTGCTAGATGTTAGCGTGTTTTCGAGAAGTGATTAAAATAAAAAATGTGATTTATTGCGTGGAATTTAACTAAAATAGAAGAAAAACTCCGACCTATTTTTCTTACATTTTGTTCAACTAACTCACAAAATAAATTTTAATAAATATTTTCTCTTACAAAAATTTTATAAATTTCCTCAATATATTTTTTGTTTTTTGCTATAATATGCAAACCGCTAAAGGTATTTGTATAGTTTTGGTTTCATTTGAATCTTCGCGATGTTTAGATTACGTACATATTTTTTATATATTTTTCAGATGCATAAACAGCTTGAATTTTATTAGAAAAAGTTGTAAACTACCAATTGTTTTGAATGCTTTCCTAATTTCCGCGAAAATTTACAACTTTATCACTAAAGTTATGGGACCTCAGTAACCATATAGTATGTAGGGAGCCCCTAATTAAGAGAGTTTCTCAATATAATGATTAGAGTCTTTAAAAGATTTTTTCTTTTCATCAGAATTGAACCCGCCATAACTTTTGCGCGCAACAACCAAAATTAGTATCTCGAACAGATTTAAGAATGGGATTTTTTTCCAAATCTATGTACCAAAAATCATTCATGTAGCTTAAAAAAAAATTTTTTAATTTTTTTTATGGAAAACTAAAAAATTTTGTCTTTTCTTCATATATATTCTTGAGCAGGGTGCAATTCTACATCGATATAGCCATGTCCGTCCGTCTGTGGAAATCACTTTAGCGTCCAAACAGATTGGACTAGGGCGATGAAATTTTGGTAAAATTTATTGCATGTACGTAGGACTTTTGGTATTGAAAACGGGCTATGAAGGTCCAATTGTTTATATAGGTCCACGTTTTGATATAGCCCCCATAGGACCCTATCTCCCGGTTTTCGGTATTTTGACGGTTTTAGCTATATTATCCTACCAAAATGACTGAAATTTGTTATTTAGTCCTTCTTTGGGATAGAGCCCCCATAGAATGGTACCACCCGATTTTCAGTATTTTGAAGGTTTTAGCTTCATTATCACACCGAAGTGCCTGAAATTTGGTATTTACCCTTTTTCGGGGCTACAAAACTTTCACCTAGGAATTTATCGGTATCGTTCCACGTTTTGATTCGATATTTAAAAGCCCCATTATCTTACCGTAATGGCTGAAATTTGGTATTTAGTCTTGTGTGTGACTACAAATTTTCTACCAGAAATTTGTCGGTACCGGTCCACGTTTTGATAGAGCCCTCATAGAACGGTACCCACCGATTTTCGGAATTTGAAGGTTTTAGCCTCATTATAACACAGAAATGGCTGAAATTTGGGTCCGTTGAGTGTATAAAACTTTCCACCTGAAATTTGTCGGTATAGGTCTACGCCTCCATATAGCCTCCATAGAACGTTACCTTCCGATTTTCGGTATTTTGAAGGTTGTGGCCTCAATATCCCACCGAAATGGTTTTTTTTTGGTATTTAGTCTTTGTTGGGAGTACGAAGGTTTGCACCTGAAATTTGTCTGTATAGGTCCACGCCTCCCTATATTCGCTATGTTGAAGGTTGTGTCCTCAATATCCTACCGAAATGGCTGAAAATTGGTACTTTATCTCCATTGAGTGTATAAAACTTTCCACCTGAAATTTTTCGGTATAGGTCGACGTCCTCAGATAGCCCCCATAGAACCTTATCTATCGGTTTACGGTATTTTGAAAGTTGGTATTAGTTCTAGGTAGATTGATTTTACTACACGCAGAGAAAAAATATTGTTGGATCAATCATATTCTAAGAGCAAAATAGTGTATTTTAAAATTCTTAAAATATGTATTGTTGGCGCAACAATATATTTTGTGTCACCATTTTTGCTTATAAAAATATATGGTTGAAACAACAATATATATTTTCAGATTTTTAAAATACACTATTTTGCTCTTAGAATATGATTGTTCCAACAATATCTCTTCTCTGTGTGTAGTTCGTTCGTTTTTCTCCTTTATTGTTTTATATTTTAAGCCAGCCTATGACTATGTCTGAGAAAGCTAAACGTTTTATGTGTCTCAGCCTTCGCTATGTGGCAAAATCTTTCTCTAAATCAGCAAACGAATTTTCCCATGTTTCGTCAGGAAAAGTGTTTGAAACCTTGTTAGTAGGAGTAGTATCAGTCAGTAAAATGTATCGTCTCACGTAAAAAATTAAATCAGCCATACAATGCCCCTCATTGCTCCAAACCACACATTTGCTGGCTTGGCATTGAATTGTGGAATTGGTAAATTGCATTTTTATTTATGTCGGTAAATGATTTAAACATTTCATTAAAACGCAACATTTTTTCCACAATTCAATATTTTAAGTAATGAAGATGAGTTGGTCTGTGAATCCCACATCACGATGGCATGCCATGCCATGACTCTCCCCAGAGACACAACAAAACAACCATTCGGAACGTAGCTAATAGATACAGATGATATTTATATTTGCATTGGGAGAGTCTGTTGATGTTGTCGGTCGGTCGGTGGCCCAGCTCGGCTATTCGCTATTTTACATACATCGCTTCAAGGTATAATGAGCGGTTGGCGGTCATATTATGTTAAACTGAAAATTTATTTCATTTAAACAAATAAAATGAAAGTTATTATTGTAACCTTAGGCCATTTCAATACCATTGTCCATCGATCAGTTGGACTGTGGTCTGGTCGAAATGGTTGAATTTTTGCTTTGTTTGTTGTCTCAGTGAAATGTGGCTGTTGCTGATGCTGCTGCTGCATGTTTGTTAAAAACGTGCGGTAATTATTGCAAACAATTCACGTGAAGCGAATAAATTCACACGTACCCGAAAGAGGGAAGGCTGTGGATGTATGTAAAACACTCACACATGGCTGTCGTCCGGTACAATGTCTGAGTAATATAACATTTGAATGATAATTAACTTTTTAGTAATTTTTTTATTACATGGCCATTACCTGTCGCAAACATTTGCACATAGATATGCGCATTCACAAAATGTCGGTTGTAGTTGGTTTGAGTCGCATGCGGAAGGATAATCCCACATACATATTGGGCTTAAAAATATATTGGTCTGGCGTGAGGTTATTTTCTTCAAAACAGCATCAAAGTTGGTCGGGCTAGGTGTTTTCCATTATGAGATAGAAACAATTTCGCACAACCTCAAATATCTCACAACCACTTTCGCTGTCTCTAACTGACTGAGACAACTGGAAATTTATATCCGCTTTGTGGTATCGTCGCTAATCACCCAACAGATTATTTCGATCAGAGAGAGTTCGCCTGAGAGGCTCCTGTTGTCACATTGATCCACAATATTTTGATCCCATTCGGGAATCTTCATCATCATAACAATATTTTCGATAACCTCGACAAACCCTGTATATGTTTTAAGATTTGCCTGTTTGTATCTACAGGACGATAGGTGAAGTCAAAACAATTGAAGCATGAACACAGAAGTGATTGCAATTGAAGAATGCAGAATATTTCCACCTCTGCGAACTATAAACATCTGTCATACGCAAGTCTAGTTTCCAGACTACTTTTACACTTGACGATGATTATCAGAGAATTGTATATGCACTAAATGTCAAACACTTGTAAAATGTGATGATATTCAGATGAGATCTTTTTAAGTTAGCAGGAAAGCTATATTCAAATGATCTAGAGTTCCAATTACAAGACATGATCTGTTGCTATCCGAATTAAATGTGAGGAGGGAAATGACTCAAAGCAAAGTCATGGAAGTCTTTCTGGTGTGTAGACTGTATATGGTCTCGCTGGGAATACAATACAACAAATTGCTGCTCCATTGATCTCTTTGGTCGTGAGGATTATACTAGCTGATTTAGATATAACGTCTTTTCAGTGTTCTAAGGTATGAATCGGAGACCTCAAAAAGTATTCAGAACACTCTCAGATGATGATATTAAAGACGCAGATAGTTCATTGCGCTTGAAGTTTTGTCCTCACTAAGGTAAAATCTTAAGTTGAATGAATGTAAAATCTTAAGTTGACTAACCAATGCATGTAAGGATACATGTCCGGGCGCATGCGACGGGCGCTGCTCAATACGCCCTTCTGTTTTATTTTTCCTAGTCTTTACATGTTGTCTTTCAATCTATATCCTTCAGTTCATCTGGTTATGGGTACGTATGTATTATACGTCGAAAAATCTTAGCATATACGTCACACTCTCCCACAGGCATTCTCTGGTGGTTATATTGATCTATAAGTACATCCGACGAGTTGCGCGGAACACCAATTGGATGAGTCCGGATTCGAGTACCTAACCAATGTACCTAATCGTAGATAATTAACCTCATTGCATCCTTCATCTGGGAGGTTCTCCAATGTTCAAAAGAGATCTAGATGCACATGCAAACAGACAAATTAATGTAAACAACTAAGAAGGCAGTGGTAATAAACAAGCGACAGCAGAAGGGGTAATAGTGAATGACGTCACAATGGAAGCTACAACTAATGCTCAAAACAAATGAAACGAGAGAGAGAGAGAACTGAAAGCGTACAACAAGAACAATATCAAAACCTTGCAATGAAAATTCCAATTGCTGTAATTTAAGCAGTCCAGAACTAGTTCTATGCGGTACTAGTACACAAATGAACACTAAGTAATGCGAAGGGAACCAATTGACACCTTTTTTATCCCCAAGTAAACGACGAGATGTCAGTTGCGACTATTTACTCTTATGTTAAATCCACCACTTTTTGGAACAACAACAGAAGAGAGGAATGATAAACATACTGGCATATGACTGTAAAGTTGGGACTAGTACAATACTATCCACAGGTAATGCATAAAAAGTCAATTGGTTACCCCCTATGACATCCCCATCAGAGGTCCGCAAAATGCATATAAAAGGCACACTCTATTGCCTTTTCCCAAAAGCGAATAGTGCAGTGCCTTGCATATAAAAAATATGAATGTGCAAAAAGCAGATTCACCCCAAAAAATGATTCACTGCTTTAGTGCATGCTTGCTTGCTTTTACATTTGTATTCACACGATTCGCAAATGCAGTATGCACAATACTGCATACCACCACACAGTATCGTACCATCTTCTGTTTGAATAAATGAATACATTTGCCAAATTTCGCTTTTTCTTTGAGTTTCTTTAATAATAGGATAAACTAAACTAGTAATTGTTTTTATTGTCTCAACATTAATTTTTTTTATGTTTATTAACATGTAAATTTGACCAGAAATATCTACTGCTTTTTGTAATGCAACGTGCTTTTTCGAAGGCAGCGTGCAAAAAAAGGCAACGAGCTCTTGTAGTGTGTTGTGTGTGTGCAATTGGCACACACTCATGAAAGTAAAGGCAAAGCAAGCAATAGCATTAAACAGAGATGGCAATAGCAAGCAATGAAAAAAGCACGAAATCGCGAATATGCATTAAAAGCGAGTGGCATTTTGCGGACCTCTGATCCCCATGTTAAATTTTACAGTTGATTGCACTGTGAGGGTCCTAAGAATCGACGAGTTACTGATGCCGAACTAGTTCATGTTGCAAGCGGGAACAAATATAGAAAGGTACACGGTGCTCTTGAACCAACTTTAAATGAGAGGAGCTTACACCTGGGAAGTTTTTAAGGAATCTGAAACTACAATGTTCATAGATTAAAAAATCAAAAAAAATAAATAAATAAATAAAACAAGTCACCGAAACATTTTTTAAATAAATTGCTATCAACCCTATGTAACCCTAAGAATCGACGAGTTACTGATGCCGAACTAGTTCTATTGCAAGCGGGAACAAATATCGAAAGGTACACGGTGCTCTTGAATCAACTTTAAATGAGAGGAGCTTACACCTGGGAAGTTTTTAAGGAATCTAAAACTACAATGTTCATAGATTAAAAAATCAAAAAAAAAAAAAAACAAGTCACCGAAACATTTTTTAAATATATCGCTATCAAAGTTTACATTTTTAGTTTTTTAGGTTGCTGGGAAATCGCAAGCCCTATCGAAATGGAACTAAATAAAGTGTTGTAGCAGTGAAAATTCTCTACAGGATTGTCCTTTATGATGTTTATGTAGATTTTACCGGTTTTAAGATATGGAAGTTCAAATTGGGACAATTCACTTACTGCATCGTCTCCTTTTAAAACAATGTCATGACTGCAATTTTCCAAATTCAACTTATCGACCAATGACCAGGCATTTATATTACGGCAAGTCTGAAAACGACCCAAGACACCACTCCTGAAGGTCAGCTTTGTCTGAGTTCGTTATTACATTACATTAACTGATCCTTAATTAAAAAACAAAACAGCTGCTACCTTGACAACAAAACATTGTTCCACAACATCCCATGCGGGACAATGGAGACTTCTCTCATATCAAAGAGTGCACCCCGATTCATATTTAGCACAATGATATGGGACCTACTGTTTATCGCCGAGTCCGAACGGCGTGTCTTAAAACCCCACTTGTGGAGAAGTTTTTCAAGGCTGAAATACTCAGAAAATGTCGCCAACATTACTGAGGCCGGGGAATCGAACATAGCCACATCTCGTCAAACTAAAATCACACTTTACAAAGCCATGGTAAAGTTTGATTACGAAGTTGTGTACTTATGCAAGCAAATAGTACTTGGTATGTTAAGAACAAATCTTGCGAAAAATCTGCGTTGACGGTGAATGCCGATGTCGTATGAACTACAAGCTGGAAGGAGCTTACAAATACGGGTCGCATGGTGGTACACAGATAATAGGAGTGCCAAAGTTCCTATGGAGTAAAGAAATGAAGGACTAGATCAAAAATCATGATATTCAATATGGGAAAAGCAAATAGAGAGGAGTGAAACCCTATTATTAGTTCTTAGGAAATTTTTATTAAGCATTTACTCTTTTTAAACCAGTTCTGCAACAACAACTACTGTCTGGAATTTTCATCAAATCATGAAATTGTCGTTTAGTTTAAATTTTCCATGTTTAATTTGCTATTGTTTTTGTTGTACTCTCTTTCAAAATTGTTTTCATCATTCAGACTTCGCTAACATTGTGACGTCATTCATTATTACACTTTGTAGTCTCTCTCATTTATAATCTCTGCCCCATTTGTTGTTTACATTCCTTCGTCTTTTTGAGGAAGGCACTCAAAGCAGTGAATGAATCATCTTCGAACTTGATCAAAGTTTGGACAATACATTTTTATTCGTATTATTAAAAATGGGAAATTTTAAATATTTCAGAAATTTTGACATACCGTATTTATACTCGATCACTGAAGCTAGACTGTTCAAGTATCCTCCATCTAGGATGTTCGACAATGTTCATACGTTGGTTGTGCGTATGGACATTGTCGAACATCCTAGATAGAGGATTGCTAGAGCGAGTATAAATAGGGGAGCGAGTATAAACAGGTTGTATATCAACTATTTTAAATTTCCCGTTTTCATACCTTCAGACTTAAGGTTAACGTAATATATTGTCCGAACTTTGAAAATGGTTCATACACACTACTTTAAGTAACTTCCTCACACAAGTTCCAAATGTTTGGCGAAAATAGTCCGCACGGAAACTCTCGAAGGGTGCAACCGTGTTGTTCCAAGTATAGCGCATATAAATATTTCTTCCAGACATGAATCACATTCGAATATGGTCACTCCATCGGGTACCTCCCACACAAACTTCCAAAGTAACAAGTAAAAAAGTATCAGTCGGCTTCGCCGACACAGATAAACCCTCAGCCTGTGTATATTGAAACAATTTTTTCCCAAAATACGTATGTATTTAGGGGGTTTTAAAAATGTTGGGCATTTGAACCGACAAAAATGTTGATTAGGATTAAAGATCAAAAGTTTTGCGGAGGAGATACTAAAAGGAATGGATCGACATTGACCGTTATGGAAGTGGATCTCCAGCCACAACATATGGTGCCATAGGGTTTTTGCACTATATGGACTGTTTGCTCAAGAAGTATGGACTTACCCCTAAAAAACTTTTACCATCGTAATAGAGGCAGCGAATGCAAGTTGCTTATCCGAAATTTTGTGTGGGAGGTACCGGATGGAGTGGACAATTATAGTCCATATTTGAAACTGATCTATATCTGGTAGATATATTAAAGTATAGACCAATTCGGCCACTCCCTTCAAAAGTTACCGTACGAACAATTTTTCCGAACATTTTTGAACTTTTGTGGGGGAGGTACCTGAAGGAGTGGACCAATATGGCTTATCTTCAAACTTAAACTATGTTTGGTTGGACAAAATATTACTAAGGCCATATTTTGGACCGAATCGGCAGATCCGTTCGAGAGTTATCTTGGGCTCCAACCACCTCACACGGTGTCATAGGGGTTTTTTGCAACTTTCAGGCTATTTTCTCAGGAAGTGTGGACTTGCCCCTGATGAAACTTGCGCCGTCGCACAATGTCGTGAGTTCATATTAACTGTGGCCAAAAATAGAAGGAGTTGTCGTAGGTGCATCAATTTTGGTACACGTACCTATTATTGACTTGCAATCTTCAGGCCAAAAATTGGGTTGGTCGGTCCACGTTTTGATATAGCCCCCATAGAACCGTACCTCCCGATTTTCGGTATTTTGAGATTTTTAGACACAATGACCAACCGAAAGTATTCAAATTTTGTGGTTAGACTTCGGCAGAGGTATCAAACATTCCAACGGAGAATTGCGGGCTTAGGTCCACGTTTTGATATAGCCCCCACACAACGGTACCTCCCGATTATCGGTATTTTGAAGATTTTAGCCTCATTATTACACCGAAATTTCTGAAATTTGGTATTTAGTCTTCGTAGTGGGCATTATACCTTCACCTTGAAATTTGTCTGCATAGGTCCACGCCTTCATATAGCCCCCATAGGACGGTACCTCCCGATTTTCGGTATTTTGGAGGTTTTAGCCTGATTATCACACCGAAATGGCTGAAAATTGGTAGTAAGTCTCCGTTGGGGGACTTATAACCTTCCACCAGAAATATGTCGGTATAGGGCCTCGTCTTCCTATAGCCCCCATAGAACCGTGCCTCCTCATTTTCGGTATTTTGAGTGCTTTGGCCTCAATATCCACCCGATATGACTGAAATTTGGTGTTTAGTCTTCATATTGTTTGTGAGCATAATGAATATATCAAACTCTTGTCTTTAGATATGAGAATTTTCCTTTAAAAAATTTTTTTGACCGATTAGTGGTCAAAAAACGTTCAATTTTTTGTAAAAAATCGAATTTCGATTTTCCCTGTTCACAATTTTTTTTAAAAATTGATATTTTTAAAATTCCCTCTTTTTGAAGCAAGATTATTAGGTACTTAATAAGCCCACAAAAATATATGATGATCGGTTCATTCGTTTTCGCGCTATAGCCAACACCGCAAAACGATTTGTTAAAAAAGGGGGTATCCTCTCAGTGAGGTGGTCGCTGAAAAAGAGAAATGACACATTCGTCTGCAAACCTCTGCAGCTGGGACCTTTATATACTTGAAGTACTCACTTTTTACTACTCATACAGCAAACAAGTAAGAAAAGTCTATAGTCGGACGGAGCCGACCATGGGATACCCTATACCACTATCCCTGGACAATCGCTCTCCACGGAACTTCTTTTCAATAATTGTGAAAATTAAATTATCAAATATCAGAGATGTAATGTATAATACTTATGACCAAAACCAAAAAGTTATCTAGCATGGCAAAGACATTTTTGTAGCAGGAAAGGAAAATTTAGTTCACACAAACTAAAATGTAATGAAACCCACTTATGTAGTACTACTACTACTTCCGTTGTTCAACCGCTACGTTATTGAAATTTTTACCAATTTCACACAAAATTTCAGTCCATTTAACCCGCTAAGTATTATTTGATCTTCACGTTGGTTTGTACGCTTCTTCTTCATCATAAACTCAAACTTTGTTTAAAATTTTGCGGGTTATTATTTTGACCTACAGAGCCGCTACAAAATTGGTTAATATTTTGTTTTTGGTCCATTTCATCCCCTGAACATTTCACGATCGTCTCCAAAAACTGATCATTTCTAATATGGCCCGAACCCAACCTCCTTAAAATATTTGTTACAATCGGTCCGTAATTGCGGCCTTAAGCTTGCTTACAATTTTTAATGGACGGACACACATCGGTTAATCGCTTTATCTCGTCGAGATATGAATTTAGGCATACCAAATAAGGGGTCTAGGACGAATATTTCGTGGTGTTGCATAAACTTTTGGAGAGACAATATGTAGCATGGGATAAAAATGTGGTTCTCTACACAGAACCCATTATATATTAGGCAGTAGGCCCGTTATCTAGCAAACACTTTATTGCAATTTACATCAGAGGAAAGGTCAGTAGTTTTTTTCCATATGTAGGCTACTTTGCGAAACATATATGTCCTCAAGGAATTAAAATATCGACCAAAAATAAAATTTTTATATTTTTCATACAAAAGAAATGGTCCATTTCACCCGCTAAAGAATATCAGATCATCATTCAAAATTGTAGGCATCTTTTTCGACCTATACTCTTACTCGGTGCAAAATTTCGTGACTATTGATGTATAATTGCGACTTCTAGCGAGTTTATTATTACACTACAAACAAATAACGGGATATATTAGGCTGTAACTCTGTTATCTGATCATGCACACCAAAATAATTGGCATCAATTGAAAGGTCAAGCGTTCCACTTTCAAGTATATCTCAATTGTCCGGAATGTCTTTTCCAGGAATTAAGATATAAGCTGTATATTAAAAATTTTCACAATTTCACACAAAAGTTTTGGTCCATTTAACCCTCTAAATATTATCCGATCGCCATCTCAAATTGCAAGCTTCTCCTTTGTGATATACTCTTACCATATTTAAAATTACGCGTTAATCGGACTATTATTGAGACCTACAGAACTTCTAGAAAATTGGATAAATATTATGTTTTTGGTCCATTTCACCCGCTATATATTTCACGATCATCACCAATAAGAATAGGGATCTATTCTGATCTGAACCCGACCTCCATACAAAATTTCGTGACGATTGGTCCATAAGTGCGGCCTGGAGCGTGTTTACAATTTACAATGGACAGACGGACGGACTGACGGACGGACACACATCTCAAAATCGCTTTATCTCGTCGAGATATGAAGAATCGTATACCACATTGGGGGTCTCCGACGAATATTTCGCGGTGTTACATGAATTTTTACCAAAACAAACTTATAATACCCTTTTCCACATTGTGGTATAGGGTATAAAAATATCGATATACACTTTTATACAATTTTTTCCCACTCCACTCAATTTAAAATTTGCTTCAGAAAATTAATAATCTTAGTAATAAATGTCTGGGTAAATGTAAACACCATATGATTAATATTTACATGCAACCAAAAGTATAGCCATGTTTATTACATCCCAGGAGAACTTAGGAACCATTTTTGCAGCGACCGTTACTTTTAAATTTTAAATATTAACGCATAATATAATTTATTAATTTTAGAAAAAAAACACAAAAATACGTTTTAACTAAAATTGTCGGATTTAAATCCTCATATAGCAAAAACTACTTCACGTATTAGTACCAAAATTCAGATTCTTCTTAATTAATATGTTTTCTATCACTCCCCATCAATAAATTTGTTCAACGAAGTATTTAGTTTTACCATTTTTGGCTACGGTCGTGACACTGTGCGTCGTATGGAGGGCAGTGAATACAAGTTGCTAAAACAAAAATCAAAGCGATTCGAGAGATGGCCCTAAACTGAACTTTTCCGAAATTTTTTGTGGGAGGTACCCGAAGGATTGGACCTATTGAGACCATATTGGAACCTCATATTACTGTGGTAGTTTGGGCAAAATATTACGAAAGCCAAAATTTGAACCGAATCGGTTCATCCGTTCGAGAGTTATCGTGCGCTCCAGCCAGCAGGACATGGCTAGATCGACTCAAAATTATCTGAAACACATTTCGTCCAAACATACTTGGGGTCTAAAACCATTATTTCGATGAGGCACATTTTCATCGTATCAAAGTGTATATACCCTCCTTAACCTAAAGGCTGAGGGTATAAAAATGCAGTTATGGACATAGTACATACTTCTTGAGATATTTCCTCTAAAATGTAAGAACCCTGCGACCATCCAATAAAATGGCTAGTGCGTAACATAACCCGACCAAAATAGTTATTTTTGTTTAAGTACAGTTTGAGATCTGTGTAAAGTGACCAATACACCAGAAGTTGTCAAGTGCTGGAGTTAGACCGTGAATACACGAAATTGACGTGTGGCAGTGTCCGTTGTGTCCACCTGGCACCAAACATAGCCGAAAATTCCTGCGATTCGTTCGCTTCCCTCTTTATACGATCGTCTTCTTTTATCAGACTAAATAAACCAAAGGCCCCCAACGAGAATCACAAACGCTCGAATACAATAGACGAGAATCTTAAACATCAAGCCGGCGACACCAACAAACCCGAACTGAGTGTCATCAACACGATTACAACAACCCGACTTCGCCAAGTCGACTACACTCAGCCGAGTAAATTTCCAACTGTCCTTCTAGTAAATAGTTTATAGTTGTTTGACATATTTTAACAAGGTCAGATATAACTAAGTCTTTTGATTCCGAATCAGATGTAAATGGACAATTTGAAGATTCAATAGTCAAAAAACGTTTGTACTACGTTTTTTGCGAGTTTCAATTGATTGTTGTTGGCAAAGTCTCCATGCGTTTGTGATGGTATAGTTCCGTAGATCTCTCTTCAACCATCTTCATCTTCGGTAGGATCTGGAATTTCTAGTCGACGATCATCATATGCTTCTATAGAAAGATTTCCTAAAAGGTTGTAATGAACTTTCTGTTAGAGTCTGATTCGCCCAACATGACAACATTCCCAAAACAATTGAACATATCTCTCTATTTCAATTATGTCCTCAAATAGTGCTATAATCCGATTCCTCTTGTCCTCCAGTTGCTGTGGTCCAAGACTGACTGCGTCTCGCTATCTAAAATCGTTGTTAAACATTATTAAATATTATTTTTACAAAATAATAAAATTAAACATTAAAAAAGAAATCCATTTACAAATGCATATACATATGCATTTACATATTTGTATTTATCAACTTAATGAGTTTTCAAAACTCCAGTTAATAACTTTTCTGTAATTGCCCGTGGTCAGCAAACTTAATTTATTAATTTTAAATGTTTCTTTGTTGTTGGTGTTGTTATACCCTTGAAATGAAGTCAACATCGGCTGGATGGCTGGCTAGTCCAGATTAATCAAATGAATAAGTGCAGCTATTTCACATACACACACTCACACACATTTTGGACATGCACTCTTATATTACTGAGACATACAAATTAAAATAAATGCCGGTTAAATCATAGCTTGTACATAGCGTGTACTGACATATTAATTGAACTTGGACAACATTTCAGACAGTCCGATAAAAATAACTTCTGGAACTGCAAATCTGTCAGACGTTCGGTCTCTATGTGTATGTGTGTGTGGCGGTAGTAAACAAACAAAACGGCTGTTGTGGTTATCAATTCATTTCGTATAAATTCCACTCAGAATGTTAAATTTATTATTTTTGAGGAAATTTTCAACATAAACTTTTGCATCCGGTTTTCTACGTACTTACATACTCGTATGTGAGGTTGTTTGGATGTATGTGTGGTGGGAGGAAATCCTTTAAAATATTCATATTTATTGTGGCCACATGCAATATATGATTTCGATAGTTATTTCTGTGGCACTGTCATCATTGGCTATAAACGAATTAAAAACGCCAAAAAGGATTTCACAACGGTAGTGATTGCATTTATGGCGAGAATGGTGGTGGACCTCCAACTCGGGCTGTCATGTTAAACATAATTTCCGTTTCAACAAAAATTTTTATCACACCAACACACCATGTCGGGCACGCATATCCACTTCCAAAACCTCACTCTGCACACACATACCCACACAAAAGTTGTGGTCTAATGACCCCACAAACATATTTAAAGGTCATAATAGTGAGGTCATTGCAAAGCCTCTAATCACTTGCCAATAGCAAATGAAACCGCCCAAAACCACCTATCGTGTAAAATTCATACATAAATAACTCAAAATATTGTATTTAGACAAAAGTGATATTCTCCATTCCTATGTTCATCCTTATGGAAATCTCTACGGTACACCAGGAAGCTTCTAAACCTTAATTCAAATTTTGAATAGCTGTCGACCTGCAAAATTCATCTGAGTGTGGTGGTGTGGTTTCATATTGAATTACCATAATTTTTGAATAAAAGATGCGTTCTGTAATGCAGCAAGTACCAAACTTCATTTAAATTTTATAGCAAATATGGTGGTTGTGGGTGGAACCTCATGGACATACCACAACTATTGGAATCACTCCCTTCGTTCAACATGTTTGTGGAAACAATTTTCGGCATAATTGAAATATTTATATGTCATGTTTTAATATAAACGTTAATCAGTCGCCCTATAAATACATTCATGACAGCGCGATTATAAACGCACATATGTACGAACGCACATTGCAGAGATGCAAAACTTCATGTGAATTCCCTGACACAGAAAAGAGTAAAGATACACTTAGGATAAATTTTACGTGGAAAATGAAGAAAAGAGTGAAACTTATAAAGAAAGAACATTCAGTCAGATTTGTCGACAGAAGGCACCGTTCTATGGGGGCTACGTGAAGACGTTTACTTCTACCCAAAAATTTCAGGTGGAAATTTTTGTACACCCAAAGAAGATTAAATGTCAAATTTCAGCCATTTCGGCTGGATATTGAGGCCAAAACCTTCAAAATACCGAATTTCGGAGGGTACTCTTCTATGAGGGATATATAAAAACGTGGAACTATATTGATAATTTTCTTATACGACCATCGAGGACTAATTTCATACATTTCGGTATGATACCGGCGTTGAAGCGTTCAATATGCGGAAAATCGTGTGGCAACGTTCTATGCACAGTGGTTTCGCCCGTGGACAAAAATCGAAAAATTTATGTCTACACATTTGATTGTAACTGAAATAAATATTCTCTAAACACATCAAATATTTGGCATTCAGTATTACTTTTGTCAATTTACAGCGGTAATGTGCCAAGTTAAGTCGAAAAAACTGTGATTTGTATGTGGTGCCTTAAAAAAGTAAAATACATCCGGAAATCGATCGTAGATTATAAGTGAAATTTTAAAAAAAATTAAGAGGTAAATGAACAATTTCCAAAATCAAATTTGAAGTTGATGAGATTGATAATGTTTTTACGAAAAAACATACCCAGCAAAATTTTTTGGAAGTGGTTCCATGAGATGTCATGATTTCACTGGATATTTTGCATTGGATCAAATGAAGTCGTGAAAGATCCGATCTTCTCATCAGCATTTGAACCCATTCAAAGGAAGTCGTGAATGATCCAATCTTTTCATCGGCATTTCAACCCATTTCATCCATCCAATATAGATGAATTTTGTGTTTTTATTTATACACATGTATATTTTCTTTTATTTTTCTAAATATACTTAAAGCTGTATAAGATTTATTATGCTAGAAAGTCCCAATCCTTGAGCTAAAAATAGAGTCGGACTGCAATATTTAGTATTATAAAAGTTTCGTTGACTGTTCAAGAGAACCCTGCTGTACAGAACCTTAAAAGCAAATCGATGTTTAGATCCCTAAAAAATAGTATACAGTTCAAAAATGTAAAATAAGATTACATACTAAAATTCACGAAATAGTAATTTGCAGCAGTTGGAGTCCATGTCGAAATCTTCACTGGTGATGGGAAGTAAAAAACCTTTTGTAAGATTAATCAAAATCAGTTGTGGAGGAAGTAAACCCTGTTGCGAGCAGCGGCGGTGCTTAAACTGCAACAGCTTGATGGCAGGAAGTCAAGTATCTCACTAAAGTTCTTAACCTGTTGCTAGCGACAGCATCGTTACTGAAGTTTGGAAAATGACCCAGCTACTAAAGCCTGGCAAGGATGCCAGCAAAGGTGAATCGTACAGACCGATTTCGCTATTGTCGCCCGTAGTAAAGACCCTTGGGGCTTTATCCCTCCCCAGTATCACAAATAACTGTCCAGTTGCCGATCAATAGCATGGGATCCGTAAGCAGCACAACAACTGCGCGACACGCCATCTCCACGCTTATTAGTCGAGGACTCAATCAGAGCAAGCCGTGCGATAGAACTGTGATAGTGGCGTTTGATTTATCAAAACCCTTTGATACTGTCAAGCCCTCCACGCTGTTTGAGGACATCGAGCAGACTACGTTCCGGCCAAGTTTGAAGACTTTTGTGAAAGGCTGTCTGATCTTTTCCACCCGAGGAATATACAAATATCCGCCAATAAACGTACAGCTACTCTGTTCACCACATGGACTGCAAAGGTGAGAATTGAATTGAATGTCATTGTCGATGGAAGCAGAATTTAGACCACCAGACACTGGCATGCCAGGGAGATCTTCATGCCCTAGAAATAGAGGTCCAACGTTACAAGAGAGAACCCCTAGATCAACAAGCCTATCAAGCAGGTTTAAGTAGCATTTACATGAATGCAGTCGCAGATGCAATAAACTACTATCGTGTGAATGCGATCCTCGAAGCACATCCACCGTCAGCTGGTGAGGAGCGTCAGCTGTCAGGACAAAGCAGAGTAGTTTTGGCTATATACGCACGGGATGGTGCAGCCGGATGGATTTATATTGAATATTTTGTAACAAAGATGTATGGTGTTCTCACCGAAGTCAAAATCCAAAATTACAGCTAACTCGATTAGAAAATCTGGCTAAAATCATAAAAATATCGAAAATGGTGAGGTAAGTTTATATGGGAGCAATGCCTATACTTGGACTTATATTGAATATTTTTTTGCAAGGATGTATGGTGTTCCCACCGATAACAAAATCCAAAATTACAGCCCAATCGATTAGAAAATTTGGCTAAAATCGTCAAAATACAAAATATCGGGCGATACCTTTATATGGGGGCTATACCTAAATGTGGACCTACATCCACTGAAATTTTGTTTCTATCTTTTGGGCTCGTTATAAACCTTTGTTTGAAATTTCGAGGCGATAGCTCGATCAGAACTATTTTTGGCACTCCTTTCCATGCAAGTGGTACCACTGTGCTATGGGGTATATATGAAAACGCGGACTTATTCCGACAATTTTCAAGTGGATAGTGACAATTGGTTGGATATTGAGACCACAACCTTCAAAATACGGAAAATCGGTAGGTATCCATTTATGGGGGCTATATGAAAACGTGAACCTATAATTATTTACTGGAATATCTAATATCCACATTGAAGAATAATTACCAAATTTAATCCATTTCGGTAATATAATGACGCTGAAAACTTGAAAATACCGAAAATCGGGAGGGAACATTCTATGTCTCCATATGAAAACGTGGACCCATACCAACAAACTTCTGCTGGAAAGTTTTATACCTCCAACAAAGACCAAATAACAAATCTTAGTAATTTCGTTGTGATATTGAGGCCACAACTTTCAAAATACCAAAAACCGAGAGGTAATCTGTTATGTAGGTTATATAAAAACGTGTACCTACACTGACAAATTTCTGTTGAAAGTTTCATACCCACAACGAAGACTATATGTCAAATTTCAGCCATTGCGGTTGGATATTAAGGCTTTAAATTATCGAAAATCGGATAGGAAGGTTCTATGGGGACTATATGAAGACGTGAACCTATGCGCACATCTAAATATTCATCGAAGACCCAATAAAGTGCATATATTATTGAGCTGCACGAAATCCTAATCGAATCGATGTCCGTCTGTCCGCCCGTCTGTCCTTCCGTCTGTCTGTTGAAACAAAAATACAGTTCGCAATATTTAAGATAGAGGTATATAATTTGTAGAGTTGTGCCAAAGGAACTATATAGAACTATATAGTTCACTTCGTAGTTCCAATGGCCCACATTTTTTCTTTGGACAAACTGCGTATACTTAATATCACACGTTATATTTCATGATGTTACTCATAAGTTTTGGAACTAGTACAAGGAACTAGGAACTAGATTACTCAATAATAATTTGGTACAGAAGTGTCTAATAATTGGTAATGCAAATGGGATCGGTCCAAATTTTGATAGAGCCTCCGTGGAACGGTACTACATGATTTTCGGTATTTTTAAGATTTTGGCCTCATTTCCCACCGAAATGGCTGAGATTTGGCATTTAGTCTTCGTTGGGACTGCAAAACCAGAAATTTGTCGGTGCAAAAAACAGAGGAAAAGAAAAACAAACCCCTCTAAAGTTGACGACCACCGCAAATGTTTTAAGGCCCACGATCTGCGAAACTGCGCCTGGAATGTTCGCACTCTTTATAGAGAAGCTGCAATTTACGCATTGGCAGATGTACTTAAAAAGTACAAGACCGACATTACTACCATGCAAGAAATACGATGGATTGGGAAAAGCGTCCCAACAACACCTAAAGGTGACGCATTGTATTATAGCTGTCATGGCATAAAGCATGAGTTTGGTTGCGGATTTGTAATTGGACGGAGGCTAAGACATCTGGTCTCCAACTTCACCCCAGTGAATGAAAGACGAATAAAAGCAAAATTCTTCAACATAAGCTTTTTTTGCGCTCAGTCTCCCACCGCAGATAAGGACGAACATACTAAAGATATATTTTACGAGCGCTTAGAAGAAACATACATATGACCGTTGCTCTGCCCATGACATTCAAATTATTCTAGGCGATTTTAATAGCAAACTTGAAGAGCAGAATGTCTTTGGCCCAACAGTCGGTAAACTCAGTCTCCACCCCGAAACAACTGACAATGGTATGAGACTGATAGACTTCGCAGCGATAGATGTAATCCCAAAAAAACCTTAACGATTTCTCTCATCCAATATCTCATCTAATTTATACCGCACTTTCTTCTACCGAATAAATTCATAATATAATGACTTATTTAATGATGCCTATGAAATATTTCATTAAATTGTTATATAATCACAGAGCAAGTTTTAAAATAAAGGGCACCAAGCTTTCTCCAGATCAGAAAAGAAGAAATCAAATTGATCACGTTGTGATAGATGGAAGACATTCATCGAGCGTGTTGGATATACGTTCCTTCCGCGGAGCACACATACTGTTGCAGCATATGTACGTATCCGATTAAACGTAGCAAATAGGGAACGAATAGACACATATATTATCGTCCATGCTGATGTTGGGCAACTGGGAACCTGCTTCTCATCATGAGGAGGAGTAGTGCCTCTAGAATCTTTGCTACTGACGAGAAGAGGGAGATCGACCTGTACGATTCACATCCGCTGGCATTCTTGTCTGGTTTCAGTAGCGGGACCATCCTGCAAACATTTCGGGCTTTTGGTGCAATATGGGCGGCAAACGATTGATTAAGGGCATTTGTTAAATACTTAACCCTACGTTCATCCAGTTGCTTAAGCATTACCAATGGGATTCTGTGTGGGTCCATCTCCCTTTCGGGAGACGTCTGCAACATCGTTCATGGCTAATTGTGGTGGTACATTCTTTCCTGGTTTCGAGAGTGATTTAACCGTTGGTCGTTTTCAGGTCATCTATGGTCCCACAAAACTTGAGTAATAACACGAGTTTTATAGTTTTATTAAAACTCTGTGGTTACCCAAATTACTAACTGGGAGTGGAGAAGCTAAAGAGAAGCAGGGAGTTGGCTACGAGTAGTGAACTGAATACTAGCGGTGAATTAGGGGCAATAAGCCGACTATGAACAGGCAGCTGGCTATGGCTGGGGGCTGGTTTTGATCGGTTACCTACGAGCAGGTGGCTATGGGCAGCGCTAGCTGGATAATTCGGTACAGTATATAGTTCCACTTTTGACGCCTCACAATATATATATTTTTTAATATGTCGTTATATTTTACGAACTATGAATTTGCCGCAAATAGAGTTCAATGTGTTGCCCTTACATCAATATTTAAATGCTGCCACATGCGTACGTATGTATGTATGTACGTATGTTAGTGGGCGTTCATGTTTATTTGTAAGTTGTATACAATGCTAACATGCCGCCACACTACGATAACAATAATTCAATTAAAGTGAAACACAAACCAAACAAATTGCAGAAATGGACAGACAACACACCGGACGAATTCGGGACGAACAACAACTTGTTCTGCATAATAACCGATAACCGTCCTTTAGAGTTCGGTTCTGTAACAAAAATACGCACATACATCGATGTGTAATATGAATGTACGCATTTCCAATTATACCGCGTGTTTGCCTCGATATTAGTTTGTCCGTTGACAACTTTTGTATGCAATTTCCGTTGCATTTTACATTACAACGAATATTACCAGCAACAGCAGCATTCATTGCTTGCCTCATCATCAACAATATTGTTCTCATCAACATGCGTTGCAAATTTTATGCGCGTGAACTTTCATATCCAATTTTAAAATTCTGTCGATGATGTTATTAAATAATGCCAAAAATGTCTTTTTACAATGCCCCGGAGAGTGGATGTTTGACAAAAGGAGACACTAAGGGGGTAAGGGATAAGTAGCTGCTGTAGGAAGTTAATATTTAAAATGTCCTTTAGCGCCTATAGTACATTCTTCAAATAGAGATATTAGGGTGGTAGTAATAAAAGTGTACATTTTGAAAGTGTGTAACTAGGAACGACCGCCTTGCATTTTTATGACCGTATCGGTTGCAAGATAAGTTTACGAGAAATCAATAAATACGTTTTATTGTTTACATGATTAATTAATTTGTAGTATCAAACACATACAATAGTAAATATGGGAGGGACATTAAGCATAAGGCAGTTTAATTTCACTATTAAACCATAGGGAACGTTTGTGTATAACAGACAATTAACAGACCACAACAGAAAAAAAAGCGTACACATATGTGAACTATGTTACACTGAAACAAAAAGCTACGTAATATGAATGAAATCCTACGTTGTATCAATGAAATTTGTCATTGATTTTGAACCAACGTACAGCTTCATTGAATAAATAAAAAAGTTTCAATGTGTTTCATTGAAGTAAAATTAACGAATCTGTTCATTAATGCAATGAAACTCCTTCATTGATGCAATGAAACTTCTTCATTGATGCAATGAAACTTCTTCATTAATGCAATGAAACTTCTTCATTGATGCAATGAAACTTCTTCATTGATGCAATGAAACTTCTTCATTGATGCAATGAAACTTTTTCGTTAATGCAATGAAACTTTTTCATTAATGCAATGAAACTTTTTCATTAATGCTATGAAAATCATTTATTGATGCAATGAAACTTTTTCATTAATGCAATGAAATACTTTCATTGTCGTAACGAAACTTCTTCATTAATGCATTGAAATACTTTCATTGTTGTAATGAAACTTCTTCATTTATGCAATGCAGCCTTACGTTGGTTCAAAATGAATGACACATTTTATTGAGGTAACGTACGATTTCATTCATGTTATGAAGTCATTTCAAACTCACGTAATGAACAAAAATGTTTATTTCGTTTTATTGCAATTAGTGTTGACCATGTTATTTTTAACAACAACACGTTATTTTTAATTCCTGAGGTATTAACGACATTAATGATAGTATTGGCCGTTGTCATCTGTAAGTAAAATTGAAACAATAAACAAATTGTTAACAAATTAAGTGGTTTTCTAAACAATAACTTACCTCCAACTTTTGTCGCTGTGTCATCCCCTGTGTACGTCGATGATGTTAAGATACAGTATTTGGTTTTTTAAGGGAGTAGTGCTTCATTGACTACGAAAAGTCTCCGTAATTCCACTGATCATTAGATTTTTAGATTAGATTTTTTATCTACATTGCAATTACATATACATGAAAACTGACAAAAAAAAACGAAGACATAAAAACTATAAAAAATAGTTTAACCAATATTTGAATTTTCGTTTCACATTAAACTCTTCATACTTACTTTCACCGAAGTTAATTATCTTTTGGACGTTGTCATCTGTAAGCAAAATTGGAAAACATAAACAATTTTTAGTAATTTATCTGGTTTTCTTAACATTAACTTACCTATAATTTTTGCAGTTCTAAAGCAAACAATGTGTTTTTCCACGCTGTCAGGATACAAGATTTCCTTTTTCTAAATTTGAGGTGCTTCTTTGGCCAATGATAACGGTTTCTCCGCCATTCCACTCATCTTTAGAATTTCTATTGAATGCTTCCATTACAAAGAATAAATATAAATGAAAATTCACTTAAAATAACAACTGAACACATAACAAACAATATTTAAATTTTCTTTTCATATCAAACGCATCATCCCTTTTTAAACTTAAAAACACCAGACGTAAAATAACTTTTTCATCCACACTTGATTCTGGTAAAGCGCAAACTAAAACAAAGTTCTTGAACATCGTTTGATATAGCTAAGAAAACGGTGGTTGGTTTGCAAAGAGAGAGTAATTTTGCCACACGTGTTTTTGCTTGTTAAATCCACACACACACGACCACAGCTGGTATTCAATGAACAACAATACAAACAATAACAAAGAAGTGAGAATAGCATTCTTTTTAATGCGAATGAATATTTATGTATATTAACGCCAATCGGCGACAGTAGCGAATTTGTGTACAGTTGGTGCCGCTTCTGCTAGTTTTTGTAAATATTCATGCATGCATATTTATGTATGTGACTGCTTACATATGTATGTAGCCTATATACATATGTGTTCTTTTTGTGATTGTCAAAAATATAGTTTATTTAAAAAAGAAAACTAATTAGAAGACAAATGTTATAAATTAATAGAATAACAAATAATACAAATGCAAAAAGTGTGAGAATACCTATACAGTAGATAATATAAGATGAGATAGTATTAGGGATTTCAAAAATATTTCATTTATTTAATGAAACTGTTTCATTTATGTATTTAATGAAACTGTTTCATTTATTTAATGAAACTGTTTCATTAATATTTGAAGCAAACCAAAAACATCGAATATATCATTTGTTCGCCATTTTTTAATGGTTTGCGTACTATTTCTTTTTTGCCCATTCTATGTAGTTTGAATTCAAAACTTAC
This sequence comes from Musca autumnalis, assembly GCF_047663935.1. Lineage (NCBI taxonomy): Eukaryota > Metazoa > Arthropoda > Insecta > Diptera > Muscidae > Musca > Musca autumnalis. Next base: position 87,160,760 of record NW_027412088.1, read on the forward strand.
ATATTTTTCTTGACTTTACAAAAATTTAAAGTTTCATTACATCAACGAAATCCGTTTCGTTTATACAATGAAAGCAAAAATCATTAAATTTTAAATAACGTAAAGTTTCATAGCATGAAAGGAACATTTCGTTATATTAATGAAACGTTTCATATCATCAATGAAAAATAACACTGCTCAACAAAATTGAAAAATTTGAATGTTTCAGACGAAGTTGCAGTTATTTCTAGATGAAATCGGCGAGTTATTTTCAAATCCGGTCCCGGGTTTTCTCCATCAGCTCTTGTTTTTGAGATATAGCTCAAAATCGGTTTTTACGAGTTTTACCCAGACTTTCGTTATTTTCGGATACAAACAAATATTTTTTGTGGGTTTTTCGACATTAATATATTAAGGAGATGTTGTACGCTCGATACAAATCGTTTTTGAAATAGTTATGGTGAGTATATATCAAAAAATATAGAAAATATACGACGAACCTTGTAAAAATTGCATATTTTGAGTACTTTAAGCTGTAATTACGTCATCAGGGGAAGTCATAGGATCTTTATATGGTACTCCGGATATGCTTAGGGTGTCTACTATATAATCCAGTATTCAAATGTATAATATAAAGTTCATAGCGCCCATGATTCCGCCATAACCTAAAAACCATCAACAACAACATCTTCTTAATATATTAATGTCGAAAAACCCACAAAAAATATTTGTTTGTATCCGAAAATAACGAAAGTCTGGGTTAAACTCGTAAAAACCGATTTTGAGCTATATCTCAAAAACAAGAGCTGATGGAGAAAAACCGGGACCGGATTTGAAAATAACTCGCCGATTTCATCTAGAAACAACCGCAACTTCGGTTGAAACAAAAGTCGTGTTGACCAGTGTAATCAATGAAACTCGTTCATTGATACAACAAAGCATTTTTCTTTCAATGTATTTAGTGCCGTTTAGTACCCTACTAGTTCGAATTTCCAAAAATCCGACTTTATATTACAACAACCCACGCTCAAAATTGCAAGTTTATAGCTTCCGCGGTTTCGGCTGGGCGAAGATCTGTCAGTCACTCACTTATCACTAAGCTCTGTTATATAATAAGATTTTCGACCGATTTGGGGTATTTGATGCACCAAACTCCTAATTACTCTTTCCACTTTGGATGAAATTTGGAATCTGTGACGGAATTTGGTCTAGAAATATAGCTCCCATATATACTTTTGGCTGATTTCAGGTATTTGATGCACGCTATATCAGTCCAATTTAAATGAAATTTTGAAAGTTTGATGGAATTTTGTCTAGAAATAAATGTGCCAAGTTATATCGAAATTATCCACAGTGGTGTAGGGTATCATAAAGTCGGCCCCTTACTGGTTTTTAGTTGTAATCGCTTAAACCGAACGAGAAATAGTGATGTCCGCATAATCGAATAGAAACCCCCAGTGCCCAGATTACGGTGTTGGGAGAATTAAAGAGTGTCCGGCTTTTGAGGTTCGAAGTTGTAAACAAACTTCTCCACCAAAAAATTGTTCTATGTAATAACCCGAGGTGTATAGCGCTGGCAAATTGATAGCTCCACGTTCGGCACGGTGAATGAAGACGCTCCTACGAGGATTAGAGGAGATTGCCACAGCTCGAAAGATATCACCATTGTGACACCAGGTCTGATGAATGTCGTATCCTGGCACCATGACTCAGACTACAAACAGTACCTGCCTGGGTGTTATCGCCGTGTTATGACCACTCGATTGTGTCCTGATGGACGCAACCAGTTGAAGCCGCAGAATTTTTGAGTCTCGATACAGAAGAACCAGAACCTGTTAACTGAAATAATACAGGAACGAAAATGTTTGCGCAGAATTTTTGAGTCTGAATACAGAAGAACCCGAACCTGTTAACTGAAATAATACAGGAACGAAAATATTTGCGTGGTTACAACAACACCAACCAAAAATTGTGGACATAGCTCCACGGTTTGGAACAGCAACCATTTGACGGTTCCACCCTATTCCAGTAATTTGGAATATTTTATCTACATTATATATCTGAATTTGCTATAATTTGAAATTTAAAGTTCAAAATATTCAAAAAACATCACTAAAAATATAACTGTACAAACGATTCCAAATTTTTTATTTACACCTTAGAGCAGCATTTTATGTCATATGGCTTTTATGGTTCCCAGTGGTTCAAACAATTCTCGTTATAGGTCCACGTCTTCATATAGCCCCATAGAAAGTTACCCCCCCATATAAAACATTACCTCCCGATTTTCGGTATTTTGAAGCTTATGCCTCAACATCCCACCGAAAAAGCTGCAACTTGCTACATTTTCCTTCGTTGAAGGAATACAACTTTCCTCATGAAATTTGTAACATAGGCCCGCGCCTTCATATAACCCCCATAGAACGGTATTCCCGATTTCCAGTATTTTGAAGATTGTGGCTTCCAATATCCCACTGAAATGGCTGATATTTGCTGTTTAGTCTTCGTTGGGGGTATAAAACTTTCCACCAGAAACATGTCGGTATAGGTCTTTATATAGCCCCCATAGAACGGCACTCACGGATTTTTCATATTTTGACAGTTTTAGCCAGGGTACAAAACATACCTTCCAAAAAAATCAGACAGCATACGTGTATCAACAGTTTTTGTCTCTACCGAAAAGCAAGATGTTTTGAGTTACTACCATTGCCGAAAAGGTACGATATATGCAGGTATCGTCCAATTTTATGTATTGCGAGGGGTTTTTGTAAAATTTTCGAACAGAGATTGCTGTAATTTGTAAGTTGTTTTGTCAGGCGATGAGCTCTTTTGAAGAGTGTTGCTACGTTTTCCTTCTGAAGTGGATGTAACTTGGTATTTTGGAATCACAATGGGTAGAAAACCTCCACACAGAGAAAATTATCAGTATAAAGGAATTACTAATTGTTCATATTTACTTCAATACAGAGGTGGTGGAGGGTATAAAAAGTTCGGTTCGGCGAACTTAATGATTTTAACTTGTAGTTTTTATGGTCTGTTGTAGCCAAGTGCCCTTATGAATGTCGAGATACTTAAATCTGGTACTGGTAAAGCGCAAACTAAAACAAAGTTCTTGAACATCGTTTGATATAGCTAAGAAAACGGTGGTTGGTTTGCAAAGAGAGAGTAATTTTGCCACACGTGTTTTTGCTTGTTAAATCCACACACACACGACCACAGCTGGTATTCAATGAACAACAATACAAACAATAACAAAGAAGTGAGAATAGCATTCTTTTTAATGCGAATGAATATTTATGTATATTAACGCCAATCGGCGACAGTAGCGAATTTGTGTACAGTTGGTGCCGCTTCTGCTAGTTTTTGTAAATATTCATGCATGCATATTTATGTATGTGACTGCTTACATATGTATGTAGCCTATATACATATGTGTTCTTTTTGTGATTGTCAAAAATATAGTTTATTTAAAAAAGAAAACTAATTAGAAGACAAATGTTATAAATTAATAGAATAACAAATAATACAAATGCAAAAAGTGTGAGAATACCTATACAGTAGATAATATAAGATGAGATAGTATTAGGGATTTCAAAAATATTTCATTTATTTAATGAAACTGTTTCATTTATGTATTTAATGAAACTGTTTCATTTATTTAATGAAACTGTTTCATTAATATTTGAAGCAAACCAAAAACATCGAATATATCATTTGTTCGCCATTTTTTAATGGTTTGCGTACTATTTCTTTTTTGCCCATTCTATGTAGTTTGAATTCAAAACTTACATATTTTTCTTGACTTTACAAAAATTTAAAGTTTCATTACATCAACGAAATCCGTTTCGTTTATACAATGAAAGCAAAAATCATTAAATTTTAAATAACGTAAAGTTTCATAGCATGAAAGGAACATTTCGTTATATTAATGAAACGTTTCATATCATCAATGAAAAATAACACTGCTCAACAAAATTGAAAAATTTGAATGTTTCAGACGAAGTTGCAGTTATTTCTAGATGAAATCGGCGAGTTATTTTCAAATCCGGTCCCGGGTTTTCTCCATCAGCTCTTGTTTTTGAGATATAGCTCAAAATCGGTTTTTACGAGTTTTACCCAGACTTTCGTTATTTTCGGATACAAACAAATATTTTTTGTGGGTTTTTCGACATTAATATATTAAGGAGATGTTGTACGCTCGATACAAATCGTTTTTGAAATAGTTATGGTGAGTATATATCAAAAAATATAGAAAATATACGACGAACCTTGTAAAAATTGCATATTTTGAGTACTTTAAGCTGTAATTACGTCATCAGGGGAAGTCATAGGATCTTTATATGGTACTCCGGATATGCTTAGGGTGTCTACTATATAATCCAGTATTCAAATGTATAATATAAAGTTCATAGCGCCCATGATTCCGCCATAACCTAAAAACCATCAACAACAACATCTTCTTAATATATTAATGTCGAAAAACCCACAAAAAATATTTGTTTGTATCCGAAAATAACGAAAGTCTGGGTTAAACTCGTAAAAACCGATTTTGAGCTATATCTCAAAAACAAGAGCTGATGGAGAAAAACCGGGACCGGATTTGAAAATAACTCGCCGATTTCATCTAGAAACAACCGCAACTTCGGTTGAAACAAAAGTCGTGTTGACCAGTGTAATCAATGAAACTCGTTCATTGATACAACAAAGCATTTTTCTTTCAATGTATTTAGTGCCGTTTAGTACCCTACTAGTTCGAATTTCCAAAAATCCGACTTTATATTACAACAACCCACGCTCAAAATTGCAAGTTTATAGCTTCCGCGGTTTCGGCTGGGCGAAGATCTGTCAGTCACTCACTTATCACTAAGCTCTGTTATATAATAAGATTTTCGACCGATTTGGGGTATTTGATGCACCAAACTCCTAATTACTCTTTCCACTTTGGATGAAATTTGGAATCTGTGACGGAATTTGGTCTAGAAATATAGCTCCCATATATACTTTTGGCTGATTTCAGGTATTTGATGCACGCTATATCAGTCCAATTTAAATGAAATTTTGAAAGTTTGATGGAATTTTGTCTAGAAATAAATGTGCCAAGTTATATCGAAATTATCCACAGTGGTGTAGGGTATCATAAAGTCGGCCCCTTACTGGTTTTTAGTTGTAATCGCTTAAACCGAACGAGAAATAGTGATGTCCGCATAATCGAATAGAAACCCCCAGTGCCCAGATTACGGTGTTGGGAGAATTAAAGAGTGTCCGGCTTTTGAGGTTCGAAGTTGTAAACAAACTTCTCCACCAAAAAATTGTTCTATGTAATAACCCGAGGTGTATAGCGCTGGCAAATTGATAGCTCCACGTTCGGCACGGTGAATGAAGACGCTCCTACGAGGATTAGAGGAGATTGCCACAGCTCGAAAGATATCACCATTGTGACACCAGGTCTGATGAATGTCGTATCCTGGCACCATGACTCAGACTACAAACAGTACCTGCCTGGGTGTTATCGCCGTGTTATGACCACTCGATTGTGTCCTGATGGACGCAACCAGTTGAAGCCGCAGAATTTTTGAGTCTCGATACAGAAGAACCAGAACCTGTTAACTGAAATAATACAGGAACGAAAATGTTTGCGCAGAATTTTTGAGTCTGAATACAGAAGAACCCGAACCTGTTAACTGAAATAATACAGGAACGAAAATATTTGCGTGGTTACAACAACACCAACCAAAAATTGTGGACATAGCTCCACGGTTTGGAACAGCAACCATTTGACGGTTCCACCCTATTCCAGTAATTTGGAATATTTTATCTACATTATATATCTGAATTTGCTATAATTTGAAATTTAAAGTTCAAAATATTCAAAAAACATCACTAAAAATATAACTGTACAAACGATTCCAAATTTTTTATTTACACCTTAGAGCAGCATTTTATGTCATATGGCTTTTATGGTTCCCAGTGGTTCAAACAATTCTCGTTATAGGTCCACGTCTTCATATAGCCCCATAGAAAGTTACCCCCCCATATAAAACATTACCTCCCGATTTTCGGTATTTTGAAGCTTATGCCTCAACATCCCACCGAAAAAGCTGCAACTTGCTACATTTTCCTTCGTTGAAGGAATACAACTTTCCTCATGAAATTTGTAACATAGGCCCGCGCCTTCATATAACCCCCATAGAACGGTATTCCCGATTTCCAGTATTTTGAAGATTGTGGCTTCCAATATCCCACTGAAATGGCTGATATTTGCTGTTTAGTCTTCGTTGGGGGTATAAAACTTTCCACCAGAAACATGTCGGTATAGGTCTTTATATAGCCCCCATAGAACGGCACTCACGGATTTTTCATATTTTGACAGTTTTAGCCAGGGTACAAAACATACCTTCCAAAAAAATCAGACAGCATACGTGTATCAACAGTTTTTGTCTCTACCGAAAAGCAAGATGTTTTGAGTTACTACCATTGCCGAAAAGGTACGATATATGCAGGTATCGTCCAATTTTATGTATTGCGAGGGGTTTTTGTAAAATTTTCGAACAGAGATTGCTGTAATTTGTAAGTTGTTTTGTCAGGCGATGAGCTCTTTTGAAGAGTGTTGCTACGTTTTCCTTCTGAAGTGGATGTAACTTGGTATTTTGGAATCACAATGGGTAGAAAACCTCCACACAGAGAAAATTATCAGTATAAAGGAATTACTAATTGTTCATATTTACTTCAATACAGAGGTGGTGGAGGGTATAAAAAGTTCGGTTCGGCGAACTTAATGATTTTAACTTGTAGTTTTTATGGTCTGTTGTAGCCAAGTGCCCTTATGAATGTCGAGATACTTAAATCTGGTACTGCTAATTACCACGTTTTTGACTCTGCGAGGTCTATCCGTCCCATTCCATTGTCAGACGTTTCACTGTGGACACTGAATTTCCAGACTGTTGGGCCAAAGATATTCTCCTTTTAAATTTTGGCATTAAAATCCTCTAGAATAAATTTAATGTCCTTAAGGACAACTGTTATTTGTTTCTCGTAAAATATATCTTTGGTCTACTCGTCGTTGTCTTAAGGTGGTGACGTAATGTACGAGTATTATATCTGACATTATATTAAATATAAATATCATGTCAGATATAATACTTCCCATTCAATCCCAATATTTGTATGGCAGTAACATTAACCTTGTTCTTTGCACTATTCACTGGTATTCCATATAATTCCAAGGCTGTCCAAATATAATAAAATAAAAGTTACAGATTGTTCGAAGAAATTCTTTACAGAGCTTATATGATCATGCATCTAGGAGCTGGGCGACACATGATTGGCTGCTGTCGACCTTTAGTATATTCTTTATTTTTATTTCAAAACAAACAAAAATAAAATATTGACTTTGTAAGTGTCTGCAGCATTTTTAAAGTGATCCACCCTATGAAATGTATAATAAACCTTATACATATGCTTACAAATATTAATAAATAAGAGGTATAAATTCAATTGTTGATTAAAAGTAATGGGTGATGAAAATTTGTTAGCAACAAATACATTTTTAATTTTTTATTTATATTTCAAAATATTCATGTGTATTTTTTTACAATATGTAAATTGTTTTTTAACAAAGACCCGAACAAATGCTTTAATTTTTTTCCAATGAAGTTTTGCAAAAATAATCCACTTCTTTATCGTTATAATTCCTCTTTCAATACAAATAATTATGCTCCACACGATTCATTACCATGCTGTGTGTATGGTCAACATTCTTGTTGGGCTGGCGTAAAAACCAGTCCTCAGATCATCCTCCATTATAGCTGTTCTTGTTATTGCTGCTGCTCTGTGCAATTATTATTACCCGAAAGTATCTGCGCTGCTACTGCTGCTTTAATTTCTGCTCCCAAAACATAAATTCCAATATTGTCATCGTACATTTTACATGGCGATGTGCAAACCATAAAAGGCATGTGACCGCATTTTAATGTTCCTCAAAGGAGGGGAAAAAAACAGAACAGAAAAAGTGTTGAGTACAAGACTCACGATCTGAATGACTTAATTAGCAAGGATATTCGCAATATGACTTCGTGTTCATTAATGTCATGATACTCACGATATAATTTGTAAGGAATTTTAAAGAGGTCGAAAAGTAGGAGAATTTGAATGGAAATTATGTCAATAAACGTGTTTCTTTTGCGGCTTCATTATAGTAATTCCCAGCAAAATGTTCGATGCCATAGATGACATTCAATCATGCGTGCAAGTGATCTAGCATGTCATCGTTTTAGCATCTTCATCGATGAATTTTATATGAGCGTGGACCCCAAAAGATGACGTTCTTTTCTGGATCCTAAGCAATGAACGGAAAGAAACAAAACGATTCCCGTACCATTCACACAAAGCCACAAACTTTTCAGCTTCTCTGAATCGTTTCATTCTCACAACCAAAACAAAAACACAAACTTTTCAACGTAAAAAGATGGAAACCGTACGATTGGTGAAATGTAACTTCAGCTATGCTTTGCCGAGTTGTTTCATTCACCACCGAAACGACAAGTATTTTTGGGAAACGTTTGCCGTGCGTTATGGTCAATGACACACTCAGACACACACACACACATGTGATTGCTTAACAACCCTATAAGTAGCATCAGCATACCACAATGAATTTTATCAACCACCAAATGTTTTTGATTTATTCACATGTGTTAAGTACTATTTAGTTTTCTATCTTTTGTTGTGGAGTTGAGTACTTTTCGCTTTGCGTTTTGTTCGTACTCACGAATGTAAACAAAACGAAACTAAACAGCGAGCTCGGCCAACGAGGGTTATGTTTCGTTTTGTATTGTTCCTATGGAAAATACGAAACGAAACGATTGGAAATTTTATTTAAAGTATTTTTACGTACTTTGATCCTAAGCATGTCATTTTAACCAATGCGTTGACATGTCATTTCCACCAATGCTTTGGCATGTCATTTCCACCAATGATTTGACATGTCATTTTCACCAATGCTTTGGCACGTCATTTTCACCCATGCTTTGACATGTCATTTTTTTAACCAATGCTTTGGCATGTCATTTTCACCAACCCCTTGGCATGAAATTTTCATGTCTTGTTTGGAAAATGGAAATGCTGTATTAAAATATGGTTTTCATGAAAAGCAAAACTCTTTATTAATTCAAACGAATTCATGAAATAGCTACAATTAATTTATCAGTTTAGTTTTTCAAAAGTTTACATCCAAATTGCAATGGAATCACCACCGCTGCAACGCAAAAGATTACTTCCTCCGTTCTCCGCAACTGATATTCTTTCATCTTACAAAAGGTTTTTTCAATTATCTTCCCATCACCAGTTCAGATTTCAACATGGACTCCAAATGCACTCCTTTAAGTATTTTTATTTCGTAAATTACTTTTATTTTATAATTTTGTTATTTTATAACAACATTTTGGTAATTTATATTTAGTGACGGAAATATGTAGGGATCTACAACCCGGCTTGCTTTAGGGATCACTAAGAACAAAATGTAACGAACGGGGAGGAGAGACTTTTTATGGAAAATACCATTTATGCTTAATTAATTTATTTTTAATTGTTTCTTTCCAAAAGTAGTTTCTTCTTTATTTTCAGATTCTTGTTCCTTTTCGTTTCGGACTTTTTTTCAAATTCCAAGAAGCGAGATTTGATTGATTTTATTCTATGTCAGATTTAGAACAGACAAGGGAACTTTTAAAATAGCAATGTGTGCAGTCCGATTCTATTTTTAGCTCGATGGTTGGGACTTCATATAATACCAATTGTTCAGAAGTTTTAGTTGTTTGATATGCAGGAAATGTAAGACAACATCACGACGACAGTTCTAACAACTTTGGTCTGTTCCAGAAACTGCAAGAAATATTATTTAATTATTTTTACTACGATAACAATTTTTCCTTTATGTTATCGGAAAAAATAGTAAAAATTAGTAGATTTTTGCAGTACTGGAACATACCAAAATGAAAATAAAACAGGTGTGTAAATAAAAACACAAACATCATCTCTATTGGATCGATGGAATGGGTACAAATGCTGATGAAAAGATCGGATCTTTCACGACTTCCTTTGCAGTGGTTCAAATCCTAATGAAAAGATCGGATCTTTCACGACTTCCTTTGAACCAATGCAAAAGATGACATGAAATCACGTCATCGCAAAGAACCCCTTCCGTCAAATTTTGCTGGGTTTTTATGGGTATTTAAAACAACAAGGATTTGTGTACATACGTACATATGTGTGAATATATGTAAATATGTTTTTGTGTATTTGGCCCAAGGGGCTTAAATATATATTTTATTTTTTTACTAACAGAGAAAACATTATTATAATGAAATAAATATGTAGATATGAGTAGAAGTCTAGAATGAGGCAAATATATTAATGAATATTTTTCTCTAAAATAAAAATCTTCATTATTCCTTTTTCACTCCATTAAACTTGGTGATTATCCCACATTTCGTTAATTATTGTTAAAACATATGATAATCCGTGTCATTATGTTCACATGTAGTCAAGCGAAGAACTCACTCACTCTAACTCATTTTGTGGTTACCGACGAAAATCGGTAAAATTAAAATGCTTATAATTTAGGTAACATTGTGCGACAAGAAATGACATGGAAAACTAAGCAGATTACAATGTGCGGCACAAAAAATTACAAGGAAATCTAAACAGATTATGAAAGTAGAGCTAAAAGTATGTATAACACTCCGGTTCATCTGAATAGAACCAACCAATTTTACCAACAAATACCGTTATACATATCTAACGATAGGAGAGGAATTGAAAATTAAATTTTTGTGACATGTAGAGTATACAGTAGCCGATATTTTCAATACACAACCTTTTTCACATATGCTTTATAACGGTTCTCTTTAATTACTTTATGAAAAAATTTCAAAATATTGGCAAGTTTTAATGGTTCACCAGGATAGAACCACCAAATGAATTTGCACAAATCCTTTTATAATTAAATATAAAGACCGTGAGTGTCCATTGCCAACAAATATTGGCAAAAATTTATTAGGGTGTTGGAATATGATGAAAATCGATGTTTTGAGCTCAAAAAGGATTCTTATAATAGAAACAATTTACAAAGACAAAATTGTATACTGAATTGGGTTCAATATTTTCAAGCCTACAACAAAAGTACAAAGAAGTCACATTATATAGCTTTATAAGACCGAAACAGAAGGAATATGGTAAAGATAACTCAAATTTCTGCCTTTCCGATTCAATGATTGATATTTTATCTGAGGAAAATGAATGAAAATCGATGGGTTCCGCGTAGTTTCGTTGGCTGTGGACAATGGACACTCACGGTCTTTATTATTAATTATAAATAGTTGTTTGTAAAAGTTTCCCACGTTCGACAAAGAATTTGTGCAAATTTTTATGGTGGTTCTATCCTGGTGAACCATTAAAACATGCCAATATTTTGACATTTTTTCATAAAGCGTTATAACGCATATGTGAAACAGGTTAGGTATTAAAAATATCGGCTACTATAAACTCTGTATGTCCACAAAAATATAATTTTCAATTTCTCTCCTCTCGTTAGATATAACGTTAGATATAATTGGTTGGTTCTATTCAGATGAACCGGAGTAGCCCTAGTAGCCCTTATGGCCTTATATTATACCCTCCACCATGAAATATTCTGAACTTATCACTACTTTCGACAAAAAATAGCAACAAATGTGAAAATACCTGGAATAGGGTGGTACTGTTTTATGGGGGCTATTCCGAAACGTGGACCTATGAACCAACTTTAAAAGGAAGCTGCTTACACCTGGGAAGTTTTTGTGGATTCGGAATTTACAATGTGCATAGATGAGAAAAATATATAAAAAATAGCCGGAGCGATTTTTAAATGAATCACGATCAAAGTTCATATTTTAGGGTTTTTTAGGTTTTCACGATTTTGCTTGGAAACCGCGAGTTCTATCGAAATGGGATTAGAGAAAATGTTATGTATTTTCAAAAAGAGACTGCTCAGTTTTTTATAACTGAATAACAATTTTTTATACCCTCAGCATTTATTTAACGAGGGTATATGGGCAATATTGTTGAAAATTTAACAAAGTTGAAGCCAAGGTTTAGCCTTTAATAACTCGCGAAATGTGGTCGAATATTATACAAATTAAATGCATTCTTATAAAATGAAATGTTTTTAGACTTGGCGAAAAATATTGGCATTAAAAGTTAATTTGCGTGGAAGCTGTGGCTACTTTTATGTTAAATAATGGGTAAAAATAGGCTGAAGCCAACGTGTCTTTTTTTGTTTTCTCTCGATTTGTGATTAAACCACACTTCTCACGATTTTCCCTTCAAAGTAAAAGTAGAAGGCAACTAAATAAGGATCATCTCACTAGTGTATAACTTTTCAAAATTTGATCTGCGTCTACCATTAAATTATGCTGACATTTGGAAGCCAGATTTTAAGAGTTTTTTTTTAATTTTCTTCTAATTTCGTTCCGCAAACAGGTTTGCCAAAAAAATCACATATAGGGTTGTAGAACTTGCTATTCTGAGTTATTTGATATATGTGTCGTGAATGTAGCCCACACAGCTTCACAGAAATCTGTGTCCGAATACCAAAATTTTGTGGGAACAATTTCCTAAAAATCATATTTTTCGGGCCCAATTTTTGCAATTTTCATTCGATTTAGTCGTACTTGCTTGCAAATTTTAGATTTTTACGTTGCGGATCTAATAAATCTTTACTACATCTACTAAAACGCGAGATACGAGAAATTCCAAGGTAGGAAAATCACCTAAAATTGTTATCGAAAATATCGCGCATTTTATCGCTTATTCTGGGGGCCGTTTCCACTGCAATGAAAAAACTAGTGCAGCATCTTCGTTTTTGTGGAAACAGAGATTTAAAAACTTCATTGATAAGGGAGCTACATTAATTTTATCCCAAAAAATAGTGTGTGATGCTACATCCACGGTTCCTGATTGATCGCCTTGAAATAGATATATATCGATGTAGACTTTCGTGGTGACATTGAAACCGGATGCGGAACTATTTATTGTACTTTGCGCAAATTAGAGATGTTTTATAGGCTATTTACATGCAGCCGATGCTACAGCGACCATGTTATATTTCGAAAAATATATACAAATTAAAAGATATGGTCTTGCTGTATATCAAAATCACATGCGGACAAAGCGATTTTGATAATTACGCGATTTACACATATTTTAATAATGCATATAAGTTAAAGCGGTTTATTTGAACTCCAGTTTCTTTTAAGAAGTCTAATGATTTATTTCGACAACCCGATAACTTTCCTCAATGGGAAACCTTCTATGTGAATGTAGATACAGCAAAATCCGCCCATTTTCTTGGGAGTTTCAAGAAAAATAAAAGAAGTACTCTTATGGAATTTTTCCAATATTTTCAACTCTAGAATGCATGTGAAAACTATTATTGCAAACCAATTTTTTTTTGTAACACAAATAAGTGCTTATTTTGGCTATAATATCCTAACTACTATCCCGATGATTATAAGTTTGGACTCATTTGATTCCCCGTGGAGTCTTTATTTAAAACTGTTATTTTTTTGTAATTTTTGACGGGTTAATGGACCTATATTTAAAAAAAAAATCGGATTACATTTAAGATTTTGTCAATTTTTTGTAAATTCCGCGAATGCTGAGTAAGATTTTACAAATCTACTTAATGACGTCACTTCCTCATAACTTTTTAGTGACAATTGTGCTCAATAAAATAATTAGCGTTTTTAAAATATTTTTTTCTTAAAAGCAGAAATAAAACCGCGATAACATTTGTCCGCAACAACCAAAAATTTGCTCGCGACCGGATTTGTACTAGGGAATTTTTTCTTAACCTATGCACCAAAAATCGTTAATGTAGCGCGAAAAGAAAATATTCATTTTTTTGGAAATGGAATATGAAATAATTGGCAACATTACCCATATACACCTCATGTAGGTTTGGACGAAATGTGTTTCAGAAAATTTGGAGTCGATTTAGCCATGTCCGCCCGTTTGTCTGCCTGTCTGGCTGGCTGGAGCGCTCGATAACTCCCGAACGGATCAACCGATTTGGCCTTCTTAATATTTTGTCCAAACTTAATTTATGTTCTAAGATGGGTTATATCGGTCCACTCCTACCTGTACCTCCACCACAAAAGTTCGAAAATGTTCGGAAAATTTGTTCACACGATAACTCTTGAAGGGAATAACCAATTTAGTCCATATTTTGTACATCGTGAAACTTCTACCAGACTTAGATGAGGTTCCAATATGGACTCAACGGATCTGCCGATTCGGTCCAAAATATGGTCTTCGTAATATTTTGTGCAAACTTAGTTTAAGTTCGAAGATAAACCAATCGGTCCACTCCTTCCGGTACCTCCCCCACAAAATTTCAAAAATGTTCGGAAAAATTGTGCGCACGTTAATTCTTGAAGGGAGTGACCGATTTGGTCCATACTTTACACGTCCTAATATATCTACCAGATATAGATCAGGTTCGAATATAGACTATATTTGTCCAGTCCTTCGGGTACTTCCCACACAAAATTTCGGGTAAATTCACTTTAAAACCTGCTCTCGAATCACTTTGCTTTTTTTGAAGCAACTTGCATTCGCTACCACAATTACGACTGTAAATGTTTTTTAGGGACAAATCCAGAAAAAAGAAATTCGAAGGTGGCCCTCGGTTCCCCCACAAATGTTGGAAAATATTCGCTAAAACTGTATGCGTGATGTCTCATTAACATAGCAACCGACTTGGTCCAAACTTTGGATCTCCATATATTTTGTCCAATCTTAGTTTATGTTCAAATGTTGGTCCTATCGGCCCATTTTATGGGGTACCATCCACACAATTGTTCAACAGTTTTTTGTGGGTCTGTTCGAGGTTCCTTTGGAAAATTTTACCGAAGGTTTTCCTAGTGGCCCTGTTCACAACGATATTATGTTTTTCGTATGGTATGGTACAAAAGCCCTATTTATCGATATCTCCCACAAATTTTTGAGCTTTAATCCATATTTTTTGGGTCCATACGCAAAAAATTTTAAAAACCCCCTATTTACATAATTTTTTTGGAAAAAAAGTGTTTCAATCCACACAGGCTGAGGGTATATGTCTGTCGGCAAAGCCGGCCTATACTTTTTTACTTGTTAATACTGCCAAAGTTAAAGGATTTTTTATTTTTTTCTCACATATATTTGTTTAAATTTATATCAATAATCTTTTACTATTTTGTCATTTTTTGACAATCGCAACTGTAATCCTTCAAATTTAAATTGTAACATTACTTAAATTAGATATTGGTCTGTAAATCTGCACTATAAATATAAGATTTAAATCTTGTCGTGTTGATAAATAAATTGTTTTATAAAGAGGCGATACAGTCAGTGCTTTGTCCGAATTTGAACTTGGATATCTTAAACATTGTTCTACAACATCCCATACGTATCGCTGTATCGCTCGCTGGAGCATAACCTTTTATAGAATTCTCAATCTAGGATGTTCTACAATTGCCAAGCGAAATGTTAATCGATTCGCAAATAGTTGTTTAAGTGCAGAATAAGGTATATTTGAGAGTCTTTAAAATTTTTACTGAAGGTATTCCTTGTGTTTAGAGCTGTATTATGTTTTTCGTGTGCATGTCCATATTTCCTGACATAAGGGTCCAAAAGGTGAAAATTATACTTTGGCGAACTGAAATGACTGGTGGTTGTGACGTCCGTGCTTTAACCATTCCAATCTTCATCTGATTTCTGAAGGAAATTTGTAGATAAGGGCAAGAATAAAATATTTGCATAAATAATGAACTCGAAAATCTACATTTGTTGCCTCAAATTTTATAAAATATCGAAAATTTCGTTAATTTGTATACATTTCGCAACATAAATATTCGCTGGAATGTAATACACAACTTTGCAGAACATATCATTGTTGTAAAATGCTTGTATCACTTTGTTTTCTGCATTGTTTTCAACGACGATCTAATAAATATATCAATCATGTGGTGAAATCTGAAATGCGATAATAAACTGTTGGTGTGAACTGTGTTTGTAATACGTGCTGTAAAAGAAGCAAAATGCCGCGGAAACAACATGAAGTAAGCATTTTAGAGTTTCAGAGTGGTCTGAAGAATTGCTAAGCACATTATTTGGAAATTTTTTCATTATTAATTATTTTTTTACTTGGTTCAACTCCCAATAGTTAAACTGATACTGACCAGAATTACAGCAATTATATAAAATTTTGTATATTTTATCGATTTTGATGCCCTATATGGAGTTTTTCTTATGTGGTCTGTTTAAACGATAAGTTCTACTAGTTTAGTGCTACAATATTGCCAAAGACAGAAAGGCCAAATTCCTATTCCTTTTTGAGATAAAGGCCCCATAAATGCAAAAAACTGTAGTTTTCGCCCGGCTTAGATGAGGCTATAAAATCCGAACTGGATCTGACAGGACAAAACCATACTAGGGTTCTTGTAGTCTTAATATGTACTTTCAAAAAATGCATACTCGAATTTGTTTGCATTTTCTGTGTTGCATAGTCTAATTTGTATATGGTCGACATCTACTGTATTGAAAGCTT
Organism: Musca autumnalis; assembly: GCF_047663935.1. Taxonomy (NCBI): domain Eukaryota; kingdom Metazoa; phylum Arthropoda; class Insecta; order Diptera; family Muscidae; genus Musca; species Musca autumnalis. The sequence goes on from NW_027412088.1 coordinate 87,177,360, forward strand.
TGCTGGTCTTCTTGATTAGCATTTTACATGTCTTTAAAACACCAAGTAGAAGCAGAGGTATTTGTCATTAAAGTAAAAACTTCAAAATATTAAAATTGTGATAGCTTAGCGCCTTTTGCAATAACTCTGATATTTTATCATAAATGCCACATTTTATATTAATTTAAAACTCAGAAGGTTTAGTTTTTATTATCAAGCTCTCTCCTTGGAATATGTCCAACAGAAGCAGAAATATCTAACATGGAAATAAAATTCCATAAATTGATAATGGGGATTAACAGCGTCTTTTTCAACATCACAAGCATTTCATCAATTTTGGTAACGCAATTGGAAACCTTTTAAAGCTCAGAATGTCTTATCCATCGACGGGCTCTCCTTTTGGAATGCACCTAATACGATCCGATCAAAATTGCGACATGTAGCTTGATTATAAGGTTTAGAAGGACAGACGGACACACATAGCCAGATCGACTCAGCTCGTCGAGACATTCATTTTGATATATATATATATATATATTTATGGGTCTACAACCACTATTTCGATGCGTTACAAACTTATTGACCTAAACCAACTTATAATATCCTCCCCATGTAGTGGTGTAGAGTATAAAAATCAACATTTGTTCAAAGTGGTTTGTGGATGACTTTTTCAATAATTGAATGGAATAAAGGTTATTTTAGTTATAAGTAGGCGTCATTCGTTCATTAGAGTTAAGCTTGATGATAGAATTTTTTTTTTGCAAGTGAAAAAGGGAAGCCAGTGACTCGAAACCACACAGTAACCAAATTATATGATCTTCGCCCTAATCGGCAAAATTTCAAAAAAAAAAAACAAAATATTTCGAGTTTTCTTCATTGTGATTATTGTTAAAATTATTGCAAGATTTACTAGATATCTTCCAACATGGCTGGGAGTGTTGATGTTCAGACAAAAAAGTGTTCGTGATATCAAAAAATATACCATATAGCCTTATATCCTATCATCAACCATTTCGTGTGTAAACAAAATCACTGTCTGCCTAAGTGGCTTCATAAAATATCGAATGAAGTTGAAAATTAACTTTAAAATCTTAACATGTCATCGCCGACATTGTTCCTGCCCTGTCTGGCTATTTGGTGGCTATTGTGTCCATGTCATTTGACAATGATGTGAGGAGAGTCCAAATGAATTGGTTCCATTATGCGAAAAGTTATGACGGCTTAGAAGAAGATGTGTTGGCTAGCGGGCCAATTTGGCGTCAATGTTGGCAGAACATGCAATCGAAGCATTAAAGTGAACGAAATGAAGTGAAACGAAAAATGACGACTACTTTGCCGCACCACCGCTCAGTTCAAACTTCTCTGGAAGGACTATTAATAAAAATCAAAGAAATCCATCCAACTTTGGTGTAAGATATGCCATTTGAAAACACAAAGAAAAATCCACAAATGTTTTCATGTCTTTGGATTTGGGAAAGGGGGATGATATTGCGTTGTTATTGACACATTTTCTCTGGTCTGTTGGTTTCATTTGTAGCTAAATTCCATGCCCCAGTCTTTCTCGTCGTTTCGCCAACCACAAACAATCTTGTTTGTAGCAAACCAATCGTTCAAATCAAAATATTCCTTTAGCCTTCATATTGGGAAATGTCAATTGTTTCGTTGTCGTTGTTCCTTTGTTCTGTGGGTTCGGTTCAACTTAGTTGGGTTGGTTGATTTGTTTCATCAAAACACGCAACTTTTCGGTTTCCTTTTTCAAACTGTTGGAATTTCTTACCACAAACTTGTCAAATGTTTCTAGGATTTGGCTAAAAAACAGGCTGTAGAAATTTCCTATAATGGAAACTAAACATTTAGTCAACAAAGAGAGTGGAAGCAAGAGATGGAAGGGATGGTCGAATGAGATTTACCCAGATACTTAACTATTGAGATAGGAAACAAAAACCCACAGACATTTTAGTTTTAGTTGTTACAAAAAGTTGAAAGATGAAGTGTTGTCGTGGCTGCTGTTGTTGTTGTCTACAATAACGCTGCTCCTACTGCTAGCTGCTGGGAGTGATGTTGTTGTCGACAACTGTGAAGCCTAGAAATTGCATGTCAAGTCATATGATCTGCTGTTGACAGCATGGTACTTTGTTGTAGAAGTTTTTTTTGTTGTTGTTTCTAGTTGTTGTACCACCAAATGGCTACAAGAAAAATGATGAACTTGAAATGTTGTTGACGACCAAAGAGATGTTGTTGATGGATTTACGAATGATGATGACGACGATGATGATTATGAAGTCTTCAATGCTGATAGCTAGGATGTTTTCAAATGATAAAGAAAAAGTTTAGGCAGTGGCTAAACCGCATTACTGTAGCACTACACACATCTTAAAGAGTTAGGGTGAAGGATATTATGAAGATAATGAGGACAAACAAGTATGTGGAGTTAGTTGATTTTGAGCCATCACATAAAAGTCAAAAGGATATGCTTTATAAGACAAATAATAGTGATAATGTACTGTTTATGTATGAGTTTTGTGTGTACCCTCAGCCATTAGGCTAAAGAGGGTATATGATATATGAAATTTTTAAGTTATTCACCGAAAAAAATTAAAAAACTTTTTTTAAGCTATGTACATGCAGAATTTTTGAGAAAAAAATCCCATTCTCAAATCTGTTCGATATACTACGAGTTTCGTAGTTTCGGTTATAACGCGCAAAAGTTATGGCGGTTTCAATTCTGATAATAAGAAAAAATCTAATAAAAACGCTACTCATTTTATAGAGAAATACTGTCAATTAATGGCTTCCTACGTACTATACGATTACCGAGGTCCCATAACTGTGGAAAAAAATTGTAAATTTTCGATAAAATTGGAATAAACTAAAAAATTTAAAGGTCGCAACATGATTTAATAAAATTTAAGTTGTTTATGCGCCTTAAAAATATTTAAAAAAAATATGTTCGTAATCTAAACGTCGCAAAGATTCAAATGCAAATCTGTTTAGCGGTTCGCATATTATAGCAATTATATATGTACTGTATATCGAGCAAATTTAAAAAAAAAAGTTTTTTCTGAAAAAAATATTTTTTTTCATATTTATTTGAATAGTTAGTTGAAGAAGTTGTAGTAAAACTAGGCCGGGGTTATTCATCTATTTGAGGTAAAATTCACAATTCGCACATTTATTATTGTAATCAATTCCCGAATACACGCTAAAATCTTACGAAATCCTCAAAATCACTCGACGCGCATTCGGTTTCCCCAATACAACGAATTGTTTTCTTTTCGTTTTTATACATTTGCCAAGATTTACTTTTACGGCTGCAATGTAGAATCCTCTACAGTTTAGTGTGCAAACAACTGTATAACGCTTATAATTTGCACAAAGTGCATACTCTTTTTATGCGCATCCGATTTCAACCGTCAAAAAATACATCGATCTAAACACATTTCAATAAAATCCATCAAGAACCGTCTATGTACATTCACAATCAATTTTTGGGACAAATCGGATACAGCTTCAAAACCGCTAAACTTTTTAAATCGCTATTTCTGCAAAAACACAAGTAGTGTCTCGGTTTCTTCACTGAAAAAGAACCGATCCACACAAAAACACGAATTAATCCGCGATATTTTCAAATCATTTTCGCAAATTTTTTAATTTTTGCAGCCGTTTCAGCCGTTCTAGTGAATAGATTTTCACGATCTATGGTTTATATTATCCGGACCGCCGAAAAAATAAAATATCGCGAGTACCAGAACACTCAAAAGGATATAGTAAATACTGTGCAGAAAATAGTTTTTTTTAGAGAAAAATAGCTATAAATTTTGGTCTTTGGCAATACATTACGGAGATGCTGTCTGGGTTACATAGTCAATATACATATCAAATAATGTGTAATCGCAAGTACTTTAATCATATGATTAGTTTTCTGAAATACCCGAATCTGCGTCCCTGTTAAGTCAAAAATACAAAAAAGGACCTAAAATCCGTCTTCAAAACGTCAGCATCCATGAAAGGTGGACACAGTGGAAACTTTGAAAAGTGAGACATTAGAAGTGTAATCTTAATTTTGTGTTCTTCTATTTTTACTTTGGACAGATGTCCGTCATTTGGATGGTTTAACCAGCAATCGAATAGCAAAATAAAAACCTCGTTAGCTTCATTTACGCGATCATAACTTCCACGCAAATTATTTTTTTTTTTTGCCAAATTTTTGAGATTTGTTCACAAACACTTAATTTGATCCAGCCATAGTCATAATTACTGGTAAACTACATGGAAACTAAATTTTTTCTGCTTTATCGAAATCTGTTTTAGTCAATTTGGATTCGATTGAGAAATTTCAGTCCGTCCGATACACGATAACTCTCGAACGAAGCAACCGATCGGGTTCAAAAATTGGCATTCGTATTTTGTGCAAACTTAGTTTATGTTTAAAGATGGGCCATATCGGTCCACAACTACCGGTACCTCCCCCACAAGAGTTCGAATATTTTCCATAAACTGGTGTGCACGATAACTCTTGAAGGGAGTAGCCGAATTAGTCATAACTTTGCATATGGTAATGGTACTTCAGGCATAGATCGGGTTCGAATATGGACTATATCGGTCCACTCGTTCGGGTACTTCCCACATAAAATTAGGAATAAGTGAAGATTATGAGCTCCTCTTGGTTCGTTTTGAATTTTTTCAGCAGCTTGTCCTGCAGCCCTCTTTAGGACGGTAAATTTTTTCGGGGGCAAGTCTATATATCCTGAGATAATGGCCTAAAAACTATAAGAAACCAACCAACTTAAATGGCAAATCCGCAATTGATGATTGCTCCAAACTTTAGACATCGTATTATTACATCTAGTCATATGGACTATATCGGTCTCGTCCTTCGGGTACCTCACACACAAATTGGACAAAAGTGCAGGTTAACATCTCATATCGGATCGTTTTGAAATGTTTTTCCAAAAGGTCTTCTTGTGGGCTCCTGAGATAATTGCCAAAAACAACCTGACGACACCAACTAAACTGGTTAGTACGTAAAATAACCTTCGAAGGGAGAAACCTATTTGATCCAAAAGTTATACATGGTATTATTTCTCGTACAACCTCGAATTACATATGTCCGAATGTTGACTACATCGGATCACCCTTTCGGGTACCTTCCACACAAAGTTTATAAAGAGTCGAGTTTAAGGACTCGTCTGGGATTATTTTTAAATTTTTGGCAACATGTTGTGTATACGGCCATAGTGAAGGCACCACAATTTTTGGGGGCAAATCCATATTTCCTAAGAAATTGGCCCAAAAATTCAAAAACCCCTAAAGACGTCAGAAGTACTGTGTTTGCTCCTTTTTTATGTCCCACGCTGAGGGTATATCTCTAGTCATTTCTGGCAAAAGAATAACCAACGTCCGAGCCAAATTCCGACTAGATTGCCGGATAAAACGGCACCTCAGTACACAGGTACATTAAGTTTGTTTTTCCATCTGTAACGCATTAAAATAATCATTTGCGAACCTATAAAATATATGTACGTATATATTTTTAATAAGGATACAATTCTGAGACGTCATAACCATGTCCGTCTGTTTTAATAACACCGAACTAACAATATTTAGAAATTTGATATACCTAATGGTCACAAAACTTCTTCACTAAAAATTTTAAACATATGTCCATGTTTTGAGATGGCACCCACATAACTGTATCTTCCGATTTTCGTTATTTTTAGGGTTTGAACAAAATTTGTTGGCAACCTGTTATATGACATTGTCACAAAACTTCTCCCCCAAAAATTGTCAACATTGGTCCACTCTTTGATAGGACCCACATAAAGGTGCCGCCGGATTGATGATATTTTTAAGTATATTTTCTGACCTAATGTTGAAATTTTGGGTGTTTGGATAGAAAAGAAAGCCAATTATTTTCATTAAGTTCAGAATATTTAATGGTGGAGAATATAAAAAAGTTCGGTCAGGCCGATTTTTTTTCCTTGTTAGTCTTTCGTCCTCGCTGTGTAAATTGATATGATCATATTTTGCACTGTGAACGAAGAAGCTCCTACGAGGATAAGATGAGATTGCCACAATGGCACCCGGTCTGATAAATGACATGTCCTGGCAAACCGTCATTTCCCTGGGTTCAATCACCTTTGTATCAACGTCTTCGATAACAGACCAAACGAATTCGTATTTTCCTGAAGCATGGGAATGTATCATTCACCGCTTAAGCTGGTTTTTAGAGCTGTACTCTGAAGGGTACAATTAGTATGAAATTTTTTGAAACAATCTTTTCAACGCATAGGGCGACGTCGCATTGCTCACATAACCATATTAATAAATCCACTAGATGCCAAATAAATTCTCATAAAGAAGGTTAAACTTTCTGAATTTTATTCTGTAGTTTTGTAAATTTTTTTGTTAAATATCGAAAATTTTCCACTAACTCAGAAAGTTGTCAAAAATACAACATATCAAGCAGGACTCAGGATGCATGAGAAAGGAATGATCTTTCTAAATTTTCAACTTTCACTGTTATAAATAACCACATCGCTCGTCAGCATCTAATTTTTTAACCCTAATTTTAAGAGTTCATTTGTAATAATTTGTTTTGAAAGATGTCTTCCAATGTATCGCTCCATGGATTCGGTAATTCACAGCATCTCGTCCATATAACCATACTGGCAAAAATTTGTTGAGAGAAGTTTTGACAAAGATCTCACCTCAGCCACTTTGTCAGTAGTATCTAGTTTTAGTTTATTTCTTGAAATATTTTAAGAAAGGATTGGAGTGGTAGTGTCTTTTCAAAGCTGGCATATTTTATTTCACTATTCAAATTATCTCTATCACTTTCGAAAAATAATTCGACTTCACCTGGTACATCATTTGACATGAGATCACATAGAATATCCTAGGGATTCCCCTCCTCCTCATCTATGTTATAGTGCCGATTTGGTGGAAAAATCGCTATATCGAAATTATTATGAAAATCACTTTCCACGAAACCAAGAACAGTGTTCAAGTTTGTAAAGGTTTTCATTTTAGTTGAAGGAAATTCACAAAAATGGATACATATCAGCCCATTGTACTCAGTTGGGTACAGCGAAAAGTTTTACACCCCCAACGAAGACTAAATACCAAATGTTAGCCATTTCGGGGGATATTAAGGCCACAACCTTCAAAATACAGAAAAACCGAATGGGCTATATAAGAACATGAACCTATACCGGCAAATTTCAGGTGTAAAGATTTATACCCCCAACGAAGACCGAATACCAAATTTCAGAGATTTCAGTGATATATTGAGGCTGAAACCTTCAAAACACCGAAAATCGGCAAGTGCCGTTCTATGGGGGCTATATGAAGACGTGAAGCTTTACCGTGGGATATTGAGACTAAAACCTTCAAAATACCGTAAATCGGGGGGTACCGTTCTATGGGGGCTATATGAAGACGTGGACCTTACCGACAAATTTCAGATGAAAAGTTTTACACCCCCAACGAAGGTCAACTGCCAAATTGCAGCCATTTCGGGGGATGTATTACACGCAGAGAAAAAAATATGTTTGATCCAACAATATTCCAAGAGCAAAATATGTATTGTTAACATATTGTTGGGTTCCTCATGTAGTATTGTAAATCCAAAAATAGTTTGTGTCAACTGAACAATATTTCTCTCTTTTCTTCGAAAATTTGTTTCTCTTCTCTCGCTATTCGATGCCGTGTTGAAAAAACAATTTTGGTGAGTTGTGGTGTGTTTGTATGACATGCTGCCTTTACCTTTGTTTTTGTGTGTATGTACTTGTGAGACTCTTGTTTTTTTTTGTTTCTGTTTTGTTTCATTCTTCTTTCCTTTTCATGTTTGTTATGGTGTTTAATTATTCCTTATGTTGTGGTGGGTTCTTGTGGCTTTTTGTTTGTCTTTGTTGTCAGCCAATGCAGCAAACCATGTATTGTGTTCATCAATGATTGCAATATTATACGCGACATTTATATCCAAGTTATGCGAAAAGTGTATATGAGAAGTATATGCACTCAAATCAAAAATTTCTGGGCTGGTTTTCTGTATTGACAATACTTTTTGTAAACAAAATTAGATTATGATAGTTCCTACAATCGGTATTGTTAACGATTTTTACAATATTGCGGAAATTCGAAAGTTGTTTTTGTTTTCTATGTTTGGAACAAAAGATGGTATTTTTGGATTTGGATTACAATGTTTGAACAAAACAAATACATTTTTGGAACCAAAACATATATTTTTGTTCCAACAAAAGCGAAAAATATTTTTTCTCTGCGTGTAGACCACAACCGTAAAAATACCGAAATGAAGGAACCGTTCTTTGGGGGCTGTATGAAGACGTTGACCTATAACGCCAGATTTCAGCTGGAAAGTTTAATACACTTTACTTAGACTAAGAGAAATCGGCAGGTACGGTTCTATGGGGGCTATATGAAGACGCGGACATATACCGACAAATTTCAAGTGGACAGTTTTATACCCCCAGCGAAGACTAAATACCAAATGTCAGCCATTTTGGTGGATATTGAGGCTAAAACCTACAAAATACGGAAAATCGTGAGGTACCGTTCCATGGGGCCTATATGAAGACGTGGGCCTACACGCAGAGAAAAAATATTTTTCGGTTTTGTTGGAACAAAAATATCTATTTTGGTTCCAAAAATCTGTTTGTTTTGTACAAACATTGTAATCCAAATCCAAAAATACCATCTTTTGTTCCGAACATAGAAAACAAAAACAACTTTCGAATTTCCGCAATATTGTAAAAGTCGTTAACAATACCGATTGTAGAAACAATCATAATCTAATTTTTTTACAAAACATATTGTCAGCCCTTAAAACCAGATACTAAATTTTTTGATTTGAGTGTATATACTTCTCATATACACTTTCCACACAACTTTGATATAAATATCGCGTATAATATTACGAGCATTGATGAACGCAATACATGGTTTGCTACTTTAGCTGACAACAAAGACAAACAAAAAGCCACAAGCAGCCACCACAACGTAAGGAATAATTAAACACCATAACAAACATGAAAAGGAAAGAAGAATGAAATAAAGAAAAAGAATGAAACGAAACAGAAACAAATAAACACAAAAAAAGATAAAGGCAGCATGTCATACAAACACACCACAACTCACCAAAATTGTTTTTTCAACACGGCATCGAATAGCGAGAGAAGAGAAAAAAATTTTCGAAGAAAAGAGAGAAATATTGTTCAGTTGACACAAACTATTTTTGGATTCACAATACTACATAAGGAATCCAACAATATGTTAACAATACATATTTTGCTCTTGGAATATTGTTGGATCAAACATATTTTTTTCCCTGCGTGTATACAGACAAATTTCAGGTGGAAAGTTTTATACTCACATTTTTTCGGTAGCAAATCCTTCAAAATACCGAAAATCGGGAGGTACAATTCTATGGGGAATATATGAAGACAAATTTCAGGTGGAAACACCTGATGTTAGCCATTTTGGTGGATATTGAGGATAAAACCTTCAAAATACCGAAAATCGGGAGGCACCGATTTATTGGGGCTATGTGAAGACGTGGACCTATACCGACAACATTCGGTTGGAATGTTTTGTGCTCCCAACGAATTCTAAGTTGCAAATTTAAGCCATTTCGGTGGGATATTGAGGTTAAATCCTTCAAAATAACGAAAATCGAGAGGAACCGTTATATGGGGGCTTTATGAAGACGTGGACCTATACCGACAAATTTCGATTGGAATGTCTTATACTCCCAACGAAGACTATATACCAAATGTCAGCCATTTTTTCAGTGGGATATTGAGGCTTAAACCTTCAAAATACCGAAAATCAGGAGGTATAATTCTATGGGGGCTGTACAAAAACTTGGACCGATATAGCTCATTTTCAATACCAAACATTCTAAGAGTAATAGAAACTTCTATACCAAATTCTTAAGCATTTTAAAAATTACAAGCTGTATCTTGATTTCAACAGACGGACGGACGTCAGACGGACATGGTTATGTGTCAAAGAATGACACATCTTAAAGAATGAAGTTTCCAAAAAACGCATTTTAAGTTGCCGATTGAAATTTGACTTCCCAGTTTAATAACCTTTTAAAATTGGAAAGTCAAATTTCAAATTTCACAAAAAAGAAGATGACTTCTTGTACCATCTTTTGTAAAGAGCTAGCCAGATACCAGTGCTAAATTTCTGTGCAAGATCAGGCATGATTTGAAGTGTTTTAGTGCTTCATAAACTCAAAAAACTTGTTTGATGATTTATGCCAAACTCTTTGAAAATAAGCTGTTTTTTGTTTTGTTTTAGAGGTATCAACTCGAAAATTTAAGACAAGATAAAGTAAAAGTCGTAGAAAAAACTTAAATTGCTACTTCCAAAAACCATTTTTGAGTTATGTCACTCTTTGAGTAATTGAGCGATATATGGGTGAATATTGCTAAAAGACTAGTTTTTGGGGTCGAAAACGGCAAATTCCGAAAATGGCTTTAAATAACTATTTTTCGTTTGATACTGTTGTATAAGACTATTTTATGCATTAATTAGCGGGGGAGGACATGTATATTTATGGATTTTAAGGAATTTTTCAAAGCACGGGAATGACGGTTGTCGCAGGGGAATGATATTTAAATATTAAATTATGTAATATTCATTTGTCCTTTCATTGTTTTAATTAACTACAGCCTTGACTTTGAAATTGGTCTATTTGGATATAGCTCCCAAATACAATTTAACATATTCACATTGGTGTAGGGTATCATATAGTCGGGCCCGGTCGTCATGATCCTTTATTTTTCCTCGGCATTTCTACTTTTTCTTTATGGTTCCATGTTGTATTTGATGGTTTGTTTAAAAATCCTATGATAAATTTATTTAATAATTATCATAGATTGAATAATCTCGAATTTACATTAATTATACGCACGGTAATGACGGCACGGTAATGATGGAAACGTGAGTATTCTTGGATTAATATGTGCAAATGTTATTTTTTTATAAACTTTAAAATCATTAAATACAGACTAAAAAGATTAACATACACATACCATTAATTTGGAAATTATAACATAAACCACGGAAAAAATACTCACCACGGGAATGACGAAATTTGTGGAACATGCACAAAAAACACTAAACACTTCAACAGCTCTAACACAACTGACTACATTTTTCACTTCTGTCGATTATCATTAAAACTAACGGGAATTGTCTTTAATTTGGCAGGTTACTCATAAACAAAACACCGGTTTAAATCATTTGTTTCTTAATAAACACATTGGCGCACGGGAATGCAAAAAACTTGGGACACGACTAAAATGTCTCAAAAACATAATTTAAAAAATAAAATTTTATTTATGAAACCAAAATTGATTAGATTCATTCTTCTAGAATAACTCGGCGTACTTCATTTATATAAAATCTTTATATATAAAACTCAATTGTCGTTTGTTGGTAATTGAATCAGTTGAAAACGGCTAGAGCGATTTGGATAATTTTTTGTGGAAATGTTAGTCATAGTCCAGTTTACGTTTTTATGCAAAGAAAAATTGGCCACGCCCACTTTTCCGCCCACTTTTATAAATATGTTATATCTACGGAACTACTCAATAGATTTTCCTGAAATTTGCAGGGAACGTAGAGTGATGGCCCCAGGTTGAAAGGCTACATATTTGGTTGAATTTCGGATCGGGCGGGGTAACTCCCCTATGCCCTATTTTTGTAAAAATGCAATATTTGCAACAATTACAAGTGTATCGCCTTGAAAATTAATTTCCGAGTCAATGGCGATTGTGTCTCCGACCTTACGTGCTTATTTGGGGCATTAAGACTGGACAACGCCCACTTTTTTAAATATGTTATATCTACGAAACTACTAAATCGATTTTCCTTAAACTTTCAGCGAATGTATAGGGTTGGTCTCCGATAAAAATAGGGTACATATTTTTTGACTTTCGGATCGGGCGGGTACCTCCCCTATGCCCTATTTTTGTAAAAATGCAAAATGCAATGCAGTTGAGAACGGCTGGACCGATTTTCGACTTGGGTTTTTATGCAAAGAAAAGTTGACCATGCCCACTTTTACGCCCAATTTTTCAATTTTCAATTTTTATCATTTCTACAAAAACTACTGAACCGATTTTCCTGAAATTGCCAGGGAATGTACAGAGATGGTCCCCGCTTAAAATAGGATACAAATTCAGTTGAATTTCGGAAAGGGCGGGGAATTTCCCCTATACCCTACTTTTTTGAAAATTTTATATTTACAATAATTACGAATGTATCTATTTGGAAGTTAATTTACGAGACAATTGTGGTTGTGTCTCCGACCTTACCTACTTTTTTAGGAACCAAAGACTTGACCATACCCACTTTTTAAAATATGTTACATCTACAAAACTACTGAACCGATATTCGTGAAAATATCAGGGAATGTACAGGCATATTTTCTTGATTTTTGAAGAGGGCATATTTAAAAAAACGCCTTTCCTTTACGAATAAAAATCAAATGCTGTCATAACCCAATTTAGGTTTTTTTGGAAAGAAAAGTTTACCACGCCATGGAAAACAGGTTACATATTTTATTGAATTCCAGAGTGGGCGGGGTACCTCCCCTATGCGATATTTTTTAAAAAAACTTTATATTTGCAAAAATTATGTATGTATCGGAATAAAAATTTACGGATTAATCTACAATCTAGGTACTTCTTTGGGGCATATAAGCCCGACCAAGCCTGTTTTTTTTAGTATGTCATAACTCCAATACTACTGAAGGTATTTCCATAAAATTTGCAGCAAAAGCTCTATGTTTGCCGTTGTTATGTGGGGTACCTTCCCCATGCCTTTCTGTTAAAAGCTATATGTATAAGCCAAACTTATGATTATATCGGTTTCAGTATACATTTTGGTAGGCAATGAAGTTGTGGGCACCCTAGGACCGGACCAGGCCCACTTTTTTTAATATGTTATATCTTGAAAACTGATGACCACGCCCACTCTTTTCAAAACATTATTTTTCCAAAACGACTGAACCTAATTTTCAGAAAATATTCAGGAATGTCCCGTGGTCCAAAATGCTATATATTTGTATACGGATTTCGGGGACTATTATTTTATAAACGGTGTATTTGTTAAACTTATTAGTGCATCAGGTTGCAAATTAGTTTTCGAGACAACGGTGGTTGTCCCCCGATCAAGAAAAACTATATATTTACAAATGTATTTAAATGGTGAGGTTCAACGGTCCATCAGCCATGAAAAGCTAAAACATATAGGTCAAAACAAGCGGGAGAATTCGATTTAATCATTTTTTTAATTTTTATTATTAGATCGCTTTAGGATAAAGACAATGACATGGACGATAATAAATCCTAAAAGGCACAAATTGGCGAAAAATCCGACAAAGTCCGTAAGAGAAAAGAAAGGTTACAGACAAAATCTGTTGATAAATTGAAAATCCTTCTTGGTTTGACAATGGACCGAAGAAGTGTGGTAGAAAATACCTACTTTTGAATTAAAACTCATTACGACGGTCCAGCAACGCGATCCGGGGTCTGCTAGTATTTTAATAAATTAATGAATATCAGTGTTTTTTTTTTGAACACAAAACGGTTGGGGACACGCACGGTAATGACGTTTTGCAACTTGCGACCAATTTTTTGCATATAATTACGTAAAAATATTTTATTTTGTTTCCTGGATCTTGTTAAAGGACAATTTGTTTTACTTATTCCGTTTCTAAATATTTAATTTTTTTCAATATTTGTAACCCTAAATGCCTCGGGACACAGAAACTAGTATTTTCGCAATATTCACCCATATACTTTAAAGGACCCCCAACAAATAATTCGATGTATTACAAACGGAATGACCAATATAATTTAACAAGTTAAAAAGCGTTAAATTCGGCTGGCCCTAACTTTTTATACCCTCCACCATGAAATACTCTGAGCTTATTATTATTAGTTTTCTTTCTGTTTCGAAAGTACCTAAGATCCCAAGCCTACAATTTTAGCTGGAGAAGTTACTTGACCACTAGAAACCTTAAATGCCAAATTTTAGCTAATTCGGCCAGAAAATGTAGCCAAAAACGTCAAAATACGGGAAATCGGGCTGTAACGTTAAATGGTTGCTGATAAATAAAAAGGTCGAAGAAACACACAAAAATAGTTAAATGGTTGCTATAAGAAAACGTGGAGCTATGTGCATAATTTTTGATGGAAAAGTTTCTTGCTCACAGGGAACCCTTAATGTCAAATTATAGCTAATTTGATCTGAAAATGTGGTTAAAAACGTCAAAATATCTGAAATCGGGCGGTATCGTTATATGGGGGCTATATATTAGAACTAAATGGACTTAGAATTTTACGCTGATCAAGAATATATGTATATATTTATGGGTCCTCGCTTTTGAATAGCCCCCATATAACGGTACCAACCGATTTGGGCGTTTTTTGAACATGTAGTTTAAAGTCGTTAGATAAATTTTTAGACCGAATTAGCTATAATTTGGCATTTAGGGTTCCTAGCGTTCGAAAAACGTTGTGCATCACGAATTCAGGTATTTTCAAGTTTTTTTTAGACTGACCTAATTAACAAAAATTAGGTATTTGGGGTTCCAAGTGGTCTAAAAACTACTCCACCAATAGTTGTGCACATTTGTAAGTTTATAACAGAAGGAAAGTTAATTATACATATTAGGTCAGAATATTCCATGTCGGATGATATAAAAAGTTCGGGCCGGTCCAACTTAATGCTTTTTATTAGTTTGTTTACCATTCTGATGGCTGCATGTAAATTAATTTTGATGGATTTTTGAATTTTAATCGTGAATTTTCGATGCTAGAGGTTTTTGATGATTGCACACTATGTATGCTAATTTCAAATATCATCAGTGGGGATTCGGTTAGACCATTGACATGAAAGGATACATTTATATATAACACAAACAATCATTGTTAACTACATTGTTCGTTACAAGCTGAAACACGTTGCCCGCTCAGAGAACCAATGTCACCACTTTCTTGATGTAGATCCGACAATTATATTTAATTTTCTCTTCATTTCCAAAACTATTAAAATTTAATTTGTCATGAACATGCAAATTAGAAATACATCATCTCAGACATAGTTCATCGCAATCTACTACGATTTGCATGATGAAAAAGAAAATTAGCCACATTTATTGTTGTGATAATAGATGGGAGAAAATGTTTTCCATTGTGGGACAAAACAATAAAAAAAAACTTGGCAGCAATTTAAATAACAATTGCAATGTTGAAATAGTGAATTGTGGGAACGATTGATTTCTGCCAAGCACGTAAGGTGGAGATGCGTTTTTAATCTCTCGTGAAAATTGTGAAAGAAAACAATCAGATATTATCGCCAAACTAAATGTAGGAATTATTTAGGTATGTGGAAATGTGTACCTAAGGGTGTTACAGTTTTGATTTGGGAAAGGGTTTTTTTTTTTTTGAGAAAGTAGTACCTAATAAAAGCTCCTCTGTTGTGCTTTTTACGCTTGCATTCCTAATGCTTCAGGGGTTGCGACATAAATTTTATATGACATGTTCTCAAAGACCTGTTTGCAAAACTTCAATAACATCCATGTACACAATGGACTGACCCTTCTCATTGTTAGTGGCATGTTTTACGGTAATTCGGCTTAGCACAAAAAAAAACAGAAAAACAATACCCGCCTAATACAAAGCGCAAAGCTTGTGGCCACAGATGTAACCGTGACTTGGTCCCAAAATCATTTGTAAAAATATTTCATTTGAAGCCCATTTACTTTGAGTTAAACAAATGACAAAATTTGAGAGAAAAGGTCATCGAGCTCCCCTGTCAAAATAACGATAACATGAACATCAAACAATAAACGAAAACTTCAATGAAAGCAACAACAAAAAGGAAGCGCAACTAAAATAAACAACAATGAAACGCCTTAAAGGTTTCATGTTCAAATGTTGTTATTATTTACAATAACAGTAATAATAATAATTTTTAAAAGTGTGTACATAAATCGTTTGCTCAACAAAAGGTCAGCTGTCGCTATTCAACATCTTGAGGAAAAGAAACGGAAAAAATGTTGTAATCTATGACCTAGCCCACATCACAAGTAAACATGCATTAAGCGAATAATGAGGGGGTGGCACAGTGACAATAAAATTTGATAATAAAAAGTCTTGTTAAAAAGTTATGATTGGACCATATGCCACTTTTCATCAACGGGTCTGTAAAATCTGTAGATTAAAAATAGAGAGAACAAGTAAGTACGGCTGGGTGGAACTATTTATACCCTCCACCATAAAATATTTTAGGAGGAGATATTTTATGACCACGGATACCCCAAATGACCAAAAATATGTCAAATAATTTATCTAAAAATGTCTTCAATCAAGCGGCACTATTATATGGGAACTATATTAAGGGGTGACCCCCACTTCTAAAGCCCTAAAAATTCCATTTTTCATGATTTTTTCCAAGAAAACTACCAAACTTTGTTGGTTGATTTATTTCTTATCTGAAAGAACACACTTTAATCTAGTGTCTGATTTTTTGGTTGAAAACTATTATGTGGTTTTGTGGCAAAGTTCCGATCACGAAACTCTTTTTTTGTAATCCTAATTCACATGCATGCATGTGTTGGGTACCGTCGCATTCATTCGGGCCCAATATGAATTGAGACAGCTGCATAGTCCGGATCATAATTGGGCTAAAACCACTCGTGTTTGCCTTGGCGTCTAGCGTTCTTCTGCTGCGATGGGTGGGGATTGATGCCCAAGTACGGCATTCACACGGTATCTCTGTACCGCCTGCACGATTGCATCAGTGTGAATGCTATCCAAGCCTGCCTGACATGCTCGCTGGTCTAGAGGTTCCTGTTTATACCGTTGGATATCTCTCTAGATCATGAAGACCTCTCCAGACGTGCATGGGTGGGTGAAAAATGTCCATTTAACAGTGGCAAGTGTGCTTACTGCGATAACACCCAAACAGGTACTGCATGGACAACATCTTGTTATGTTGATGTACTGGCCAACCAACCGTCTCCTCACGAATATTGTCCACAGGTGTCATAAGGATTTTATGAATATGTAGACATCTAAGCTATCAAATATGTCATCGACGATAGGAGAGGTAGTAGTTAAACAATTCCTCCTTTGAGAAATCCCTGTTTCACTCTAGGGGTTTTGGACTTCTCGTTTCTGAATTCCACAAACTGGCATCCGCAAATATAGTTGATTATCCAACGTTTCAAACACGGCGCGAGAAAAGTCTTCACTATATCCTCCAACAGCTTGGCATGGTTGTAGGTATCGATAGGTCAAGTGCTACCATGACTGTTCGGTCGCACGGCCTGTTCTGGTTCAGTCCGCTACTGATATGTGTGGATATGGTTTGTTATGTTTGTTCCTGTGCATTTTTCGGATTCCGTGCTGATGTTGGGAAACTGATTCTCATCATGGTGAGGAGTAATGAGACTAGAATCTTTGCTACTGGCGACAGAAGGGATGTACGATTCACCTCTGCTGGCATCCTTGCGAGGTTTCAGTTGCTGGACCACCCTATCAATTCTCTAGGCTTCTGGCATAATTTGGGAGGAAAACGATAGGATGACGACACTACTTCGGATTCATCCACTTGCTTAAACATAACCATTGATATTCCGTGTTGGTGTGCTTTATAAACTGCCGGTTAAAATAACACATGCACCTCTTTGGGTCAGTTACTGTCACCCCGTTGAAAGTAACAGACGTTCTATCATCCTCCCTTCTCGGATTCGAGAGTGATTTAACCTTTGCCCACAATTTATTTAATTCTGTACCAATGTTCCATCGCTTGAGGTGGTCTAGCCACTTTTTCCGCATATATTCGCCTACTCGCCCGTTGACTTCAAGAGTAAGTTCTCTATCTCTTGAGTCTTCAGGGTTCGTACGACGAAGCTCATCCCGCTCATTTGCTAGTCCCGCCGCCTCTGTGTCTGATTTCAGCTATTCGACAAGCAGATATGTAGCTAGCGTCTGCAGCAGTTATGATGTCCCGGAAAATTCTCTCAGCTAACTAAGGATTTGAGGGAATGGGCAGATCACTAAAGCGGTGATTGGTAAATTCTCTGAACGCCTGCCAATCAGCATTTCAATTGTTCAGAAAAGTACGGCGGTCAAAAGTTAGGAAGACGGGTTATCTGTTTGGGGAGACGATGATCGGAAAATGGTCTGAGCCAAGAGAAATGACGGCTATCCAGAACACGCCGTTTGTCAGACCGCGTGGCGCAATGGCGATGTCTGGCGAGCTGTAACAATCTCCTCTAATCCTCGTAGAAGTGTCTTCATACATCGTGACAAATGCGGAGCTATCAATCGCTCGGCCAGCGCTGTACCCTCCTGGTTGTCAAGAACGCAATCCCAAAGCTCAAGATGAGCATTAAAGTACCTTAGCAGCAGCAGAAGATTACTGGCATCCAATAGCGAAGTAATGTCAGGCATATAACGCAAGGCACAGATATTCATCGGCGGTATGTACACACCTCGGCAATCCACACTTCACTGCTACATACATTCCATGTATAGGTCACCAAAGTTAAGCTCAACCGAGATAGATATGTACTGGACAAACTGGAAGGCAAGTCTTCTTCCTCTGCTTCATGTACACGATCCTTATCGTATGTACACGACCGTAACGTTGCAAGCCACAGGTGACGTTGTGCTTTGTTTCCTTGATTGCGGTGACAATGATATTCTTTCGACTCTTAAAGTCCACTATTTCGGTGACTTTATGGCGGAAACCGTTGTAATTAAATTGCAGGAATGATGCATATCCGGGCGCTGAACAACAACTTGGGGTGTTAGCTGCTGCGTTGTTGTTGTTGGGTGTATCGTTTGACGACGGCGATGATGATTACGACGAAGTTGGAGACAACATGTGACTTGCTCTGGCACAGCAATCCGGTATGTATTCCCGCTTCCATGATTCAGCGAACTCAAACATATAATTGTTGTGGACGCGGCCCTTGGTCGGATACCTTTGTTGACAATTTGTGGTGGAAAGACTAAAATGTGAAATTAATGCTATCTTAACATTCTCAAAATACTAAAAATCGGGAGGTACCGTTATATGGGGACTACACCACAACATGGATCTATGTTAACAATTTTTAGTAGAGAAGTGTTGTGGCCATTGGGAACATCAAATGTCAAACAACAGGTAGTTTGCTCAAATAATGAAGATAAATTCGCCAAAATATCTGAAATCGGTTGGTACCGTTATATGAGGGCTACACCAAAACGTATAACGGTATAACCAATCTTCGAAATTTACCAGCCTATGGAAAAAAGACAATCTGGTGCAAAAATATAGATTTCCATTTAAAATGATTAACAGGACTTCAGAGAAAGTTCCAATCACTGCTTTAGAGAGAAGGCTCCTTCATCAATTTACCAGCAAAGATAATGAAGGAAAACTGGTACTGATCGTGTACTAAGGATCTGGGTGGAGCTTTTCATCAAACTTTTGGTTTCGAATTGGCCAATACCGAAGGTCGTTCTTTCGAACTACAAAATCATTTTTGTGCATATCCACACATATCAGTCGAACCAAAATAGTGCTTGCAACGGATAGTCGGGGTGGTTCTTACCCTTTTGCATGTCTTCATTTATGCCAATTTGTTCGTCAATTATACCCATGAGATGGGTTTGACTCGTTGGATAATAAACAATAGGTGCAGATGTTAATCTTTGCTTGATTTTAGAAATATGAAGTCGAATATTCATAAAGTGAAACAGAGGGTCTCCAAGGTGGAAATGGCATTTCAGGATTGGTGATTCTACGGTTATACATAGCTGGTTTGTACAGCCTTTCCACCTGATCAATATAAAAATATTATAAAGCAATCGAGTGCATTACGAATACCTCTGTTTAAATGTATTGTCTGAAGAAACTTTTCTTACAGACACAGTGACTACGCCTCTCTAATAAACTGCAGAATTCATAACTTATATATTAATAGCATAACTTTGAGGATATGCTCACAAATATAGGCGATTCCTTTTGTTACATATTTTTATGCCTCTTTAATAGCTCGTTCCTACTAAAAATCCAGGGTCTCCTTTTTATGTTTTCCTTCCATCACTTCTTCTCAATGACATTATTGTGTTTAATGACTCTATAAAACTTGCAATTTTTGATAAGACATAAAAATGCTGCTATTGTTATTGTTGTTGGTAACATGACATTGTTCAAGGCTAAAACATGAATGTGTATCAAATTACATTAAAAATATTTCGGACATAAAAAATGGTAGTGGCCAAAGATTTAGGAATGTGAGAATAAAATGTCTGTCCTCTTGTGCCTTTTTTGGTAGTTAGTAGAGTAGGAAGTTTCAATTGGCCATAAAATCATGTCTGTCGTTTGTCATGAAGAAAGGGGGAAACTACAATTTTGTCCAAGAAACATGTCCGATATAAAAATCAACATAAAAACAAATGTAAATAAACACTAAAAGAAACAACAATATTTGTTTTTGGTTTATTATGACATTTTGTACTTGACATTGCCTTTGCTGCAATAGAAGTTTAAGTTATGGACAAGGATGGATAATTACCAGAAGTTATAAAAGTCACAAAAGCATTTTATTGTTCTACAGGTGCTGGGGTCGGCAATTGTCAAGTGAAAATAATAAGGAAATTATAAATGGTTTCGGATTTCAGACGAGACGGCAATACGTGTATGCAAAAATTTTTTTTATAGATTATAAAGTGTAACTTAATACCTGTGGATTTGGCAGGTTAATGTTAGATATTTTTAGAACTGTGTGAGCAACTAATATCTACGCCAATGAAATAATATCGTTAGACGTGATAAACGACCATATCTTTACCTTCATCAAATCCTGAATGAATTTGTAAAGCCTAGATAGGCAAGGGAAACAACATCAGTTCTCCCTAAAATTTCTTTATGAAAACTATGGATGCCCAATGTCCGAGTACTGAGAGCAAATGAGCGTAAATTTCAATGCAAAACGCACTTGCTCTCAGTAAGCGCTTACCCAAAATTTTGCAGAGCTCTTTTAGAGATATTATTCGCTCATGTTTTTGTGTCGTCTCAAAGAGTACTGCGAGTAGAATACGGAGTATATGAGTCGTAGTTTTTATCGCCCGACTCCCGATAAAAATGTTTTCTTTTTTCCAAATGTAATTTTCTGAAATTTTAGTTGGCTTTCACGGACTTTATCACTTCTGAATTTTTGGTCGTTTATGACATGAAGGAATATTATTCTCTTACAATACCTGGATATGCAACCAGTGTTGAATATGGATATGCAACCAGTGAAAAAGAGCCGTAGACAATTTTTGATTGGAAATATTCGATACAAGCATAATCTGCAACCGCGGATTCAAGTTATGCTTCTTTTGTGAAGATCTTTATTTCAAATTTAATTAATACAAATAACATTAAAAGGTTTTTGAGATAGGTTATCTCGTGGCCAAAAATGTGTTCAATTGAAAACTTAATAAGGCAAAAATAATACAAAACATTTTTAATAGGATTGACATTAGTGTGTGATATCTGGATATGTTCTGTATATGTATATCCTCCACCATATTAAAACAATCTATTCGACATATTCGCGAATACGATCCCTGTATTCAAACTTGCATCTATTTTCACTGCAAACTTACGCTAATAGCTTCGAATTACAGAAAATCTTTCGAAAATAAAAACGTGGAGCTATATTAGCAGTTCTCTGCTGGATTTAGAAAACAAAATGTTTTTGGAAATCTTTCGCGTAAAATTCTGACGGTATTTCCGTGATGTTGTTACACCCTCCACCACAAGTTGTATTGAAGTAAAATGGAATAATTAGTTTCCTTTCGTGTATGAAGAAGACTTAATACTAAATTTCAGTAATTTCGGTAAAACAATCTGAGGCACCGTTCTATGGGGGCTATTTCAAACGTTTTTAGACTCAAAGAAGACTAAATACCAAATTTCCTATACTTCGGTAAGAGAATGTGGCTAAAACTTAAAAAATACCGAACATCAAGAAGTACGCTTCTATGGGGATATAGCAAGACGTGGATCTATACTGTTAATACTCTTCTGGAATATTTTAAAACTCTTGGAAGACTAAATAACGAATTTCAGCCATTTCGGTGGGATATTGACGTCAGAATCTTCAGTATTACGAAAATCGGGAGGTACCGTTCTATGACGAATTTTAGTCGGAAATGGGGCAATATGAAAGCGTGGACCTGTACAGACAAATTTCTGGTGAACAGTTTTATATCACATTGAAGACTAAATACCAAATTTCAGCCATTTTGGTGGAATATTTAAGCCACAACCTTCAAAATACGGAAAATCGGGAGATACCTTTCCATGGGGGCTATATGAAGGCGTGGACCTATACCGACAAATTTAAAGGGGAAGTTTGAGTACCCCAAACGAAGTCTAAATACCAAATTTCAGCCATTTTGATGGAATATGGAGGCCACAACATTCAAAATACCGAAAATCGGGAGGTACCGTTCTATGGCATGGACCGATACCGACAAAGTTCTGGGGGAAAGTTTTATAACAACCAACGTAGACTAAGTACCACATTTCAGCCATTTCGGTGTGATAATGAAGCTAAAACCTTCAAAATACCGAAAATCGTGAGGTACCGTTCTATGGGGGCTATATCAAGGCGTGGACCGAGACCGACCAAATTCTGGGGGAAAGAATCGAAAATCGGGAGGTACCGTTCTATGGCATGGACCGATAACGACAAAGTTCTGGGGGAAAGTTTTATACCACCAACGTAGACTAAGTACCAAATTTCAGCCATTTCGGTGTGATAATGAAGCTAAAACCTTCAAAATACCGAAAATCGGGAGGTACCGTTCTATGGGGGCTATATCAAGGCGGGGACCGATACCGACCAAATTCTGGGGGAAAGTTTTATACCCCTAAAGAAGACAACGTACCAAATTTCAGCCATTTTGGTAGGATAATGAAGCTAAAATCTTAAAAATACCGAAAATCGGGAGGTACCGTTCTATGGGGGCTATATCAAAACGTGGACCGATACATCCCATTTTCAATACCAACCATCCTACAAGTAATAAAAACTTCTGTATCAAATATTGACTCTCTATCTTTAAAATTGCGAACTGTATCTTGATTTCAACAGACATACAGACGGACGAACAACAGAATTTTATGATATTTCGATGTGTTACAAACGGAATGGCAAATTTAATTATACCCTCCATATGGTGGAGGGAATAAAAAGGTTCCAAAACAAATCAGGCTACTCTATACAACTGTAACGCAAATACAATTACTGCTAAACACATTTTAATACGTTTCACTTCGCACTATCGGATAGCAAAAATAACCATTAAAAACTTCCAATAACTCGTGATAATATGGTCCACACAATATGAGGTCATGTTATAGGTACCGTTACTTCAATTATAACGGTACAGCCAATGAAATTTTTGTTTTTCTCTCTTGGCTAGCCTGTTTTCTATCCCTTCATATAAACATTTTTGAAAATTTTCGACAATTTTTTTTTTGCTTTTTTGGCACAAAATATTTAATTTGGCCACACTGTGCGAAGTATTGACTTGTCCCGAAAAAAATTGCGTCGTCATAACAGTTCCCGCTAGAAGAACTTTTGGGAAAAAAATCAAAACGATCGGAGACGAGCTGTTTAACTGCACTTTCCTTAAATTTTGTGTGGGAGGTACCCAAAGGACTGGGCCGATATAGTCCATATTTCATCTTGATATATGCCTGGATGTAATAATACGAAGTGCAAAGTTTGAAACAATCAGAAACTCCCTGCGAGAGTTATCTTGCAGATTTGCCATTATGGTTGGTGCCGTCAGGGTTTCTTGGAAAGCCATTATCTCAGGCAGAAAAAAAACTTGTAACGTCGCAGAGTGGATCCACTTGTTTAGAGAATGTGGACAAAATATTTCCAGTGCAAATAGCAAGCTAATACGCTGATTACAGCTTTGTGCTGCTGCGAAGATTGTTTTAAGATACCATGAACGTAGTATTCTCCCCTCTTTCCCCTTTGGAAGGGGTATACGAAAAGAATTGTTTTATGTTTTAATACAAAATGTCATGAACAAAAGTACCGATTATCTTAAGATGCACAATTAGGCATGGGGAAACAAAACAATCTCCAATACGACATAAAAAGCAACTATTTTAGCGGGTTAAATAGACCAAAATTTTTGTCTGAAAATTAATAAAATTTGTAATATTGATCTTATATCGTTCTTCCTGGAAGACTAGTACACCCACACAAATAATATTTGGAAGAAGAACTCCTGACTTTCCATTGATGTCAATTATGATAATGTACATACATGGTCAGATAACAGAGTTATACCCTAATATATCTATAGAAACTATATTCGTAAGCAGCTTCAGTTTGCAACCCACCATTAACAGTCTGACACTAGATGGTAGCTTATATTAATACTAGATAATCATAAACTCATGACCTACATTGAAAAATTATTCCCGAGGTGGGCTCTGGTGGATATCATCACTTAAACCTTAGATCAAATGAATGTACATACATATATGATCGAATTGGCATTACAAAATGCACTAAAAAAGCATTCATCTAACTGAAATTCCACAACACGTTAAAACATTATTTTTTTTTTTTTTAAATTACGCTATTACCTCCTCCTTTAAAATCTATTATAATATTTTGTAATACTTATTAGTTTCGCGACATTTTGAATATATTTACTTACACGGAAATTGTATGTTGTATTTACTACAAAAAATATTAGTCAAATGTTCCGACTTTCGAATGAAACAAAAACTAAGGCAATGTTTATATTATAGCCTTTTGCAGGGTTGACCTTCTTCATGAGGATTTGTTTGACGTATATGTAAAACCCAGTGGGTTTGTTAAATCCGGTTTTATATAAAAGTACTATAATATATTTTTTAAAAAGTTACATGTCATAGCTGTTAGAGTTGCCAGATGTTGTACCAAAAATTTGACATTCAATCGCTGGAACCACTGTTCGTCGTAAACGGAGCCACAAGGACAACCTTTTGAAAAAAATTCAAAATGATTAGAGAGGAGCTCTTGAACACCAGTTTTTTGAATCTTTTCCCTGAACGTATAGACCTATTCGAACGATATGCAAAGTTTGGACCAAATCGACTGCTCCCTTCGAGAGTTATCGTTTACGCCATTTTACAGAAACATTTTGAATACTTGTGGGGGAGGTACCCGAAGGAGTGGACCGATAAACGTAAAGTAAGTTTGGGCAAAATATTACGAAGTGCAAAATTTGGTTAAAATCGGTTGTTCCGTTCGAGAGTTATCATGAGCACCGGACGGTCATGGCTAAATCGACGCCAAATAATCTGAAACAGATTTCGTCCAAACATACCTGGGGTCTAAAACCATTATTTCGATAAGGCACATTTTAGGTCGTAACATCAAAGGGTCACAGAAGTTTTTGCCCATTCCGAAACGAATATTATCTGACCATCACCAAAATCAATAGGCTTAGAAAGTTTAAGTTTACGGAAACTGCATTGCATTCTTACAGAATGCACCTGCACGTAAAAATTATAGGCGGATTCGTGTAGCAAGATGCAGTAAAGACACTTGCACTGGTGATTGGACTGCATTTCTGGATGCAAATATCTAAATAATCCTAAACTAATACACAGTTATTCATTTTTCCATAGAATATACAAAAAATGTCACTTTTAATGGAGAAATTGTATCCATTGTATTTGTTACATAATTCTATTATAGAATACATTATCTATCATCTTTCATATCGTCTCCAAGTACACGCAGAGAAAAAAATATGTTTGATCCAACAATATTCCAAGAGCAAAATATGTATTGTTAACATATTGTTGGATTCCTCATGTAGTATTGTAAATCCAAAAATAGTTTGTGTCAACTGAACAATATTTCTCTCTTTTCTTCTCGCTATTCGATGCCGTGTTGAAAAAACAATTTTGGTGAGTTGTGGTGTGTTTGTATGACATGCTGCCTTTACCTTTGTTTTTGTGTGTATGTACTTGTGAGGCTCTTGTTTTTATTTGTTTCTGTTTTGTTTCATTCTTCTTTCCTTTTCATGTTTGTTATGGTGTTTAATTATTCCTTATGTTGTGGTGGGTTCTTGTGGCTTTTTGTTTGTCTTTGTTGTCAGCCAATGCAGCAAACCATGTATTGTGTTCATCAATGATTGCAATATTATACGCGACATTTATATCCAAGTTATGCGAAAAGTGTATATGAGAAGTATATGCACTCAAATCAAAAATTTCTGGGCTGGTTTTCTGTATTGACAATACTTTTTGTAAACAAAATTAGATTATGATAGTTCCTACAATCGGTATTGTTAACGATTTTAACAATATTGCGGAAATTCGAAAGTTGTTTTTGTTTTCTATGTTTGGAACAAAAGATGGTATTTTTAGATTTGGATTACAATGTTTGAACAAAACAAATGCATTTTTGGAACCAAAACATATATTTTTGTTCCAACAAAAGCGAAAAATATTTTTTCTCTGCGTGTATCATTTACCCTCATTCCATAATTTGACATAAAGCAGAAGAATGTTTTGGAAATGCTTCTTACCATTTATTTTTTGAATGATTTATTAATGTTGACTATCCCAAAGGGTTGTTATTTATCGACACTTACCGTTACGGTTGCCAAAATGCTTTCCCAAAGAGAAAACTTAAGATTACAAGCATCACTTTTTTTGTTTTTGATTTGAAATATCAAAGGTGACAGAAGATTCAAATTCAAATTGACATCACAAAATGGGATCAAAAACTTTTTGTCAACAATTTTTGTATTCCCATGATAGGCGCTGATGATGATGACGAGGATTATAATGGCATAACGGTTGGGTTACTGACTAGAAAAGGAATTTTCTTTATTCAATACTTAACCATATTTGACCATTTTTTTGTAGAATTTCTTTTCAAATTTGTTTTGCTTTTCCTTTCTAGTCCCCTGATTTGTAACCATCACAATCAGGTGCCAAATAATTTACTAAGTGTTTTGATACTTAGAACAGATATTCAGTTTTTTTTTTGCCTTAAAGGCACCAGCAAATTTTGAAACTTGAAACATAATTGTCGGGGGATCCTTTTTTTAAAATGAATCGATGTCATCTGTAACAAAAAAGTGCTTTATCCATTTTTGCTTTCACAGGGTGTTGTTTTTCTTTATACATTATTCTTTGTTTTGTTGTTATTGTTGCCAATATAAAGTAAATCAGAAATTCACAAAGCACCAAAACATATTTTCACTTAACTGTTTTGTGGTGTAATTTGCGGCATTTGATAATTTTATGAATAGAAACAATTTCTTTTGTACTGTAGCCAAGTTTTTTTTTTTGCCTTCCAGGAATGCCAATGTAATTGTCATTACAGTGGAAGGAAATAGAATAAATTCATTATTTAACGTATTCAATTGAATTCACAAATAAGACGAAGACATATAAGACAAACGACATCAAAGATTTCTGGGCATTGATACCGCACCACATATGAAGAAGTTTTTCATTTTCGAAATACTCTGAAAATGTGGCTTAAATTTGACAGAGGGGATTTGTCATTGCATCAATTTCACACTTTTTATGCACTTCTTTTAGTATTTCAGCAATGTAAAAACTTCTCTACAAATGGTGTCTTAAGATATGCCTTCGGACTCGGCGATAAACAGTAGGTCCCATATCATTACGCTAATATGAATCGGTGCACTTTCATTGATATGAGAGAACTCTCCATTTTCCCTTATGGTCTGTTTCGAGGATAATTATATTATGCTAAAGAATTCGCTTTTTATACCCTCCACCTTAATTTGTCGTTCCATTTGTAACACATCGAAATATTTGTTGGAGAGCCTATAAAGTATATATGTATATTCTTTATCAGCATAACATTCTAAAATTCAGCATAAAATGTCTGTCTGTTGAAATCAAGATACAACTCCCAATTTTTAAGATAGAGTTTTATAATTTGGCATAGAAGTTTATATTACTCCTAATAATTTTTAGTATTGACAATGGGCTATATCGATCCACGTTTTGATGTAGCACCCCAGAACGGTACAACAAATGGCTGAAATTTGGTACATACTTAGACTTCGTTGGGGGTATTAAACATTCCACCCGAAATTTGTCGGTATAGGTCCTCGTCTTCATATAGCCCCCACAGAACGGTAACTCCAGAGTTTCGGTATTTTGAAGGCTGTGACCTCAAAATACCACTGAAATGGTTGAAATTTAGTATTTAGTCTTCGTTTGGGTATAAGATATGGGGTTACGCCTTCATATAGCCCCCATAGAGCGGTACCTCATGATTTTCAGTATTTTGAAGGTTTTATTCACGTTATTCATTATTCCAGAATAACTGAAATTTGGTATTAAGTATTTGCTAAAGGTACAAAACATTTCTTCAGGTACAAAACATCCCTTGCAAAAATCAGATAGTATAGGTCCACGTTTTGATATAGCCCTCATATAAGGTTTTTTAGGATTTGTTTAAGATCTTAGTCACATTTTTCCACCGAATTGGTTGTTAATTATACCCCCAGCATTTATGTGTGCACATGTGAAATTAGTACCGGACATAGACGATGTTCCAATATGGACTCTATCGGTCCACTACACTATAGGTCAAACGGACCATTTTATTGGCCAAAAGTCTTAAAGTTAAAGCAAGTATTTGGTTTAAGCTAATATAGCGTTTTTAGATTCAGGGAGAAAAATGGAACAACGTGGGCCAAAAAATTAGCCCTTTATGGACCAAATACACAACTGGTACCTTAACCCTTTGGGGACCAACAACTGGAAGGTCTGTTATTTGTCTATAGAATTGAAGGCATCGACGTCCGATAAGTTCAGAAGCCTTTTTGTTGTGTATCGTTTTAGTTTTAATGTGAATATGCCTTAAAATTATTACCTTGAAAATCCCACAATATGATGTGACATATTTTGACTATAACTGTATATATTTATAAAATATTTGTAAATAATTTGACTTTAGAACACAGCAGAATGCTGTAGACTCCAATTTGGCTAACATTATTTGGTAAGAGGTTTAACCCTGACTTCAAAAAAAATCAATATTATGGAAAATATGGTAACCTAAAAAAGTTGTATAATTCTTGTCGAGCAAATTTACGCAAAATAACATAAAATATTCTGCATTCGGCACGAGTTAATGAACCAATTTCAATTTTCACTTTCATTGCCGAACGTTGCCGAGACTTTAGAAGCGTACATAACCTCAAAATGTTCTAGTTTTTTTGAAAATTCAAAGTTAACACCCATTTAATAACTATTTATACACATACATAAATGATGATAGGAGGGCATTTTTGATAAATAGATATCGAAAACTTTCTAATCAAATCGTTACTTATGCTAATATTGTGATTTTGTTTCACCCTGAATTTATACAAGTAAACATATTTCGTTAAAAAGTTTTTAAAGATATTTGGATAATACATATTTGGCAGCCTGACATGTAACGGTATAATTTCTCATACAAAAACAAAATTTATTTTTATTATATTTGAAGTGTTTCTTACAAGAAAGTAACACAAAATAAGTGAAAATACAAAGTGCGAAATCTGACTTTTGGCCAGCGAAATGGGCTGTTTGACCTATAGTGCACTCCTTCGGGTACATACAACACAAAAATTCGTAAAACTTTAGTTTAGGACGTGCTCTCGAATCGCTTTGATTCGCTGCCACCATTAAGATGCTAAAATTTTTTAGGGGTAAGCCCATACTTCCTGAGAAAATTGCCCGAAATCTGTAAAAAATCCAACGGTATCATATGTAGTGGCTGGGGAGCACGATAACTCTCGACCGATTCGGTACAAATATTGGCAAAAATTTTCACCAGAGTGGTCCGCACCATTGTATCTAACGGAGCAGCCGACTTTGTCCAAACTTTGGATCCAAATTTAGTTTAACTTCGAAAATAGTCCACATCGATCTTCTCCTTAGGTTACCTCTCCTTCAAAAGTTCAACTTGCTGTTCAAGGATCCTTTGCTTCTCCTTGTGGTCAAGTTTACAGCGTTATTATGTTTTTATACCCTCAGCATTGACGCTAACGGGGGTATATACACTTTCATACTGCCAAAATGTGCCTCATCGAAATAATGGTTTTAGACCCCAAGTATGTTTGAACGAAATGTGTTTCAGACAATTTGGAGTCGATTTAGCAATGTCCGTCCGTCTGTCTGTGTGTCTGGCTGGCTGGACCGCACGATAACTCTCGAACGGATCAACCGATTCGGTCCAAAATTTGGCTTTCGTAATATTTTATCCAAACTTAGTTTAAGTTCGAAGATGGGTTATATCGGTCCACTCTTTCCGGCACCTCCCCCACAAAAGTTCGAAAATGTTCAAAAAATTTGTACGTACGATAACTCTTGGAGGAAGTAACCGATTTGGTCCATACGTTGCATATCGTGAAACCTCTACCAGAGATAGGTTCCAATATGGACGTAATCGGTCCACTCCTTCGGGTACCTCCCACACAAAATTTCGAATGAGTTCAGTTTAGGACCTGCTCTCGAATCGATTTGATTTTTGTTGCAGCAACTTGTATTCACTGCCCCCATACGTCGTTACAAGTTTCATCAGGGGCAAGTCCACACTTCCTGAGAAAATAGCCTGAAAGTTGAAAAAAACCCTATGACACCGTGTGTAGTGGTTGGAGCGCAAGATAACTATCGAACGGATCTGGCGATTCGGTCCAAAATTTTTCGTTAGCAATATTTTGCCCAAATATAGTTTCATTTTGAAGATAAGCCATATCGGTCCACTCCTTCAGGTACCTCCCCTACAAAAGTTCAAAAATGTTCGGAAAAATTGTTCGTACGATAACTCTTGAAGGGAGTGGCCGATTTGGTCCATACTTTACACATCCTAATATATCTACCAGATATAAATCAGGTTCAAATATGGATTATATTTGACCACTCCATCCGGTACCTCTCACACAAAATTTCGGATAAGTTCACTTTAAGACCTGCTATCGAATCACTTTGATTTTTGGTAAAGCAACTTGCATTCGCTGCCTCGATTACAATGGTTAATTTTTCGTCAGGGGCAAGTCCATACTTCTTGAGATAACAGCCCAAAGCGTGTAAAAACCTCATATGGCACCATATGTAGTGGCTTGAGATCCACTTCCAAAGTTGACTATGTCGATCCATGCCTTCAGAGATCTCCTCCGCAATACTTTTGAGTTCTATTCCAAATACATACGTCCAAAAATGGCCACAACATCTGAAAATCCCCTAACACTTAATTAGTGGGGAAAAAATTTGGTTACGTAGCCGATATTCGATTCGATGGTGTCAATTCACACAGGCTGAGGTTATATCTTTGTCGGCAAAGCCGACTAATACTTTTTTACTTGTTGGAATTTTGTTTTCGCAAAAGATAGAAAACTTACTCGCAAGAAACTATTAATCTACATATAATGAGTTTAGCAGGTATTTCCCACTTTTATGTATTTCGAGGGTTCTTTTTGTTAAATTTTCGAACTGAGATTGCTGTAATTTAATACTGTGTCTTGTCAGAGGATACAAAACCTCCATTCGGAAAATTGCAAATATTTGTCCTTGTTTTGGAAAGAACAACGATGACGCCCCATATGAGCTCTTTTAAAGGGAGTATTATCAGTTTAGATATTCTGCTCCTGCACGGAATACGAGAGAGCTTAGTACTTTCATAAACGAAAGGATATTAATTGTACTATTGTATTCAATACAGTTCGTGGTGGAGGGTAAAAAAAGTTCAACCCGGCCGAACTTATCGCCTTTCTAACTTCTTGCTTGTTCGTTTATTTCTTAATACAAATTTCACTTGAAGGAGAGAAAATATAACAAAAGCAAGCTTGATTTTAAAAGATTTCATATACAGTGATCGACATTCGTTTAAGCGCAAGCAAAATATTTGTGAATATTTGTATATACTCGCGAATTAAACAGATTGCATTGCGTCTTTCTTTATAAAACATAGAAGTTTATTATAAGATAACAAAATAAAAGAGAAAAATAAGGTCAATAAAAATACAGATGCGATAATTCGTGGGTAATTTTCTAAAAATAAAAAAAAAACTGTGCATGTCGCTTAAACGCACCCTACATAAAAGTCAAAATATATGTAACCTTAATATCAAATTTAACCCAAATTTTGTACTCAATTAATACTTAATGGATCCTTTAAAATCCTAAATCATAAAAACACGCGAATTGCAACTGTTGCTAAAAGACTTTGACTGGTTTTGAAGTAAAAATTGGACTATGATATCTTACACGCCGATTTTTGACCTTTGAATGACGATAATTGTCTTTCAGCTGTGTGCGCAATAGCAGCGCCTGTTATTTATCTTCAATATAAAACAGGACTTTAAACTGACGCGAAAATGGGTATTGTTTTAACACATATCTTGCAGGATGGATGGTCTGGTATTGAAGCTTGACTTACCTACAAATAGTAAGTAAAACATACATCTCAACAAAACTGCCAAAGTGAATATAAAAATACACACACAAAGCACCGTGGACGATTGGTTATTATTATTTTTCGACAGCTATCAAAATAGTTATGTGCATTCTCTGCAATGTGGAGACACATGACAGTGGGAGTACGAGTAGTTAATTTGGTTTACATATGCGGCTACGAGAGTTTTTAGGTGTTTCGGTTGAATTCGCATTTAAACGAATTCATCAGTCAAACTTATTCTTGAGCTCGAGTCGTCATAAAATTGGGGAAGGGTTCTTTGTTTTAATACAAAGAACTAAGAGAACTGATGAGTCCAAGTTGACTCTTCTTTGTCATCCCCTAAAGTAATCAATGTTAACTACATCTCACTTTAAACTTGAAAAAAAATTTAAATTTGAAAAAATTTAAATTTGAGATTAAGCTTGACTTACCTACAAATCGTAGGTAAAAACAGTTTAATTACATCCTAGCATTATTTTGTTGATAAAAGCCCGGGAAGCTTTTTATGTGGAAATACGTTTTGTATAACCAAAAATGAATCCGGAAAGTGTCCAAGGACCTGTACATTTCCTACCTTAATAAGAAAGGTATGGAGACATAGGTTTCACTGAGATAATGCCTCCATTCCTAAGCCCAATCAAGAAATAATGATAGAAATCATTGAGGAAAACATAGGTCCAATTAAAAATTAATTACTAAGTTAATACTTTTCACTTGTAACTAGGGTGCACTTAAACGAATGTCTTACCATTTTTAAGATTTTTGTAGAGAAATTTGAACGATTAATTGTCATAGACTATATCTTGTACTTTTTTCGCTAAATTGTTATAAGACTAAATGTTTTATAAAGAAAATCCTAAATAAATGTAGATTAATTCACGAATAAACACAAGAGTTGACTTGCACTTAAACGAATGTCGATCACTGTATTAAATACGTAACACAAGAATATCAATATTTGGATTTATGTCATATGGGCGTCTCCACAAAACTTTCGGTACTGTAGTCGGACACACGCGCTCTGTGTCGTCATACTCACTACTTAGTAATGAGTAACTTAAACAACTTTGCCTTATAACATTTTAGCTTAGTACTTTCATAAACGAAAGGATATTATTGTATTCAATACAGTTCGTGGTGGAGGGTAAAAAAAGTTCGACCCGGCCGAACTTATCGCCTTTCTAACTTCTTGCTGGTTCATTTATTTCTTAATACAATTTTACTGAAGCTTTTTCACTTGAAGGAGAGAAAATATCACAAAAGCATGCTTGATTTTAAAGGATTTCATATACAGTGGTCGACATTCGTTTAAGCGCAAGCAAAATATTTTTGTATATTTGTATATATTCGCGAATTAAACAGATTCTATTGCGTTTTTCTTTATAAAATAATTAGTTTTATTACAAGATAACAAAATAAAATATATAAATTAGGTCAATAAAAATACAGATGCGATAATTCGTGGGTAATTTTCTAAAAATCAAAACAATAACTGTGCGACATTCGTTTAAACGCACCCTATTTAAAAGTCAAAATATATGTAACCTTAATATCAAATTTAACCCATTTTTTGTACTCAATTAATACTTAATGGATCCTTTAGAATCCTAAATCATAAAAACAAGAGAATTGCAACTGTTGCTAAAAGACTTTGACTGGTTTTTGAAGTAAAAATTGGACTATGATATCTTACCCGCCGATTTTTTACCTTTGAATGACGCGCGTGTTATTTATCTTCAATATGGAACAGGACTTAAAACTGATGCGAAAATGGATGGTGTTTTAACACAAATCTTGTTTTAACCAAAAGAGGTTTCAGACAAGGAGACGGCCTGTCGTGTGATCTATTCAACATCCTGCTGGAAAAGGTCATACGAGACGCGAAGGTCAAAAGAAATGGAACGATATACACGAACAGCCATATGTTACTGGCTTATGCCGACGACATTAACATCCTGGGTCGATCGGTAAAGGAAGTAACTGACACCTTTGCAAAATTCGAAAGAGAATCTGCTAAAGTTCGTCTGGCAGTAAACGGCGAAAAAACCAAGTTGGTGGTATCGACGCGTAATCTGTCCACAAACCCCGAACCATCTGTGAATGTTGGTACCTACAATTTTGAGGTAGTAAAGGACTTCGTCTACCTCGGCACCGCCATAAACACAACAAATAACATCAGTTGTGAAATACGAAGAAGAATAGTGTTGGGTACTTGCTCAAGCAGATAAGGCAGTGCTTGGTGTGTTCGAGAGAAAAATTCTTCGAAAGATCTACGGGCCAACCTGTGTTGACGGCGAATATCAGCGTCGTATGAACAACGAGCTGTATCAACTATACAATGACATCAATGTAGTTGAACGAATCGAGATACAACGATTGCGATGGCTAGGCCATGTTATAAGAATGAGTGATGACGAACCCGCTAAAAAGGCGTACAAATACGGGCCGCATGGAGGTTCTCGCAGATCTGGAAGGCCAAAGCTTCGTCGGAGCAAATAAGTGAAACGAGATATCAGAAAGCTACATATCCCACATTGGGAAAATACAGCAGCAAACAGAGAGGATTGAAGATTTTTTCTTAGTTCGGCTTATGGAAAAATGTTCTGTAAAAGGCCAGCTAAGTAAGTAAGTAAAGGTACAAAACATTTTTACAGGTACAAAACATCCCTTGCAAAAATCATACATTATAGGTCCCCATTTTGGTATAGCCCTCATATAAGGTTTTTTTAGGATTTGTTTAAGATCGTAGTCACATTTTCCACCGAATTGGTTGTTAATTATACATCCAGCATTTATGCTAATGAGGGTATATACACTTCCATACGGGCAAAAAGTGCACATGTGAAATTTGTACCAGACATAGACGAGGTTCCAATATGGACTCTATCGGCCCGCTCCATCGGGTACCTCCAACACAAAAATTCGGAAAACTTTAGTTTAGGACGTGCTTTCGAATCGCTTTGATTCTTTTTGCAAACGCTTGATTCGCTGCCACCATTACGATGCTAAAATGTTTTAGGGGTAAGCCCATACTTCCTGAGAAAATTGCCCGAAATCTGTAAAAAATCCAACGGTATCATATGTTGTGGCTGGGGCGCACGATAACTCTCGACCGATTCGGTACAAATATTGGCCTTCGTACTATTTTGTTTAAACTTAGTTTAAGTTCGAAGATGGGCCATATCGGTTCACTCCTTCCTCCACAAAATTTCAAAACTTTTCGCTAAAATTGTGCGCACGATAACTCTCGAAGGCAGTAACCGAGTTGGTTCGTATTGTGCACATTGTAAAATTTCTATCTGACATAGATGAGGTTCCAATATGGGCTCTATCGGTCCACTCCTTCGGGTACCTCCCACACAAAAATTCGCAAAAGTTCAGTTTAGGACCTGCTCTCGAATCGCTTTGATTCTTTCTCTGCCCCCCATTACGACGGTACAAGTTTTTCAGGAACAAGTCCATACTTTCTGAGAAAATAACCTGAAAGCTGTAAAACGCCATACAGCACCATGTGTAGTGCCTGGAGCGCACTATAACTATAACTCTAGAAAGGATCAGCCGATTCGGTCCAAAATTTGGCCTTCTTAATGTTTGTCCAAACTTAGTTTAAGTACAAAGAAGAGCAACATCGGTCCACTCCTTCCGGTACATTCCTCTCAAAAGTGCAACAAATTTCACTAGAATGGTCCGCACCATTATCTCTAACGGAGCAGCCGATTTTTAGTTTAACTTCGAAATTCGCCACATCGGTCTTCTCCTTAGGTTACCTCTCCCTCAATAGTTCAACTTGCTGTTCAAAGATCCTTTGCTTCTCCTTGTGGTCCCGTTTACAGCGTTATTATGTTTTTCGTGTTAAAGTTCATAGTTCGTGACATGGACCACTATGCTCTAAATTTTACGGTGACCATCTGAAATGACTGATGAGCGCGATATTTATCGCAAATAATTGACTCCCATTATATAATACGCTTCCAAAATGGACTATGCCTTTAGATATCTTCTCCGCAATATTTTGAGTTCTATTCCAAATACATATGTATTTTTTCGACAAGTTCATACGTCCAAAAATGGCTACAAAATCTGAAAACTCCCTAATACATAATTATTGGGGAAAAAATTTGGTGACGTAGCCGATTTTCGATTCGATGTTGTCAATTCACACAGGCTGAGGTTATATCTCTGTCGGCAAAGCCGACTGATATTTTTTTACTTGTTGGAATTTTGTTTGCCCAGAAGATAGAAAATTTACTCGCAAGAAACTATCCATCTGTATTCCGGTTTTAGTTTAGCCGGTATTTCCCACTTTTATGAGGGTTCCTTTTGTTAAATTTTCGAACCGAGATTGCTGTAATTTAATATTGTGTGTTGCCAGAGGATACAAAACCTCCATTCGGAAAATTGCTAATATTAGTCCTTGTTTTGGAAAGAACAACGATGACGCCCCATATGAGCTCTTTTAAAGGGAGTATTATCAGTTTAGATATTCTGCTCGGAATACGAGAGAGCTTAGTACTTTCATAAACGAAATTAGTATGTATTATTGTATTCAATACAGTTCGTTGTGGAGGGTAAAAAAGTTCTACACGGCCGAACTTATCGCTTTTCTAACTTCTTGCTTGTTCATTTATTTCTTAATACAATTTTACTGAAGCATTTTCACTTGAAAGAAAGAAAATATCACAAAAGCAAGCTTGATTTTAAAAGATTTCATTTACGGTGATCGACATTCGTTTAAGCGCAAGGAAAATATTTGTGTATATTTGTAAATTCTTGCGAATTAAAAAGTAAAAACAGTTTTATTACATCATAGCATTATTTTGTTGATAAAAGCCCTATATTGCGGGAAGCTTTTTATGTGGAAATAAGTTTTGTATAAATAAAAATGAATTCGGAAATTTTCCAAGGACCTGTACATTTCCTATCTCAATAAAAAAAGTATGGAGACGTAGTTTTCAGTGAGATAATACCTCCTTTCC
Organism: Musca autumnalis; assembly: GCF_047663935.1. Taxonomy (NCBI): domain Eukaryota; kingdom Metazoa; phylum Arthropoda; class Insecta; order Diptera; family Muscidae; genus Musca; species Musca autumnalis. The sequence continues at coordinate 87,214,875 of NW_027412088.1, forward strand.
TAAGCCCAATCAAGAAGTAATGATAGAAAATCATTGAGGAATTAAAAATTACTATAAATGCTGGCTTAAACTTGGTACTAAGTTAGTACTTTTCACTTTTAACTAGGGTGCACTTAAACGAATGTCTTACTATTTTTAAGATTTTTGTAGAAAAATTTGAACGATTAAGTGTCATGGACCATGTTTTGTACTTTTTTCGCTAAATTGTTATAAGACTAAATGTCTTATAAAGAAAACCCTAAATAAATGTATATTAATTCGTGAATGAACACACAAGTTGGCTTGCACTTAAACGAATGTCGATCACTGTATTAAATACGTAACACAAGAATATCAATATTTGGATTTATGTCATATGGGCGCCTCCACACAACTTTCGGTATTGTAGTCGGACACAAGCGCTCTGTGTCGTAATACTCACTACTTAGTAATGGGTAACTTAAACAACTTTACCTTATAGTACTTTAAATAAATGACTCATTATTTTTCAGCGGTGGTACCTTGTTTACATTACTTTGTAATGAGTTATTCGGCTTATGTGGCTCCAAAATTTATTCTAGGAGACCATAATAACATTTGATAATAAAAATGTCATGATTTCCATACCTATTCTATTCACAGTGTATTCCTAAAACTTTCACCTTTTAATTCTTTTGTCTTGTTTGTCACATCAGATTTCACCATAAAAACAACTTTTCACAGAATTGCACTTAAAAATGTAAAACACGTATTTCCTAAAAAAGAAAATAAAGAGGATTTTACTTGTTTTAAGCGTATGACAAAAATACCCGCCACGTTGAACTTTTGGTTTAACGTGACAACGAAAAAGTAATCGAAATTTTTCCTAACAATTCCTATAAGAAACCCTGAGTTCTTTTCGTTTCTTCTTCTTTCACTGACTGATTCGGTTCGTTGACTGCCATCTCTGTCACATTTAATCCTTAAAATATATGTATTCAGTTCATGTATATATGTAGATGTGTTATCTATTCTAACAAGCGTACACAAAGTTCACGGGAATAATGCATGAAGGTCCATGGGGAGAAGCGACATCGAGGCGTGTGCGTTCGCATCTTTGTATGTTTGTAAGCAATGTGCGTGTGTGTGCATTCAAGCAATCAGCAATTATTTTATAGCAAATCAATTTGTTCTTTGTGGCTCAATTTTGTGGTGTGTCGTTTTCGCCACACCACCAATAGCACATCAGCGGCAAGTACAACAACTTAAGAAAGAATATATTTAATGAAATTTAGAGGATCATGTGGCATTTGTTGAAATTGACTTCAAGTCAATAGAATTAATTTTCAATTTCAATGGAATTTTAACATACTTAGGAGACAAATCTTTATGTTATGGCTTCGTTTTCTCAGTCTCACTCAGTGTTAAGAGGTATTAAGACGCACATCGCATTATCACAAAGTTACAATACCCATCTAGATTGTTATGGTAGCTTTAAGCCGATTTTGTGGTTTCTTTAGAAATGCTTAAAACGTAAAGGAAAATTCATTATTAAACGTTTTATTTGTGTTACAGCAAAGACAGTGTTAGGGTATGTGCCATTGCAACCGGTGTCAATGTCATGTCTGTAAAATAGACATTACATTGAGATATAGATTTATGTCGTAAATAAATGTACCTCAATTTATGTTAGGTTTTTCATAATTCAAGTGCATGTACCCAATGTATGAATTTTAATCATTGAGGCCGTCTTAAAATTTGTTATGTATGTAGCCTGGTTTTTTTTTTATTCATACAAACCCAGAGGGATAGTTTCGAAGTAAATGTTCAAAAGTCTATAAACCCTAACGGTGCGCCTGAACTAACTGAAACATTCCAGGTGTAAGCTATGATTATGACCTTTTTACAACCTCGTATACCTGTATGATATCTTTATGAGCATTTTCCTTTTAAAGCTTTTAAAGTTTTTATTTTTCGGTAATTTTGAAAATTTTTTGAAGTCACTCAAAGCCGATATTTAATTGAAAACAAGATGTAGGGGCACACGGCATAACCGAAATGACATAACTGTTTTTTTCTCACTAATTTTATCATCGTATTATAACATATATATAATTTTATATTATATATAACTTTATTTTATATATCATAAAAATACAAAGTGGTTTGTGCGGGACCTTTTTTTAAATTTAAATGGAATAAAAGTTATTTTAGTCATTAATAGGCAAAAGACCTTTCATTTGTGCAACAGGAAACATTTTTTTGAGAAAAATGTTTTCTTCATTTCATAGATTTTTTTCAAAAATAAAATGGAATGAATCTTATTTTAGGCATTAATAGGCAAAAGTTCATTCATTCTCACTACAGGAAATCATTTTTGAGAAAAAATGTCAAAAAGTCATAACTCTAGTGTAAGCACTTTTCAGTTAAAGATAGTTAATGCTCATCGTGCATGACATTTGTTTATACACTCCACGTCAGTAGAATAGAACACCTACATTTTTGTTAATGTTAGCTTATTTATCCCAATACGAATGAATCTGCGCTTTTAATCTTGTGGGGATTTAAAGTCTATGATGTTACGTACCAAACACAGAAAAAAATTATGTTTCTAGCTCTTCGCGAAATGATTTTCTGATCAATTTGCCGATAGTACTATGAAAAATAGGCATTTATTTTTGGTCATCAGGATAGAACAGTCACCTTATTTTCGCGAATTTTTGAGATATTAACGCCGAATGTTCTTTCAGTCGATAAAGCGAGGCCTTCTTATAATTTTTCACCAAAGAAACCCTATAAATTATTCCGCGGACACCGAAATAACAGCGTTAAAGGGTTTAAATTGACAGATATTTGAAACATCTCGGAATATCAATAGGAGTCGCGCAGTTATGTCATATTTCTTCACAATAAGATAGAATATGACACAGGCAACCTCGACGTATACATTCGAGTGCTTCGGATGCTGAAAAGATGGAACATTTTCAAAATAATTATGAAAAACGTCGAAATTTCTTATAAAACCCTTGATGTTTTGTTAAATAAAATGGTTTTTGCGCGAACAAGTCCGCCGTTTAAAGATTTGGAAATATGCTCCAGATTTGGAGGAAGATAATCTGATACGAAAACAACCGTTATTTTAATGCACTGAGGGAAATTTTAGTACTTTGTAAAACAACATACGAAACCTAAAACCTCAATTTCCATGACTGTGCATTCCCGCGAAAACGGGGCTTTTACATTTGCGAGCTCAGTTAAAAAAAACTACTAATTCGTAAAATCCGGCATAGAGAGCATAACCTGGTCCATTTATATTGGAGCATAACACTGTTGAGAACAGTCGCCGACACCGAAAAAAGAACACATATAAAACTCGAAGTCCAAAGGGTGTGTTCAATTTAAAAAATGTGCTAAAATTTCCCTCAGTGCATTAAAATAAAGGTTGTTTTCGTATCAGATTATCTTCCTCCAAATCTGGAGCATATTTCCAAACCTTTAAACGGCGGACTTGTTCGCGAAAAAACCATTTTATTTAACAAAACATCAAGGGTTTTATAAGAAATTTCGACGTTTTTCATAATTATTTTGAAAATGTTCCATCTTATCAGCATCCGATGCACTCGATTGTATCCGTCGAGGTTGTCTGTGTCATACTCTATCTTATTGTGAAGAAATATGACATATGTAATTGCGCGTCTCCTATTGGTATTCCAAGATGTTTCAATTATCTGTCAATTAAAGTCCTTTTACGCTGCTATTTCGGTGTCCGCGGAATAATTTATAGTTTTTCTTTGGTGAAAATTTATTAGATAACCTTGCCTCATCGACTGATACAAAAATTCGTCGCTTATATCTCAAAAATTCGCGAAAATAAAGTGACTGTTCTATCCTGATGACCAAAAAAAAAAAAAAACTGCCTATTTTTCATAGTACTATCGGAAAATTGATCAGAAAATCATTTCGCGAAGAGCTAGAAACATATTTTTTTCAGTGCTTGATACGTAACATCATAGACTTTAAATCCCCACAAGATTAAAAACGCAGATTTATTCGTTTTGGGATAAATAAGCTAACATTAACAAAAATGTAGGTGTTCTATTCTACTGACGTGGAGTGTATAAGGAGGCGATACAGTCAGTGCATTGTCCCAATTTAAACTTCGATATCTCAAAAATGGTAAAAACTAGGAAAAAGTCATAATCGTTTATGAACATTCATCTATGCGAAAACGATGTGTTTTATTGACTATGAATAAAATTACATTTTTTTTTTGGATACGGGGCAAGTTAAAATATGACCAATTTGTGTCCATATTTTAATAAATCTCTCATATATTGTGACAACATAATTTTGATATTTAAGAGCTTTTAGAGTTCTGTGTGCAGAAAAACATAAATGATCGATCGATATCCTAACTTTATCAAATATCAGATGGATTAACCTACAATTTCAGTAGATAATCTATAGATTTAAGCCATCCTCGATAAAGCTATAATTTTTGCATTCTTCGTCAACTTTTCACAAAAGCAATTCCAACGACCGATTTGATATATAAAAAGTGGACTACGCGTGGCTAAATCGCTTTTCTGGTATTCTTTTTGATTTGTCTGACAGAAAAACAAAATTTTGATTTCAAAATAAAATATTTTGCGTAAATACCGTGTAGAATCCCATCTATAAATATACAGACAAATTTTGAAAATAATTTTCAAAGAATGTCGCAATACATTTTGAAAAATGATGAGATTTGGCCCGCATGGCGGATTTTTACATGAATGAGTATCTAAAAATTTATGTAGATCGATTTCCCATAATTTGCATGCGTTTTCAGCGGAATTCTGTAATACCTCAAACCTTTTGGTCTCTTTCCATCGTTTTTGTTTGTATTGTTTTGTTACGAAAAGCAAATACATATATAAAGGAAATCAAAAGTTTCTTTTGGTTTTCACTCATATACAAACACCTTTGGATACAAAAACCTATATGTGTTTTTGTTAGTGAAATAAACGAACGAATGGAAAATTTTGATTTACAAAAACAGGTTGTATCAGTCGGCTTTGCCGACAGAGATATACCCTGAGCCTATGTGAATTGAAACTTTCATCTACGGACAGATCGAATGTATTTATGGTCTTTTCAGTATTTTGTATTTTTGGACATTTGAACTTGCCGACAAAAATGTGGATTAGGATTAAAATTCAAAAGTATTGCGGAGGAAGTACTTAAAGGAATGGACCGACATAGTCCATTATGGAAGTGGATCTTATTTTGGGAGTCATATCTTTTCGATAGATAACGCACCCACTAGTCATTTCAGTGGGTCATCGTATAACTTTTGCACCAGTATGTCAGGAAGCATGGACTTGTCCATGGGAACATAATATCGCTGTTAAGAATACCAAAACGAACCAGTATGTCACGAAGCATGGACTTGTTCGCGGGAAACATAATATCGCTGTAAAGAATACCACAACGAACAGCATCGGTATACATTGCCAAAGGATTTTCGAACAGACCCTAAAATTCTATTAGTCACAAATGTTGAACTTTTGTGGGGGAGATACCCTAAGTAGAAGATCGATATCGGTCATTATAGAAGTTAAACTAAATTTGGACAAAATATTTGGAGATCCAACCGGCAATATGGAAAGTAACGGATATTGTTGCCCGTCTTGGAACTAAAACTAAATTTGAACAAAATATGACGAAGGCTACATTTTTGACCAAATCGCTTGATCAGTTCGAGAGTTATCGTGCTTTCCAGCGACTACATATGGTGCCATAAGGGTTTCAAAACCCTTCGGGCTGTTTTCTCAAGAAGTATGGACTTGTCCCTGAAAAAAACTTTTACTGTCATAATTGAGGCAGCCAGTTGCTTCAACAGAAATCAAAGTGATTCGATAACAGGTCTTTTAGTGAAATTTTGTGTGGGAGGTACCCGAATGAGTAAACAAATATAGTCCAAATTCAAATCATGTATAATATTTATTCCCTTTTCTTTATGAATATTGCCCACGAAGGTATCAAGGTTTGCAATAGCTTTCGAAAAAAAAAATATGTCTAATGACCGTGCTTCTGTCAATGCAACACCAACATCTGAGTTTCTCTTCCTCAATCATCTCGTTGTCTAACTGAATATTTGTGTGTGTGTGTGTGTATGAGGAGCAACAATCAATACATGTTTGAAACTACAACTTCAATTTCACGCATGAAACATTATATTTTTGTACAAAACTTATTCCTTATGTTTTGGTGGAAGTTTTGTGTACTCTATAATCTTTATAAACGAAAATAAGAAAACAAGTATGAAATTAGTATCTAACAGTTTATGTAGGTTGCAATTATATATCCATATATTTAGCTTCCTATAATCTGAGTGCAAATCCATCTCAGAATTGTTTCAATAGAAAAAATAGTTTTAATAGAAACCAGTAAGGAAAGGATCATAGTCGGGCGGGGCCGACTATATGATACCCTACACCACTGTGAATATGTAAAATATAGGAGATATGTATCAATTTGAACTGATTTATATACATATATATACACATCCCAAATTTCATCAAAATTAGACAGAGCGGGCGAAAATATACATAGGAGCTATATCCAAATCTGAACCGATTTCGATATAAGTTGTTACACTTATTTCTAGACTAAATTCAGTCACACATTCCAAATTTCATCAAAATTGCACGAAAATAGCGTGTTTTCAGCAAATACGCCAAATCGGCGGAAAAATATATGGGAGCTATATCCAAATCTGACCCGATATCGATATAATTTGGTACATTTATTTATAGACCTAATAAATTTAAATGTCAAATTATAGCTACATCGGTCTGAAAATGTAGCTACAAACGTCAAAACACCGCAAATCGGGGGTACCGTTATATGGGGGCTATACCAAAACGTGGACCTATGTCCACAAGTTTGGTTATATAAGTTTATTGACACTTAAGAACCCTAAGTGTCAAAATATAGCTAAATCGGTCTGAAAATGTAGCTAAAACTGTCAAAATACCGTAAATCGGGGGGTACCGTTATATGGGGGCTATACCGAAACGTGGACCTATGTCCACAACTTTTGTTATATAAGTTTATTGACATTTAAGAACCCTAAATGTCAAATTATAGCTACATCGGTCTGAAAATGTAGCTAAAAACGTCAAAATACCGCAAATCGGAGGGTACCGTTATATGGGGGCTATACCAAAACGTGGACCTATGTCCACAATTTTTGTTATATAAGTTTATTGACACGTAAGAACCCTAAATGTCAAATTATAGCTATATCGGTCTGAAAATGTAGCTAAAAACATCAAAACACCGTAAATCGGGGGACACCGTTATATGGGGGCTATACCAAAACGGGGACCTATGTCCACAACTTTTGTTATATAAGTTTATTGAAACTTAAGAACCCTAAATGTTAAATTATAGCTACATCGGTCTGAAAATGTAGCTAAGAACGTCAAAATACCGTAAATTGGGGGGGTACCGTTATATGGGGGCTATACCAAAACGTGGACCTATGTCCACAACTTTTGTTATATAAGTTTATTGATACTTAAGAACCCTAAATGTCAAGTTATAGCTAAATCGGTCTGAAAATGTAGCTAAAAACGTCAAAATACCGCAAATCGGGGGGTACCGTTATATGGGGGCTATACCAAAACGTGGACCTATGTCCACAACTTTTGTTATATAAGTTTATTGACACTTAAGAACCCTAAATGTCAAATTATAGCTATATCGGTCTGAAAATGTAGCTAAAAACATCAAAACACCGTAAATCGGGGGGCACCGTTATATGGGGGCTATACCAATACGGGGACCTATGTCCACAACTTTTGTTATATAAGTTTATTGAAACTTAAGAACCCTAAATGTTAAATTATAGCTACATCGGTCTGAAAATGTAGCTAAGAACGTCAAAATACCGTAAATTGGGGGGTACCGTTATATGGGGGCTATACCAAAACGTGGACCTATGTCCACAACTTTTGTTATATAAGTTTATTGATACTTATGAACCCTAAATGTCAAGTTATAGCTAAATCGGTCTGAAAATGTAGCTAAAAACGTCAAAATACCGCAAATCGGGGGGTACCGTTATATGGGGGCTATACCAAAACGTGGACCTATGTCCACAACTTTTGTTATATAAGTTTATTGACACTTAAGAACCCTAAATGTCAAATTATAGCCAAATCGGTCTGAAAATGTAGCTAAAAACATCAAAACACCGTAAATCGGGGGGCACCGTTATATGGGGGCTATACCAAAACGGGGACCTATGTCCACAACTTTTGTTATATAAGTTTATTGAAACTTAAGAACCCTAAATGTTAAATTATAGCTACATCGGTCTGAAAATGTAGCTAAGAACGTCAAAATAGCGTAAATTGGGGGGTACCGTTATATGGGGTCTATACCAAAACGTGGACCTATGTCCACAACTTTTGTTATATAAGTTTATTGATACTTATGAACCCTAAATGTCAAGTTATAGCTAAATCGGTCTGAAAATGTAGCTAAAAACGTCAAAATACCGCAAATCGGGGGGTACCGTTATATGGGGGCTATACCAAAACGTGGACCTATGTCCACAACTTTTGTTATATAAGTTTATTGATACTTATGAACCCTAAATGTCAAGTTATAGCTAAATCGGTCTGAAAATTTAGCTAAAAACGTCAAAATACCGCAAATCGGGGGGTACCGTTATATGGGGGCTATACCCAAACGTGGACCTATGTCCACAACTTTTGTTATATAAGTTTATTGACACTTAAGAACCCTAAATGTCAAATTATAGCCAAATCGGTCTGAAAATGTAGCTGAAAACGTCAAAATACCGTTAATCGTTATATGGGGGCCATACCAAAACGTGGACCGATATATCCCATCTTCGAATTTGATCTTCCGACGGCTAAAGAAATGGTATTCCCCAATTTTCAGCGAAATCGGTCAACAAATGCGACCTGTATGTTGCGAACGGACGGACGGACGGACATGCATAAATCGACTCAGAAAGTGATTATATGTATATCCCTAGAAGGAACTATGGGTCTATCTCGCTTCCTTTTGTATGTTACATACAAATGCACTAACACATAATACCCCTTACCACATAGTGGTGTAGGGTATAAAAATAGTCGAAAATTGTCTAGCAACAACAGCATCTAATATCCCTGAGGATGTTAACCTAACCAATTTGGTCCATACTTTTCACACGCTAATATTTCTATCTGACAACGACAGATTACAGTGTTTTGATGGTTACAACGTACTGAGGGGTCGCATCAGAAATGGAGGTGGGGGATTAGCTTTCCTATTGCACCATTCTGTTCAATACAGAACTATTCCGCTTGAGGCAGGCTGTAATGACCCGTACATGGAATGTATGAGGCAAGCAGTCAGGTATGGTACTGCCAAGCGACAGTCATTAGAACGCTTTTTGAAGGTCATAAGCGTCTGGTCTTGGGGGACTTTAATGCGCATCATGAGTTGTGGCATTCGGTTCTCGGAAACGACCAGAGTGGTACAGCGCTGGCTGAGCCGATTTATAGCTCCACGTTTTGTATGGTTAATGTGGACCCCCTACCAGAATTAGCCAGTTCGGGTAGCAGAAAAGGCGTTCTGAGACATCGTCACTGCTGCAGCCGCTCGTCATATACTTGCTGGTCGAACAACCGATGTGAGACCAAACTTTCCAGCAGAGGCGACAGGATTAGCAAATGAGTTTTCTCGTGCCAACCCCAATGACCACAGAGCTAGGGAGCTGACAGGTTGATCGGTAAGCATAAGCGGAACAAGTGGTTAAATTATCTGAAGAGTTGCAACATTGGAGCCGCAATAAGTGACTGATGACAATGGTTAAGTCACTCTCGAACCCTGGAAAGAAGAAAGATAGGAAAGCGTGGGGCCCTGACGGAATCTAAATGGTAATGCTTAAACAGCTAGATGTGCCAGCAGTTGAGTATTTTACTAATGATCGAATCGTGTCGCTAGCTACCCACATCGTTTCGGAAGTCTGGAATATAGGCAGTATGGTCCCGCTACTAAAGTCAGGCAAGGATGCCGGCCAAGTTCGAAACGTTGGATAAGCAATTATGTGTGTGGTGGCCAGTCTTACGTGGAATGTATGCGAATGATTGTACAATATTGTCTTCGGGTGCCTTCCCCGATGTCATTTGTGAAAGGCTGAAGTCCTATTTGACTGATCTTCCACCTATTTCCACGCGAAGAATATGTTTAAGTCGTCCGCGCAAGCAACAGCTATTTGCGATAAGATCAGAAGTAGCGACAAGGTCCTCAAGTCGCTCGCCAACATCACTTGGGGTGCTGACAAAGAAACCTTGTGGACCTCTTACAAAGCAATATACCGGTCTGTGGTAAGTTATGCGTCGCACAATGGTTCAGGAATCGATTTTCCTGGCCAAAAATCAAAATTTTGTTTTGTCAAAGATATTTAAATTCTATATGGGATTCAATAGTAAACATATTGAAACTAAGGAAACCAAAAAATTAGGCCCAAATATTGGAAGGTATGGGCGTGGCGTGCCCCTAAAGACGAACATTTTCCCCATTTTTGGGAAATACGTCATTTTTGCAAATTTCTGGAGAAAGATAAAGCTATTTCTCTGAAACTATAACAACTATTCTGTTCATTGTTTTTTTGTAAGATAGGTAGGATTGTGGCCCTTAAAAATCGTTTTAGTAAATTACCGTAATGTTTACACAACATGATCAATTTTATTTTTTCTCGGGTACTAAATTTTATGAAATTCCAAATTTAGTGGACTAGAACTTTTGTGGAACAAAATGGAACAAAGTTCTGTTTTCACAGTTAAGATCCGACCGTCTCAATAAATGTTGGGCCCGAACTAATGCCTCGATGCCCGTCATGTGGATTAGGACCACATGACACGCTGCATTTGTTTAGATGCCCAGTTAACCCCATTCACTTGTCCAGGTTGCAGAATTTTTTAGTGTGGATACAGAGGAACTAGAAGCTGATAACATAAATAATACACGAACGAACATATATGCGTTGCTACAACAACAATAACAATGATGGTATATTTTCTCGGGGGCAAGTCAGTACTTCGTGAGATAATGTCCCAAAAGCTTTATAAACCCGTTCAGAACCAACGCAAATGACTGATGAGGGCGATAAGTAATGAATTTAGTATCCAATTAGGCCGAAATTTTGCACATAGAAAAATATCTTCCAAACATGTATCAAGTTCTAAGAAAGTCTTAATCGAAAGACACTTTCGTATACCTTCCGCAAGGGATGAAAGATACCAAGTAAAAGTCCTGGCCGGCTTTAACATGGCAAAGCCCAGGATTTATCTTCGTCCCTCTCTCATCTCAAGTGGACACTGACCTCTCTATGGTGTCACCTGGGGAGTTGCCTTTAACACCCGTTAGAGGTAGTGAGCTAATGTGACCCGCGCGTTCACCCATAAGAACGTTAAGAACTTGGGTTTGGGCGTCGGGTTAGTAACCCTCCTCTAGAAAAAAGCAGCATACTATGAAAAAAACGAAAGAAAATAACAACAAATCCCCTCTAAAGTTGATGACCCTCGCAAACGTTTTAAGGACCATGATCTGCGAATATGCACCTGGAGTGTTCGCACTCTTTAAAGAGAATGTGTAATTTACGCGTTGGCAAATATAAATGAAAAGTACAAGGCCGACGTTACTGCCATACAGGAAATACAATGGATTGGGGAAGGCGTAACACCACAAAGTATGTACGTAAACTTTGCTAATGAAGCACGAACAGATACAACGCGGAAGTTGGACATCAGTAGGCAAAAAACACAACAGATAGCCGCATCATATTCCACTCAACTAGCCTAAATTCTTAATGTAAGTACTCCTCGTCCCGATAACATATCAGCACAATGCAAAGTATTGCAGGAGTGTCGTACTGCTACCGAAGAGAAAAATGCGGTATATAGGGCTACTTAACAATCCGTATTAACGCGTAGCGCACGAGAGTCAAGCATCAAACTGATGGCTTTGGTACAGGCACATCCTCCTGTAGAGGGAAGCAAGGAAATTTGGTAACTAATACAGATACTGTGGTCAGGATATGGAAAGAGAATTTGTCCAAACTGTTGGTATCCAATAGCAGCGAAGACGACGAAGATACCACAGATTCAATCCCAGAAAATGACAGCAATAAACCGGCTGAAGAATAATAAGGCAGCAGGAACCGATGGCTTACCAGCCGAGCTGTTCAAAACAGGAGACAACACGCTTATAATGTGTATTCTTCAGCTAGTTATCACCATCTGGCAGGAAGAACGAGTACCCGACGAATTGATCCTGAGCATCCTGCACCCTATTGCCTGCAAGATAGTGTCAGGGATATTGTGCGAACGAGTAAACCCATACCAATGCGGCTTTAGACCAGATATTTACCCTCCGGCAAATCCTGGAGAAGACCCAAGAGATGCAGTTCGACACCTAACACATTTTTGTCGATTATAAAGCAGCCATCGACAGCCACCTACGTTCAAAGGTATTCCAAGCCATGTCTGAATTTGGTATTCCCGCAAAGCTCATCCGGCTTTGTAGAATGGCATTAACTGATAATCGGCCCTCAGTTAAGAAGAACCTCTCTAAATAGTTTGGTACCAAAGAGGCCTCAGACAAGGAGACGGCCTGTCGTGTGATCTCTTCAAATCCTGCTGGAAAAGGTCATACGAGACGCAAAGGTCAAAATAAGTGGAACAATATACACAAACTGACATATGTTACTTGCTTATGCCGACGACATTGACATCATGGGTCGATCGGTGAAGGATGTTACTGATACCTTTGCAAAAATCGAAGGGGAATTTGCTAAAGTTGGTCTGGCAGTAAAGGCGATAAAATTAAGTTGGTAGTATCGACGCGTAATCTGTGGAAGTAGATTTCACACCACCTGTTAGTGTTGGTACCTACAATTTTGAGGTAGAAAAAGACTTCGTCTACCTCGTCACCGCCATAAATACAACAAACAACATTAGTTGTGAAATACGAAGAAGAATAGTGTTGGCCAACGGATGCTACTTTGGGCTAAGTAAGCAGCTTAATAATAAAGCCACATCTCATCAAACAAAAATAAGACTTTACAAAATGGTATCAGTATCCCGTGGTAATGTAAGGTTCCGATCTACATCGTATGAACAACCAGTTGTATCAACTGTACAACGACATCAATATAGTTAAATGAATTGGGATACAACGATTGCGTTGGCTAGGCAATGTTGTAAGAATTAGTGATGATGAACCCACTTAAAATGGTGTACAAATAGAGGATTGGCGATCTTTTCTTAGTTCGGCTTATGGAACAAATGTTCTGTAAAAAGCCAGCTCAGTATGTATACCTTCCGCATAAAAGTTGAAAAATTTCGTCTAGTTGCAGTTTAAGGTCTGTTTGAGTATATTTTGCACTAGTTATTTATCCACCACAGGAAAAGGTTTTTGCTAACCGTATATCTCATTAACTTGCTGTAAGGCCATAGTATCAGCATTGTATCAATTAAATTTGTCAGTTCGTCATTTTTATAAAGGAGTTAGGACATCTCGGCTTCATATTCGCGGATTATGGCGATCACTCTACCTTTGTGAAGTTTTAATTTTTCTTTTTTTTAAGTATTTTTATACCCTCAGCCTTTAGGCTAAGGAGGGTATATATACTTTGATACGACGAAAATGTGCCTCATCGAAATAATGGTTTTAGACCCCAAGTATGTTTGGACGAAATGTGTTTCAGACAATTTGGAGTCGATCTAGCCATGTCCGTCCGTCTGTCTGTCTGTCCTGCTGGCTGGAGCGCACGATAACTCTCGAACAGATGAACCGATTCGGTTCAAATTTTGGCTTTCGTAATATTTTGCCCAAACTTAGTTTAAGTTCGAAGATGAGCTACATCGGTCCACTCCTTCCGGTACCTTCCCCACAAAAGCTCGAAAATGTTCAGAAGGTTTGTGCGCACGATTACTCTTAAAGGGAGTAACCGATTTGACCCATGCTTTGCACATCGTGAAATTTCTACTAAACTTAGATGAGGTTCCAAAATGGACTCAATCGGTCCACTCCGTCGGGTACCTACCACACAAAATTTCGGAGAAGTTCAGTTTAGGGCCATCTCTCGAATCGCTGGGATTTTTTTTTAACAACTTGTATTCACTGCCCTCTATACGACGGTACAAGTTTCATCAAGGGCAAGTCATTACTTCCTGAGAAAATAGCACGAAAGTTGCAAAAAACCCCTATTACACCGTGTGAGGTGGTTGGAGCGCAAGATAACTCTTGAACGGATCTGCCGATTCGGTCCAAAATATGGCCTTAGTAATATTTTGTCCAAAGATAGTTTAAGTTTGAAGATAAGCCATATCGGTCCACTCCTTCAGGTACCTCCCCCACAGAAGTTCAAAAATGTTCGGAAAAAATGTTCGTACGGTAACTCTTGAAGGGAGTAGCCGAATTGGTCTACACTTTACACATTCCAATATATCTACCAGATATAGATCAGGGTCAAATATGGACTATATTTGTCAACTCCATCCGGTACCTCCCACACAAAATTTCGGATAAGTTCACTTTAAGACATGCCCTCGAATCACCTTGATTTTTGTTGTTTGTTGTTTTTTTGAATTACGATGGTAAAAGTTTTTTTAGGGGCAAGTCCATACTTCTTGAACAAACAGTCCGAATAGTGTAAAAACCCCCTATGGCACCATATGTTGTGGCTGGAGATCCACTTCCATAACGGTCAATGTCGATCCATTCCTTTTAGTATATCCTCCGCAAAACTTTTGATCTTTAATCCTAATCAACATTTTTGTCGGTTCAAGAGCCCAAAAGTTTTAAAACCACCTAAATACATACGTATTTTGGGAAAAAATTGTTTCAATATACACAGGCTGAGGGTATATCTCTGTCGGCAAAGCCGACTGATACTTTTTTACTTGTTCTATGGTAGATCAATAAGTGTGAAGCTAAGTTTGTATCTGCTGTTATGGCACTAATGTCATCCATTTTATGGTAGAACCAATGATTAACATAATTTTATGAAATCACCTTCTTTTTGTGTAGCAAATACGCAAGTCGCTGAATAACGTTTAACTTTGATACATTATCCAATTTCCTTTTAGTTCCCCAAATATTTTAATGTATTGAATCGAAACTTTATTCCCAAATACAAAGTAACCAAGCAGAACTTTATTTTGCCCTCAAAAGCATAGTCACAGTGGGATGATATTTGTTGCAAATTGGCTAGTCTAACTGACAATTTGAGTTAGGAAACTTTTCCTTCATTACCCCAGGACACAAACACGTTTTCACTATTTGTCTTGTCTGCCAGGAAAGGAAGAATAAACTAAAAAAATACTTATCAGTTCCCCAAACTAAGCCGTAGAGAATTCATTTTCATTTCTAATATCTGAAGTTTGAAACATGAACATCATTTCTGGCTGCTGCTGCCGGAGCTGCTCTGCTGTTTGGAATAATGTCAGAAGCTAACATTCGACACACGTAAACACTTTTCGGTTTATTGATGCACACAGGTTCGATGCTCTCGTTTCTGGGGGTAGCCAAAAAGTCATATGTTGTCAAAAATGTCAAATGAGGGCAGGCAGTGTCAGTGCCCGCTCACCCCTACTCAACTCTGTGCTGCTAGCTTGTACTTATGCTTCAATGATAGTTGATTAAGGGTTGCTTGCATGTTTTAACAATGTTCTTCTACAAATACATTCATCTGAACTTTTATATTTTATTTGTTTGGCCCCAGAATGTGTGCCTGCCCTCAGTGATCCATCCATAAAGAAGACATTCTTGATTGTTGCTGCTGGTATTGGCTGCTGGTCGTTGTTATTCTTATTTTGTGCATTTTTGCACGTTTAAGTGAATGTATCCTTGTTGTTTGCACGAATATAAAGAGCACAGAGCACGAAAAGATGAACTTTATTGTCACGTACTTTGACAGTTGCTTAATTTATGACTTTCTGATTGTTGTTGCTTTGTATCGCTCTTTTTATTTTTGGTAACATCAGCATAGTAACCAAAACACCCCCCGACTTTGCAACAAAGACTACCCCATTGTCCCCTTAGGCCAAACGAATTCAAACAAAATTTTTCTATAAAAAGGTAAACGGCAAGGACACAAGGGTTCCACCGGTACAAAGGATGTAGATTTTTCTACAAATAATCTAAACAAATAAAGAGCAGAAGAATGAGTACATACAATTGTACTTCCCTGCGTTTAGATAAATATTTATATTTCATGTTTGGTTTATAAATTAAACTTTTCTTTAGAGTTGGCTTGTTTTAGAAAGAGTTATTGTTGTTGTTGTTTTTTAGAAATATTTTTGCACATGTTTCAAATTGTTTTGTTTCACTCGTTGGGGTGATATTTTCACTTTGCAGTGATTTAAGTGGAGAATATTTGCCCATTAAACCTTTGAAAAATCTCTTGCACTTTTAGTAAATTAAAATGAACTTTAAATCTGAACTGGGAACGAAATATAAAAACAGCATGAAACGTATAGAGTGATCTCAATTATTACTGAACAAGTAAATACATGTATACTTACTTAGCTGGCCCATTACAAAACATTTGTTCCATAAACCAAACTAAGAAAAGATCTCCAATTCTCTCTGTTTCTTGCTTCGCTCTCTGGAATACCGCGTCTTTCCATCCCTTTTTCCACTTGTTTGCTCCATCGAAGCCTTGGCTTGTCAGTTCTGCGTGTAACGCCATGTAGCCCGTATTTATACGCCTTTTTAGCAGGTTCATCATCGCTCATTCTTATGATATGGCCAAGCCAACGTAATCGTTGCATCTCGATGCGTTTATCTATACTGATGTCGTTGTATAGCAGATACTGCTCGTGGTTCATACGACGTCGATATTCACCGTCAACGCAGATCTTTCGAAGAAATTTTCCCTCATGCACACCAAGCACTACCCCATCTGCTTGCGCAAGTACCTAGGCTTCAGAACTTTACATTAGCACTGGTAGTATCAGTGTTTTGTAAAGCGATGTTTTAGTTTGACGAGATGTGGCTTCGATTAACGTAACAAACAGTGAACAAATTTCTCTCAAAAACATTAAAGGAATTCCCAAGGGTGACGTAGGGAATTAAAGACGACAATCAATGGTCTTGACCGACTTTAACATGACAAAGTCTAGGACTTGTCTTGGTCCCTCTGTTATCTCAAGTGGACACTGAGCACCCCGTCGTGTCACTTGGGGACCTGCCTTTAACACCCGTAAAAGGTAGTGAGCTAACATCTGCCAGGCGTTCACTCATAGGAACGATAAAAACTTCCGGTTAGTAACCTTCAACTAGAAAAAACATCCTACTATGAAAAAACGAAAGAAAAGAATAAAAACCTCTCTAAAATTGGCGACCACCTCAAACGTTTTAAGGTCCATGATCTGCGAATATGCACCTGGAATGTTCGCAGTCTTTCTAGAGAAGGTGCTGTTTATGCATTGGCAGTTGTACTTGAAAAGTACCAGGCCGATATAACTGCCATACAGGAAATACGATGGATTGGAAAGGCGTCACAACACTTTATTATAGCTGCCATAACACAAAGCATGAGTTTGGCTGCGGATTTTTAGTTAGTCGGAAGTTAAAACATCTGGGCTCCACCTTCACACCAGTGAATGAATGACTTGTTACAATACGGATAAAAACAAAATTCTTCAACATTAGCTTTATCTGCGCTCATGCTCCAACCGAAGACAAAGACGAACAGACCAAAGATATATTCTATAAGCTCTGAAGAAACAAACGGCCGTTGCCCTGCCCATAACATTAAAGTTATTTTAGGTGATTTTAATGCCAAAATTGGAGAGGAGGATATCTTTGGCACAACAGTCGAGAAATACAGTCGGCACAGTGATACATCTGACAATGGAAGGAGGCTGATAGACTTCGCAGCGGCAAAAAACATGGTAGTTAGCAGTACCAGATTTGGCATCTCGATATTCCTAAGGGCACCTGGCTCCCTCCAGATCAAAGTTTGGGTGCAAACAAATATTTGTTTAGATGAAATATAAACAGAAACCCAAAATCCACAAAAACACATACACCAGAGTAAGGCAATTGGTCTCCCGTGAGCGTACATTTAATCTCGCTCACAACCTGTGGAGACTCTAACGGGTGGTGACTGAGAGTAAATTTATGCTCACGGGAGACCCATTGTCTTACTCCGACATACACACATTAATAATTGGTGGTCGTTTTTTTTATTGAAATGTATAGAAATACCAAACACAAAAGCAACAACAGACGCGTAGATACACAAAAAATTGCAAATAAAGAAATAGTGTCACACTTTTATTTTATTATAGTGTGGTATGTGGTATATCTATAATATCTTGGGTGCCACCGTGGTGCAATGGTATGCACACCCGCCTTGCACGCTAAAGGTCGTGGGTTCGATTCCCAGGCCAGGCAACATCAACAATTTCAACGGTGTTAAAATACCCCTCAGTAATGTTGGCGATATTTCCTGAGTATTTCAGCCATGTAAAACTTCTCTACA
Source organism: Musca autumnalis (assembly GCF_047663935.1). NCBI lineage: Eukaryota > Metazoa > Arthropoda > Insecta > Diptera > Muscidae > Musca > Musca autumnalis. The sequence continues at coordinate 87,233,401 of NW_027412088.1, forward strand.
AGTGGTGTCTTAAGAAACGCCGTTCGGGCTCGGCAAAAAACATTAGGTCCCATATCATTGAGCTAATATAAATTTAGGTGCACTCATTGATATGAGAGAAGACTCCCTTGTCCCGTATGGGATGTTTGTGGAACAATTATATTATTATTATCTATAATATAAACAATATAATTAAACCCAACAAATTTCCCATCCTGGCATAGGCGCCCACCTCCAACGTATTTAATTATATGAATTATTTTGGCATTTATAGTTATTTTTTTAATACAAATTATTTGAATATATATATTCTTTAGAAGTAGTCTTTTAACGGTATAAAATGTATTTTGGATATCACCAAAGGCAAACAAGATATAACAAAATATACCTTCCATAAACTTTTTTCGCAATATCCTGAAAAACACAAAACTGCTTGCATCCTCAAGCATTTCTTTTATACAAATGCTAGCTTTTGGGATATGATAGATCTTCCCTAAACTCACAATTTTCCTTTTAATGGTTTTTTTTAGCATTTGTAGTTTTAAAGAAAATCTGTGGTGGCAAAGCCGCCCCAGTGGCACAGGTGCCCCATGTAACTATATATGGATAGTTTTTGCGAGTAAGGTTTCTATCTTCTGTGACAACAGAATTCTAATTAGGAATCAACCCGAATCGCAACCATCAAAACGCCGAAAATCGGGAGGTACACGTCTAGGAGGGTTATATGAAGACATCGACCTATACTGGAAATTTTCTGGTTGAAAGTTTGATACCCCTACGTAGACTAAATGCCAAGTTCCAACCATTTCGTCGCCACAAAGATTACAATACCGAAAATTAGATGTACCCTACCGAACATAGATGAGGTTCCAATATAGGCTCTATCGGTCCACTCCTTCAGGTACCTCCCACACAAAATTTCGGAAAAGTGCAATTTAAGACCTCCTTTGTGATTTTTGTTGTAACATTTTGTGTACGCTGCCCTAATTACGACGGTACAATTTTGTAGGGGTAATACCATACTTCCTAAGAAAATGGGCCGAAAGCTGTAAAAATCCGCTAAGGCACCATGTACACGATAACTCTCCAACGGATAAACTAATTCGATCCAAAATTTGGCAGTCGTACTATTTTGAGCAAACTTAAATCAAGTTCTAAGATGGGCCAATCGGTCAACTATTCCACCTTCCCCACAACAGTTCAAAATTTTTCGCTAAAATGGAGCGCACCATACCTCTCGAAGGCAGTAACCTCCATATTATGGTGGAGGGTATAAAAAGCCAATAATAATGTTGCTTAAAAACGAATCCTAAAAAATTTTTTTAAAATCGGATCAGATTTTGAAATAGTTATGTATGGCCCAAATAGGCAAAAATCGGCCAAATATGTGTATTGGAGTTATATCAAAATCCGATCCGAATTTCACAATTTTTTGTAGGATTCGTTTTTAACCACAACAACGAAGTTCCATTGCCAACACAATTAACAACTATGAAAAGAACAAGAGTTCTTCTTCCAAATAAAACTTTCATGGCCTTGGAATTTGTCTTCCAGGTAAAAAGATACAAGGTGTGTTTTAAAAGAATTCTCAATTTCCACGCAAAAGTGTTGATAATCATCTTAAGTTTCAGGGTTATTTCATGTCAATGAGGGACTAACAGACACACATAGCTAGACCTCTTCACGTTGTCGAGATATGTAAATCGGTATACCAACAAACAACAAAGTATCGGTCGGCTTTCCCGACAGAGATATGGGTATGGGGTTTTTTTTTACATTACTCCTGTAATAACTAGAACTATCCGAAATAAATTTTAAAATTTATCGGCGAACAGGTCTCAAACTGTTCGTATGCCTAAATGCTTCAACCTTTGTGGGGTGGGACCGATATTGTACATATTCGAGTTTGATCGTTAACGAAACAAACATAGATATTTTCCACATTATATTAACATTGTCGACTGAACACGAAGTGTTCCTTTGTATGAATATTTATTTCCGGCACCATACATATTTATGATGTTGATTTCAATAAAATTCAATGGAATACAAAAGCTAATAATAATTACAACTACATTTACCCCCAAGCATGAAAGTTATTAAACATTGAAATTATTTTGTTGTTCAAAATGGTGAATATTAATATGTTTGGAAATAAGTTCCGAATAAATGAGTAAGTCTGTGTAAATGCGTTTATAAATTTATTTTGTTGTGGCTTTTGTTTGCAAACAGTTTTCAAAATGTTGTAATATACATACAACAAAATAATAACTCATGTCAGGTAAATATCTAATAGCAATACAATATCTAATTTAATAAATAAAGAGTAAACAAAAAATATGTAATAGCGTTATTATACCATAGACCACAATGTAGGTAGGGTTTGTTTTGTCGAAAAAGCATGTAACGCCTCGGAATATTGTGACCAGGCCCGTCTTTTGATTTGCCGATCATATCTGTCAGTCTATCTCTCAACAGCTTTTTATGATTTTTGAATAGTATTTATTCTGTTGAAAAGCACCAACACTTTTGTGCGAAAAACATCACGGACATTCAGTTGAAAAAATTTTATATAGAAGTCGATCTCTTGACTTTTCCAAGACTCGCACTATTGCTATTGTTCATAGGAAATTATTTTAAAATCCTCCATCTTCCCATCCGAAGACCGACGTTCTGCTTCTCGAGTTAGAGTTAGGAGGTACGCACACTGAGGTTATTATCCCATGTGGGATCTCAGCCACAGGTACGTCTGCCAGGTTACTGTATTACCAAAGTAGCCATAGTCAGTAACTCCTGAAGTAGAAAATCTACCGATTCCTTATTTTCGCAGCTAATAACTCCTTTGTACAGACCTGAGTGACCGAGCCGTACGTTGCTCTTTTCCACAATGTTCAAGAAGTGGATGTCCCCGACATGACCCTCGACCAGCAACCAATCACTATTGTTGATATAACCACTGGGAACACCAACATGATATTATTTGGTACAAATCGTTGCACAGCATCGTCAACATGCTTCGGGATAGACGTGCATGGCTTCTATAAAGAACTAGAACTCTCCTTGCTTTTCTTCGCAGACGTATAAGGTTTCTGCGAAGATACACTAATTTGAGGAATTTTGGTCTCCCCCGTAGTGATCAATACGTCAAAAACGATTGAACCGGCTGTGAGTTATGTCAACATACTCGCTGCAGGTTGCTGTTCCGCATACTACCTCACAATCACTGCTCGTGATTACGGATTGATCGACTGAGGACAAGCTACCTTTAAAGCACAGACCCATCATTGATTGATTTATCCTTTGTCAGATGTTTCACGTTGTGGATTTGCCAGACTAGTACGCCTCCTGAACAAGAAGTTCCCTATGTCCTAACCTCCATAGGGGTGTCGGCAGGAATTTCTTCAATTGATAGGAAGTTCCCTTAAGTAGGTGAGGATAGTTTCTTTGGAACTACCTGGCAAATATGAGGTTCCTTCTTATCATCAGAAATTCTCTTTCGCTGATGGTATTCAGAGTTTTATTGACGACTCTTGTCCATTAGGCCGGGGCGATTTGAAAACCATAATGGGCTGGTCGCGTTTCTGAGTCCTCGAGTCTCACGATTTTGACTTGATGTTTTTTATCCACGTTCTTGGAATATAACAGACAAAAATTGTAGCCACGACAATAATTAAGAACTCTCTCGTACATCGCAAAAGCATTGGAACGCTCTTCCAGACAGTTTTGGCCTTGAGCCAGTGCAATTTTTTCAGAAAAATGTCGATAAAAGACACTGTGCTACAAAAGTTGACCATACAAATATTCAAGTGTTCTGATGCAAAAATTCTATAGTGTTGGGGTTGATGGACAACGAAACTACCGTTGGTTCCTTTGGGTCACATCGTTTTTTATTAACCCCACCATAAGATGGGGTTATATTAAGTTTGTCATTTCGTTTGTAATTACCCGAAATAATCATTGTAGACCCTAAAAACTATATATATTCTTGATCAGCGTGCAATTCTACATCGACATAGCCATGTCCGTCCGTCTGTCCGTCTCTGGAAATCACTCTAGCAACCGACGGATTGAAGTAGGTTGATGAAATTTTGGTAAAATCTTTTGTATGTACGTAGGACCTCTGGTATTGAGAACGGGCTATGTAGCCCACGTTTTCGTTTTAACGAATTTTTAAAATATTTTTCTTATTCGACCACCGAAGTGTAATTTGGTGTGTAAGTGTAAATTTGTTTATATAGCTCTACGATATAACGCCCCATATAACGCCCCATTTATAGTACGCGTCATTTAAGGATATTTTGAATGTATTGGTCCCATTTGACCACCGAATCGGTTGCAATTTGGTATTTTGTGTTTCCCGAGGCTATGACTGAAATTTGGTATTTAGTCCTTCTTTGAGCTACAAAAATTTCTCAAGAAAATTTGTCGGTATCGGTTCACGTTTTAATATACCCCCCATAGAACGGTACATCCTGATTTTTGGTATTTTGAAGGTTTTAGCCTCATTACCTCACTGAAGTTGCTGAAATTTGCTATTTTATCTATTTCGGGTCAACAAAACTTTCCCCCAGAAATTTTTCGGTATCGGTCCACGTTTTGATGTTCGTTCAATAAAAGATTTCAGTCTATCATTTTCTTGTGGCTATCGTTCGTTCTCTGCAACACTATCCAGTAGTCGATTTATCAGTCATAAAGGTAAACAAAAATGTTTCGTATATCCTACTTCCATTCAATTTTTTTATACCCTCAGCATTTATGCTAACGAGGGTATATCACGAATATTGTCCATTATTTCATATTTAATTTCAGAAAAAAATGAAACATTTTTCGCGCTACATCAACGATTTTTGATATGTAGGTTAAGAAAAAAATTCCCAGTACGAATCTGGTCGCGAGCCAATTTCTGGTTGTTGCGGACAAAAATTATGGCGCTTTTATTTCGCTTTTTAAGAGAGAAAATATTATAAAAACGCTAATTATTTTAATGAGCACAATTGTTAAAAAAAAGTTCTCTCGAAGTGACTTCAGCGAGTAGATTGCGCGGAATGTACATAAAATTGATAAATTATTGAATTTGAAGCATTATGTAGTAGAAAATATTGAAGGAATACTTCCTTCATTTTGCTTAAATCTCCCAATAAAATAGACGGATTTTGCTTTATTGACATTCATATTAAAGCTTTCCCATTAGGGAAGGTAAAAAATCATTTTGTCCGCATGTGATTTTTATGTACAGCAAGACCATATCTATTAAGTTGTACTCGTATATATTTTTCGAAATATAATTTGGATTCTTAGCATTAAAAAACGTATAAAATATCGCTAAATAGCGCAAAGTGCATACAATTTTTGTCCGCATCCGATTTCAGTGTCCACCATGAAAATCTACATCGATATATATCTATATGAAGGCGATCAATCAAGAACCGTGGATGTAGCATCACACACTATTTTTTAAGATAAAACCAGTAAGGCAAGGATCAAAGTCGGGCGGGTCCGACTATATGATACCCTACACCACTGTGAATATGTAAACTATATATTGGAGCTATATCCAGATCTTAACCGATTGCGATTTAATTTGGCACATTTATTTCAAGACCGAATTCAGTCACACATTCCAAATATCATTGAAATCGGACTTATATAGCGTGTTTGGTGCAGCAAATACGCGAAATCGGCCAAAAATATATATGGGAGCTATATCCAAATCTGAACCGATTTCGATATAATTTGGCACATTTATTTCTAGACCGAATATATATATGGGAGCTATATCCAAATCTGAACCGATTTCGATATAATTTGGCACATTTATTTCTAGACCGAATTCAGTCACACATTCCAAATATATAGCGTGTTTGGTACAGAAAATACGTGAAATCTGCCGAAAATATATGTATGGGTGTTATACCCAAAGCTGAACCGATTTCGATATAATTTGTGACATTTATTTTTAGACCGAATTCAGTCACACATTCCAAATTTCATCGAAATCGGACATATATAGCGTGTTTGGTGCAGCATATACGTGAAATCGGGCGAAAATATATATAGGAGCTATATCCAAATCTGAACCGATTTCGATATAATTTGGCACATTTATTTGTAGACCGAATTCACTCACACATTCAAAATTTCATCAAAATCGGACGTATATAGCGTGTTTGGTGCAGCAAATACGTGAAATCGGCCGAAAATATATATGGGAGCTATATCCAAATCTGAACCGATTTTCACCAAAAGCAATAGCGTTCTTCCAATGGCTAAAAAATTGTAGTCCCCAATTTTCAGCTGAATCGGACAAAAAATGCGACCTGTACGTTGCGAACAAATATACATGGACAGACGTACGGACATGCATAAATCGACTCTGAAAGTGATTATATGTATATCACCAAAAGGAACTATGAGTCTATTTCGTTTCCTTTTGTATGTTACATACAAATGCACAAAGACCTTACCCCTTACCACAGTGTGGTGTAGGGTATTTTTCTAATCTCTGTTTCCGCTAAAACGAAGATGCTGCACTAGTTTTTTCATTGCTGTGGAAACAATCCGCAGAAAACGCGATAAAATACGCGATATTTTCAAAAAGAATTATAGGTGATTTTTCTACTTTGGAATTTCTCGCAACTCGCGTTTTAGTAGATTGATTTTCACGAGGAATTATTTATTTGATCCGGAACGAAAAAACTAAAATGTGCAATAGAGTACGAGATATTCCAATGAGAATTGCAAATATAAGACCCGAAAAATATGATTTTTAGAAAAATGTTCGCACAAAACTTCCGCATTTGGATGCAAGTTTCTATGAAGCTGTGCAGACTACATTCACCATATACGTATCAAATAACTCAGAATCGCAAGTACTAAACATCCTATATATGATATTTGAAAAGCCTGTTTGCGGAATGAAATTATTGAAATTATTTGGTCCATACTTTACGCATCCTAATATATCTAACAGATATAGATCAGGTTTGAATATGGACTATATTTATCCAATCCTTCGGGTACCTCCCACACAAAATTTCTGATACGTTCACTTTAATACCTGCTCTTGACAAACTTTGATTTCTGTTGAAGCAACTTGCCATCGCTGTTTCAATTACGACGGTAAAAGTTTTTTCAGTGGCAAGCCCATACTTCTTGGGAAAACAGCCCGAAAATTGTAAAAATCCCCTATGGTACCATTTGTAGTAGCTTGAGCGCACAACAACTCTCGAACTGATAAACCGATGTGGTCCAAAATTTGGCTTTCGTTATATTTTGTCCAAACTTAGTTTAACTTCAAAAATGGCCCATATCGGTCCTCTCCTCAAGATACCTCCCTCACAACAACCTTTGTGTTCAAGTGCAATTCAGGTTCTGTTCGGAGATCCTTTGCAAATGTATACCAATGATGTTCTTAGTGGTCCTGTTTACAGCCAAATTATATTTTCCGTGGACAAGTCCCTGATTCCTGGTATACTGGTCCAACAGGTGTACGATAACTCACTGAAATGACTAGTGGGCGCGATATCTATCGAAAGGATATGTCGGTCCATTCCATCCTCAGCAAAACTTTTGAACTTTAATCCTAATACACATTTTTGTCGGCATGTTAAAATGTCCAAAAAGTGCCACAAAATTCAGAAAAGACCATAACTGCATTCGATCTGTCCGTAGATGAAAGTTCCAATTCACATAGGCTGAGGGTATATCTCTGTCGGCAAAGCCGACTGATACTTTTTTACTTGTTGTATTTCAAATTAGTCTGGCTTAATCCCATTGTTGTTGTTTTAATATGTCAAAACAACTAATTTATTAGTGGAGAAAGCTTGACATTGTTCGCCAAGGGGTAAGACAGGAAAGACTAGTTTCGATACTCGCCACAGGATCTCATAAGTTCCCTTGTTCAATGTTTGTGGATATTCTCCACCGAAGTTATTTTTCAATAACTTCTTCAACAAACATCTTTTTATACCCAAACATCAATCGCCGGCTCGAAATATAAGAGTGACCAAAGAAAAAACTTCAATGAGAAGTTTTTCTTAGGCAACCTCACAAAACCCCAACGAAAGTGTTTGCCAAATAAAACAAACCCTCCTCTGTGATTATTATCAGTTAAAATATTATTCTCCTCCAAGAATTAGACTTAACGTAGATGACGAGCTTAGTAGTTACCAATTGTTCATATTTGACAAGGACTAGACCGCTAAGACAATTAAAGACTCAGGTACAACGGAAACTCCGTTCCGTTTGGTACCCTATTGCAAACGATGAAGAACGCCGATATGCACGTGGTATCTCTTTTTATGTAGGCGATTACTACCTGGATAACCTTTGGTCATATTGCATTTTCTTAAATCAAAAATCCTATATCTTCAAGATTGTTACTCCAGGCGAAGGTATTTAGCTGGACTTCGTAACTTGCGCCATGTAATTTCTTGGTTTCGTCCGTTTGTGGAAATCACTCTAGCGTCCAAACTAATTCAGATAGGACGCTAAAATGTTGCACCGATGCGTTCTTCGATGACATGGGGTTCTCCGCGGCCAACAAATCTCTCCACCAAAAATTCAGAACATAGGTCTACTTCTTGGTAACGACTAGAGTTGGGCAATCTCATTCAATTGAATGATCCTTATCACTGTCTTCGTTTGTTTGTCCTCGTGTGAAATTAAGTGTACGCAGTTTTGTCAAAGAAATTACCCGTGTCCATTGAACGAGATGGTGATCCGGATCGTTCAATTGAACGAGATTGCCCAACTCTAGTAACGACCCCACATACGGTTACCAGCCGATCTTAGATATTTTTAAGATTTTGTCTTCATTTTCGATCTAAATTGGCTGTCATTTTGTATTTGTAGTTTCACCAAAACTTATGGTCATAGATCCATTTTTAGGAATAGACCTAAAATAACCCTATCGTCCGATTTCAGGTATTTTGATGTTTACACTCTCAGCATTTATGCTAACGAGGGTATATCAAGCTTTTTGTAGAAAATTAACTTATGTTGAAACTGAGGTATGGGGTATTGTAACTCGCGTTCAGTTTTACTATTTCATAACGTTTGACCGTATTTCGGTAAAATAAACTATTTTAGCCCGATTCACCGATGAGTTTCTTATAATAATAATTTGAGCGGAAGCTGTTGTCGTACTAATGTAAAAAAAATCAAAAAAAATCGTTGAAGGAAACAAGTTTCATTATGTTATTTTACAACACAATGTAGAACTAAATGCTCAAAGGAGAAGTTAAAGAGTACACTTCAGTGTTGACGTTTCTAATGTATGATTTTTTAATATATCCACTTTAATGGATGCTGACATTTTGAAGACTGAAAATGGGGTTTTTTGAATTTTTGCTCTAATCGGTACGCGCAGCTGAATTTCCCTAAATGTTTATTATTTGATTGTAGTACCCGCTATTTCGCATTTTTTAATGTATAACATGAGGGTGTAGGCTACACCGTGTAGCCCTCACAGGATCACAGTAATCTGCGCCCAAACACGAAATTTGTGTGCGTAAATTTTTCTCAAAAACCTATTTGTTGGTTTAAAATTTACAAACGTCATTCGATTTCCATGGAAACCTGCGTAATTTTTTTTTGCGTTCTGAATCTAACAAGCCACGACGCGTACAAATCCACTCACAAGATCGGCGGATATGATACCCCTCAAAGTTCGAAAATGTGCAAAAAATTATTTTGAAAATATCGCATATTATGGATGTGTCAGTTCTATTTAAATAAATAGATCGATACGCGCGTTTAAACTGCGCATCCACGGTTCTTGATGGATCGCGTTAAAATGGCATAGAATTATGTATTTTTTAATGGTGATTATTGAAATCAGATGCGAATAAAATGTAAATGAACTTCGCGGAAATTATGACCATTTTACTGTATTTTGGACCTTAATATGCAGCAGATGCTACATCGTGGCCGCCAAATAGAATTTGACAAACTGTTCATCAAATAAAAGGGATTGATTCGCTGTGTTGGAAAATCGGATGCGCATCATGTCATTTTCATAATTACGCGGTTTATATGCTTCCCAAATGTTGTAATATACAATATAACACTATTTTAACGTTATGCTACAATTCGAATCCCAGCAAAATTTGAAGGAAGGGGTTCTATGCGATGACGTGATTTCATGGCATATTTTGCATTGGTCCAAAGCAAGTCGTGAAAGATCCGATCTTTTCATTAGCATTTAAACCCATGCAAAGGAAGTCGTGAAAGATCCGATCTTGTCATCAGCATTTGAATCATTTGTACAGATCACTAAAAAACAAACAAGTCGATTTTTACATCCCTACATGTAGCGACATCAAAACAAAAGACTATACATTTCCAAAATGTTTGTTATAAAATTATAAATTAAATGTAGTTTCACGAACTAGAAATTCTTAAAGGAGTGCTGTTGGAGTCCATTTCGAAATCTGAACTGGTGATGAGAAGATATAGGAAAGCTTTTGTAAGATGAAACAAAATCAGTGGCTGAGATTGGACGAAGTAAACTCTGTTGCGGTGCAGCGGCGGTGATAAAATTGAAATTTTGGGTGTAAACTTTATGCTGATAAATTAGTTGTAGTTATTTCATGAATTAGTTTGAATTAATAAAGAGTTTGGTTTGTCATGAAAATCATATTTCAATACAGAATTTTCCATTTTCCAAACAAGACATGAAAATGTCATGCCAAAGGGTAGGTGAAAATGACATGTCAAAGCATTTGTCAAAATGTCATGCCTAGGATCCGACAATAAATGTCATCTTAAGATCCGAAAATGAATGCCATCTTATGGTGGTCACGCTCATATAAAATTCATGAGTGAAAATGCTAAAAAGATGACATGCCAGATCACTTGCACCCATGATTCAATAGCATCCTTGGCATCGAAGATTTTGATGGGATTCCTTGTGATTTAATATAAGGTTCTAATAATATTATCAAATTGGAAAACTATAAGTGAAAAATTTGTTACAACGGAATTTCATCATTATTGCGGGAAATTTTGACGAAAATGCCGAAGAACTCAAACATTTTTTCTCCAACTTTTCCTATAAAACCATAAAAAAATAAAATTAGAATAATATGATTGTAATTTTTTCGTAATATTTTCTTGGTATTTTTGCAAATAACATGAATACTATAGCTCCAACCTTCACAACTTAGGTTTCATTTTATTCCTCAAAATGTCTGGATGCTGTTATAATTTTTTTATATATTTTGCGTAAGTATGAGCGCTATTGTTTCAAAAATATGTTTGTAAATACGTGAAATTATTTAACAAATTTGATTTTTCGCGAATCCATTGAGACTTTGCAATTATTTTTTGCATCATCGCAAAGGGTACGAATTCAGATAACGATAAAAGGATATAACAGCTAACTATATTAAGCCGCTATTTTTGTAGAATTTTTTCTAATTATCATAATTAAAACGGTCATATCTTTTGCGCGCAACGATCAAAGTTAGTAACGAAAACAGATTTGGAATGCAGATTTTTTTTAATCTATGTACCAAAAATCATTGAAGTAGTATCAAAATTTTTTTTTTGATTTTTTTGATATGGAAAAGACAATTTTAGACATTATTCCTGATAAAAACTTTCATGCCTCATAGAAATAATGCTTTTAGACTCGAAGTATGTTTGGACGAATTGTGTTTCAGACAATTTTGAGTTGATTTAGCCCTGTCCGTCCGTCTGTCTGGCTGGCTGGCTGGAGCGCACGTTAACTCTCGAACGGATGAATCGATTTGATCCAAAAATTGGCTCTCCTAATATTTTGTCCAAACTTAGTTTAAGTTGGAAGATGGGCCATATCGGTCCACTCCCTCAGGTAGCTCCGCCACAAAAGTTCGAAAATGTTCAGATAATTTGTGCCCACGATAACTCTTGAAGGGAGTAACCGAGTTGGTCCATACTTTGCACATCGTGAAATTTCTACCAGACTTGGATGATGTTGAAATATGGACTCAATCGTTCCACTCCTTAGGGTACCTCCCACACAAAATTTCGGAAAAGTTCAGTTTAGGACCTGCTCTCGAATCGCTTTGCGTTTTGTTGTAACCACATATATTCACTACCCCCCATACGACGGTACAAGTTTCAAAGTAGCCTGAAAGGTGCAAAAAACCTCTATGTCGCCGTATGTAGTAGTTGGAGCGCATAATAACTTTATATTTTGTGCAAACTTAGTTTAAGTTCGAAAATAAGCCATATCGGTCACTCGTTCAGTTACCTCCACCACAGAAGTTCAAAAATGTTCGAAAAAAGTGTATGCACGATAATTCTTCTAGATGGGAGTGACCGATTTGGTCCAAACTTTACACGTCCTAATATATGTACCAGATACTGATCAGGTTCGAATATGGACTATGTCTCCTTTTTTTGAAGGCCTCATTATAACATCAAAATCTCTGAAATTTCAAATTTAGTCTTCGTTGGGGGTACAAAACTTTCCGTCTGAAATTTGTCGGTATAGGTCGACGTTTTCATATACCTCCAATAGAACGGTACTTCCCGGTTTTTCGCATAATTTCGTGCATTCATATATACATACATATTTATACCCTCCACCATATGGAGGGTATAATTAAATTTGTCATTCCGTTTGTAACACATCGAAATATTCGTCGGAGACCCTATAAAGTATATATATTATTGATCAGCATAAAATTCTATGTCGATTTGACCATGTCCGTCTGTCCGTCCGTCCGTCCGTCCGTCAGTCCGTCCGTCTGTTGAAATCAAGATACAGCTCGCAATTTTAAAGATAGAGAGTCAAAATTTGGTACAGAAGTTTTTATTACTTGCAGGATGGTTGGCATTGAAAATGGGATATATCGGTCAACGTTTTGATATAGCCCCCATAGAACGGTACCTCCCGATTTTCGGTATTTTTAAGGTTTTAGCTTCGTTATCCTACCAAAATGGCTGAAATTTGCTACGTAGTCTTCTTTAGGGGTACAAAACTTTCCCCCAGAATTTTGTCGGTATCGGTCCGCACCTTCATATAGCCCCCATAGAACGGTACCTCCCGATTTTCGGTATTTTTAAGGTTTTAGCTTCATTATCCTACCAAAATGGCTGAAATTTGCTACGTAGTCTTCTTTAGGGGTATAAAACTTTCCCCCAGAATTTTGTCGGTATCGGTCCACACCTTCATATAGCCCCCATAGAACGGTACCTCCCGATTTTCGGTATTTTTAATTTTTTAGCTTCATTATCCTACCAAAATGGCTGAAATTTAGTACGTAGTCTTCTTTAAGGGTACAAAACTTTCTCCCAGAATTTTGTCAGTATCGGACCACACCTTCATATAGCCCCCATAGAACGGTACCTCCCTATTTTCGGCATTTTGAAGGTTTTAGCTTCATTATCACACCGAAATGGCTGAAATTTGGTACTTAGTCTACGTTGGTGGTATAAAACTTTCCCCCAGAATTTTGTCGGTATCGGTCCATGCCTTCATATAGCCCCCATAGAACGGTACCTCCCGATTTTCGGTATTTTGAACGTTGTGACCTCAATATACCACAAAAATGGCTGAAATTTGGTATTTAGACTTCGTTGGGATTACTCAAACTTCCCCTTTAAATTTGTCGGTATAGGTTCAAGCCTTCATATAGCCCCCATGGAAAGGTACCTCCCGATTTTTCGTATTTTGAAGGTTGTGTCTTCAATATTCCACCAAAATGGCTGAAATTTGGTATTTAGTCTTCAATGTGATATAAAACTGTTCGCCAGAAATATGTCTGTACAGGACCACGCTTTCATATTGCCCCATTTCTGGCTAAAATTCATCGGTATAGGTCCACGTTTCGATATAGCCCCATAGAACGGTACCTCCCGATTTTCGTAATACTGAAGATTGCGACGTCAATATCCAACCGAAGTGGCTGAAATTCGTTATTTCGTCTTCCAAGAGTTATAAAATATTCCAGAAGAGTATTATCAGTATAGGTCCACGTCTTCCTATATCCCCATAGAAGCGTACTTCGTGATTTTCGGTATTTTTTAAGTTTTAGCCACATTCTGTTACCGAAATATAGTAAATTTGGTATTTAGTCTTCTTTGAGCCTTCAGAAATTTTTCGGTATAGATCGACGTTTTGAAATAGCCCCCATAGAATGGTGCCTCACATTGTTTTACCGAAATTGCTGAAATTTAGTATTAAGTCTTCTTCATACACGAAAGGAAACAAATTATTCCATTTTACTTCTATACAACTTGTGGTGGAGGGTATAACAAGTTCGGCCCGGCCGAACTTAACGCCGTTCTTACTTGTTCATTTTAAAAATGTTCCACATTTTTTGTAATTTTCATGTATTTATTGTAATTTCTATTCAATTCTGACCAAGAATCATAAAACCGATTTAGAAAAAAATCCCACAAAATATTGGACAGAATTTTGTAATTGTATAATATTTAACCAATAATGGTTATAGTTATAAATTAGATTTCAATGTATCAAATTAACAGCTATTTTATAATATTTTTCTCTTTTCGTTCTAGGGAATACTTACCCATACATACAGCTGTTGATTCCAATAGGCAATTAAATGAAGCAATAATGATGATGGACAAATATACAAAAACCTAATTTCAATAAATCTATGAAACAAAAACCTCTAAAATCGCCCCCAGGAAGGGTTTTTGCAAAGCATTAGCCATAAATACTTGCATGGCCTCTATACATATTTACATAAAGTTTTTTCGGTCTGCTAGTTTGGCCGCATAAATCTGTGGTATTAAAACTATTACAAATTCATGTAAAAACTGATAATAAATATCGAAAATTATATTACAAATCATAATGTGCCGGGAAGGGAGAGAGGGGTCTATTGGTTTGTATGAAATTCAGTATTTGCCAAATTCAGTGACAAACAAATAAAAATAAAATCGCAATATAAAATTTATAAATACAAATAATGTAATCATGAAAATTTATTTGATATTATGGTCAAATATTGAAACCATTCATTTTTGTTGCCAGCAGCGGTGGGTAAATACATACATAGTAAGCGGACTATCATCGAACGAACTTATGATGTGGCTGCCAATTGACATCAGGTGTATACTAAATGTGTACACATACATATGTACATACATATTTTGAAAATATACAAAACCAAAAAACAACGCTTTAAAAATATAATTGAAATTTATTGCAAACATGTTCAGCATGTCTGTATTTGCATTAGTAATATTGTTGTTACTCGGAAATGAAGTACAAAGCAGCATTTTGTTTATAATTAATCGAAATTGGATTACACACAATTATATATATCATATGTTTAGAGTTTTTAGAATGGCAAAATATGTAAATAGATTTTTATTTAGATTTATTACAAATTCGAAATTATTGCAACATTTGATTTACAGAACGACAACTAATTACAAAAGCTCAAATAAATAAGGCAATACAAAAATAAACAAAGTGGCAGCCTTTTTGTCGAAAATTTTAGTGCTTTCAGTAACACGATTCTGATAATTTTAGTTTTTTTAAGTTAAATATGAAATGGTAAAAATAGAATTTGAAAATAAAATTTAACAACAATATTATTTTTGTCGCAAACTTATTGAAAATGTTCATTAATTAACGAATGGACTAGAAAATAAAGTAAGTTAACATTTGTATATTTTTCCAAATACCATGTTTTAATTTTTAAAAATTTTTGGGCCATCGTTTAGACGAATAAAGGTCAATTACATTTTATCCTGATTTAAATAAACAAGTAAAAAAGTATATGTCAGAGGTATACGTATACGTCTACGTACCCGAAGGTGTTCACCGATTTAGACCTTCTTGGAACTTGATGTAGGTTTGGAAGAAATTTTATTGTGGGTAATTCCTAAAAGTAGTCCTGCTCATCAGTTATTTTAGCTAGTGGTCATTATCTCAGGAAGTATTGCCTTGTCCCCGATAAAACAGTTAAAGTTGATTTTACTACTATTGTCCCAGAGCAGAGATATATTATATGGAAATAAAAATCCACGAATTGGAAATTGGTAAATCTGAGTGTCTTTATACCTTCGTTAATATTTGGGAAATATTGTCAATTCTTTTATATTCTTTTCCAAAAAAATTAATTTTTCTTTTCGCGCAACATAAACTATTTTTGGTACATAGGTTAAGGTACAATTCCCCAGTACATATCCGTTCGCAAGCAAATTTTTAGTTGTTGAGGAAATACGTTATCACGGGTTTACTCCTGTTTTTAAGAATAAATTATTATAAAAACGCTAAATATTTTAATAAGCATAATTGTCACTAAAAAGTCATCACAAAGGGAAGTCAGTGAGTAGATTGCATAATATTTGTAAAATTTTACTCAGTGTTTGCGGAATTTACAAAAAATTTACAAAACTTTAAATGTAATACGACTTTTTTTTCAAAACATAGGTCCATTTTACAGTCAAAAATTACTAAAGAATTAGTTCTAAATAGAAACTTCACGGGGAATCAAATGATACCAAAATTATAATGATCGGGATAATAGTTTTGATGTTATATGCAAAATAAGCACACATTTGAATAACAAAAAATACATTTTGTTTTAAAACGAGTAAAAAAGTATCAGTCGGCTTTGCCGACAGCCTGTGTATATTGAAACAAATTTTTCCCAAAATACGTATGTATTTAGGGGGTGTTAAAAATTTTGGGCGTTTGAACCGACGAAAATGTTGATTAAGATTAAAGATCAATAGTTTTGCGGAGGAGATACTAAAAGGAATGGATCGACATTGACCGTTATCGAAGTGGATCTCCAGCCACAACATATGGTGCCATAGGGGGTTTTTACACTCTTCGGGCTGCTTGCTCAAGAAGTATGGACTTGCCCCTGAAGAAAACGTTTACCATCGTAATTGAGGCAGCGAATGCAAGTTGCTTGAACAAAAATCAAAGTGATTCCATATCAGGTCTTAAAGTGAACTTATCCGAAATTTTGTGTGGGAGGTAACGGATGGAGTGGACAAATATAGCCCAGATTTCAAAAATCAAAGCGATTCGAGAGATGGCCCTAAGCTGAACTTTTCCGAAATTTTGTGTGGAAGGTACCCGAAGGAGTGGACCTATTGGGACCATATTGGAACCTCATATTACTCTGGTAGAGAGTTTACGCTATACAAAGTATGGACCAAATCGGTCACTCCCTTCAAGAGTTATCGTGCGCACAAACTTTCCGAACATTATTGGTAAACTAAAAAACTAAAACTAAGAACTAAAAATCGTAAGTAATGACAAAAACGAATTTTATGTTGTGAAATGCAGTTTCGCGAGTCAGAAAATTAGAAACTACATCTGTAAACTGTATAAAGATGACCAACATTTACCATATCTCGTGATTCAAGAACTGGATCAACAATTTTCTGTAAAAGAGGTTTGCGAAGACCAAATACAATATATCGGGAAATTTCATTTTTTGGTGCTTTATCGCAACGTGGAGCTTCACCGTAAAAAATTATATAAGAAAGGTTTGTACCTCCACAAAAGACCAAATAGCACCAAAATACCGAAAATATGGCGGTGTTGTCCTTTGGGACAATTTCGAAACATTAACCGATATAATGCATCTTCAATACCAAAATTCCTAGGAGTTATATAGATTTTAAGTCCTAGGAGTTGTATAATGTTCATTGAAAGCTCTATCTTAAATGTTGTAAGCTTTATGTTCACTTCAACAGATGGACGGAATGATGGACATCGTTATGTTGTCAGTTTAGCATTTTCTGTTGATTATGAATATGTATGAATACCACCACATAGAGCATGACTCACTTGACGTCACTTTTCCCCTGCCGTTAAAAAAGTTGCAGCACAGATTGCATAGAAGTTTTCCATTGTAGTTGATATAAACTGTATTTTATAGTATTTTGAAATAACCTTCAATAAGGGGCCATTCTACATACGTCTAAGTTAAATTTTGTAACTAATCGCGTTTGCCTTGACCAAAAATCATGAAATGAAAAAATGTTGTGTAGCATTACATAAAGCTATTTTAAAGGGTTTTTAGTTGATTTTATATGAAATTTTGACACAAATTATATAATTTCAAAAGAGAGAGTTTACAATATTTTAGATATAAGTTTTAGATTTGGAAGAGAGTATAATAAATTAGTCTTTGGATGTTTAGAATTGAAAACGAACCATGTCGGAACACCCCATACAAAAGTTCCGCCTGGTATTTTGAAGCTCCAAATTCTCCAACAGAATTGACGCAATAACTAAAAAAACTTTCAAATGAATATTACCCATGTAGGTAGGTTTACGTTTTAGTGTATCCCAGAATTTTTAACCACAGTAGCTCTAATTTGGCATTTTCGATTCTTTTTTAAAGATTTTCAGTATTTCTTCCTCTATTCCGCGAGGACTGATTCTGATTAGAGGATCTATCTAAAAACCTCCAAAAAAGAATAACTCGAATCCGCGAGTGCAGATTAGACTTGTACCGAACATTTCTAATCAAACATTGCTAGTCCGGTCAAAATAGACATGCGTATAAGGGGGAAATAGCAAAAATTCCCACAAAGCTGAATTTTGGTGGAGAGCTAGGGTTGGCCATTAGAAGCAACGTCCTAAAAGTCCCCATCGATCCCATGTGTGCAAAACAAGTTATTCGGGGTCAAAGGTCATTTTTGGAGGCATTATTCGGTTTTTTTAATTTTTCTCAAAAACGACAAGACTTAGCAAAAGCCGGCTAAAGTAAAAGTTGTAGATTTAATAATTGTCTACAAGAGTGTTCTTTATGGTTCCTAAAAAAGACTTACCATTTTCGAGATATCTCGATCTAAAGGTCAAATAAAAAATTAGCCGCGTAAGTACATTATGAGGCGAACCGGATAAAGTAAAGACACTATGTGTTAGATACTTCCGTAAGCTTTCAAACGATATCCAGTTTGCAGTAATCGGTTCAGTAGAACCGGGTCTAACCCGGTTTTTAAATTTGGCCCTTCGGGTCTAATAACCGGCGAACCGGATCCGCAACCGTTGAAAATTATACATTTCCGTAATCAGCGCAACAAACCCTACCTTCGGACAAAACGTGAAAAAAATCGGAGAGTTTTCGTTGGGGTCGTTCCCGTTGGGCTTTCGATTATACATGTGGGTGAAATGGGCTATTTTTGCATAAAATGACTCTAACATTGAATAACTCTACTAAACACGCTCCGATTTTGTTGGAATTTTTTTTAGAAGATAGCTATAATTTCGCTCTTCAAGAAAATATATATTTTTTTGGGGGACAGACCCGATTACTTCGCTTATTTTAGGTTTAGGTTTTTCTGAATATGTGCATATTTCACTTATAAGTGCATAAAAATCATGTGTTTTTTAGAACAGCTATATTTCAAGAACGGTTCTTTCTAGGAAAAAATTATAAAAGTCAAACTTTTAGAAAATTTTTCTGTCTACAATAATTACTTTAGTCACATTTTGATTAGATCAACCGTTATCAAAAAATAAATCGGAAAACCTAAAAACCGTTAACATTTGACCTTTGACCCCGAATAATTTTTTTTGCACACATGGGATCGATGGGGACTTTTAGGACGTTGATTCTAATGGCAAACCCTAGCTCTCCACCAAAATTCAGCTTTGTGGGAATTTTTGCTATTTCAATGTCTATTTTGACCGGACTATGCCAGTTATTGTAAGAAAATAACGTTCGTTTATGCCATAAGAACACCAAAACTTTAGTATTTTAGTAAAGTCCATGCAAGCCAACTAAAAAATCAGAAAATTGCATTTATGGTTTGTTCCAGTACTGCAAGAATCAACAAATTTTTAATAGTAAAAATGTGCAGATTCTTGCAGGTACTGCAACAGGCATTTCGAAAAAACAGAAAATATTTTTATCAGTAGTCTGGCGATATCAACTACGACTCATAGACTCCGAATTCTACTCGCAGCACTGTTTAAGACTACGAAACCCACATTCGGGCTAGGCAACATTTTAGCTAAGTCCTGACAACATAGGTTAAGTCGAAAAAAACTCCAACTGATATCCCAATGGTTGCTGTTCCGTTTTATTTCTTATCTTAATTGTACGATTAGATGTTTATGAATTCGATGACACTTAAAACTTTCCAGGGACTATGGCCAAAGATAAAGCACTTCTGTCGGCACACAGGAGGCAAACTTATGAAAATTCATAACTTTTGTTTTCTCGAAAACAAGTAAAAAAGAATCACTCCGGTCTGCCGACATAGATATACCCTCAGCCATTGTGAGTTGAGACTTTTATCTATAGACAGATCGAATACAAAATCTTTGTCCTAAAAATTGTGTAGTCAGGGAGTTTCAGAATTTCGTGGAATTTTTGGACTTTCGCACATTTGGGTATAATACTTCACGATTGTGACCGTTGCGATAAGAGCGCAAAAGTTTTGCACTTTTGTGGAGAAGATACCTGAAAGAATGGTCCATTTTGGAAGTCATTCCTTTAGATAGTTATCGTGTCAAGCCGTCATTTTAGTTGGTCATGGTAAGATTTAGAGCTTTTGAACCATTATGTCAGGAAGCATGGACTTACCCACGGAAAAAATATCGCTGTAAACAACATCGCAAGAAGTAGCATTGGTCTAAATGTCAAATGGATTCTTGAAAAGCCCTTAAATTTCCTTATGTTGAAGATATCCGAAGATGCTGTCCCATATAGACCCTATTGGTACTTGATATACATATGTACGTCCGGAAGTAATTTTAGGATGTTCAAAGTTTCGGTGAAATCGGATATTGAAAATTTGTGTGGGAGGTTCCTTGAAAGAGTAAACTGATATTATCCATATTCGACCCTAATCTGTTTCTCGATGAAATCGATTTGGACCTTCGAGAGTTATTGTGCGGACCATTTTGTAGTGTTGTGGGAAAAAAGGAGTGGACCGATATGACTTAAAGTTCGGTTGATCCACTCGAGCCAGACAGACGAACGAACTGCGCTAAATCGACGAGGACGAGTAAAGTATGGACCAAATCGGTCATTCCCATCAAGAGTTATCGTGTGCACAATTTTTCCGAACATTTTTGAAATTTTGTGGGGGAGGTACCTGAAGAAGTGGACCGATATGGCTTATCTTCGAACTTAAACTAAGTTTGGGCAAATATTGCAAAGACCAAAGTGTGGACAGAATCGGCAGATCCGTTAGAAAGTAATCTTGCGCTCCAACCACTACACACGGTGTCACAGGTCTTTTTTGTACCTTTCAGGCTATTTTCTCAGGAAGTATGGACTTGCCCCTGATGAAGCTTATACCGTTATATGGGGGGCGGTGAATGCAAGTTGCTACAACAAAAAATCAAAGCGATTCGTGAACAGGTCCTAAACTGAACTTTTCCGAAATTTTGTGTGGGAGGTATCCGAAGGAATGGACCGATTAAGTCCATATTGGAATTAAGGTCCATATTGTTCCAACAAAAGCGGAAAATATTTTTTCCCTGCGTGCATCAAAATCTACATCGATATATATCTATTTCACGGTGATAAATCAAGAACCGTGGAAGTAGCATCACACACTATTAAATGAATACCTTAGGAGTGAAGTTTTTAAATCTGTTTCATTGCAGTGGAAATGTTCGCACAAAATGTTCATATTTGGATACAGATTTCTGTAAAGCTGTGTAGACTACATTCACAACACATATATCAAATTACGCAGAATCGCGAGTTATACAAGTTATACAAACAAAACACTTAAAATCTGGCTTCACAATGTCAGCATCATTTATGCCCGTAATTTCTAGCCCTAGGTAACCGGGTAGGTAGCTACGTATTAGTTATCTTTACCTACTCGTTTGGTAATTTCTACGTGCCATTTACCGAGGCGTGTACATTTTGAAAACGTGTGGTAAAATTGGTGATTTTCATTCATTATTTCGTAAAAACATTGCCACATATAAGTGTTTTACAATTTTTAACACATTGGCAATGATCAACCAGGCAAAATCCTCGGTGTAAGTTACAGTTTCGACCCGGTAACGTTACCTATGGATTGAAATTATGAAATTTTGCTTAGACGGGGGATATCTATGAACTCATAGATAACTACGCGTAGAAATTACGGGCATTAATGGTAGACGCAGATCAAATTTTAAAAAGTTATACATTGGTGAGGTTATCCTTATTTAGTCGGCTTCTATTTTTACTTTGACAGGAAAAACATGGCAAGTGTGGTTTAATCACAAATCGAGAGAAAACAAAAAAAAACACGTTGCCTACAATCCATTTTTACTCATTTTTTTAACATAGATATAGCATCAGCTTCCGCGCAAATTAACTTTTAAGGACAATATTTTTTGCCAAGTCTAAAAACATTTCATTTTATCCAAAAGCATTTAAATTGTATAATATACAACCAGAATTCGCGAGCTACAAACGTGTAATCTTGGCTTCAACTTTGTCAAATTTTCAAAAATATTGCCCATATGTATAAAATTCTTCTTCGAAATTAAACTCCTCCGAAACGTCTGAACCTCATTTGATGAAATTTTGTGTGTGGAGTTTTTAGGTCTGAGAATAGGTTTTAAGATATTTTTTATACTGATCAGTGGAGTGACTGCCCATGGTACCTCAACCACAATTTTTTTAAGAAAACATCAAATTACAGATATGATATGAACGTATTGTTTAAAAATTATTTGCAATATTATGGTTATTACTGTCTCGACCCCAAGGTTCTTCGCGAAAGTAAAATATCGTGGTCCGCAAATTTTGTTCCAACGTGTATAATTTCAGATAATATCCTTAATGTTAGTAAGCTTGGCTTCATAAAAGCTATAAACACTGGCTTCAATAAGTGAGATATCGCGATCAACTTCACAGTTTGGAACACAGTAAAATCCCGATAGAAAAATCGATTTGGAAGTCAGCCCAAGTTCTTCAACACGTCCAAAATAACAGCTTACAATGCAAAATCTCAGAGATTATAAGACATCTATAGAATAGAATACCGCAATCTCGTCCGATTTTTGAAAATTTTATAAGAATAATTCAATGTTTAGAATAATTCGATTAGGAAGAAATTTTTAAATACAGTAAAGTCCCGATAATTTCAACTTTCATTTAAATTTTATTCTTATACCCTCTTAAATTCATAGTTGATATAACCACATCCGTCTGCCCGCCCATCTGTTGAAATAAGCTTTATAATTTGTTCCTGAAGTTTATATTACTTCTAAGATGCTTGACATTAAATCGGGCTATATCGTTCCACGTTTTTAAATATGGACCTCAAAGAAGTGTACCTACTGTTGTTCGATATTTTATGGTTTTAACCTCGTTATTCCTCCGAAATATCTGAAATTTGATAATAAGTATTCATTGTGGATATTAAACCTTTTTTCCAGATAGTTGTCAGTGTAGATCCATGTTTTGATATTAATGGTACCTCCAGATTTTTCAAGTTTTGAAGGTTTGTATTTAGTCTCCGTAATAGGTCAATGTTTTCATATAGCCCTAAAAAAAAGACGGCCCAACCTTTCGGTATTTTGAAGGTTTTAGATACGTTAGTCGACAGAAATAACCGAATTTTCATATTTGTTCTGCCCTTCTTCTTCGTAGAATTTACGGTTTGATATAACCCGCATAGAACGATACCAACCGATTTTAGGTATTTGGAACCGAACTGGCTTTAATTTCGTTTATAGTCTTCGCTAAGGAGATTTCGCTACAGAGAATTGTCCGGTTAACAGTACCGTCCGATTTCAGTTATTTCGTTGGTTTTTGGTCACATTTCGGACCGAGAAGTCGGTACAAAGTCCAATTCGGAAAATCGAAAATATATGGCTATGTATTGGTAGGGGCACTGTATAACGATACCACCTTATGTTAGCTATTTTGTTAAAAAACAAATTTCCTACTGAAGAGGGCGTATCTTGGTATTTCGAGTTCTCAGTAAATATAAAACCTCCACACAGACAACGATTAATGTTATAGTAAATTCCCCACATGACGGTACATCCATGTATTTTGTACTCCGTATTCTCATTGAGTAAAAAACACATCGAGGTCTGTTATGAATTATTTTACATTTCTATCATAAATCGTACGGAGACTTTTCACTTTCTGAAACCCATAAATCTTATTATATAAAACTCAATTGTCGTTTGTTGGTAATTGAATCAGTTGAAAACGGCTGGAGCGATTTGGATAATTTTTTGTAGAAATGTTAGTCATAGTCCAGTTTATGTTTTTATGCAAAGAAAAATTTGCCACGCCCACTTTTCCGCCCACTTTTATAAATATGTTATATCTACGAAACAACTCAATAGATTTTCCTGAAATTTTCAGGGAACGTAGAGTGATGGCCCCCGGTTGAAATAGGCTACATATTTGGTTGAATTTCGGGCGGGGTACCTCACCTATGCCCTATTTTTGTAAAAATGCAATATTTGCAACAATTACAAATGTATCGCTTTAAAAATTAATTTCCGAGTCAATGGCGATTGTGTCTCCGACCTTACGTGCTTATTTGGGGCATTAAGACTGGACAACGCGCACTTTTTTTAAATATGTTATATCTACGAAACTACTGAATCGATTTTCCCTAAACTTTCAGCGAATGTACAGGGTTGGTCCCCGATAAAAAGAGGCTACATATTTTATGACTTTCGGATCGGGCGGGTACCTCCCCTTTGCCCTATTTTTGTAAAAATGCAATATTTGCAATAAATACGAATGTATCGGTTTGGGAATTCATTTGCGAGTCAATGGCGATTGTTTCTCCAATCTTACGTAATTATTTTGGGACTTAAGATCCGACCACGCTCACTTTCTAATTAGGTTATTTCTACAAAACTACTGAAGGGATTTTTAAGAAAATCGCAATGTGTCTAAACTTTTAAATCTTTATAAATAAAAATCAAATATCGTTCGTTGGTAATGACATCAGTTGAGAACGGCTGGACCGATTTTCGACTTGGGTGTTTATGCAAAGAAAATTTTACCACGTCCACTTTTACGCCCACTTTTTTCAATTTAAAATTTTTATCATTTCTACAAAAACTACTGAACATATTTTGCTGAAATTGCCAGGGAATGTACAGAGATGGCCCCAGCTTAAAATAGGCTACAAATTCAGTTGAATTTCGAAAGGGCGGGGTACTTCCCCTATACCCAACTTTTTTTTTAAAAAAATGTTATATTTACACCAATTACGAATGTATCTATTTGGAGGTTAGTAGTTACCTACTTTTTTAGGAACCAAAGGCTTGACCATACCCACTTTTAAAAATATGTTACATCTACAAAACTACTGAACCGATTTTCCTGAAAATGTCAGGGAATGTACAGGCATATTTTCTTGAATTTTAAAGGGGGCATATTTAAAAGAAACGCATTACCTTTATGAGTAAAAATCAAATGCTGTCATAACCCAACTTAGGTTTTTTGTAAAGAAAAGTTTACCACGCCCCCGAAAACAGGTTACATATTTTATTGAATTCCAGAGGGGGCGAGATATTTAAAAAAACGTTATATTTGCAAAAATTATGTATGTATCGGAATAAATATTTAGGGATTAATCTACAATCTAGGTACTTCTTTGGGGGCGACCGGACTTAACGCCCAACGGACATAACGCCCAAAATCAATTTTGGGCGTTATGTCCTCCTTGACCCCGGACTTAACGCCCAAAATAAAATTGGGCGTTAAGTCCGCCCCCATAGCGGACATAAGGCCCATTGGGCTTTATGTCCGTTTTCCGAAATTAATGATTTTCCCACTTCATAAGTAAAATTCAGATTTATTTAGAAATAAAGTTGTTTTATATATGTATGTAATAAATAAAAAATAAGCTTACTGAAATCATATTTAAATGTATACGGATTTTCCAACAATTTGTGGACAAATGGACCCAACATTACAGTACTGTGATCGTTATGATTTACTTGAGTTTTCTCGAAACAAGATTTACAAGCATGCACAATTTTGCAAACCTGCAATTTTATTTTTTAAAAACATATTCCGTATAAAAGATTTTTCTTGCTACAACGCCATAAATAAAACATTGAGTCATAGAAAATCAAAATTCAAACCTGAATATGCTGAAAGCGATGGAGCAAAAGTCAAAAAACGGAATATTTTACAAGAAATCGCGCGCGCGTTTTTTTAAATATACGGTTTTTGACTTCCTGCATATTCAGGTTTGCTCTATGACTCAATTTTATTTTCAATGAGGAAACAATTTTAAATATTTATGAACATTTAACCTAACAACTTACGAAAGCGATCGAGCAAAAGTCGAAAACGGTATATTTTATAAGAAATCGCGCGCGCGATTTTTTATAAAATATACCGTTTTCGACTTTTGCTCGATCGCTTTCAACATATTTAGGTTTTATGACTATGGCTCAATTTTATTTTCAATGAGGAAACAATTTAAATACATATTAACACTTAACTTAACATACGAAAGCGATCGAGCAAAAGTCGAAAACGGTATATTTTATAAGAAATCGCGCGCGCGATTTTTTATAAAATATACCGTTTTCGACTTTTGCTCGATCACTTTCAACATCTTTAGGTTTTATGACTGTGACTCAATTTTATTTTCAATGAGGAAACAATTTTAGATACATATTAACACTTAACAAATTACGAAAGCGATCGAGCAAAAGTCGAAAATGGTATATTTTATAAGAAATCGCGCGCGCGATTTTTTATAAAATATACCATTTCGACTTTTGCTCGATCGCTTTCAACATCTTTAGGTTTTATCTATGACTCAATTTTTAATTCACAATAAGAAATAAGTCACTCAACACGCTGTTAAACATTCCGTTTTGTCAGTGTTCGTTATTTGGAAATGTGCTAATAAATTCCTGAGGAGATTTCGAATTTTCAGAGCTCCTTATGCGTCCAACTAGTTTAAAATCTACTGAATGATGTTTGCTATTTTAGGAATCAATCAAATCATTTTTAAAATCTACTTAACCATAATATAACCTAAAAGAGTCTACCATTTTGAAAATTTTAAAATCTTTTTTATAACAAAATTAGACAGAATGTTCAAAATAATAATTTATTGTAGGTTTTGGAACACATCAATTGAAACCGGCCCTACATTACAAATAATAATCATTAAAATATGAAAAAACTCAACATAATATTTTTTGGCGTTGTGTCCGATTATTTTTGGGCCTTATGTCCGGAGTTAGGGCGGACTTAACGCCCAATTTTATTTTGGGCGTTAAGTCCGGGGTCAAGGAGGACATAACGCCCAAAATTGATTTTGGGCGTTATGTCCGTTGGGCGTTAAGTCCGGTCGCCTTCTTTGGGGCCTATGGGCCCGACCACGCCTGTTTTTTAATATGTCACTCCAATACTACTGAAGGGAAGGGATTTCCATAAAATTTGCAGCAAAAGCTCAATGTTTGCTGTTGTTATGTATATCTTATGAATTTCGGAAGAGGTGGGGTACCTTCCCATGCCTTTCTGTTAAACGCTATATGTATAAGATAAACTTATGATTATATCGGTTTCAGCATACATTTTGGTAGGCAATGAAGTTGTGTGCACCCTAGGTACATATTTGGAGCCAAAATACCGGACCACTTTTTATACCCTATACCACAATGTGGAAAAGGGTATTATAAGTTTGTTTTGGTAAAAATGCATGTAACACCGCGAAATATTCGTCGGAGACCCCCAATGTGGTATACCAATCTTCATATCTCGACGAGATAAAGCGAATTTGAGATGTGTGTCTGTCCGTCCGTCCGTCCGTCCGTCTGTCCATTATAAATTGTAAACACGCTCCAGGCCGCAATTATGGACCGATCGTCACGAAATTTTGTATGAAGGTCGGGTTCAGATCAGAATAGATCCCTATTCTTATTGGTGATGATCGTGAAATATTTAGCGGGTGAAATGGACCAAAAACATAATATTTATCCAATTTTCTAGCGGCTCTGTAGGTCTCAATAATAGTCCGATCAACGCGTAATTCTAAATAAGATAAGAGTATATCACAAAGGAGAAGCTGGCAATTTTAGATGGCGATCGGATAATATTTAGAGGGTTAAATGGATCAAAACTTTTGTGTGAAAATTGTGAAAATTTTTAATATACAGCTTATATCTTAATTCCTGGAATTGACATTCCGGACAAGTGAAATATACTTGAAAGTGGAACGCTTGACCTTTCAATTGATGCCAATTGTGTTGGTGTGCATGATCAGATAACAGAGTTACAGCCTAATATATTCCGTTATTTGTTTTTAGAGTAATAATAAACTCGCTAGAAGTCGCAATTATACATCAATAGTCACGAAATTTTGCACCGGGTAAGAGTATAGGTCGAAAAAGATGCCTACAATTTTGAATGATGATCTGATATTCTTTAGCGGGTGAAATGGACCATTACTTTTGTATGAAAAATACAAAAATTTTATTTTTGGTCGATATTTTAATTCCTTTAGGACATATATATTTCGCAAGTAGTAAATATAGGAAAAAACTACTGACCTTTCCTCTGATGTAAATTGCAATAAAGTGTTTGCTAGATTACGGGCCTACTGCCTAATATATAATGGGTTCTGTGTAGAGAACCACATTTTTATCCCATGCTACATACTGTCTCTCCAAAAGTTTATGTAACACCACGAAATATTCGTCCTAGACCCCTTATTTGTTATGCAAAAATTCATATCTCGACGAGATAAAGCGATTTAGCGATGTGTGTCCGTCCATTAACAATTGTAAACAAGCTTAAGGCTGCAATTATGGACCGATTGTAACGAATTTTGTAAGGAGGTTGGGTTGGGGCCAGAATAGAAGTGATTAGTTTTTGCTGATGATCGTGAAATGTTCAGGGAATGAAATGGACCAAAAATAAAATTTTAACGAATTTTGTAGCGGCTCTGTAGGTCAAAATAATAACCCGCAAAATTTTAAACAAAGTTTGGGTTTATGATGATGAAGAAGCGTACAAACCAACGTGAAGATCAGATAATACTTAGTGGGTTAAATGGACTGAAACTTTTGTGTGAAATTGGTAAAAATTTAAATAATGAAGCTTTTAAACAACGGAAGTAGTAGTACTACATAAGTGGGTTTCATTACATTTTAGTTTGTGTGAACTAAATTTTCCTTTCCTGCTACAAAAATGTCTTTGTCATGCTAGATAACTTTTTGGTTTTGGTCATTAGTATTATACATTACATCTTTGATATTTGATAATTAAATTTTCACAATCATTGAAAAGAAGTTCCGTGGAGAGCGATTGGTCAGGGATAGTGGTATAGGGTATCCCATGGTCGGCTCCGTCCGACTATAGACTTTTCTTACTTGTTTAATATGTTATATCTTGAAAACTGATGACCACGCCCACTCTTTTCAAAACATTATTTTTCCAAAACTGCTGAACCTAATTTTCAGAAAATGTTCAGGAATGTCCCGTGGTCCAAAATGTTATATATTTGTAGACGAATTTCGGGGCATGTTATTTTATAATCGCTATATTGCTAAACTTATGAGTGCATCAGGTTGCAAATAAGTTTTCGAGACTATGGTGGTTGCGCCCCGATCAGGAAAAACTATATATTTACAAATGTACTTAAGTGGTGAGGTTCAACGGTCCATCAGCCATGAAAAGCTAAAACATATTTTTAACTTTTATAATTAGATCGCTTTATGATAAAGACAGGGACATGGACGATAATAAATCCTAAAAGGCACAAATTGGCGAAAAATCCGACAAATTCCGTAAGAGAAAAGAAAGGTTACAGACAAAATCTGTTAATAAATTTGAAATCCTTCCCGGTTTGACAATGGACCGAAGAAGTGAGATAGAAAATACCTATTTTTGAATTGTCAAGCATAAAGTCGATAAAAAGTTGTCATTGAAACTCATTACGACGGGCCAGCAACGCGGACCGGGGTCTGCTAGTGGTAAATAAGATTGATAGATACCTTACTAATGTTTACACGAAGAACCCAACGGGCCAGCAACGCGGGAAAAATTCTCTGCGCTAAGTGGGTTGAGGAATCGATTCAGCTTGAAAACTCACGCAAAAGGTGCTATTATAATTCTATTGTCATGGGAATATACATTTGTTTGCAAAAATTAAGAGGATCAATTACACCAAAAACTAATTTAAACAAATAAGAACGGCGTTAAGTTCGGCCGGGCCGAACTTATTATACCCTCCACTACGAGTTGTATTAAAGTAAACTGGAACAATTAGTTTCCTTTCGTTTATGAAGAAGACTAAATACCAAATTTCTGCAGTTTCGGTAAAACAACGTGGCTCCAAAATACGGGAATTCGGGAGGTACCGTTGTATGGGGGGCTATATCAAAACATCTATCTGTACCGACACATTTCTGGCGGAATGTTTTTAGACTCAAAGAAGAGTAAAAACTAGATCTCCGATATTTCGGTAAGACAATGTGTATTTTATAAACCCCTGGAAGACTAAATAACAAATTTCAGTCATTTCGGTGGGATATTAACGTCACAACCTTCTGAAGTACGAAAATCGTGAAGTACCGTTCTATAGCGGCTTTATGAAGGTGTAGACCCGTACCGACCAATTTCTGGGGGAAAGTTTTAGACCATCAACGAAGACTAATAGTACGTTTATATATAACTGGATTTAACAAACCCACTGGGTTTCAAATGTCAATTCCATTGCTAATATTTCAAATAAATCTTCATAAAGAAGGTTAACCCTGCAAAAGGCAATAATATAAACATGGCCTAAATACCAAATTTCAGTAAAAAATCAAAATAAAAAAATAAATAAAAATGTTTAGTATTTTCGGTGAGATATTGATGTCACAACCATCAGAGCTACGAAAATCGGGAGGTACCGTGCCATCTGTTTCGACAAATTTCTATACTCCCAAAGAAGACCAAATACCAAATATCAGCCATTTCGGTAGAATATTGAGGCCACAACCTTCAAAATACGAAAATCGGGAGGTACCTATCTATAGGATAATATGAAGGTGTGGACCTGTGCCAACAATTTTCTGGTGGAAAGATTTATACCCCCAGACATTTCGGTGGATTATTGTGGCCACAACCTTCAAATTACCGAAAATCGGGAGGTACCGTTCTATGGGGGCTATATGAAAACGTGGACCTAAACCGACAAATTGCTGGGAGAAAGTTGTATACCCCCAACGAAGACTAAATACCAAATTTCAGCCTTTTCCGTGTGATAATGAGGTTAAAACCTTCAAAATACCGAAAATCGGGTGGTACCGTTCTATGGGGGCTATATTAAAACGTGGACTGATATAGCCCATTTGCAATACCAAACATCCTATGAGTATAGAAACGTCTATACCAAATAACAAAGCTCTATATTAAAAATTGCGAGCTGTATCTTGAACTCAACAGACGGACAAGGTTATATCGACATAGAATTTCACCCTGATCAAGAATATATATACTTTATAGGGTCTCCGATGAATATTTCGATGTGTTACGAACGGAATGACAAATTTAATTATACCCTCCGTATTATGGTGGCCTTTACTTATATGTTTCCTTATTAAATGAATAAACCATCTATCAAAATTTAAGTAATCCTCATAAAAAATAAAATAATAGTACATTTGGGAAATGAAGAAAATAAGAATTTTGGCCGGAGTCATCATTTTTTTCACGACTCCGAATCCAACAAAATTTGCTAGACCCGACTCCGAAACCATGCTTTTGTCCACAATAGGTATATAAAGCTTACCGAATTTGTAATGAATTATTGCATAGGTAGACGGTCGGGAACATGTGTTCGTTGCTTGTCAGCTATTTAACGTGGGAAGTCT
Source organism: Musca autumnalis (assembly GCF_047663935.1). Taxonomy (NCBI): domain Eukaryota; kingdom Metazoa; phylum Arthropoda; class Insecta; order Diptera; family Muscidae; genus Musca; species Musca autumnalis. Next base: position 87,265,154 of record NW_027412088.1, read on the forward strand.
AAACTTAGAACGTCTAGTAGGTTATGTCCAGAAAATATAATTCAGCTAAATGTGTCTTTTTTTAATGCCCTTACGGAACCAGACGCAGATACAGAAACAGCTCACTATGGACCATAAATTTCTGTATTAGCGAGAAGTCGAAAAAATTCTAAGTTCTCTGTTGATTATAGAATATTCATGTCAACTAACTTGTGGCTTAGACAAAAGAAATGGTACAAATGTATGTATATATGGCTGTGGCGGACACTAACATACTTACATAATAATTTATTTTCAAATTCAATAAAACTAATAAGTTTATCGTTTACACATGTAATTTGATATCAAATATATTTTAATTTCTTTTCTTTAGAAAACCACAAGAAATGAATGGACATGGCCGAAAAGTAAAATTCATTTAGTTAATGCAATAGGCCGTAAAATTAATATTATTTCAATGAACCACAATTCACACTGCACTGTGGGATATCTTTAAACGTCTAAATGGAACAAATTCAATAATAGTACCATCACCGCAATTTAATCGCCCATGAACGTTTCTATTCATTTTCGACAATAATAGGAGCAGCATGTGAACAAATTTCCAATTAAAAGCAGATTAACTTATTTTCTATGACGCAAAGAAATGACTGACAGGCATCTTTCAAAGCTAAAAATAACTTGTCTTCATTTTGAAAGCAATGACTGACACAAAAACCCTTTCATAACGTTTCTTCTGTTTCTATTTCTACCTCTTTCCACACACACAGCATGAGAATGCTTTTAGGTTTAAAACCACAAAAGACAGTTTCAGATTATTTGTTGTGTGCTATTTAATCAATATGTGTAGATTGTCATAATAAAATTTCGTTGCTGTTGTTGTGTAATTAATAGGAAACCATAAACAGGAATTCGTAACCTCATACCATTGTACTAAAAGCAAGACAACCAACAACAGCAGCAGCAGTAGTAGTCCATCTCTTGGAAACATTGCAAGTCCTTTTGGCATAGCTCACCAAACCACAGCACTCTGGATCCTAAACGATGAACAAAACATTTGCTTGTCTAAATCATTTTATCTGTCATGTTAAACTAAATGTTTTACATATAAACCCCCACCTAGCTTCTAACGCATAAGCAGTCATTCCCCTTGGGTACTTAAACCTAATCAGCTTCCAGACACACACAAACGCCCAGAGTCTGCCATAAACTCCCATATGGCCCACTTGTTGTCAATACTGTCAGTTACATGCATATTCTGGGGATAATTCAATTACTTATTGGGTGGAATATTTACGCACATGTATACGTACAAACTTACATATATTAACGACCGAGGGTGGTAAAATAAGAATAAAATATTTATTATGTTCAACGTGAATAAAACTCTTGCCAATGCATATACACCGATTCTTGGAGAAGACCTAAAGGAGTTTCAAGTCAAACTTCCTGGAATTGCTCACCTACAAAGCCCGTAACCTGGGGCTCAATTCATGTTTTTTGAATGAAATCTTTTATAAGCAAAATAAATGTCAAATAAAAAATTCCATGAAGAAAATATTTGTCATTTCAAATTCTTATAGAACAAGAATCCAGCCCTTTAAATCAAGCCCTCCACCATAATATGGAAGGTATAATTAAATTTGACATTCTGTTTGTAACACATCGAAATAATCGTTAGAGACCTTGTAAATTATATCTGAGTTTTTCTGAGTGAAATCGGGCATTTTTTCAAAATTAGTTTTTTGAGTTCCTTTATTTTTACATATTTCAAATTCAAAACCTCTTTCGTACTTAAATAATCATCTAATGAAAAAATATTACTTTAATATTTAGTAGCTTATTCAGCTCGGATGCCCAGTCATATAATTCCCGAGCTGCATTTATTTTATCATCAATTTAGTTAGTTTATTGTTCGGCTGGTACAATAATTGCTAATCCATTTTCAAAATCGAAAAATGACGCAGTTTTTAAGTGTTTAAGATAAATACCTAAATAAAACAACACAGCAAATGTTAAAAAATGTAATTTTGTATTCTTTTAGTAAAATAACAAATTTTTCACACAGGTATAAAGGAAAAATTGTAATCGACCGTAGTTTAGTACAAAACAAAAAAAAAAAAGAAAATCGAAGAGTTCAATCGTTGTTAAAAATTGATTTTAAATATTAAATCGCGAAAATTGCATCCAAGCCCACTGGGCAATTTTTTGTTCTATATATAGAAGTTTCTATTACTCCTATGTTTGGAATTGAAATGGGCTATATCGGTCCACGTTTTGATATAGCCCCATGGAACAGTACCTCCCGCTAATCTGTATTTTGAAGAGGTGTAAAATTTCCCAACTGAAATTTGTCGGTATAGGTCCAGGTCCTCATATAGCCCCAATAGAATGAAATCTACCGATTTTCGGTATTTTTAAGGTTTTATCCTCAAAATCTTACGGAACTGGCTGACATTTGCTATTAAGTCTTTGTTAGGGTTATAAAACGTTCACACTGAATTTTTAAAGTCTCCATAGAACGGTACCTCCTGATTTTCGGTATTTTTAAGGATTTTGCAACAATATCCCACCGAACAGGCTACAAATTTTGTATTTTGTCTTCGTTGGGGATACAAAACTATCCACCGGAAATTTATCGGTATAGATCAAAGTCTCCATATAGCCCCCATACAATGGTACCTCCCGATTTTCGGTATTTTGAAGGCTTCAGCTTCACTAAAATGGCTTCACTAAAAAGTCTGGAATTTGGTATTTAGTCTTCGTTGGGGGTAGTTCGTTGAGGGTATAAAACTCTATATATATAAAACTCAAATTTATCAGTAAACGTACACGTCTTCATTTAGTCCTCATAGAACGGTAATTTCCGGTTTCGGTACTTTGATTTTTTAAGATTTTAGTCACATTTTTCTACCGAATTAGTTGTAAATTGGAATTTTGTGCTCGTAGAAGATAGAAAACTTAATCGCAAAAAAACTACCCATATAAATATGTGTAGGTTTTAGTCTAACTCCATGGACCGGTATAGCCGGATATTGCTGTAATTTGGTATTTGTGGTTAGTCAGAGGATAGAAAGAACATCGATGAGCTCTTTTTAAGAGTGTTGCTACATTTTCTTTTGAAGTGGATGTAATATGGGATTTTGGAATCTCAATGGGTAGAAAACCTCCACACAGAAAATTATCAGTATGAAGTTATTATCATCAGTTAAGATTCTCCTCCAAGGAATTATAATTAAGGTAGAGCTCAGTAGTTACTAATTGTTCATATTTACTTTATTCAATACAGTTGCGGTGGAGGATAAACAAAGTTCGGCCCGACCGAACTTAATGCCGTACTTACTTGGGAATATAAGTTCTTATGAAATTTTTCTCTACGACTCAAAACCAAAGTCATTCGGATATCTAAGTAGGCCACTTACTTACTTAGTTGGCCCTCTACAGAACATTTGTTCTTTCTTCTTCTTCTTTATTTGCAAATCCGTTATCCGGATATAAGCGATCATACAATAACATTATAAATGTGTTATGCTATTTTATTTTATATTATACGGGCATAAACAGCTCCCTATTTCTTGCCGCCGAAATCATGGTTCTTTTATCATGGCAGCCTGTCCAATCTTGTATGTTTTTCAGCCAGTTCAATTCTCTCCTGCCTCTTCCTCTTTTTCCTTCTACATTGCCCTTTATGATGGTTTGTAGGAATTTATACTTTTCATTTCTCATCAGATGCCCCAAATATGCAATTTTCCGAGCTTTGGCATGTCGCAGCAATTGTCTATCTAAACCCATTCTGCGTAAAACGACCTGGTTTGTTACATTATCTGTCCATGGTATCTTTAAAATCCTTCGGTAGACCCATATCTCGAAGGATTCAAGTTTTTTCTCATCTGCAATTTTGATGGTCTATGTCTCAACTGCGTATAGTAGTATGGACCAGATATAGCATTTCACGAATCTGACTTTTGTTGGGAGACTTATATCGTGATTTGTAAGGACTGTTTTGAATTTGAAAAATTGATCTCTGGACATCTCTATACGACGTTTGATTTCCTTCGAAAAGTCCCATTTTTCATTTAACAATGCTCCAAGTTATGTGAAATTAGTGACTCGCTCAATATTTTTATTATTAATATTTAGTATGGTGTGATAACGGTCATTTTTCTTACTCACAACCATGTATTTTGTTTTTTTAATGTTTATTTTTAGGTCATTTGCTTCGCTCACACTTGTAAGTTTATCTACGAGCCTTTGTAAACCATGTAGACTGCTAGCTACTATTACGGTATCATCTGCATATCGTATATTATTTATTGTTAGTCCATGTTTTTTATCCCTATTCTTTCATTTTCCACGGCTTCATTAAATATTTTTTGAGAATAAATGTTGAAAGGCATAGGAGAAAATACGCACCCCTGACTTACTCCGTTTGATATAATCATTTCGTCCGTAGTTTCGCCATTTCTCTCAATCCGTGCAGTTTGACTCCAGTATAAGTTTTTAATGCATATTATTTCCTTTTCCCCAACTCCAATGTCTTTCAATATATCTATTAGCTTGTCGTGTTGAACTGTGTCAAATGCCTTTTCATAATCTATGAAGCAAAGGAAAACATCTTTCTGGACATCTCTGCACTTCTGCACCAGTATCTGCATGGAGAGTAAAGCCTCTTTTTCTAGTGCCGTTTCCAAGGGAGTTTTTAGTAATTTTACATATTGTGCTCTTCACATTATACCAGAGGTTTTCCAAATCGTTCATGTCGATCCTTTCTAGTTCCTTGTTCATGCTATCCTTCACCTCGTTTTTAATCATTGGATCATTGAGTTTCTCACAGTTAATTCTGACCCTAGTCTTCTTTTTTCGTATTGATGCTAGTTTTATTCGGATATTTAATATCAGAAGGTTATGGTCCGATGGCGCGTCTGCTCCTGGGTAAGTTGAACATTTGGTCACGCAGCTCCTTTATCTTTTATTTATCATAATGTAGTCAATTTGGTTACGCACTATATTATTTCTGTTATCCTGTGGTGATTTCCACGTATAAAGCCTTCTGGGGTGTAATTGAAATAGTGTGTTAGTGATTGTAGTTCCATGCTCTTGACAGAGTTGTATTAACCTGTCACCCCTTTCATTTCTTTCGCCGAGACCAAAACTTCCTGTAATACCGCATACCTCTTCGCTTCCTACTTTGGCATTGAAGTCGCCTTGAATTATTGTAATTTCATGTGATTTCGTCATTTTTAGCAATTCATTGATTTCGTCATAGAATTTTTCAACCTCGTCTGTGTTTCCATCACATGTTGGTGCGTATACTTGAATAATGTTTAAGTTAAGCGGTTTCCTTTTATTTTGATCATCATTGACCTATCCTTGACCTATTGTTCTATAAGCTGAAAAAGCTGGTAAGATCAGTCAAATAGGAGTTCAGCCTTTCACAAATGACATCTGGGAAAGTACCTGATGCCATGATCGTATACATTACGATCTCAATGCCGTCTGGAGGGGCGGAATACAGGAGAGGTAGAGGTTAAACAGTTCCGGAGATGGCACCCCACCTTGGAGAACTCCCTGTTTCACTCTACAGGGCATGAACTTCTGTTCCTTAATTCCACTTGCGACTGGCGTCCACACATACAATTGATTATCCAACATTTCAAACTTGGCCGGAGGGTTGTTTGTTCGATGTCCTCAAACAGTGTAGAGTGCTGGACAGAACCCATGCTGATTATTGGCAACTGAATAGCTATGTATTTCTGGCACTGGGGAGCGAAATCGGTCTGTACGATTCAACTTTGCTGGTATCCTTGCTTTACAGTCTGCGGCCACATAATGCTTCAGCCAGTTTCTGGATGACCATTGCCTCATTCTGGTCGGGCTGTTTAAATTCAATAATGACTGTGGAGTAGCCCTGTATGACGATTCCTTTCATTCGATAGTAGCACGACACTCCATGGGTTCCTTGGTGTAGGGGTCTGGTGTCAAAGTATGGATTTTGCGGCTCCTTGTATAGAGTTGGCAATACGTTGCCACTATGTTGTTATGTTATCGGAGAACTTTCATTAAGTGGTATATATTGTACCTATCTTCGGCGTTGTGTCTGTTCGTATTTTATTTGCTTTGCTACGTTTAATAAGGAACGTACATTTGCTTCAAAAGGTGGTGATCCCAGTCAATGTTTGCTCCTCGGAACGATCGTACAACCAACACGCTCGACGAATGTCTTCAATCTATCACAACGTGATCAACTTGATTTCTGTTTTTTTTTTTTTTTTTTTTGGTCCGCCCGTATGAATGTCGATTATGCTTAAATCTGGTACTGCTTACACCATGTTTTTTTGCCACTGCGAAGTCTTTCATTCTAATGTCAGACATTTCAGTGTTGAGACTAAATTTTACGAATGTTGGTCCAAAGATATTCTCCTTTCCAATGTTGGCATTAATATCGACTGGAAAAATTTGAATGTCATGTGCACTGAGAATGTATGGTTGTCCGAGAGGAATAGTTTTGAAGTCCAATCAGGTACAAAACAGTTTACGTTTTCATCACAGTTTTGATCTTAGGATTACGCTTAAATATTTGGCATAAACTAATAAAGATATTACTTCATTTATTAAACCACCCTCATATATAAACCCATACAAAATATCTGTCAACATACACCATATATTTTTGTCATCCCTTCGATACATTATCGCATAGAAATCCTATTATAAATGATGGTTGGCAAATTTTAGTAGATATTTAAAGCATAGATTAATAGCAGCATCACAAGCAATGTTCAAGACTATGGACATTATCGGACTGATGAACTTGAATATTAACCACATCACGTAACCGAATACTGAGACCACAAATTAACGTTCATCATATTAATCGTACATGTCAAATACATTATATTCACCTGCGCATATTCATACATACACAGATATGCACACAGAGAGGTAAGTGGCAGAATATTCATGTACATCAATTCATACTTACATACATTTAAATATTTTGAGATAATGATAAAGTGTCCTCATACATCGGGTAACTAAAGATAAAACAACTTGATATCTATGCAAAAATATCTGTGGCAGAACTGCGAAAAGGTTTAATGTTAAAAATTGTATATACGAAAACAAGTGAAAACGGAGTTACGGAGCCTAACTGTTTATAGCTTCATCCATAAATTATATTGAAATCAGATTTCAATCATTTCAGTTGGATGATGTAGCTGAGACTTTAGAAAAAGGGGGGCTATATCAAAACTTGAACATGTACCTACAATACTTTGTCGGAATATTTGTTGCCACACCGAAGACTAAACATTAAAATGCACTTACACTTATTTACAGAAATGTTTTATACTATCAACGGCGACTATATGCTAAATGTTTACCATTTGCGAACTATAAAGCTTGTAATACCTTGCAAATGCCGAGGGAAAGTTTTGTAGCCCTCCTTGGTCATGTAGCTCGATTAATTAAATTAATCAAAATTGCAGCTATATCGGTAGGATAATGTGACTAAGACCTTAAAAATATCGATAACCTTGGGTACCGTTCTATGGACCTATATCAAAACGTGGACTTGTACCGAACATTCTCTGCGGATATGCTTAAAACCCCCAACGGAGACCAAATACCGAATTCCAGCTATTTTAGTGAGGCTAAAACCTTCAAAATACCGAAGTTTGGGAAGTACTGTTCTATGGGGGCTATATCAATGCGTGGACCATTTTCAATACCAAACATTCTAGGAGTAATATCAACGTCCATACCAAATTATAAATTCTATGCTAAATATTGCGTGATGTATCTTGATTTCAACTGACCGACGGACTGACAGACAGGTGAACATCCTTATATCGACTTAGTTTTCTACGTAAGAAAGTATCACTCAGCAGTGCTGATTATATTATGTATATGTATATATAATTATGTCGTATATAAAATATAGTGATTTTGAATCACGAATTTGCTTTAAAGTCTGTAGGTACCGCAATGTGGGGCTATACCATATCATTGACATATACCAAACATTTTTAGTAACCAAACTTCTTCATAAAGGAAATTTAAAAGAAAATTTTGAAAAAGTTTTAGAGTTATCTTGCCGGCAGGATTTTGAAACTTTTGGGTATTGACTTAATTCCGAAAATAATTTTACTTGTTAAAGAGCCCTCTAGAACAACCTACTGAAAAAAATCAAAACGATCGGAAAGGAGCTCTTAAAATTGACTTTATCCGAATTATGTGTGGGAGGTACGATATAGTCCATAAGGAGGTGACCGATATAGTCCATATTCGAGCCTGATATATCTCTGGAAGAAATAATACGATGTGCAAAGTTGGTACCAATCAAAAACTCCGTGCGAGAATTATCTTTTACGCTAATATCTCAGGAAGTATGGACCTGCTCAAGAAAAAAAATTATACCGTTGTAAAGGAAGCCGCAAGGACAACCTACCAGAAGGTTTGAGAGGAGCTCTTAAAATTCACTTTATCCTAATTTTGTGTGGGAGGTACCCGAAGAAGTGGACCGATATAGTCCCTATTCGAGCCCGATATATATCTTGAATGAATAATATGATGTGCAAAGTTTGGACCAATCAGAAACTTCTTGCGAGAATTATCTAGCGGATTTGCCACTTTGGTTGGTACCGTCAGGGTTTCATGGAGTTTATAGGCTAATATCTCAGGAAGTATGGACTTGCGCAAGAAAAAATTATACCGTTATGAAGGGAGCTGCACGGACAACCTACCGAAAATAATTCAAAACGATTTAAGAGGAGCTCTTAAAATTCACTTTATCCTAATTTCAAAAAATTTTGTACCACTTGCTTGGTGACTTTCTGAAACGAGGATTTTGATAATGAGGACAAAGGCTGCGCTAAGCGTTTGTCATGGAAGCCCTACAGACTGAGTGGACAAATATCTACCACTACACGATGGGACCAATGGCAGGTTTTTGAGGCAAAAAGTGTTTTTTTCAAGTCAGTGATTGAAATTATATAATAACGGAATTATATTTTTAGCACTTTTAAACATCCAAAACCAAAAATTACAATCTGGCAACTGCCCCGGCGACATGCCAAGCTGCCAAAGATGTGATAATTTTCATTCCGTTTATTTCTGACATTCAGTCGTAATTAAACAATTTAAGTATTTTGGCGCCAATAGTTTAATTCTGAACCAAGTCCGAATAAATGTCAAAAATGACAATGAAAACGGGACAAAATCGATTAGTTGTCAAAGAGAACCGTACCTAAAATCTTCTTAGCAACATTTTTGTAGAATATTTGGATGCTGAAAAATCGCATCTTGTGGTACTTTCACTACGGTTCAAGAAATAAAGGACGAAAAGGACATGAAAGGCTTCGAGTTAGAAGAATGAAATGTTCTACAAAAAGATTCGCCAATCGATTTGACTGAAGACATGTCACCTCAAAACGAACGCCAAACAGAGATATGGAGTTATTTTCCCAAATATTATAGGGAAAAAAACAAAAACTTCATAGCGCGATCTCTCGGAAACTTGACCTATGGCGAAAATTTCCTTTTGGGTTCTTAGTATACTCATCAAGGGCTTTCATCTCCAAATGAAATTTTCCAACCCCCAAAAAATCTGCTGCACAATGTAATAATTTGTTGTGTCAGTAAGTGATGTTTTTTAATGTAGTCTGTGGTATCGTCCATGTGTTCTTAGGAGTAGAGCTTTCGTATCTGGGTGTATTTTCGTAAAAATATGTATCTGGTGAAAGGTGACAATGCCGGCTAACAGATTTTAAAAAGAAATTTTGCGTATACTTGCGAATAAAAAAATTATCAATTTCCAGATTTCGTAAAACTCCATGCCGCCGCTGTTTCGGCCAAGTTGTCAAAAGAAAAATATACAAACTATGTTCTCAAGGAAGTTCGGTATCAACCAACTAAAATGAGAAAACAATTAACTTCGACAGAGAAAATGTATGAACGATATATCCAAATCTGAACCGATTTCAATATGATGTCTCAATAATGTTTTCTAGATTCCGTCAGACACATTAAATGTCATCACAATTGGACATATATAGCGTGATTGCTGCACGAAACACCTAAAATCGGGTGAAAATATATATGGGAGCTATATCCGAATCTGGACCGATTTCGATATGTTTTGTCATACTTTTTTCTAGAAATTGTACAGAATTTGCCAGTTTGTTGCACCAAATACCTCAAATCGAACGGAAATATATACGGGAGCTATATCCAAATCCGAACCGATTTCAATATAATTTGGCAAACATATTTCTAGACCGAATCCTTTCACACGTTTCAAATTTCATCGAAATTGGACAGAAATTGCGTGTTTGTTGCACCAAATACCTCATATCGGGCGAATATATATATATATATATATATATATATATATATATATATATATTTGTTGCACCAAATACCTCATATCGGGCGAATATATATATATATATGGCGAATAACAAAATTCCTTTACAATTCCATTTGAAAAAAATTAAAAAATTTTTTTGCGACCACATCTACGATTTTTGGTATAGAGGTAAAGGAAAAAAATTCGGTTTCAAATCTACTCGCGTTCATGAAATTGGCCAATGCGCGCAAAAGTTATAGCGGTTTTTATTCTCATATAAAGAAAAAATATTTAAAAATATATTTTTTGTTGTTATGAGAAAATGTATGCATAAATCGTTAACAGCATTCCATATCTATTCGTGGATGTTTAAAAAGTTATTAAATTTATTATTATTTTCGCGGAAAATCAACAAATAATAAAAAAAATTTGAAGTAAATCCAAATTATCCTTTCCCAGAATCCGTACAAACCCTCAAAAAATAAATTAAAAAATATATGCGGAATCTAGACAATGCGTAGAAAAATATGATACCAAATTTATGGAGATTGGGTACATAAATTGCATATTATAGCAACAACAAAAGAGAAAAACTTATTGTTGGAAAATATTGTTGCAAATATTTTTTTGGTTTGATTCTAAAAATTCGAAAAAAATATTTGGGAGTTCTCCAACTATTTTGCTAAAATCCCATAGAATATGAATGTATACTGTTAAAACTTCATCAAAAATATGGTTTACAATCGCGAGAGTTTAACTGATTACTGTGATAACTTATATGTGTAGGAAATTAAGAGTAATATTGAAATTACAATCATTCAACTAATATTAAAATTAAAAACCCCGTTATTCGCGAATTAGTTAAAGTCGGTTGATGCGCATTCGTTTTTGGATACAGCGAATCAATCTCTTTCAAAATGTATGCATATTTCGATGTTTCACTCAGGGGCCATTGTGTGCCGCCAGTTGCATCATACACTGCAAAAAACCTTAAAGTTGGTAAAAGTCGCGCAATGTGCATACGATTTTGATGCGCATCCGGTTTCATCAGCGCCTATCAAAAATACGTCAAAATATAACAATTTTAATTAGATTCTTCAAGAACCGCGGATGTGCCTCCATATTCAATTTTTTGTAAAAGACCCATATTACTCGCGTATCTCTTTTCTTTTATGACACGCGTTTTCGCAAATATTATAATCGCAAGTAAAGGATTCCATTTATGTAAAAAATTCTAAAGAAAATCGCGGTTTAGTACGCGGATTTGTCAAAATATATTTTTGCTGATTTTCCGATTTTCAAGGTATCTATATCCGCGGTTTTAGTAGATGGACTCTATCGCGGAAGGCTTCATTAGAACCGTCGCGTAAAAAAACTAAATTCACGCGGGTTTCAAAGGAAATGGAATGACAGTTGTAAATTTTACACGCAAAAAATAGGTTTTGTAAGAAAATTCACGCATCAAATTTTGGCCTTTCGACTCCAATTACTAGGATGCTGTAAGAAGCACACTAATGAGATATGAACCAAACGACGTAAAATCACGAGTTCTATAATCGTGTTAAGAGTTTGGAATATTATCTTCTTGCGCGTCCGGATTATTAAAAAAATTCAAAAAACCCCGAAGTTCCGGCTTCAAAATGTCAGCATCAATTTTAGGTGGATGCAGTGGATATATCGAAAAATCATACACTACAATCTTGTTGCCCATGGAGTATTCTGTGATTCTTTCTTTAGGGATATGTCTATAAAATGTAAGGTTAAGCCAAAAATCGTATGGGAACATAAAAAAACTTGTTGGCTTCAACCCATTTTTACTCATTTTTCTACATTGATGCCAACACAGCTTCCACGAAAATTAATTTTAATGGTCGACATTATGGGATCCCTCCTAAAACACTTCATTTTAAAGAATTGTAGTCATACTTTATAGAATATATTAACAGTTCGCGAATTCTGATAGGGTGAAACTCGGATTCATCGATTGCAAAACATTTTTGTTATTCGCCATATATATATATATATATATATATATATATATATGTGGGAGCTATATCCAAATCTGAACCGTCACATATTAACCAAATTTGGCAGATTAGTTTCTAGGCCAATTATAAACATCTGCACGAAATTTTGAAGGTCTAGCTTGCCCCTGTGATTTTTTGCCTCAAAAACCTGCCATCGGCCCCATCGTGCACTGTAAAAACAAATTGCATTTGAAAAAGAAAAAGTTCGATGACAGAGAAGCCACTCCACAGCCGATATGTTTGATGAGCCGATAACAATGGCGAAACCGGTCACATAATGGTGGTTGTGTGGGTTCGAATCTTCGACTTTCCTTTATCACTTGCAAAAAATCATCGGTCATTAAACTCGACTCCAGCGAGAAATTAATTAAAATATAATGAATGTCATTACCAAAATTTGGCTACATAGGTCCACTTTGACTATAGCCTTCATATAACGGTATCACAAGTTTTCACTTCTAGTTCCACACTAGTGGATATCATAAAGGGATTAACATATTACTCAATGTACATAAATATATATGCGTGTATATGTATGTGCGTATACTGTAAATCTACATATATCTACAAACAAGCTTGACCATTGAGGTTATGTTTTCAATTGTCGACGGTGATCTCTAAACATATTTTCCCTATCCATCTTTTAACCTTGTTTGTTAATGTCTCTAGGTCGGACGTTACGTTTATTTAATAGTCTTCATGGTTGTCTATGCTGTCCTCCCATCCCACAGAAAACTCCTCCCAACCTTTGCTTTAAATTTAATATGTGGTTGGATGATTATAAAATAAATTTTATTGTGGTTTGCAGTAAATTGTCTTTAATGAGCAGAGCATGAACAATCTGTGGCGTATGTAGCCAATTGTCGAGAAATAGCAATGACAACAACAACTACTACTACAATAACACTGTGCAACATTTTTAAGGTGATCTTGTGCAAACAATTCGAACTGAGGATTTTTTGAAAGGACAGACCCAAACGACAAGAAACCCTTGTTGGGATTTGTTGTGTCAGATCCAGCTCGGATTTTATGGCCTAATCTATACATGGTTAAATATTGAGTTTTTAAAGAAATTCGGGGCTATATCTCTGAAACCAATGCAAATCTTCTTCTGACCTCTAAAGCAAATTTGTAGAGAAGGACAACAATAAAATATTTGGAGAAATAAAGAACTCGAAAAACTACATTTATTGCCTCAAATTTTAAAATATATGCAAAAATTCCACAATTTTTATACATTTCGCACCGTATCTCCAAAACCGTTAATTTCTTCTATTTTCTTTCGGAAAACTATTTCCTCGAATGTAATACACAACTCTTTAGAACATGTCATTGTTGTAAAATGACTCTATGCCGTTGTTTTCAGCACATTTTCAACGACGATCTAATAAAAATTTCAATAATGTGTGAAATCCGAAATGCGAGAACAAACTGTTGGTGTGAACTGCGTTTGAAATACGTGTTGTAAATGATATGATGCAAAATATCGCTGAAACGACATGAAGTAAGCATTTTAGAGTTTCAGAATGTTCTAAAGAATTGTTGAGAACTTTATTTGGAAGATAATTACAAAAGGTGACCAGAATTTCAGCAATTATATAAAATTGTCTATATTTTATTGATTTTGATGCCCTAGATGGAGTTTTTCTTATTTGGTTTTTTCAAAAGATAAGATCTACCAGTTTAGGGCTACAATATTGCTAAAGACAGCAAGGCCAAATTCCTTTTCGTTTCTGAGATAAATGCAAAAAAGTGAAGATTTAGCCGGGTTTAGATGAGGCCATAAAATCCGAACTGGATCTGACAGGACAAAACTCTACTAGGGTTTTTGCAGTCTAAATATGTACTATCAAAAAAATGCATACTAGAAGTTGTTTGCATTTTCAGTGTTGCATAGTGTAATATTAAAGCAGCAAATACAAAGCATCTGTAACGACCACAGATGGAAACATTTTGTTAAACATGGCTACATATTTACATACATACCTCTCTCATTTATTGAAATTAAAAAAAAACGAAATAATTGGTCTATTTTAACAAGAGAAATGACAATAAACAACGATAATAACAACAACATACTACTTTGTAAAAAATTAACAATAATCAAATTGAATTTGCAGTTGGAATTTAAATAAATGGAATTCAGACTTTGATTTAAAGTCGTAACTGTGGTAAACAAGTAAAAAAGTATCAGTCGGCTTGGTCGACAGAGATATACCCTCAGCCTGTGTATATTGAAACAATTTTTTCCCAAAAAAACGCATGTATTTAGGGAATTTTGGGCGTTTGAACTGACAAAAATGTTGATTAGGATTAGAGATCAAAAGTTTTGCGGAGGAGATACTAAAAAGAATGGATCTCCAGCCACTACATATGGTACCATAGGGGTTTTTTACAACTTCAGGGATGTTTGCTCAAGAAGTATGGACTTGCCCCTGAAACAACTTTTACCATCGCAATTGAGGCAGCGAATGCAAGTTGCTTCAACAAAAATCAAAGTGATTCGAAAGCAGGTCTTAAAGTGAACATGTATCCGAAATTTTGTGTGGGAGGTACCGGATGGAGTGGCCAAATATAGCCCATATTTGAACCTGATCTATGTCTAGTAGATATATTAGGATGTGTAAAGTATGGTCCAATTCGGCCACTCTCTTCAAGAGTTATCGTACGCACAATTTTACCGAACATTTTTGAACTTTTGTGGGGGAGGTACCTGAAGGAGCTGGCTTATCTTCGAACTTAAACTATGTTTGGACAAAATATTACTAAGACAAAACTTTGGACCGAATCGGCAGACCTGTTCGAGAGTTATTTTGCCCTCCAACCTCCTCACATGGTGTCATATGGGTTTTTTGCAACTTTCAGGCTATTTTCTCAGGAAGTATGGACTTGCCCCTGATGAAACTTATACCTTCGTATGGAGGGCAGTGAATACAAGTTGCTAAAGCAAAAATCAAAGCGATTCGAGAGATGGTCCTAAACTGAACTTTTCCAAATTTTTGTGTGGGAGGTACCCGACGGAGTGGACCAATTGAGTCCATATTAAAACTTGATCTAAGTCTGGTACACGCTCCACGATGGGCAAAGTATGGACCATATCGGTTATCCCCTTCAAGAGTTATCGTGCGCACAAATTTTCCGAACATTTTCGAACTTTTGTGGGGGAGGTACCGGAAGGAGTGGACCGATATAGCTCATCTTCGAACTTAAACTAAGTTTGGACAAAACATTACGAAAGCCAACATTTGAACCGAATCGGTTCATCCGTTCGAGAGTTATCGTGCGCTCCAGCCAGCCAGACAGACAGACAGACGGAC
This sequence comes from Musca autumnalis, assembly GCF_047663935.1. NCBI lineage: Eukaryota > Metazoa > Arthropoda > Insecta > Diptera > Muscidae > Musca > Musca autumnalis. The sequence continues at coordinate 87,280,825 of NW_027412088.1, forward strand.
GGACATTGCTAAATCGACTCCAAATTGTCTGAAACACATTTCGTCCAAACATACTTGGGGTCTAAAACCATTATTTCGATGAGGCACATTTTGCCCGTATGAAAGTGTATATACCCTTCATAGCCTAAAGGCTGAGGGTATAAAAAGTCGTTAATTACTGTTCATACGATTGACCTAGTGTGTAGTGTGTTTTTCTACAACTCAGAAGGCCGTGTGTTCAAAACCAGCAGAGAGCAAAATAAAAGTAGAAAAACAAGAAAAATATGGTGCGCTGATTTTCAATATAAATTCACCTCGATTGCTTTAAAAATAGAACATATGGTTTCTAGCTTTTTTCGATTGTCGGTATGTGGTTAAATATTTACTTAAAAACATATTTAGGGATGTACTTCCTTCCTATGACATCCACATGTAAAAGTAATGACTTTTACGGTCAATTTGTAAGTAGTTATTACTGAATATAGTCATTACTTGGTAATGACTTTTTTGCTGGGTATATACCCTCGTTATCATGAATGTTGAGTGTATAATGAAATGCCTTTGATGTCTAGTCTTCGTTGGAGGTATAAGACTTTCCACCTGAAATTAGTCACTATACATCCAGATGATCGGAATGTTGAAGGTTGTGGCCTCAATTCCTCAACGGAACGTCTGAAATTTGGTATTTAGTCAACATTTGAAACAATTTTTTTAAAAAAGTTATTTTTTTCAAAAAATTAAAAAGATAAAACAAAACTCCTTCCGGTTTCATAAAACTCATCATGGTAGAACAATATAAGGTAACAGCAATAACCAGCTGATTGAACTAGGCTGTAATGTTAGTGTCAAATTCCATGTGACATTTTATATTTATAGCCTAAACCACTATGTGGAAAGGGTGTTATAAGTTTGTTTTGGTAAAAATTCATGTAACACCGCGAAATATTCGTCGGAGACCCCCAATGTGGTATACCAATCTTCATATCTCGACGTGATAAAGCGACTTTGAGATGTCAGTCCGTCCGTCCGTCTGTCCATTATAAATTGTAATCAAACTCCGGGCCGCAATTATGGACCGATCGTCACGAAATTTAGCATGGAGGTCCGGTTCAGACCAGAATAGATCCCTATTTTTGTTGGAGATGATCGTGAGTTATATTTGGAAGACGATCTCTTGACCTTTCCACTGATGTCGATTACGTTGATGTACGTGATCAGATAACAGAGCTACAGCCTAATATATCCAGTTTTTTGTTTGTAGTGTAGTAATTAACACTCTAGAGGTCGCAATTATAGCTCAATAGTCACGAAATTTTGCACGGGGTAAGAGTTTAGGTAGAAGAAAATGCCTATAATTTTGCATGATGATCTGATATTATTTAGCGGGTGACATAGACCATTACTTTTGTATGAAAAATATACAAATTTTATTTTTGGTCCATATTTTCATTCCTGGAGGGCATATACCGGCAAAGTAGCCTACATATGGAATAATAACTACTGACCTTTCCCCTGATGCAAATTGCAATAATGTGTCTGCTAGATAACGGGCCTACTGCCTAATATATAATGGGTTTTGTGTAGAGAACCACAATTTCCTCACATGATACAAATTGCCTTTATCATGACAGAGAAGTTTTCAATTCAGTTGTCAAGTTTGAGTTTTTATACGAATATAGAAACATGGGGTCGCCTCGCCACCCATTTTATACCTCAGGATTTAAGGTAAAGGGGATACAAACAAAATACGACCAAAGATGTGTCTCATCGAAATATTGGTTTTAGACCCCAAGTATGTGTGGACGAAATTCGTTTCAGACAATTTGGAGTCTATTTAGCCCTGTCCATTCATCTGTCTCTCTTAATGTCTAGCTGTCTGGTGCGCACGATAACTCTCGAACGAATCTATCGATTAGAAACAAATTTTATACTTCGTAATATTTTGCCCAAACTTTGTTTAAGTTCGAAATTTTTTTACAGGTTTTGGTGTAGGGTATCACATGGTCGGCCCCGTCCGACTATAGCCTTTGCTTACTTGTTTTATTTCCATTTTCGATGTATGTATATTAGGGACATATAATTTTTGAGGAAAAAATATATCATTCAGAAAAAAAAACTATTTCTCATAAAGACTTATTCATATCAATGACATGTAACATCCTCCAAGTCTGAACGACGTGCTGTACTCTAAAACACTGCTTATAGAGGCGGTACAACACAGGTTAATACGTGTGGTATTTTGTTAAATTTGAAAAAAACTAAAGCCCTAATAAACATGTGTTTTTTTTATTTCAAAAACAAAAGATTGAAACAGCTCCTCTTTTTCAATGAATTTCCAGCGACCTCAAACATTTTTGCAAGAATTCTACTTTCTGCGAGAAATTATGTTTTTATTGGAATGATATGAAGACATTCAAATAGAAAATGTAACGAAATTTCATTCATGTTTTCCAATATATTCAATCAAATGTGAAAAATTGGTGTTTTGGCCAGAAAAATCGATATCTGAACCACTGTTCGCCGTTCTATTTTTTTATATTTTGTATTAACATTTGAATCAGGTAGGACCTGTAGACTGTCACCTTGTATAAAACACTCTTTGATATTGCTAGTCACGAAGATGTTCTTTCCTATTTGTATTCAACTGCTGATCTCGTGTAAAAATACCGAAATCAAATATAGCTTGGAACACCTTTTCCCTTCTCTAGGATTTGGCGTAAAGTGAAGATTTGATCTAGTATAGGTTTCCCGGGTATAAAGCCGCATTAGTATGACCAGATTATTTTATTGACGATAAGTATTAGCCGTTCACACATAGGTAGGAGACTTATGCCTATGCAGTTGGGACAAAGTCTTGTCTCCTTTCTTGTGCACGGAGCATAGCAGACTGAGTTTCACAACGTTGTGTATGTATTCCTCATGCCAAATGTTGCCATTCCACTGATGCATACTTCTTAACAATCTGTCGCCAACTATCGTGAACAGTTCTATGTGCAGCTCATCACCTTATTGTTCTTCAGCTGATTAATTGCCGTCATGACCCTTCTTTGGCTAGGTGTTAAACACTCTTTCGTTCTGGATTGGTTCTGAGGCATTTTTGGGATTGGTTCTGAGGCATTTTCCTCGCTCACGTGTGATACCAAAAGCATGATGAAATGCTACTTGCAGATCCTCAGAACACTATATGTAAGAGGGCTGAACGATAACTATCTGGCCTAACAATGAAAACGCGAATATTTAGCATCAAAAACGATTTTATTATTTTCCAGCATGATTATCCGTTCCATTATCCGTTCATGCACGGCATATTTTTTTCTGGCACAACGACCGATTTTCGGCGACCCTCACGACCTTCGTTTTTTGGCGAGTGCCGACCACGGTTGAATTCATTAAACCAGTTTTTCATAGTCCTATAGGATGGTCCGTTATCGACATACAAAGATTTACTTTGATCGGTACACTCTTGCGGTGATTATCTACGTCAAAATTTGTGAAAAAATCTTGGACGAAAATGTTCACAAGTAAATTCAATTTTTTTTGCAAAATGATTTTTTCATGTCACTGTAAACAACACATAACATGGTCGTACGACAAACTGTCCTGAGTAAGTTTAGGCTAAAAACTGTCAAACTATCAAAACAAAAATCAAATGGCCTTGGCAATACGCGGTGTTGCCTAGGACAGGTAGTTTCCGTTCAGCCCTCATACACTTCAGACTAATGTTTTACAATCTGTTAAAATTTTCGCATTGTATTCTGACTTCTGAATATCTCGATTTGCCCTCAAGGAAATACGCTTTTCCTTTCTTTTTTCTCCCGATATATTTCCTTGGCGCTTCATGATTCTCTGTATACCGCGTTCTTCCCTTCAATAGCTTCACGACTGTACCATGGATTTTTAGGTTGTGGTTTTTGATATCAAAGTATAGATATTGCGGTAGTGGGCTATGTTTGCCACTGCGCTTCCACACTATCGGGACAACGAGTTCTATGTTCCAGCATACGGGTCAGTTGAGCGCAGTAGTCTTGTGCAACTTCTCGACATCCAGCTTCCGTTATGTGTTAAATCGCACTTTTGCCGCAAAATTGAGACGTGTACCTATCTGCTTCTACAAGGAAATTATCCGAATCGATGTTTACTCCTCGATTCGAACGGACACTAAAGATTGACTTTTGTCTATCACAACATGATCGATCTAGTTTATGGATTTTCCATCGTGCTACGAGTACATCCACAAAGCATTGTGGTGCTGCTAACTACCATGTTTTTTTGTCGCTGCAAAATCGATCAGCCTCAAGGCTGAACTTGTCGACAGTGGGCCCAATGATATTTCCCTCCCATGTTTAGTATTAACATCTTCTAGAATAATCTTAATGTCATGACCAGGGCAGCGGTCATATATTCTGTCTACTTGAGATAAAAGAGGGGCCAACATAAGACTTGTTCATGGTAAATCCGGTAAGGCGGTTACTTGGTCAAACTTCCAAAAAACACAATCTTTTGTTTCGTTATTAGAAGAAATAATGATTGCAGATAACCTTAAACTGATTTACGGGGTTATATCCACTTATTGAGCACGAATAAATTCATGCATTTTTAAACTAAATTTTCGAAACTTTTTAAGAAAATTTATTTTCATCTGAAAGGTCACACATTGAGCTACTTTGGGAATTTTTATTGTTAAAGAATATTGCACAGTGATCTGAAAAATGGCCGTCTACGAAACACCGTTTTTAATAAAGCAGTTTGCGGTGCCCACTGTAGCTCGAAAACGAATAAACCGGGTTTTCTGAGATCATTAAGAACTTAATAATTTTATCCTTAAGCGAAATGGAATTAAAAAAATATATATTTAAAAAAAATCGTGCCAAAGTCAAAATTTCAATTTTAACTAAAAAAATATATAGTTTTATATCGCTATAAATCCGTCAAAAAAATAATTTTTTTAAAAGTCTCATATATCCGATCGACTCGAAATTTTTTGCAAGATATTCTATTCTACCTGTACTTTAAAATTAGCCAATAATTAAAATTTAGTTTTAATTAATTTCTCGTTAGAGTCGAGCTTAATGACCAATGATATAAGTGAAAAAGGAAAGCCGAAGATTCGAACCCACACAACCACATGTTTCGCCTCTGGTAGAGGCTCATCAGACATATCGGCTGTGCTATCATCTAACTTTTCCTCTTTCAAATGCAATTTGTTTTTACAACCCGGAATATTTGTTCAATCACTGTATGGCTTCCATGACAAACGCTTAGGGTAGTCTTTGAAAGTTATGAGTGAACGCTAACACGCCGTGATAACACTTTTTTCCTAATGCGTTTTTCAAGGACGCGGGTTCAAACACCAGCCTGGCTCAAGCTGATTTTATTTTTATTTGAAAATTAATACGATTTTAGAAAATTTGCAATGAATTGAGTGCCTTTTCCCTGTCACCGTTATATATACAAATAGTGAAATTTAGCCTTCATATTGCACGACTTCTTTTTTTTCCTGGCCGTCGAATAAAATTAGATTTTGTAAATGTCCTGGAAATCTTTTCCAACTCAGGGTGGATGGTAGTATACATTTGTAAACCATGCGATGCCAATATTAAATTAACTATTCCTTTTGAATGCCCTAATACACACAGAATTATACTCATAAAAAACCCTTCTAATAAATTTGCCAATTGCACAGGAATAAAATTTATGAATCTCTAAATAGCATCACAGCATAAAAATCCAATTTATTGATATTTTCTAACTCGAATTTCTTTCTATAAAGCAATCAAGCAAAAGAAAACTATAAATAATACTAATCGAAATATAAACTAATACCGAGATCAACAATTTCCACTTGACCAGATTTCAATTAAAGCCAAATGGACAATGCGAAAACTAAACATGTTTGTTACATGGTAAAAGTCATTGAGGGCTGAGAGATGGTTAAGTTGTTTTTCGATTTTCCTACATTTTTTTCTGCTGACAAGTCACAATAACTTCTATTTTATTTCTTTTCTCTAGAGCTTCCATGAGTTTCTCTTTTTCCAGTGATGCGTTAAATTCATTGAAATAAGTCAAATGAAATATAACCCCAATATTGATTCAATACGAGATAAAAAAGGGAGGGCAACAATGTTAGTGTTTCCATTTCGGTCTCTATTTTGCTAAAGGCAACTAGCACTGGAAATCGTCCAAAGTCCCCATAATCATTAATTGTGATTTATGCAAAGGGAAATAAATCGGTCAATGTCTTAAACAATCATATATATTTGATCGCAAATGTATACGCCTGTTGTATAGCAGCCATGAAACAAAACATGACATGGGTGTTGGTTTTATGATAAGTCGAAGACATCTCCAGAAACAAAATTTCTTTAACATAAGTCTCATCTGCGCCCACGACGCGACCGAAGAGAAGGATGAACAGACCAAGGATTTATTCTACGATCGCCTAGGGAGAGCATATGACCCTTGCCTTGAACATGACTTTAAAATTGTTCTAGGGACTCTTAATGCTAAAATTGGGAGGGAAATATATCACGAATGTTGTCAAATATTTCATATTCCATTTCAAAAAAATGTTAAATTTTTTTTCGCGGTACATCAAAGATTTTTGTTGCATAGGTTAAGGAACAAATTCCAAGTACGAATTCGCTCGCGAGCCAGTTTTTTGTTGATGCGGACGAAAGTTATGGCGGTTTTATTTTCGTTTTAAAGAAAAAATTATTATAAAAACGCTAATTATTTTACCGCGATCAATTGCTACTAAAAAGTTATGTGGAAGGGGCTTGAGTTAGTAGATTTCATAATATTTGTTAAATGTTACTAAGTACTCGCGAAATGTATAATAAATTGATAAATTATTGAATATAAGTCTACTTTTTTGAAAATAAAGGTCCATTTACCCGCTATAAAACTACGAAAAAATTAGTATGGGAGCAAAACTTCACGGCGAATCAAATGAGACTAAATTCATACAGATTGGTATTATACAGTGCCCGAAATAAACATAGGTTCACATGTAAATTAGTAATTTTTTCATAATTCAGATGACTTTTATAGGATTTTATAATTTTGTATTTTGGAGTTGGCATTCCCCATGATATCAATATATCAGTTATTTGGTTTTGCAACAAAATAAAAATTTAAAAAAAATTTTCCTTATTTTAGGTGCGAAATAATGATAGGTTCAGGTCAATTTTTGCGGATTTACACGTATAAATTTGAGGAAAACTTTTTACAAATCGTTGTTTTTTTAGATCGCCGATGTCCAACGAGTAATTTAGTTTAGAAGTTGTCTCCGTATTATTTTCAAAATGCAGATTTGATGTAAACAAACGTTAGTAATTTTTAGTCGAAATCTGGCGGTTTTCTTTTTTTGGGCTCGGTAGCAGTTTTACTTTGCAATTTTTGTATTCTTCCTTGGTCGATTCGAGCTTACTAACGTTTGTTTACATCGCATTTTCGATACCTGAAGATCAACTTGACTGTTGTTTTGAAATGCAAAATTATTTTAACTCCAATAAATGGGAAAAATAAGCGATTTTTGCCGTCAAAGCGGTGTTGGAGAACCCTCCAGACTTTTTTGACGTTCAAATTTTGCGCCCAATTTATGAAACTTTTTAAAAAATTGGATTTAGTTGTTTGATTGTTACTCTTTTCATGCAATTTGAAACTATCTTTGCCTCTGACAACCACAGGTTCGCCTCCTCTCCCACGTTAAAAATTTGTTTCTTGAAAACTGCTTTAAAGTGTTGAACAAATCTGCATTTTGAAAATAATTCGGAGACAACTTCTAAAATAATTACTCGTTGGGCATCGGCGATCTAAAAAAAACAACGATATGTAAAAAGTTTTCCTCAAATTTGTACGTGTAAATCCCCAAAAATTGCCCTGAACCTATCATTATTTCGCACCAAAAATAAGGCAAAACATTATAAAATTTTACAAATTTTTATTTTGTCGCAAAATCAAATAATTGATATATTGATATCATGGGGAGTGTCCAACTCCATAATACAAAATTATAAAATCCTATAAAAGTCATCGGAATTATGAAAAAAATAGAAATTTACATGTGAACCTATATTTATTTCGGGCACTGTAGTTTCGATGTCACAGCCAAAATAAACACATATTTTGGTTAAAAAAATAATTTTTTGTTTGAAAAAATATTTTTTCACTTTCATTATCTATATATATAAAAATGGTGTAAAAAATGTATAGTAATTCATAAAATGAGAACGGCTAGGCCGATTTCTGTAAAATTTTTTGTCAGTTATTCGTATTTTCGAGGAGAAGGTCTTTACGGAAGAAAATTTTGGAAAATCTCTCTGGAAAAGTCGGAAAATTGGAAAAATCGAAAATTGAGTTTTTGTATGAAATTTTATTCCTTAATAGCGAGACGAAGTTCGCCGGGTCCGCTAGTGTAGTATAAAATTTTGGAAATATCTATAGGAATACTTCCTTCTTTTTGCTTAAATCTCCCATTAAAATATACGGATTTTGCTTTATAGACATTCATATAAAAGCTTTCCTATTGAGGAAGATAATTGGGTTGCTGAGGATATATCTCAAGGTTTCTGAAATGGAAATAGGGGTCACATAACCCATTTTAATTTATATGCATTTTAAAATACGTGTAAATCGCGTAATTATCAAAATCATTCTGTCCGCATGTGATTTTCATGTACAGCAAGACCATATCTGTTAATTCGTATATATTTTTCGAAATTTAATTTGGAGGCTAAGATGTAGCATCGGCTGCATCTTAGCACTAAAAAACCTATAAAATATCGCTAATTTGCGCAAAGCGAATACAATTTTTGTCCGCATCCGATTTCAATGTCCACCATGAAAATCTACATCGATATATATCTATTTCAAGGCGATCAATAAAGAACCGTGGATGTAGCATCCCAAACTATTTTTTGGGATAAAATGAATGTAGGTCCCTTATCATTGAAGCTTTCAAGTCTCTGTTTCCGCTAAAACGAAGATGCTGCAATAGTTTTTTCAGTGCAGTGGAAACGAACCGCAGAAAACGCGATAAAATACGCGATATTTTCAAAAACATTTTTAGGTGATTTTTCTACTTTGGAATTTATCGTAACTCGCGTTTTAGTAGATGGATTTTCACGGGGAATAATTTATTGGATCCGGAACGTAAAAAACTAAAATGTGCAATCAAGTACGAGGAATTCGAATGACAATTGTAAAAATTAGGCCCGAAAAATATGATTTTTAGAAAAATGTTCGTACAAAATTTCCGTATTTGGATTCAGATTTCTATGAAGCTGTGCAGACTACATTCACAATATACGTATCAAATAACTCAGAATCGCAAGTACCACAATCCTATATATGATTTTTTTAAAAACCTGTTTGCGGAATGAAATTAGAAGAAATTTTCAAAAAACACTGTAAATCTGGCTTCAAAATGTCAGCATAATTTAATGGTAGAAGCAGTTCAAATTTTGAAAAGTAATACATTAGTGAAATGATCCTTATTTAGTTTGCTTTTAATTTTACTTTGACAGGAAAATCGAGAGATGTGCGGTTTACTCACAAATCGAGAGAAAAGAAAAAAAGACATGTTGGCTTCAACCCATTTTTACCCATTTTTTAACATAAATATAGCCACAGCTTCCACGCAAATTATCTTTTAAGGCCAATATTTTTTGCCACGTCCAAAAACATTTCATTTTGTCCAAATATATTTAATTTGTATAATATACAATCACAAGTCGCGTGTTCTAAAAGGGTAAATCTTGGCTTCAGCTATGTTAAATTTTCAAAAATATTGGTGATATATAGATCCACGGACGACCAGGTATGTCTTCATGAGGCAACATCCTGCAATAGAATGAGGCTGTTTGATTTTGCATAGGCAAAAAAAAATGGTAGAGAACAGCACCAACACCTCGACAAGGCCACGTGGTTGTCAACGGAGTTAAGCGGGCGAAACGGATACAAAAACATATAAGGATTGAAAGAGGACACATAAAATGTAGTATCTGAAGAAAAATACATTAGCTGACCACGTGTAAACACTACGGTAATTCATTGAAACGTTTGTTAAAGGCAACAATCCTATCTACCTAACACAAAAACAGTGGGCACAATATTTGTCATAGTTTACGAGATATAGCTATTTCTCTCCCCAGAAATTTGAAAAAATTGCGTGTTTTCCAAAATTGGGAAAATTGTTGTATTCAGGAGCACACCACGCCCACATCTTCTAATATTTTGACCTAATTTTTTGGTTTCCTTAGTTTCATTATGTTCACTATCGAATCCCAATATAGAAATAAACAATAAGTGACCATTGTGCGGAATAGGAATAAACATTCAGTACAGGCTCACATGTGTAAGTAATTAAAGTAAGAACCAAGTTTTAGCTTTCGGGGTAAATAACCGTATAACCAAATTCGCCCTCTATGATAGTTATTCATTTCCGTAATTACCACAATAAACCCTACCTCCGGACAAAAATTCAAAAACTCAGTTTTCTTTGGAGTCGTTCCAGTTCACTATAGGTAACTTGGCATGTTTTTGAGGCAAAAATTAATTGCGGTGGACTTATGGGCTTTTTATACATTTTTAATGCTTTATATGCAAACGTAAGATAGCGTACATCGGTTATAAGGAACTACGTTTATAGCGAACAAAGTTTTGTGTTTCCAAAGCATTTTTCTTAATATTTGTACAAACATTAAACTTCTTAAAACGACCACGATTATAACCAACAAAAATGGTTACCCCGCGAGTTGTTTTTTTATAGTTTGTTAGGATTTACATTCCCGCTTTAAAGCACAAGCGGATAGAGTCGAATTTAAGCACTGTTTCAAATATTTTTACATATAATATTTAGAAGTTAGCTTTAATAAGAATTTTACAGATGAACGCGTTTATAACGAACGCCGGATATAACGAACAAATTTTCTTTTTCCTACCTCTTATTCTCATTTTACCTATTTTTTTCGTTCCAACCCAATGAACGCAGTTAAAACAAAAGAAAAACGATTATAATGAACTAAAATATGATCCGCCAAAAGATTTTTATAAACATTGATTAGTTCAAATCTGGTAACTCATTTTTAACAAAGTTGCAGTTGACCAATCGAACTGAAACTTTGCACACTTTTCACATTTTGATGGCAATACAGGAATATGGAATCAAAACCAATATTGGTCCATTTTTATAGTGTTTTAACGGTGTTTTATTTAAATTGCATTTCAAATCTGGTAACTCAATTTTGACACAGTTGCAGTTGACCAATCGGACTAAAACTTTGCACACTTTTCAGATTTGGATGACAATACATGAATATGAAATTAAAACAAAGATTGGTCCATTTGACAGTGTTTTAACGGGGTTTTTTTAACTTGCGTTTCAAATCTGGTAACTCATTTTCCACGCAGTTGCAGTTGACCAATCGAACTGAAACTTTGCAGACTTTTCAGATTTGGATGACAATACATGAATATGAAACCAAATCCAATATGGGTCCATTTTTTCCTATAGCCCAGATATAGCGGTACCACCGGATTTAGTTCAAATCTAGTAACTCATTTTTAACGCAGTTGCAGTTGACCAATCGAACTGAAACTTTGCACACATTTCAGATTTGGATGACATTACATGAATATGGGCCCATTTTTTCCTACAGCGGTACCACCCGATTTAAGGTATTTTGAGGATTTTTTCTTCGTTTTTGCCCGAATTAGCTGTCATTCGGCATTTGGGATTTCCAATGATACAGACATTTCCCCACCAAAAATTGACCAGGTTTTGGTATAGCCCCCTTATAACGGTACCACCTAATTTCAAGTGTTTTAAAGATTTTATATTCATTTTTAACCCGAATAGGCTGTAATTTTGCATTTGGGGTTCCCAATGGTACTGAAACTTCCCCATCAAAAATTGTAGACATAGGTCCAGGTTTTGATATAGCCCCCATATAGCGGTACGGCCCGATTACAAGTGTTTTAAGGATTTTATCTTCATTTTTAGGCCGAATTGGCTGTAACTTGGCATTTGGGGTCCCCAATGGTACAGAAACTTCTCCACTAAAAATTGTTGGCATAGGTCCAGGTTTTGGTATAGCCCCCAAATAGTGGTACCACCCGATTTCAAGTGCTTTAAGGATTTTATCTTCATTTTTAGCCAGAACTGGCTGTAACTTGGCATTTGGAGTCCCCAATGGTACAGAAACTTCTCCATCAAAAATTGTTGACATAGGTCCAGGTTTTGGTATAGCCTTTATATAACGGTACTACACGATTTCAGGCATTTTAAAGTTTTTATCTAAATTTTCGGCCTAAACTGACTATAATTTTGTTCGGCATTTGGGATTTCCAATGATACAGACATTTCCCCACCAAAAATTGTCCAGGTTTTGGTATAGCCCCCTTGTAACGGTACCTCCTAATTTCAAGTGTTTTAAAGATTTTATATTCATTTTTAACCCGAATAGGCTGTAATTTTGCATCTGGGGTTCCCAATTGTACTGAAACTTCCCCATCAAAAATTGTAGACATAGGTCCAGGTTTTGATATAGCCCCCATATAGCGGTACGGCCCGATTTCAAGTGTTTTAAGGATTTTATCTTCATTTTTAGGCCGAATTGGCTGTAACTTGGCATTTGGGTCCCCAATGGTACAGAAACTTCTCCACTAAAAATTGCTGGCATAGGTCCAGGTTTTGGTATAGCCCCCACATAGTGGTACCACCCGATTTCAAGTGTTTTAAGGATTTTATCTTCATTTTTAGCCAGAACTGGCTGTAACTTGGCATTTGGAGTCCCCAATGGTACAGAAACTTCTCCATCAAAAATTGTTGACATAGGTCCAGGTTTTGGTATAGCCTTTCTATAACGGTACTACACGATTTCAGGCATTTTAAAGTTTTTATCTAAATTTTCGGCCTAAACTGACTATAATTTTGTTCACAGTGGTCAAAAAAATTTATTTACTAAAAAGTTAAAAATAAAGAATAATTTAAAACAAGTAAGCCAAGGCTATATTCGGACGGGGCCGACCATGCAATACCCTACACCTTTACCCTTGGGAATTAGCTTTCCACATATCAACATTTCTAACAAAATAATTGTTTCGCTTTATTGCAATTTTCATCAGGGGGAAGATCAGTAGTTCTATTTTGATATGTAGTATACTTTGCCGGTATATGCCCTCCAGGAAATATAATATAGACCAAAAATATTTTTTTTTGTATTTTTCATACAAAAGTAATGGTTCATTTCACACGCTAAATAATGTAAGATCATCATCCAAAATTATAGGCATCTTCCTCAACCTAACTCCCAACCTCGTGCAAAATTTCGTGATTATTGGGCTATAATTGCGACCTCTAGTGTGTTTATCATTACACTACAAACAAAAAACAGGGTATATTAGGCTGTAACTCTGTTATCTTATCATGTACACCAACACAATTGACATCAATAGAAAGGTCAAGCGTTCCTCTTCCAAGTATAGCTTACTTGCCCGGAATGTCTCTTCCAAGAATAAAGATTTAAGCTGTATACTAAAATTTTTCACAATTTTCACACAAAAGTTTTGGTCCATTTAACCCTCTAAATATTATCTGATCGCCATCTCCAATTGCAAGCTACTTCTTCGTCATATAATCTTACCTTACTATCTGACTATTATTGCGACCTACAGAGCATCTACAAAATCGGATAAAAATTATGTTTTTGGTCCATTTCACCCGCTAAATATTTCACGATCATCACCAATTAAAATAGCGATCTATTCTGATGTGAAACCGACCTCCATACCAAATTTCGTGACGATCGGTTCGTAATTGCGGCCTGGAGTTTGATTACAATTTATAATGGACAGACGGACACACGGACGGACGGACGGACGAACAGACACACATCTCAAAATCGCTTTATCTCGCCGAGATATGAAGATTGGTATACCACATTGGGGGTCTCCGACGAATATTTCTCGGTGTTACATGAATTTTTACCAAAACAAACTTATAATACCCTTTCCACATAGTGGTGTAGGGTATAAAAAATTAAGTTTCAGTGTTTTATTTAGAAATGCACTTAAAACTAGAAAATAATTTGTCGCTTAACCTCAATAAATATATTCTTTCTCATGATGGAATCTCTCAAATAAAACGCTCGCATTTACGAATTTAAACGTGGTCGTACAAGCATTGAAGATGAACCACGTAGTGGACGGAAAAACAGCAACAACAACAGAAATTGTATCCAAAGTGCATGTATGGTAATTAATGATCGACGAATAAAAGTGCGTGAAATTGCTAATATGATGGGCATCTCAAATGATCGAGTCCATTTAATTTTGCATGAAGAACTACAGATGAAAAAGCTTTCTGCAAGATGGGTGCCGCATTTGTTAACTTACTTACTTACTTAGCTGGCCTTTTACAGAACATTCGTTCCATAAGCCGAACTAAGAAAAAAATCTCCAATCCTCTCTGTTTGCTGCTGTATTTTTCCCAATCTGGGATATGTAGCTTTGTGATATCTCGTTTCACTTGTTCGCTCCAACGAAGCTTTGGCCTTCCAGATCTGCGAGAACCTCCATGCCGCCCGTATTTATACGCCTTTTTAGCGGGTTCATCATCACTCATTCTTATAACATGGCCTAGCCATCGCAATCGTTGTATCTCGATTCGTTCAACTATATTGATGTCATTGTATAGTTGATACAGCTCGATGTTCATACGACGCCGATATTCGCCGTCAACACAGATTGGCCCGTAGATCTTTCGAAGAATTTTTCTCTCAAACACACAAAGCACTGCCTTATCTGCTTGTGCAAGTACCCATGCTTCGGAACCATACATTAGCACGGGTAGTATCAGTGTTTTGTATAGTGTTATTTTTGTTTGACGTGAGGTGGCTTTATTCCTAAACTGCTTACTCAGCCCAAAGTAGCATCTGTTAGCCAACACTATTCTTCTTCGTATTTCACAACTGATGTTATTTGTTGTGTTTATGGCGGTGCCGAGGTAGACGAAGTCCTTTACTACCTCAAAATTATAGGTACCAACATTCACAGATGGTGCGGTGTTTATGGACATATTACGCGTCGATACCATCAACTTGGTTTTTACGCCGTTTACTGCCAGACCAACTTTAGCAGATTCTCTTTCGACTTTTGCAAAGGTGTCAGTTACTTCCTTTACCGATCGACCCATGATGTCAATGTCGTCGGCATTAGCCAGTAACATGTGGCTGTTCGTGTATATCGTTCCATTTCTTTTGACCTTCGCGTCTCGTATGACCTTTTCCAGCAGGATGTTGAATAGATCACACGACAGGCCGTCTCCTTGTCTGAAACCTCTTTTGGTAGTAAACTCTTCGGAGAGGTTCTTTCCAATTTTAACTGAGGATCTCGTCTCAGTTAATGTCATTCTACAAAGTCGAATGAGCTTTGCAGGAATACCAAAATCTGACATGGCTTGGTACACCTTTGAACGTATAGGGCTGTCGAATGCTGCTTTATAATCGACGAAAAGATGGAAGGTGTCGATCTGCAGTTCTTGGGTCTTTTCCAGGATTTGTCTCAAGGTAAATATCTGGTCAATGGTGGATTTGCCAGGTCTAAAGCCGCACTGATAGGGTCCAATAATTTCATTGACCATAGGCTTTAGTCTCTCACACAATATGCCAGATACTATCTTATATGCAATAGGGAGCAGACTTATGCCCCTATAATTGGAGCACACAGTCTTATCACCCTTCTTGTGGACTGGACATAGGATGCTCACGTTCCAATCGTCGGGTACGCGTTCTTCCTGCCAGATGGTGCTAACTAGCTGATGCATACACCTTATCAGCGTGTCGCCTCCGGTTTTGAACAGCTCGGCTGGTAGGCCATCTGCTCCTGCCGCCTTATTATTCTTCAGCCGGTTTATTGCTGTCCTTACCTCATCTTGGCTGGGCGGTATACATTCAATACCATCATCTGGGATTGGATCTGTGGTATCTTCGCCGTCTTCACTGCTATCGGATACCAACAGTTTGGAAAAATGTTCTTTCCATATCCTGAGCACACTATCTGTATCAGTTACCAAATTACCTTGTTGATCTCTACAGGAGGATATTCCTGTACCAAAGCCATCAGTTTGATGCTTCACTCTTTGGTAGAATTTTCGGACTTCGTTCTGTCTCCTTTACATCTCCATTTGTTCACACTCCCTCTTTTCCATTTCTCTCTTTTTCCTGCGGAAAAGACGTTTCTCCTCTCTCCTTTTCTCCCGATACCTCTCTCGTGCGCTACGCGTTGCTACTGATTGTAAAGTAGCCCTATATGCCGCATTTTTTTCTTCGGTAGCAGCACGGTACTCCTGGTCATACCACGGATTCTTTGGTGGAGGTCTCTGGTATCCAAGTACTGATTTTGCGGCTGTTTGCATGGAGTGGACAATATTTTGCCATTGTGCTGATATGTTATCGGGACGAGAAGCGCTATCATTAAGCAATTGGGTCAGTTGAGTGGAATATGCTGTGGCTATCTGTTGTGTTTGCAGCTTGGCGATGTCCAACTTTCGTGTTGTGTCTGTCCGTGCTTTATTTGCAACGTTTAGACGGGTACGTACCTTTGCTGCAACGAGGTAATGGTCCGAATCTATGTTTGCTCCTCGGAACGATCGTACAACCAACACGCCCGATGAATGCCTTTCATCTATCACAACGTGATCAATTTGATTTATTGTTCTTTGGTCTGGAGACAGCCAAGTGCCCTTATGAATATCGAGATGCTTAAATCTGGTACTGCTAACTACCATGTTTTTTGCCGCTGCGAAGTCTATCAGCCTCATTCCATTGTCTGATGTTTCACTATGTAGACTGAATTTCCCAACTGTTTGTCCAAAGATATTCTCCTTTCCAATTTTGGAATTAAAACCGCCTAGAACAATTTTAATGTCATGGGCAGGACAACGGTCATATGTTTCTTCTAAGCTCTCGTAGAATATATCTTTGGTCTGTTCGTCCTTGTCTTCGGTTGGGGCATGAGCGCAGATAAAGCTGATGTTGAGGAATTTAGCTTTTATTCGAATTGCAGCAAGTCTTTCATTCAGTGGGGTGAAGCTGGATACCAGATGTTTTAGTCTCCGACTAACTACAATCCGCAACCAAACTCATGCTTTACGTCATGGCAGCTATAATACAGTGCGTCACCTTTAGGTGTTGTTGTGACGCCTTTCCCAATCCATCGTATTTCCTGTATGACAGTAATATCGGCCTTCTACTTTTCAAGTACGTCTGCCAATGCGAAGACTGTACCTTCTCTATAAAGAGTGCGAACATTCCAGGTGCAGATTCGCAGATCATGGTCCTTAAAACGTTTGCGGGGTTCGTCAACTTTAAAGGGGTTTGTTTTTCTTTCGTTTTTTCATAGTAGGCTGTTTTTTTTTTCTAGGGGAGGGTTACTAACCCGACGCCCAAACCCAAGTTTTTAACGTTCTTATGGGTGAACGCGCGGCACATGTTAGCTCACTACCTTTAACGGGAGGTCAGTGTCCACTTGAGATGAAAGAGGGACCAAGATAAATCCTGGGCTTTGCCATGTTAAAACCGGTCAGGACCGTTCCTTGGTATCTTCCATCCCCTACGTCACCCATTTGTTAACAGTCGATCAAAAACGCATAAGAATGAACATTTCTCAAGCTTGTTTGGATCGTTTTAAGCGAAATAAAATGGATTTTAAGCGTCGTTTTATAACTGTTGATGAGACATGGATCCACCACTATACTCCAGAGACAAAAGAACGATCCAAACAATGGACTGAAGCTGGAGGAAGTGCCCCAAAGAAGGCAAAAACAATTCAATCGGCTGGTAAGGTTATGGCAACGGTTTCTTGGGACTTCAAAGTAATTTTATTGATTGACTATCTGCAAAAGGGTAAAACAATAAATTCAGAGTACTATTGCAACCTTTTGGATCAATTAAATGTACAAATTCGAGAAAAACGTCCTGGCTTACAACACAAAAAAATAATTTTTCATCAAGACAACGCACCAGCGCACAAGAGTGTTTTAATAATGGCTAAAATCAACGAATTAAAGTACGAGTTGCTTGACCACCCACCTTATTCTCCTGATTTAGCTCCCAGTGACTTTTAGTTGTTCCCAAATCTAAAAAAATTCCTTGCTGGCAAGCGTTCTACCTCAAATGAAGATGCAATTACAGTTGTAAACCACTATTTTGAAGTCCTTGAGGAAATCTATTTTAATCAAGGGATAGAATTGCTAGAAAATCGTTGGACTAAGTGTATTGAAGTTTCAGGATATTATATTGAAAAATAAAAATTTTTTGAAAAACTAACTATTCTCTTTCATTGATAGGCTAAGAAGTTTCCGAACCGCCCTCGCAAATTATAAATGGTGGCAAAATTAAACGGCAAGCGTTTTATTTGAGAGATTCCATAATGAGAAAGAATATATTTATTGAGGCTAAGCGACAAATTATTTTCTAGTTTTAAGTGCATTTCTAAATAAAACACTGTTTAATATTTCCTTTACCAAACAAAAAAAAATGTTTTTTCTGCAAGGAGGGCACCTTCAAAAAAGTGATATAACTCAAAAAACGCAAAAAATCGCACATTGGTAATTATGTAGTTGTTTCAGGACCCTTTGCTGAAGATATTTCCAGGTGACAGATTTTCAGACAAAGTTGGACAATTTTGTAAAAGTCAATAATATAAAACTATTATTTTGTAAAAAAATTCTTAGGTTGCATCCTATATGACGATTCTTTCTGCTGTAAGGTACATTTTGAAGAAAATTGTTTCTTAAAACAGAATGTACACACCATCATCATTCCAGTGACTATCATATGTATGTATTTGATTATTACCAAACACTTACAAATTGCGTTTAAATTCTGCTCTGAGTTTTAATCTTTTTTAAAATTGTTTATTTTGTCGTTGAAATTTTGATTTTAGCTTCGAATTATACCGCGAGTTTTGAGTATTTTTAAAAGAAAATTGCACATCCATAGAATTTGACATGTTCTTTCCTCATATCAAATTAGAAAACCCGCGTTATTAAAAGTGCAAAAATTGGCTTTTTGCCTAAAAACCTGTCCAAATTACCTATAGTGCAGTTGCGCTTACTTTTACACGTTTGGCTTAAGTAGGCTAATCTGACATAAAGTGATTCTTACATGGAATAACTCTACTAAACACTCTTCGATTTTGTTGGATTTGTTTTAACAGATAGGTATAATTGCGCTCTTTAGGGGAACACATAGTTTTTGTGGACAGAGTCCGTTATCCCGGTTATTTTAACCGTTTCGAATGAATATGTGCCTACTTCCCTCATATGTATCTTTTAGAAGCGCTATATCTCAAGAATGACATTTCCTATTCCAAAAGTCAAAGAGACCAAACTTGTAGAGAATTATTTTATTATTTATTTATTATTTATTCTTGGGTTAAATTTAGTAATTCAAATTTCACCCTCTTCCTGTCAACCGATTAATCTGAAATTTTGTATACACTTTGGATTTTGGTGACAATACAATTATATTTATTCATTATCATTATAAATTCAAGATGGCGGCGGCTACAAAATGGCGGATAACGTAGGTTTTATCAATCCCATCAATATGGGTATCAAATGAAAGTGCTCAGCAAGCAGAATACAATATACTATAAAAATTTAAATCCAAGATGGCGGCCGCTACAAAATGGCGGATAACGTAGGTTTTATCAATCCCATCAATATGGGTATCAAATGAAAGTGCTCAGCAAGCAGAATACAATATACTATAAAAATTTAAATCCAAGATGGCGGCCGCTACAAAATGGCGGATAACGTAGGTTTTATCAATCCCATCAATATGGGTATCAAATGAAAGGGCTCAACAAGCAGAATACAATATAGTATAAAAAATTGAAATCCAAGATGGCGGCCGCTACAAAATGGCGGATAACGTAGGTTTTATCAATTCCATCAATATGGGTATCAAATGAAAGGGCTCAACAAGCAGAATACAATATACTATAAAAAATTGAAATCCAAGATGGCGGATAACGTAGGTTTTATCAATCCCATCAATATGGGTATCAAATGAAAGAGCTCAACAAGCAGAATACAATATACAAATTTCACCCTCTTCCTGTCAACCGATTAATCTGAAATTTTGTATACACTTTGGATTTTGGTGACAATACAATTATATTTATTCATTATCATTATAAATTCAAGATGGCGGCGGCTACAAAATGGCGGATAACGTAGGTTTTATCAATCCCATCAATATGGGTATCAAATGAAAGGGCTCAACAACCTCAACAACAATATACTATAAAAAATTTAAATCCAAGATGGCGACCGCTACAAAATGGCGGATAACGTAGGTTTTATCAATCCCATCAATATGGGTATCAAATGAAAGTGTTCAGCAAGCAGAATACAATATACTATCAAAAATTTAAATCCAAGATCGCGACCGCTACAAAATGGCGGATAACGTAGGTTTTATCAATCCCATCAATATGGGTATCAAATGAAAGGGCTCAACAAGCAGAATACAATATAGTATAAAAAATTGAAATCCAAGATGGCGGCCGCTACAAAATGGCGGATAACGTAGGTTTTATCAATTCCATCAATATGGGTATCAAATGAAAGGGCTCAACAAGCAGAATACAATATACTATAAAAAATTGAAATCCAAGATGGCGGATAACGTAGGTTTTATCAATCCCATCAATATGGGTATCAAATGAAAGGGCTCAACAAGCAGAATACAATATACTATAAAAAATTGAAATCTAAGATGGCCGCCGCTACCAAATGGCTTATAACCATTTTTTATCAATCCCACCAATATGGGTATCAAAAAAAAAAGGGCTTGACAAGAAGAATACAGTGCACTATACAGTACATCTTATACACCCGAAAGCCATACATTTTCCAGCTAAGTACAATTACGGGACGGCTGAAAGAAGAATGTTGCCTTTAATACTATCATGGGCTTATACTATACATAAAATGCAGGACAGCACTGTGGATCACTCAGTCGTATACTTAGGTGCGAAACTGTTTGAAGAAGGTCAAGCCTACGTGGCTCTTAGTAGAGTAAGATCTTTGCAGGGACTACGTATAGAGGAGTTGGACTGCAATAAACTAACGGGCAAGAAACCTTGCAATAATGAAGCACTAAACGAATTAAACAGAATGCGAAATGAAAACTAAAAACTAGAAAATAAAAAAATAGTTAAAAAAAACTTTTTAAGTTAAACGGTTTTATGTTAAACATACATTGCAATGTTTAAGATAAATGTACTAAAAACCAAAAAATAATAAAAAAAAAATAGGTAAAAAAACTTTTTAAGTTAAACGGTTTTATGTTAAACATACATTGCAATGTTTAAGATAAATGTACTAAAAACCAAAAAATAATAAAATAGATACAGTCGTGGGAATTATAAACATATGCATAGACTAGACTAAAATAAAACCGTGGGGCACGTCAATTGTCTACAATCGTTGATTAAAATGTTTGTTTTGTAATGTTACACTATAATTAGGCAGTTGTTCAACCGACAACGATGGACGTGTGATAAGTAGGGCTAGAATGTGGAAACAAGCTAGCAAGCTCGATTATAAGCGAGTTTTAGGGTTTCATAGTGGTGAGCGAGTAGTACTTTGTCGATTAAAGACAAACTACGAGCAGTGAAACGCTTCCTCGCCAGGCAGCAGTGTGAATGTCCAACTATAAACTAGTTGAAACATCTCTTTTATTTACATGGAGTGTATAACTATTGGAATTTCCATGAGCAAGAAATAGTAAGTAATTTCCTCACCGTATGCGGGCCAACTGCCTAACGACGAATTAAACGATTCTTCTATCGCACATTAAGTCGATAATTTGTAGACAATTGACGTGCCCCACGGTTTTATTTTAGTCTAGTCTATGCATATGTTTATAATTCCCACGACTGTATCTATTTTATTATTTTTTGGTTTTTAGTACATTTATCTTAAACATTGCAATGTATGTTTAACATAAAACCGTTTAACTTAAAAAGTTTTTTTACCTATTTTTTTATTATTTTTTGGTTTTTAGTACATTTATCTTAAACATTGCAATGTATGTTTAACATAAAACCGTTTAACTTAAAAAGTTTTTTTAACTATTTTTTTATTTCATCATATTTTACTCTAGTTACTTTATGATTAGACCCACCGTTTTTAAGAAAAATTCCCAAAGCCTAAAAAACCTTAAAATTTGAGCTCTGTCCCCGAATAACTTATTTTGAACACATGGGATATATGGGGACTTTTAGGCAAACCCTAGCTCTCCACCAATTCTACTTTATGAAAATTGTTGGTATTTCGTCGTTCCCAATTAATAACACAATTCATCAGTGCATGTATCAGTGTATGTATAGTTTTACTACTACTTCGAATACATGCAGTACTTTCCATCTTACTGTGGAGATACAAAAACCGACCAAATTCCGAATTATCGCATTTTAACATCACATTGAATGTACAAATTCAAACATGATAACACTAAACCAATCACAATAAACAAAGTCCTTAATGTCTGAAAAAAAAATAAGAAGAACGAACGAATGAAAAAAAAATAGTGAATAGCATAAAAAACAAGATATATGACATCTTAAATACTCTAAGTGGATTAATTGCTGCAAAGGACATTTCAATTAATTCTATAAAAATTCTCGACCAGATTTGTGTGCTTGAGTGTGTGCGTGCATCGTAAGTGTTTCTGGTCTTACGAACTACTATCACCACCATCAACTTCATGCTACAGTTTCCCCAATAGTCACAGCTTTGTGTTGTTGACCCAGCACTTCTTGGTTGTCGTTATGATGTTGCCAACATGTCTTTAGGCATTTTCAAGTTTCAAGTCTTTCTTGAAGATTGATGGAAAGTTAAACGATGTACAAACAGATTCAATTGCATTCACAATTCATTGGGTCCTGGTGTCTGTTTTCATCTCGCTCTATGCAAAATTGTGTGTGTGTGTGTGTCATGACATTTTCTAAAATTTCGAATGACGAAGATGAGAATCATGATGGGGAATTCAAGATGATGATGTTCAACATTTATGCAACCAAGGATAGTGGTGGTGGCATGACCAAACGACTAACCAACAAGAATGTCAATTGCAAAATTGTAGTGTACGAAATATTGTTTGTTCACTGTCACTTTGTCATAAGAAATGTCACAATGAAATAGTGTAAACTCGGAATTTATGATATGCCAACAACAACAAATACAACTCTAATCTTAGAATTCCCTGTCCTGGCATTGGCATCAATAGAAGAATCTGATCATAAAATGCAATGATAATGAATTCATTGGATTTGTGTCATTAACAGCATTGCAAATTGCTAATGGGGGTGTAGCCTAGGATTGACAGCTGACATGATTATTAAATAAATTGCATTGCATTTTATTTATTTATTGACCCCAGTTGTAAGTAACTATCAAAAAAGAGTCATTAAAGTATTTTATGTTATAGTTTAGAAATTTAAATTGTTATGAAACATCAGAGAACGTTAAAAATTAGAAAATTGGAATATTAACAAGTAAGAACGGCATTTAGTTCGACCGCGCCGAACTTTTTACGCACTCCACCAAAAACCGTATTGAAGTGAATATGAACAATTAGTTTCCTTTCCATTATGAAAGTACTAAGCTCTTCCTCTTATTCATTCGTCATTCGGTGCGTCATCGTTGTTCTTTCCAAACCATGGACCAATATTTCCGAATTAATATAAAATTACAGCAACCTTGCTTCGAAAATTTGACGAAAACAAAAACCTCGAAATACATAAAATTAGGCAATAGCGTCTAGACTTAAAGCTGGATATATGTACGTATATGGATAGTTTTTTTTGCTAGTAAGTTTTCTATCATATATGAAACCAAAATTCCATTTAACAACCAATTCGGTAGAAAAACGTGTCTCTTTTATGGGGGCTACACCAAAACGTGAACCTATGCTATCTGATATTTTGCAAAAGATGTTTTGTACCTGTTATAATATTTTGTACACCTAACGAAGACTATATTCGAAATTTCAATTATCCCGGTAATGAGCCTAAAACTTTCAAAACACAGAAAATCGGGTGTACCGTTCTATACACTGAAAGAAACGGCTACGTAATATGAATGAAATCCTTCGTTATATCAATGAAATTTGTCATTTATTTGAGCCAACGCAGATCCTCGTTGAATAAATGAAACAAGTTTCATTGAGTTCCATTAAAGTAAAATTAACGAATTTGTTCATTAATGCAATGAAACTGTTTCATTAATGTAATGAAACGGTTACATTAATTCAATGAAACTTCTTCTTTAATGCAACGAAATACTTTCATTAACGTAAATAAACTTTTTCATTAAAGTAATTATACTTTTTCTCCGATGTGATGAATCTTGTTCATCAATGTAATGAACTGTTTTCTTTAATGCGAAGAAACTTCTTCATTAATGCAATGAAGACCTATATTGGTTCATAATCAATGAGAAATTTCATTGATGTAACGTAAGATTTCATTCATGTTATGAACTCATTTCATTAAATGCACTTAACAATTTTCCTCATACCACCATAACGAACACAATGCAACATTTTGTTTCTTAAAAGAGAAGTGCTTCATTGAACATTGACAAAAGGTTCCTTCATCATTCCACTAATCATTAGATTTTCTATGTGTTATCTCAATTAGCTGAACATATATTTAAACAAGTAAGAAAGTATCAGCCTATGTGAATTGAAACATTCACTACAGACAAATCGAATACTGGGTGGATTCAGAATTGTTTGGACAACTAAGTCGGGAAGCATGGACTTGCCCGGAAAATTATAATATCGCTGTAAACAGGACCATAAAGAGAAGCATCGGTATAATTTTCCAAAGAAATTAAACTACATTTGGGAGATCCAAATTTGGAACAAATCGCTTGATCCGTTCAACAGATTTAGCGTGTACCATTTTAGTGTAATTTATTTATTTATTTAAAGGGGGGGGGGGGCTTTCCGATATTGCCCATCTGCGAACTTAAACTAAGTTTGGAGAAAATACAGCCAGCCACTACACATGGTGCCATAGGTATTTTTATAACATTCGGGATATTTGCTCAGCAAGTATGGACTTGCCCCTGAACAAAATTGCACCATCGTAAGGGGACAGTGAATACAAGTTGTCATAACAAAAATCAAAGCGATTCGGGAGTAGGTCTTAACTGAACATATCCCAAATTTTGTGTGGGAGGTACTTGAAGGAGTGGACCGATAGAGCCCATGTTAAAACCTCATCTATGTCTGGTAGAAATTTCACAATGTTCAAAGTATGGGCCAGAAAGCATGTATGAATGTATAAATAGGAGCTCCAAATGGCGAAAATTGTCTAGCAACAATCACATCTAATATGCCTGATGATGTTAACCTAACCAGTAAACGAAACTATCGTCGCTTAGCTGTAGATGCTTGTGTAGGACTTCGCTAGAAATCAATTTTTCAATGTAATCTCCTTAGGTCATATTGCTCGATTAATTAATTAATTAAAAACCTCACAAATAATGGCCTTCGCCCTAAAAAGGCAAAACTTAAAAATAAAAATCAAAGCAATTCCAGAGGAGGTCTTAAACTGAACTTATACGAAATTGTGTGTGGGAGGTATCCGAAGGAGGACCAAATTGTGTGGACCAAATTGGTTACTCCATTCAGAAATTATCGTACGCACAACTTTCCGAACGTTTTTTAACTTTTGTGGGGCCCATCCTCGAACATAAACTAAGTTTGGACAAAATATGACGACAGCCAAATTTTGGACCGAAGCGGTTAATCCGTTCAAGAGTTATCGTGCGCACCAGGGAGACAGACGGACGGGCTTTATACACCGACTCCAAATTATCTGAAACGGATTTCGTCCAAACATACTTGGGTTCTAAAACCATTATTTCGATGAGGCACATTTTGCCCGTATAAAAGTGTATATCACCATTATTTTTGAAAATTTAACATAGCTGAAACCAAGGTTTACCCTTTTAGAATACGCGACTTGTGGTTCTATATTATACAAATTAAATATTTTTGGATAAAATGAAATGTTGTTGGACGTGGCAAAAAATATTGGCCTTAAAAGATAATTTGTGTGGAAGCTGTGGCTATATTTATGTTAAAAAATGGGTAAAAATGGGTTGAAGCCACCATGTCTTTTTTTGTTTTCTTTTGAATTGTGAGTAAACAACACTTCTCTCGATTTTCCTGTCAAAGTAAAAGTAGAAGCAAACTAAATAAGGATCATATCATTAATGCATTACTTTTCAAAATCTGAACTGCTTCTACCATTAAATGATGCTGACATTTTGAAGCCAGATTTACAGTGTTTTTTGAAATTTTCTTCTAATTTATTTCCGCAAACAGGTTTTTCAAAAAATCATATATAGGATTGTAGTACTTGCGATTCTGAGTTATTTGATATGACTAATGTGAATGTAGTCTGCACAGCTTCATAGAAATCTACATCCAGATGCGGAAATTTTTTGCGAACATTTTTGTAAAAAACATTTTTTTCGGGCCTAATTTTTACAATTGTCATTCGATTTCCTCGCACTTGATTGCACATTTTAGTTTTTTACGTTCCGGATCTAATAAATCATTCCACATGAAAATCGATCTACTAAAACGCGAGTTACAAGAAAGTCCAAAGTAGAAAAATCACCTAAAATTGTTTTTGGAAATATCGCGTATTTTATCGCGTTTTCTGCGGTTCGTTTCCACTGAAATGAAACAACTAATACAGCATCTTCGTTTTAGCGGAAACAGAGATTTAAAAACGTCACTGATAAGCGAGCTACATTCATTTTATCCCAAAAAATAGTGTGTGATGCTACATCCACGGTTCTTGATGGATCGCCTTGAAATAGATATATATCGATGTAGATTTTCATGGTGGACATTGAAATCGGATGCGGACAAAAATTGTATGCACTTTGCGCAAATTAGCGATATTTAATAGGTATTTTAATGCTAAGATGTAGCTAATGCTACATCTTAGCCTCCAAATTAAATTTCGAAAAATATATACAAATTAACAGATATTGTCTTGCTGTACATGAAAATCATATGCGGACAAAATAATTTTGATATTTACGCGATTTACCAAATTTTAAAATGCATATAAATAAAAATGGGTTATTTGACCTCTATTTCTATTTCAGAATCTTTGACATACATCCTCATCAACCCTATTAATGGGAAAGCTTTAATATGAATGTCAATAACGAAAAATCCGTCTATTTTGTTGGGAGATTTAAGCAAAATGAAGGAAGTATTCCTATAAATTTTTACAATATTTTCTACTACCAATGCATGTGAAAACATATGTTTTTCATACAAAAAATTATTTTTTGACCAAAATACATATGTGCCAAACTATAACACCAATCTGTATGATTGCAGTCTCATTTGATTCGCCGTGAAGTTTGGATCCACAACAATTTTTTTATGTAATTATATGACCACTAAATGGGCCTTAATTT
This sequence comes from Musca autumnalis, assembly GCF_047663935.1. Classification (NCBI taxonomy): domain Eukaryota; kingdom Metazoa; phylum Arthropoda; class Insecta; order Diptera; family Muscidae; genus Musca; species Musca autumnalis. The sequence continues at coordinate 87,308,342 of NW_027412088.1, forward strand.
TGAAAAAAGTAGACTTATATTCAATAATTTATCAATTTTATGTACATTCCGCGAATTCTGTGTAACAATTTGCAGGTATTATGCAATCTACTCGCTGAAGTCACTTCGAGAGAACTTTTTTGTAACAATTGGGCTCATTAAAATTATTAGCGTTTTTATAATATTTTCTTTCTTAAAAAGCGAAATAAAAGCGCCATAACTTTTGTCCGCAACAACCAAAAATTGGCTCGCTACCAGATTCGTACTGGGAATCTTTTTTTAACCTACAAAATCGTTGATGTAGCGCGAAAAAAATTTATCCTTTTTTTCTGAAATGGAATATGAAATAATTGACAATATTCCTGATATACCCTCGTTAGCATAAATGCTGAGGGTATAAAAATTACAATAAATATTTTAATAGTTTATATTTTCTTTTTCACATTGAACACTTCATACTTACTTTTTAAAGTTAAAAACACCAATCGTAAAATCACTTTATCAGTTCATCCACACGCAAAAGAAAACAATATTGCTGAAAACCGGGAAAAATTGTATTGACAATTTTTATAAAATTAAGAAAAAAAATAATCATTCGACTCCTACTTGCCAATACGACTAAAAATTTTGGTCATTGATCGTAGTTTAATACAAGAAAATCGAAAAGTACAATTATTGTTTTAAATTTATTTTAAATATTAAATCGCGAAAATTGCATCCAAGTAATATATATAATAATTGTTCCACAAACATTCCATAATGGACAAGGGAGACTTCTCTGATATCAATGAGTGCACCCCGATTCATATTAGCTCAATGATATGGGACTAGAGTTTCTGGTCGGGAATTCCCGGCCCGGGATTTCCCGGGAATTCCCGAAATTTTTTGAACTGGATTTCCCGGGAAAATTTTTTGAAATTCCCGGGAATACGGGTATTTGTATTTTCATGTATAAGTCATATATTATTTGCCTTATAGTTATTTAATATTGGAAATATAGTAGAATGGCGATAATTCGTGCCCCGATTTTTCGTAATTGCGGGCCCATTGAAAAAATCGCCATAATTCGTATAAAATACATATGTATGTATTGGTCTTCTCGATAATTGGTGTTAATTCGAAGTCTGTATAGCCTCACATAATTCTTAATTTTTAGTTTATCATGGTTGTTCTAGTCTAAATTTTTATTGGTGGCATTCTTGAAGGATATTAATTGGCTAAGATATAAAAGCTGTGATCCATTCGAATTATTGTTTGCAATATAAAACACTGTATAATGTGTAAGTGGCAAATAGAGCATATTAGGATTGGAAACCAGTAATAACAATGGTATGTATGTTCATGTAAGTACGACTCTATATCACTGGTGCCAACGTGTTGCCCTTGTGAAGCCGTGTACCCAAAAGGTCAACCGTGTAAAAATTCGTTATAAACGGATTTGTTATATGATCAACACGCATTTCGAATCATAAGAAGAACATACAATATAGTTGACTTTAAAAATATAATCGGACAGCACTCTTTGATATCAAGGAAGCTTTGCTAGGATAGTAGTTGGAAAAAGATGTTTTATATAACCTCCGCTAATTAGTCAGGAATAATCTCTGTCACGTCTATGCCCCACGAATTCGAATTACCATAGTCCCGGGAATTCCTGGGTTCCCGGGAATGAGAAATTTTCATTCTCGATTTCCCGGGAATGAAAAAAAGTCGGGAATTCCCAAACTCTATATGGGACCTACAGTTTATCGCCGAACGGCGCACATTGGGGCAAGATTCCAAAAAACGGGTATTAATTCAGGGAAGCATTTGAGTGATCTAATGTTAATATTTTTCGAATGTTTACACTTCAATAAGTATAATGGAACACCGTTTTGGTGCAAATTGAGGTATATTCGAAGCCCATAAATGATGTTTTTAAGTGTTTTTACGGTTTTGCCTGCATTTCTTATTTGATGAATCTAAAATCTTCTAATATGATAAATTATTGGTTAAGCTAATATTTGACAAAAAATTATGAAGTTAGGTCAATATTTTAGTGTAGCTCCCATAAAAGGGTATCTCCCGATTTAATGTGTTACGAGGGTCTTGACCACATTTTTTTAGTACATTTATCTGTAAATTAGGATTTATAGTTCTGAATGCCTAAGAATTCATAGTCTGAAAATCTGTCAATATTTTTGTATAGCCCCCATATAAAGGGACAGTCAGATTTGGAGGTTTTCGAATATTTTATGGATATATTGCAACTAAACTGGCTCAAATTGTGAATTGTGCATTTTGAAGGGATTGAAAATATTTCTATCAAACATCATCTATATATTCTCGTTTTGGAATAAATATTCCGCTACTTTTTTAACTCTAAGTACTTTTCAAAAATAGGGAAAAATGGATACATTTTAAATTAATTGTTAATATGTTCCTAAACCTCTTTTGCAATAAATATATGTTTCTAAGATTCAGATATCTACCTGAAGTTGTAGGTTCCATTCTAAAATTGTCACTTTTGATGCGTACAAAAATATTACTCTTTATACACCAAAAAATTAATTTTTATGGTGCTCTTCAAATTATTAAAAATCACAGTGTAACTGTAGAAGTAAGCAATATATCGCTCATTTACTCAAAGTGTGACACATTTCAAAAAAGCCAGTTTCGAGAAAAACGGGTTTTAAGTTTGCGATTGAAATTTGACTTCCCAACTTAAAAAGATTATTACACCAAAACTAAAATATATACTTGGACCATATATTGCAAACAGCTAGCCGGATATCAGTGCTAAATTTTTGTGCAAGATCAAGCATGATTTGAGTTGTTTTAGTGCTTTGTAAACTCAAAAAACTGTTGTGTTGAATTATGCGAAGCTTGTAGTAAATGACTATAACTCGTTGAGTTTTAGAGATATCAGCATGAAAATTTGACACAACATAAAGTAAAAGTCGTAGAAAAAATAAAAATTGCTAACTCACAATACGCAATTTTTAAGTTGTGCCACTCTTTGAATAAATGAGCGATATGACTTTGACATTTTGGTTAAAGACTTAGAATTTTGTACCATATTACCATGTAACGACAGTTATACCAAAAACCGAATTTAATTTGCTTTAATTAATCTCCATTTTTTTGCGATTTCAGCCCTTGTGCATCGCCATCATTTCATATAACTATAACTCAAAATGCGCAAACAAAACTTGCGTCTTGTCAAAGACAAACATCAAGAGAAAAATACAAAAAAATTATCACGACCTTCTCGACACTCTTTTTTGTTATACTCCAATACATTTCAAAATTATGTAAAATCTGGACATATTTTGAGGCATTTTTTAAACACATTTCTACAAGACTTTTTCAGTACAATTTTTTCCTAAAATATTAAGAATTACCTCTGCTTGAAATATGTATACATTTTGAAAATGCCAAGTTTATGTAGCAAAAACTACGTTATGGCGATTTAAAAGCAGCAAAATTTAATACTTTTCACCTGTTTCTTAAATTTTAACAATATGTTCAACTTTAACACTGTGCTACACGAAAAGTAAACAATATACGACGTTGCAATTTTGGTTAGTGAGGTAGAATTTTGTACTCGTTAACCCTGCTAATCTGTCTTTATCAAAAATTTGTGTTTCAATTTTTCAATTAAGACCCGTTTTTTTTTAATATTGCCCCAACGTGCGGCGTGTCTAAGACACCACTTTTGTAAAGAAGTTTTACATGCCTGAAATACTCAGGAAATGTCGCCAACATTACTGAATGGTATTTTGCCGCCGTTGAAAAGTGTTTTGAGGTTGCCTGGCCGGGGAATCGAACTCACGACCTTAGGTGTGCAAGGCTGGTGTGCATACCATTGCACCACGGTGGCAACCATTGCATCCAAGTACACTGTGCAATTTTTTTTTATATTTTTATGAAATAGCTGATAAATCAACAAAACATATGAAAAAGATTTTTTTTCAAATTGGACCAATAATTAATAAGTTATGAGTACATCTCTGCTTATAGTTTTCATCGAAATAGACTTTTTCAAGGCGCGATATCTCTGGAACCGTTAGTTGGAAAAAATCTGAAAATATACTGAAACGTTTTGCTGATGAGCAGCATCGAGTAATTTCTGGAGGAAAATGTTTAACTCCAGCGAATACTAAATGCCAAGTTTCACAACCAAGCCCACAATCTTCAAAATACCGAAAATCGGTAGGTGTCGTTCTATGGCGGCTATATGAGGACCAGGTTCACGTCCTATAACGATAAGATTTTAGGTAGAAAGTTTTATACTTCCAACAAAGACTAAATGCCAAATGTCAGCTATTTCGGTGTGATATTGAGGCCACAACCTTCCAAATACCGAAAATAGGGAGGTATCGTTCTATGGGGGCCTATATGAAGACGTGGACCTATACTGTCAAAATTCAGGTGGAAAGTTTAATATCCCCAACGAAGTCTAAGTTCAAAATTCCAGCCATTTCTGTGGGATAATGAGGCTAAAATCTTCAAAATACCAAAATCGAGAGGTACCGTTCTATGGGTGCTATATCAAAACGTGGACCGATTTTCAGTACCAAATATCCTAGGAAATTATAAAGCTGTACATTAAAAATTGCGTGCTGTATATTGATTTCAACAGACTGCGTATAGACGGACATGGCTATTTCGACCAAGAATTTTATTCTGATCAAGAATATATACTTTATGGGGTCTCCCACAAACATTTCGATATGTTATAAACGTAATGTCAAATACAATTATACCCTCCATTATGGTGGAGGGTATAAAAACATGTACAACATTCGAAATTTTTCCAGAGAACCCATATCCATTGCTGAGATACTTAACAGCGAAACCGATGGCTCAGATTGAATCGGAGGAATCTTCGACCAGTGGCCGTCATCTCATATGTTTGTGTTCTTTCTTTAGGTCAGTGCAGGGGACGAGAAGAATCCGTATCCACCACAAGTCAATATCGGTGGTATGTAATTTATGTAGGGAGTGCGTGTACTTCCTACTACCACATAGCTACTGAAGTTAGTTGAGTAGGTTTGACTATGCATTTGAAAAGGTGCGGGGTGTCGTGCGGGCCTCTTCCACATGCTATGCAGAAGTTTTGCATAGTGTTATCGATTCTTGCATGGTTGGAATTTAAACCATCCCGAGCGAAGTTGAGCCAAAACTACTCCGGTTTGTAGTAGCACCTGACTCTCCTCCGCTGCGATGGAAGGGGAATTTTCTCAGATTCTCGCAGATGCGCGGACGAGGTGAGCATGACGTCGAATGTGACCTCTGGAATTATAGGGTAGTTGGTGATCGGAAATCTGCTACAATAGACCATGACATTCTCCTCTGGACTCACCTCCGTAGTCCATGTGGTGGACAGAGTGGCCGTAGATTTAGTGGCGGTTAATTGCATATTCCTCGCGTGAAAAAGGTTGTAAGATCAGTCAAATATGAGTTCAGCCTTTCACAAATGACATCAGGGAAAGTATCTGGAGCCAAGAACGTACAGTTATCCGCATAAGATACGTTCTCATTGCCGTCTAGAGGGGGGTGAAATACAGGTATTGATTAAGCAGTTCCGAAGATATCACCCCACCTTGGGGAACTCCCTGTTTCACACAATGTGCCTTGGACATCTTGTTCCAGAATTCCACGTAAGACTGGCGCGAAACCGGAGAGTAGTCTGACCAATATCCCCAAACAGCGTGCTTGGCAGTATCAAAGGCTTTTGATAAGTCAAGCGCCATCATTACTGTTCTATCGTAGGGCTTGCTCTGGTTGAGTCCTCGACTAATATGTGTGTAGATGGCGTGCAGGGCTGTTGTCGCGCTGTGCTGCTTACGGAATCCACTCTGATGATTGGCAACATGATAGCTATTTCTGACGCTGGGGAGGGCTAAAGCCTTAATTCACAATTCATCTTTGGTGGCATACTTGTCAGGTTTCAGTAGCTCTTTCTCTCCTGCTCATTTTCCAGACTTCGGGAACGATGTAGTTGGCTAGCGACAGGTAGAGAACTTTAGCGATATACTCGACTCCCGGCACATCCTGCGGTTCCTGATGACAATCGCAATAAGCATTTAACTTCCAGCTTCCTGACATCACGCTCATTTGCTGATCACTTCGCACACTGTCGTGAGTTCGTATTAACTGTGGCCAAAATAGAAAGAGTTGTCGTAGGTGCATTTTGGTACACGTACCTTTTATTGGCTTACAATCTTTAGGACAAAAAATTGGGTTGGTCGATCCATGTTTTGATATAGCTCCCATAGAACCGTACCTCCCGATTTTCGGTATTTTGAATGTTTTAGACACAATGACGAACCGAAAGTATTCAAATTTTGTGGATAGTCTTCGGCAGAGCTATCAAACACGTTTTGATATAGCCACCATACAACGGTTCATCCCGATTATCGATATTTTGAAGATTTTAGCCTCTAAATTTGGTATTTAGTCTTCGTAGGGGGCATTATACCTTCACCTTGAAATTTGTCTGCATAGGTAAATGCCTCTATATAGCCCCCATAGGACGGTTCCTGCCGATTTTCGGTCTTTTGGAGGTTTTAGCCTGATTATCACACCGAAATGGCTGAAAATTGGTATTAAGTCTCCGTTTGGGGACTTATAACCTTCCACCAGAAATATGTCGGTATAGGTCCTCGTCTTCCTATAGCCCCCATAGAACCGTGCCTCCTCATTTTTGGTGTTTAGTCTTAATATTGTTTGTGAGCATATTGAATATATCAAACTCTTGTCTTTATATATGAGAAATTTCCTTTAAAATTTGTTTTTGACCGAATATTGGTCAAAATCGGTAAATTGTTTGTAAAAAATCGAATTTTGATTTTCGCTGTTCACAATTTTTTTAAAAATTGATATTCTTAAAATTCTGTCGTTTTAAAGCAAGATTATTAGGTACTGAATAGGCCCACAAAAATATATGATGATCGGTTCATTCCAATTTATTTTGCTGGGTTCGTTTTCGCGCTATAGCCAACACCGAAAAACGATTTGTTAAAAAAGGGGGTATCCTCTCAGTGAGGTGGTCGCTGAAAAGGAGAAATGACACATTCGTCTGCAAACCTCTGCAGCTGGGACCTTTATATATTTGAAGTACTCACTATTTACTACTCATACAGCAAAAAATATTGATATACACTTTTATACTAATTTTTCCTACTCCACTCAATTTAAAATTTGCTTCAGAAAATTAATAAACTTAGTAATACATGTTTGGGTAAATGTAAACACCATATGATTAATATTTACAAGCAAACAAATGTGTAGCCAAGTTTATTACATCCTAAGAGAACTTAGGAAAAATTTTTGCAGCGACCGTTACTTTTAAATTTTAAATATTAACGCATAATATAATTTATTAATTTTAGAAAAAAAAACACAAAAATACGTATTAATTAAAATTGTCGGATTTAAATCCTCATATAGCAAAAACTACTTCACGTCGCCTCTGCTTTGAAGTTAGGTCTCACTACGGGTATTCCACCAGCAGGTATATGGCGAGGGGCTGCAGTTATGATGATGTTTTGGAACGTCCTCTCTAACACCCAGCCATGACAAGGTTTTTGTGATTAGTGAATTATCTGAAACTGGCTGTAGAAATAAGAAATTGAATCCCCATATACACATCTGGTGCGATCATGTCCCAGTAAGTTGTAGTTGTTTCGCGTGTATTTTTCTGTTCCGCCTTAATCATAATATTCTTCCGACTCATGAAATCCACTATTTCCTCACTGGGGCTGTGTTCGCGCAGCATGCAGCAACGAGTCCAGAACAACCCCTGAGATGCATCCACTTCCGACATCTATTGCATCTCACCGAAGTTTGAATGTGGTGGGTTCGAATACTTGGCTTTCCTTTTTCACTTGCAAAAAAATTATCGATCAATCAAGTTCAGCTCTAACGAGAAAAATTACTTAAGATGCTCATCTCAGCTACATCTTCTAAACTTGCTGCTGTTTTATCATCCGTGCTATTAAATAAAACTTTCTACTACTCGTCAGCCATGAAACATTATTGCTCTTATATTTGTTTAAATAAAAAGGCTTCTAGTAGTAAACTTGTCCCACTGTCACAATAAATATTTCCATATGACCGCACCAGACATTGGGTATTTAAGCTCTTCAATTCTGACCAATACTGTCGTGTCCAAAGATGCCTGGTGTACTACAAAGTATTTACATAACGGCTTTCCGGAGTGTTCTTGTAGAGATTGTAAGTAAGCTTTACTTTGCAAGTTACTATGGAGTCGTATCCACATGTGTATGTATAGATGTTCGGACCTCTGGTCAGATACTTTTGTCGTTTAAGTTATGCATATGTTAAGATTTATTGCTTATTTCTTCCGGTTTGTGTTTGTTTTTCATATTCCGAAGTGAAGAGAAAAATCCCCCACCAAACTGATACTCCAGATGTCGCCAGCGTTAGGGGAAGGTGTCCTGTAAAACATTTTCGTAGTTAAACAGTTCGGACGGACAGGAGCAGTTACAATGGGAGCTTAAATGAAAAGTTATGACTTTTGAAATGTCTTACACAAAAATGGACACCCACTTTTTTGTTTGGAAGGCAGGCAAGCTATTCTGCTGTGTATGCAAAAAACACATGAAATGCAAACTTTATCAACAACAAATATACGAATTGCTTTCGATTGCGGAATTTGTAGAAGTTTCCAAGTGTTTTTGTTTTTTTTTTTAGTTTTTCTACAATCCTACCATGTGTCAAATTCCAGACATAGGAGGAGTGCAAATAATATTTGTTAGGTCTTTATAAGTTCAACTGAATGACCCACGAAGAGCAGGTGGTGCTTGCACATCTTCCACTCAAGCAATTATTCTACAACAAGAGCTTGTTAAGTACTTGGGGCAACTTTTTGTTGGCATTGAGAGAAATGTTTGTCTTTTTTTCTGGTAAAATTCTGACATCTTTTTTTTAATAACTTGATTTATGAGAATATTTTTGTAGGAGGTAAATTCAATGTTAGAATTTATGTAAATAATATTGTACCGAAACGCCCATAGTTTTCAAAACCACATTTAAAGTAATTTATAGAAAATTCAATTAAATAGTTTTTGAATGTACATCAATGAAATTAAAATGGATTAAAGTATGAAAAGTAACAGTGGACAATGTGTTATCCCATCTAGATTTTTTTTTGAAAGATGATAATGATTATTGCAGTAAAAAGCAAAATAGAAGGACAAGATTTTTTCAAAAATTGTCAACTTTGAAAACTATTTTCATACTCTCCACCATACTATGGGGGGGTATATTAAGTTTGTCATTCCGTTTGTAGCTACTCGAAATAATAATTTTAGACCGGAAATCACTATAGAGTCCGAAGGGATTGAAGTAGGTGGATGAAATTTTGGTAAAATTTAGTGTATATACGTAGGCCTTTAGGTATTGAAAACGGGCTATGTAGGAATTTTTAAGATATTTGTCCCATTTTATCACCGAATTAGTTGCAATTTGGTATTTTGAGTATCTAGAGGCTTAAAAATATTTCCAATAGAAATGGTTCATATATGTCCACGTTTTGGTATAGCCCCCATATAACGTCCCATATATAGTACGCGTCATTTTAAGATATTTTGCATATATTAGTCCCATATGACCACAGAATCGGTTGTAAACTGGTATTTTGTGTCTCCAGGTGCTAAAAAAACTTTTCTACCAAAAATGTTTATATAGGTCCACGTTTTGATATAGCCCACATTGGACGGTATCTCCAGATTTTAGGTATTTTGAAGGTTTTAACTATATTATCCTACCAAAATTGCTAAAATGTTGTATTTAGTCCTCCTTTGGGCTGCAAAACTTTCTCCCAGAAATTTGTCAGTATCGGTCCACGTTTTATATTAGGCTAAACCTATAAAACCTTTCGCCTTAAAGTTGCCGATATATGTCCACGCCAGAGACGTAAAAACTTTTCGAAATGAAAACTTTTCGTACAATTTTTTAACAATCTTCTTCAAAAATTTCATATTTGTTCTAGTGGACCCCAACTTTCAGGTTGAAATTTTTGCACCCCACCTAACACTAAATACCAAATTTCAGTCATTTCGGTGGGATATTGAGGACACAACCTTCAAAATAATATGAAGGCGGTGACCTATACCGACAAATTTCAGGTAGAAAGTTGTATACCTTCAACGAAGACTAAATTTCAAATTTCGGTGTTATAATGAGGCTTAAACCTTTAAAATACCGAAAACCGGAAGGTACTGTTCTATGGGGGCTATGTGAAAAAGTGAACCCATACATTTCAAACGGAAAGTTTTGTACCTCCAACGACGACAAAATCTCAAATTTCAGCCATTACGGTGTTACGAGTAAAAATAGGCTAAAACCTTCAAAAAATTGGGAGATACCCCAATATCGGATATAGTCTATTTTCAATACCAAACATCCTAGGAGTAATAGAAACTTCTATACAAAATTATAGAGCTCTATCTTAACAAGTAAAATATTTTCAGCTAACTTTGCCGACGAAGATATACCCTCAGCCTGTGTGAATTGAAACTTTCATCTATTGACAATATTTAATCTAATATCAGCAGATTTTGAACTTGCCGAAAAAATATATTTGGTGTGAAGCTCAAAGGTGTTGCGAAGGATGTACTTGAAGGAATGGACCGACATAGTCCATTTTGGAAAGGGATCTTATATTGGAAGTCATTCCGTTCGAAAGATATTGTGCACATTTCGCTTGGTCTTTGTATAACTTAGAGATGTTGGACCACAATGTCAGGAAGCATGGACTTGTCGACGAAAAACATAATATCGCTTAAACATAATACCCTTGTGGGGGCGGTACCCTAAGGAGAAGACCGATATGGACCACTGCACATCGATAGTGCCTGGAAGGTGCTCACCGGTAGCGCCCATCTTCAAAATTAAACTAAGTATGGACAAACTAATACGAAGTCCAAATTTAAGGCCGAATCGGATGAGCCGTTTCAGAGTTATGGTGCGCTCCAGCCACTACACATGGTGCCATAAGGACTTTTTACAGCTGAACTGAATTTTTCCGAAATTTTGTGTGGGAGGTACCTGAAGGATTTGACATATGTATATGGTCCATATTCGAACCTGATTTATGTTTCGTAGAAATATTACAATGTGCAAAGTACGGTTACTGTCTGCGAGAGTTATCGTGTGCCCTATTTGTATACCTTCTGCATTTATGCTAACGAGGTGTATACACTTTCATACGGGCAAAATGTGCCTCGTTGAAATAATGGATTTAGACCCCAAGTATGTTTGGACGTTATCCGTTTCAGAAAATTTAAAGTTGATTTAGCCATGTCCGTCCGTCTGTCTGTCTGGCTGGCTGGCTGGCTGGAACGCACCATAACTCCCGAACGGATCAACCTATTCGGTTCAAAATTTGGTTTTCGTAATATTTTGTCCAAACCAGGAATGAAAGTTAACGTCTTTGTGAGAAGACCAGGAGGCCTTCTGGCAGAAGACTTGTAGGACGTATATAGATGACGTTAAATGTCCAATTATTATTCGATTGTCATAGAACAAAAAAATTAAGGGATCAGTTGGACCAAAAATATTCTGGACATGCACTTGGTGATGAAAAGACTAGACTTTTAGTTTTATTTTAAAATAAGTAATGATTTTCGAAAAAAGGTGTATCGAATTTAATGTTATACATGTTTCTGTAATGTAGAAAAATTTTTCCCGGAGTCGGAGTCGAGTAATTTTTTTCGACTCAGACTCCGACTCCAGCTAAATTGCTCTACTCCGACTCCGGAACCCTGGTCCAAACTTAGTTTAAGTTCGAAGATGGGTAATGTCGGTCCACTCCTTCCAATACCTCTCCCACAAAAGTTCGAAAATGTTCGGAATATTTGTGCGCACATTAATTCTTGTAGAAATAACCGATTGGGTCCACACTTTGCACATCGCGAAATGTCTATCAGACTTAGATGAGGTTCCAATATGGACTCAATCGGTCCACTCCATCGGGTAGCTCCCTCACAAAATTTCGGAAAAGTTCACTTTAAGACCTGCTCTCGAATCACTTTGATTTTAGTTGAAGCCACTGCATTCTGCTTCAATTACATCGTTAAAAGTTTTTCAGGTGCAAGTCCATACTTTTTGAGAAAACAGCCCGAACGTTGTAAAAAAACCCTATGACACCATTTGTTAGCAAACTTAGTTTCAGTTTGAAGATGGGCAATACCGGTCCACAAAAGCCGCCACTTCCCCCCCATATTTAAAAAAAATGTCCCTAAACTTGTATGCACGATATCCCTTGAACGGGGCAACCAATTTGGTCTTAACCTTAGGGTACGTCCCCCACAAATGTTCAACTTGTGTCTAACTGAAGTTTATTGTATGTTAGAATATGTATACCGATGCTATTCGTTGTGGTCCTATTTACAGCGATATTATGTTTTCCGTTGACAAGTCCATGCTTCCTGGCATACTGGTCCAAAAGTTATACGATGACCCACTGAAATGACTAGTGGGCGCAGCGCGATTTCTATCGAAAAGATATGACTCCCGAAATAAGATCCACTTCGGTCCATTCCTTTAAGTACTTCCTCCGCAACATTTTTGAACTTTAATCCTAATCCACATTTTTGTCGGCAAGTTGAAATGTCCAAAAAGGGCCACAAAATTCTGAAAAGACCCTAAATAAATTCAATCTGTCCATAGATGAACGTTTCAATTCACATGGGCTGAGGGTATTTCTCTGTCGGCAGAGCCGACTGATACTTTTTTACTTGTTGTTAAAAATTTGGACTTTTGTGGGGGAGGTTACTAAAGGAATGGACCGATATGGCTCATCTTCGGACTTAAACTAAGCTCGGACAAAATCGAGAGTTACTGTGCGCTCCAACCACTACACATGGTGCCATAAGAGTTTTTACAACTTTCGGCTATTTTCTCAAAAAGTATGCACTTGCCCCTGATAAAACTTGTACCGTCGTAATGGAGACAGTGAATATTATTTGTTACAACAAAAATCAAAGCAATTCGAGAGCATGTCCTAAACTGAACTTTTCCGAAATTTTGTGTGGGAGGTAACGGAAGTAGTGGACCTCATCTATGTTTGGTAGAAATTTCACGATGTGCAAAGTATGGATCATGCGCACAAATTTTCCGAATATTTTCGAACTTTTGTTAGGGAGATACCTGAAGGTGTTGGCCGCTATGGCTCATGTAAGTTTGGACAAAATATTACAAAGGCTAAATTTTGGACAAAATCGGCTCATCCGTTCGAGAGTTATCGTGCGCCCCAGCCAGACAGACAGACAGGCGGACAGACATTGCTACATCGACTCTAAATTGTCTGAAACGGTTTTTGTCCAAACATTCCTGGTGTCTAAAGGCCTGCGTACATAAGCTGCCTTGCCTGATTGCCTTGCTTTCCTGCTTCATTTCTGACATAATAAAAATAAAAGAATAAAGAAGGCCGAGCAAATTTCGAACTTTACTTTTTTATTCTTTTATCAGAAGTAAGCAAGGTAAGCAGGCAAGGCAGCTTATGTACGCAGGCCTTAAGACCCTCGTTAGTATAAATGCTCTTGGTATAATAACGATTCAGTCTTTTAGTATTTATTTTAAAAGGTTCCCGATATATTTTCATAGGCTGTTTGATTTTTCTGAACATGTGGGTTAGGCGTTTTGGCGCCTCATTTAAGTTTGTTAATAATTATAGTTATGTCGCATACCACACGGGGGCCTCATACGAATATTCCATATTCTTACTGTTTAATACTATGACCAATATAAACCAATTTGTGCATACATTATGTCACAATTACTTTTTCTTTATCCACTAAATTTTAGCTCATAAACCCATTATTTAGGTGATATATTATGTAGAACGCTTAATTGTCATATGTCCTTCAAATGTTTTATTATATGTATTTCATTTGCCATTAAATATAAAGTTCAAGTTCGAAGAAATCCACAATAGTCAAATCAAGTAATTCATTAATTTTCTTTTGTGTGTGCGTTCTTAACACTTTCTAAGTAATTTACTACGTCTCAATGTGGTGAATGTCCTTGTACGATTGGCCTTAACTTATCTCAATCGTGCAAATTTCATACAGATGGCTTAACTTGTAAAGGGGACAAATGCGATTTCCCTCTCTCTATCTATCTCTCTCATACATACAAGCATTTGTGATAAATTTCCTTATCATTTAAATAAATGTAAGACTCGCACATTACACATGTCAACATAAAGAAGAAGAAAAATGGGCAGTAGCTGCGGAATCCCATTCACATAGTTGTGCAAGTGAAATAAGCATAATCTGAAATGGATTCTTATAGTTTTGTTGGCCATAAATAAATATTGATATGGTCGGCTTACATGATGGCTTACAGAACACTCAAGGATTAGTTGCGTATTTGAATGTTGGCTGACGGGCAGAATAACTAGCCTGGTGGCTGCTTGGCTCGATTACATTTTCTTTTACTTTGCTTGCCATTTGATTGCGGATTTGCTATTCGATATGCTTTCCATTTTGTTCTTTTTTTTGCTTGCTTTTCTTTTCTATGAAATTTCTATTTCGTTAGAAGGACGTTCCGAGAAAAATAATCTAAAACATCTAGAATAAGTTTTCCGACACAAGTTGTGTTACAGAAAACTTGAGAAGTTTGCTGATACAATACAAGTTGTTGGGGAGAGGGAATGAATCCATAAATTCTGGGTTACGAAAAAGGCACAACATTTTTATTTTATTCAGGAGGAGGATGCAAAGATGTTAACGATGAGTAAATGTGTTCTTACCTGTGGACACATTTTTATACTGTCAGGATTTATGCTACGGGAAAAATGTGCCTTCTCGAAAAAATGGTTTTAGACTCCAAGTAAGTTTGGACGAAATCCGTTTCAGAAAATTTAGAGTGGATTTAGCAATGTCCGTTGGCTTTCGTAATATTTTGTCCAAACTAAGTTTAAGCTCGAAGATGGGTCATATCGGCCCACTCCCTCGGGTACCTCCCAACAAAAGTTCAATTTTTTCGCAAAAATTATGCGCACGATATCTCTCGAAAGGACTAACCGATTTTGGTCCATACTTTGCGCATTTTAATATTTCTACCAGACATAGATAAAGTTCGGTTTACTCCTTCGGGTACCTGCTACACAAAATTTTGGAAAAGTGCATTTTAATACCTCCTCTCGAATCCTTTTGATTTTTCTTGTAACAACTTGTATTCGCTGCCGCCATTACGACGGTGTAAGTTTTTTCAGGGGCAAGTCCATACTTCCTTACAAACTGACTTGAATGCTGCATAAAACCGCTACGGCGGGTTCTAAAAATGGCTTTATCGGTCCACTCCATTGGGTACCTCCCCCACAAAAGTCTCAAAACTTTTCGCTAAAATGGTGCGCACTATAACTCTCGAAGATAGTAACCGATTTTGTCTATACTTTGGACATCGTAATATTTCTACGAGACATAGATCAGGCTAGAATAAAGTCCATATATGTCAACTCCTTCGGATAACTCCCACCCTAAATTTCGGAAAGGACAGGTTAGGACCACCTCTCGAATCGTTTTGATTTTTTTGCAACAGATTGCATTCAAACCCTAGTAATGGTACAAGTTTTTTCAGTGACAAGTATATATTTCTTGAGAAAATTACCCGAAAACTGTAAAAAACCCCTACGGCCAGCAGGTGTAGGGGCTGGTGTGCACTACATCTCCCGAACCGAATACTGTGTTGGTCCGCACTTTGCATATCGTAATATATATTTTTTTAAATATTAGATGAAATTCGAAGATGGTGCGTATGGGTTCACTTCTTCCGGTACTTCCCCCACAAAAGTCCGAAAATATTCGCTAAAATGGTGAGTGCAATATCTCATAAACGATTTGGGCCAAATTTTGGATTTATAAATATTTTGTCTAAATTTAGTTTACGTCCAAATGTGGGCCCTATCGATCCATTCCTTAGGGTACCACCCACACAAATGAATCACATTTTTGTTTAAATGCGGTTAAGGGTCTGTTCGAGAATCCGTTGGTAAGTTCAATTCACACGGGCTGAGTGTATATGTCTGGCTTTTACTTTTTTTTATACAAATTCATCAACTCTACAAATTCCTGTACAAATTTCATAACCTCTTCAGAATATTCAGCTTAAACTTTGATGGTTTTGTCTTTGTTTCGGCTGGTAGTGCGTATGTCAGTTTCTTAAGTCTGTTTGTGTGCCTTACACTCGCTTTAGTTGAATAGTGAACTCGTGTAGAAACGGATTAAGATTTACAGTTTCTATGGCCAAGAATTATGGCCATTGGCAAAAACACATGCCAAATGATAGCTTAAAGTGGCACTAAGTTGGTCCTTGTATGTTTGGCAAAGTTTTTGGACTTAAGCGGAAATAACAGTCGTGTAGTGGTTATTTCGCTTGTTACTACATTACACAAAATAACAACTACATCAGTTGTAGTGCCAAATGTTAGCGAAAGTTTGAAGAATTTATGATGACGCTTTCATAAAATTGAAGTTGTAGTCTGTTTTCCACACACACTCTCTCCATAGGGAGAAGGTTAAATGTGGTCTGTCATTCTATTTGCAGTTGTTCTTTTGTATGGGTGGCGCGTTGTGTGATAGATAGCAAGGAAAGTCATGATCGTCTTTAATATGATTTATGATTTAATATTATAATAACCTACCCCTGATATTACCTGGAGAGGAATAGCTAGCTTCCGCTAAAGATTGTGTGTTAATAGTGCCGAGCACCATGTCCATCCGTAATAATGATAAATTTTCCCTTATGAAAATGGTGATGGTCAACGCAAACATTTTAAGAATCGTGATTTGGGAATCTGCCTCTGGAATATACTTTACCGTGGAGGTAAGTCTAACACTAGCGAAATGCTTGGAGAGTCCAAAATTGATACGAGGGCTGCACTAAAACTACCTGGCCTAGGCAACACCGCATATCGCCAGGCGCCATTTGAAGTTTTTTGGAAAGTTTGACAATTTTTAGCCTAGACTTACTCAGGACATTTTGTCGTACGACCATGTTATGTGTTGTTTACGGCGACTTGAAAAAATCACTTTGCAAAAAATGGAATTACTTGTGAACATTTTCGTCCAAGAATTTTTCACAACTTTCGACGTGGATAATCATTGCAAGAGTGTATCGATCAAATTAAATCTTTGTATATTGATAAAGGATCATCCTATAGGACCATGAAAAACTGGTTTAATGAATTGAACCGAGGTCGGCACTCGCCAAAAAACGAAGGTCGTGAGGGTCGCCCAAAATCGGTCGTTGTGCCAGAAAAACGGATAATGCGAGATCGCCATGTTAAATACCGTGAAATAGAGCCATCCTTGGACATTTCTTTCAGCAAAATTGGAAAATCGCTCAAAAAAGGCTCCTGTGAATAGGTTCAAAGAAATTATGCATAAAATCGATCGCGGTGCTTCAAACGACGTTTAGAAGATAGTCACAGACGACGAATCTAGGATCAATGCTTAGGAGCCTGAAACAAAGCAGGAATCGGCCGATTGGGTCTACGAAAGCGAGCCAAATCAAACGAAAGTTGTTAATTTAACAAGCACTTCGAAGCAAAAGGTTGCCAGTTTCTTCAGAAAAACTGACCGTGTGGCGACTATACGGCTTGAGAAATAATTTGTTTGCCTGAACAAGAGAAGACAAATCATTCTGCATCATGACAATGTGAGTTCCCACATATCGATTAAAACCAGCGCCTGTTGGACAGAAAAAAAACGTGGAATTGATAGGTCATCCGCCGTACAGCCCTGACTAGGGATTCAATGACTTCATTCCCGTACATCAAGAAAAAAGCGTAAAAGGGTTTAAAAACCATGTTTTGGAGTTGTCTCAATCGGAGTGGAAAAAGTACTTCGCCAATAGGTTTGAGCGCACGAAAAAGTGTATAAATCATGCTGGAGACTACTTAAGAAAACAATAATACAGTTTTTGATGGTGACTATTCGCCTTTTCATTGTTAGGCCAGATAGTTATTGTTCAGCCCTCGTATTACCGCCTTGAAAGATTTGGAATGGAATGGGAAAGTCGTGTTAACTATATCTAAATGTTATGTATTGTCTTATACCCGCATTGATACAAAAACAGCTTGTCTCCTTCCAGACTCAACATACATTTTCGTGCGTTTGTGGGCCTAAATATTCACAACACAGTCTACCCTAAAAAGACCTTCTTCTTATATTACACCAATGGCAATTGGTTGGGGTTTTTTGAACATTCGGGTCATTATCGATGCAAGTGTGCAGAATAAAATGATAGAGTAATAACAAAGATCATCCATCTATATGTTCCCCCAACATCCCCGAAGGACAAGGCAGACTTTTCTCATATCAATGAGTGAACGGTGGCAACTTTGAAAAAGACCACAAAGAAAATGTTTGAAGGAGTGGCGCTAAATATTAAGACATTTCCAGGCTCATATCTCAAAAAGTAAGTCACGTTAACAACGACTATCCGCTATTTTAACACGACCTGAAAAGTAGCCTTAAAGTGGATTAAAGCGCAAAGTGTTGGTCACCGTACGAATTTTAAGAGCTTTGAAGTTATTATATCAGGGCGCATGAACAAGCCCACGAAAATTTATATCGCTGTAATCAGAATCACAAGAACTACATTCGATGAGGTGGTGTTATCAGATACACACCTTCTTGGAACTTGATGTACGTTTGGAATAACTTATAAAATGCGCAAAGTTTGGACCAGGGCTCGACTTCGATTCCAGACCAGTTTTTTCACGAATGCCTCTCTACAAAAATATAATATCGCTGTAAACAGGGCCACTAGAAATACCTTCGGTAAAAATTGCCAAAGTACCCTCGAACACAACCTTAACCGCTGAAAACTGTTGAACATTCGTGCAGGTGGTACTCCAATGAGTGGACCGATAAGGTCCACTTTTGAACATAAATTAAGTTTGGTCAAAATATTTCGAGATCCAAAGTTTGGACCAAATCAGTTGCTCCGTTTATGAGGTACCATTTATCGAATATTTTCGAACTTTTGTGACGGAGGTGCTCGCAGGAGTTGACCTATATGACCCATCTAACAACTTTTGGATTTGGCGCAAAATACACTCCACGTCAGTAGAATAGAACACCTACATTTTTGTTAATGTTAGCTTATTTATTCCAATACGAATGAATCTGCGTTTTTAATCTTGTGGGGATTTAAAGTCTATGATGTTACGTACCAAACACAGAAAAAATTATGTTTCTAGCTCTTCGCGAAATGATTTTCTGATCAATTTGCCGATAGTACTATGAAAAATAGGCATTTATTTTTGGTCATCAGGATAGAACAGTCACCTTATTTTCGCGAATTTTTGAGATATTAACGCCGAATGTTCTTTCAGTCGATAAAGCGAGGCCTTCTAATAATTTTTCACCAAAGAAACCCTATAAATTATTCCGCGGACACCGAAATAACAGCGTTAAAGGGTTTAAATTGACAGATATTTTAAACATCTCGGAATATCAATAGGAGTCGCGCAGTTATGTCATATTTCTTCACAATAAGATAGAATATGACACAGACAACCTCGACGGATACATTCGAGTGCTTCGGATGCTGAAAAGATGGAACATTTTCAAAATAATTATGAAAAACGTCGAAATTTCTTATAAAACCCTTGATATTTTGTTAAATAAAATGGTTTTTGCGCGAACAAGTCCGCCGTTTAAAGGTTTGGAAATATGCTCCAGATTTGGATGAAGATAATCTGATACGAAAACAACCGTTATTTTAATGCACTGAGGGAAATTTTAGTACTTTGTAAAACAACATACGAAACCTAAAACCTCAATTTCCATGACTGTGTTTTCCCGCGAAAACGGGGCTTTTACATTTGCGAGCTCAGTTAAAAACAAGTAAAAAAGCATTAAGTTCGGCCGGGCCGAACTTTTCATACCCTCCACCATAAAATATTCATTCCTGTCCCCAACTTTAAGTGAGTACGTTAAAATGTCAGATAATGTACATAAAATGCTTCATTCGGGAGGCCCTTTTTTATGGTGCCTATATCTAACTGTTGAAAATTTTTGGTGGGCTAGAAATTGGGAGGTACTGTTATATAGGGGTTATAATAAAACATGGGCCTATGTTGACAGTTTTTGATGGGAGCTTTTAATGTCAAATAACTCCTAATTCGGTTAAAAAATTTAGCTAGAATCCTCAAAATATCGAAAATCGGTACATAACGTGGGAACTTCAAATGTCATTAACAGCTAGTTCGAAAGTATCTGGGCTATACGAAAATATGAACTTAAACGAACAATTTTTGTTGACTTTTAAATTTCAAATTACAGAAAGTTTGTCCAAAAAAATCCTTAGAAAATCATGTGTTTATTTTGGGGCTATACAAAAACATGGACCTACGTTCGGTTGAACATTTTAAGTAAAATCCTCAAAGTACCGAAAATCGGGAAGTATCGTTATATTGGGGCTATGTTGAAAATTGTTGATGCAGATGTGTGGTGACCACTACAACCTTCAAATGCCAAATTACAGTTAGTTCTGTTAAAAATTGTAGCTAAAATTGCCAAATTACTGAAAATTGGGAGGTACCGTTACATGGGAGCTATATCCGAACATGGACCTATGTTGACAATTTTTGATGGAGAGGTGTTGTGACCACAACTTTTGTTATATAAGTTTAGTTACACTTAAGAACCCTAAATGTCAAATTATAGCTATATCGGTCTGAAAATGTAGATAAAAACGTAAAAATACCGTAAATCGGGGGGTACCGTTATATGGGGGCTATACCAAAACGTGGACCCATGTCCACAACTTTTGTTATATAAGTTTATTGACATTTAGGAACCCTAAATGTCAAATTATAGCTACATCGGTCTGAAAATGTAGCTAAAAACGTAAAAATACCGTAAATCGGGGGCTACCGTTATATGGGGCCTATACCAAAACGTGGACCTATGTCCACAAGTTTTGTCACATAAGTTTATTGATATTTAAGAACTTCAAATGTCAAATTATAGCTTCATCGGTCTGAAAATATAGCTAAAAACGTAAAAATACCGTAAATCGGGGGTACCGTTATATCGGGACTATACCAAAACGTGGACCTATGTCCACAAGTTTTGTTATATATGTTTATTGACACTTAAGAACCCTAAATGTCAAATTATAGCCAAATCGGTCTGAAAATGTAGCTAAAACCGTCAAAATACCGTTAATCGGGGGGTACCGTTATATGGGGGCTATACCAAAACGTGGACCTATGTCCACAACTTTTGTTATATAAGTTTATTGATACTTAAGAACCCTAAATTTCAAATTATAGCTAAACCGGTTTAAAAATTTAGCTAAAAACTTCAAAATACCGCAAATCGGGGGGTACCGTTATATGGGGGCTATACCAAAACGTGGACCTATGTCCACAACTTTTGTTATATAAGTTTATTGATACTTAAGAACCCTAAATTTCAAATTATAGCTAAACCGGTTTAAAAATTTAGCTAAAAACTTCAAAATACCGCAAATCGGGGGGTACCGTTATATGGGGGCTATACCAAAACGTGGACCTAAGTCCACAAGATTTGTTATATATGTTTATTTACACTTAAGAACCCTAAATGTCAAATTATAGCCAAATCGGTCTGAAAATGTAGCTAAAAACGTCAAAATACCGTAAATCGGGGGGTACCGTTATATTGGGGCTATACCAAAACGTGGACCTAAGTCCACAAGTTTTGTTATATATGTTTATTGACACTTAAGAACCCTAAATGTCAAATTATAGCCAAATCGGTCTGAAAATGTAGCTAAAAACGTCAAAATACCGTAAATCGGGGGGTACCGTTATGTGGGGGCTATACCAAAACGTGGACCGATATAGCCCATCATCGAACTTGACCTGCCTGCAAACAAAATACGCATTTTCCCAAAATTTCAGCGTCCTATCTCCATTTTTGTGGATGCTAGAGTGATTACCACAGACGGACGGACGGACGGACGGACGGACGGACGGACGGACGTGCTCAGATCGACTTAGAATTTTACCCTGATCAAGAATATATATACTTTATAGGGTCGCAAATGAGTATTTCAATGCGTTACAAACGGAAAAACAAACTTAATATACCCTCCATACTATGGTGGAGGGTATAAAAACTACTAATTAGTAAAATCCGGCATATAGAGCATAACCTGGTCCATTTATATTGGAGCATAACACTGTTGAGAACAGTCGCGGACACCGAAAAAAGAACACATATAAAACTCGAAGTCCAAAGGGTGTGTTCAATTTAAAAAATGTGCTAAAATTTCCCTCAGTGCATTAAAATAACGGTTGTTTTCGTATCAGATTATCTTCATCCAAATCTGGAGCATATTTCCAAACCTTTAAACGGCGGACTTGTTCGCGGAAAAACCATTTTATTTAACAAAACATCAAGGGTTTTATAAGAAATTTCGACGTTTTTCATAATTATTTTGAAAATGTTCCATCTTATCGGCATCCGATGCACTC
The DNA here is from genome assembly GCF_047663935.1 of Musca autumnalis. NCBI lineage: Eukaryota > Metazoa > Arthropoda > Insecta > Diptera > Muscidae > Musca > Musca autumnalis. The sequence continues at coordinate 87,330,819 of NW_027412088.1, forward strand.
GATTGTATCCGTCGAGGTTGTCTGTGTCATACTCTATCTTATTGTGAAGAAATATGACATAACTGCGCGACTCCTATTGATATTCCGAGATGTTTCAAATATCTGTCAATTTAAACCCTTTAACGCTGTTATTTCGGTGTCCGCGGAATAATTTATAGGGTTTCTTTGGCGGAAAATTATTAGAAGGCCTTGCTTTATCGATTGAAAGAAAATTCGGCGTTAATATCTCAAAAATTCGCGAAAAAAAGTGACTGTTCTATCCTGATGACCAAAAATAAATGCCTATTTTTCATAGTACGAACGGAAAATTGGTTAGAAAATCATTTCGTGAAGAGCTAGAAACATAATTTTTTCTGTGCTTGATACGTAACATCATAGACTTTAAATCCCCACAAGATTAAAAACGCAGATTCATTCGTTTTGGGATAAATAAGCTAACATTAACAAAAATGTAGGTGTTCTATTCTACTGACGTGGAGTGTATTACGAAATTTTTGTGGGAGAAAGAGGAGTGCACGGATATAGTCCATATTCGAATTTTATCTGTATCTGGTAGAATGTGCATCGTATGGATCAAATCGGTAAGTCCCTTCGAGAGTTATCGTGCCATAATTTTTGCTAAAAATGTTGATCTTTTTAGGGGGAGGTACCCGAAGGAGTGGGCCGATATGGATTCAAAATTAAAATAAGTTTGGACAAAATATTACGAAAGCCAAATATTGGACCAAATAGGTTAATGCGTTCGAGAGTTATCGTGTGCTTCAAACAGACAGACAGACGGACGGACATTGCAAAAACCACTCCAAATTGTCTGAAACGGATTTCGTCTAAACATACTTGTGGTCTAAAAACCTTACTTCGATGAAGCACATTTTGTCCCTCGTTAGCATAAATGCTGAGTCTATACCCTCAGCACCAAAATACAATTTAGAAAGTTTCCATCAGATCTTTTGCACGAGTATATTGTGGAAGGAACTCTTCCCCGTAAGAAAATCTGTAAGCTTTTAATATACATATGTGAAAATTAAGAGCCAATACAAATCGTAAGGACTACATGCAGAACATCAGCTACGGGATTCTTTAGGGTTCATAATAACACTCAATAGCAGCTTTCATCCCCAAAGGGAATTTTCCACATCCAGACCTTACATTTTGTGTCACAGTGTAGTCAGCAGGATTTCCCATAGAGATGATAATGTCTTTCATAGGAGTCCAGCAGGTCCTTCAATAGAAGACAAGGATGATTTCTCATAAAGGACAAAGAAGACCAGCAAGGGTTGGATTCTTGATATATAAAAATTTAAAATGAAAAATATTTTCTTTAAAATATTTATTTCCTTCATACTTTTTTTCAAAGTCAATACCGAGTTGTTCGCGTAACTAGTGAATAACTACCAATTTCGCTAGCTACTGGTAAACAGCACCCCAGCAAAATGTTCGATGCCAATGATGCCATTCAATCATGTGTGCAAGTGATCTGGCATGTCATCTTTTTAAGCATCTTCGTCGAAGAATTTTATATGAGCGTGGACCCCAAAAGATGTTATTCATTTCGGGATCCAAAGCATGTCATTTACACCAATGCTTTGAAGTGTCATTTTCACCAATGCTTTGGTATGTCATTTTCACCAACCCATTGCAAAGACATTATCATTACGACGAGAGTTTTAACAACGTTAGTTGTGATTTCGAGTCTCCGACAACATCAAGCCTACTGAAAATAATTAATCTGGACAAATTCGCTGAATTTGCCATTATTTTAAATGAAATCTAATTTAAAAATCTATTTTGAAATTCTATTTATTTAATTTGAAATTTATATTTAATAATTGTGAATTATTACTATCGTGAATTATAGTATTAGTATTAGAATAAGTAAAATGAATTGTACTCATATTCTAATTAGTTTCGTTAAGTACCAATTACCTTCATCTATCTCAATATCTCTCTTTAACGAAAAAAAATGTAAATTGAATTTATAGCTTACCTAGTGCAAATCCTTTTGTATTGAATTCACTCTTTATATCGACTCGCACTGGTAAGCATCTCTCCTCAACTCTTCTAAATCAATAAAACCTTTTGTTGTACGTTTTATAACGTTTAAGAAAAGTACTAATTGGTTTATTTTCCCTTCTCTTTCTTCTAAATTATTCCTCATTGGCTATGAGGAATAATTTCTAAAGCAACAAAAACCGCATTACAGTCCACTCCGCAGCGTTTCGTTGAAGTCTGGTTTTGTCTCCTCTCTCAGCGGAACTCCATCCGAACATACATAATAAAAGGCTACATTTATTCATGGTCCATTCGCTGCCTTTCGAAAACATCAGCAAAACAACACATAATATGAGGTAACATCAAACATCTCTATCGATACTCTATTTATTTGCCAGCGAGTCGGTGAGTGCATTTTCAATTTTTACATACATTAGAAAAGTGAATATCAACGAGAAAGAGTGTGTGTGCAAACAAAAAGGGAAAAAATCCAACAAGAATCGCTAAAATCTATCCATAATTACAAAAACAACAAGTGCCATAAGTAAAATCAACGAATTTGTGTAGTGATAGAACAATTAACTCCACTAACAATAATAGTTCAACTCTCACCAACAAGGAAAAAAAGCTCAAAAGTGAGAAAAAATTAAATAAAAATCAACAAGTGACTGGTATTTGCAGAAAAAACAACAAAAAATTCCATCTCTGTGCTGTGTGTTGATAGCAAAAAGTTAAATTTAAAAAGATCAAAGAAACACTCAAAAAAATTTGTTATATATTTTGTGTTCGTGATAAAAAAAATATATAATGAGCATATAAAAACGAGAAGATAAATAGATTCCGTTTGAAAAATATTGCGAGCTAAAAAATTCTTTGAACATGAAAGGTCAATAACCTCAGTCTCATAAAACAGTTACATACATATATAAGTACATATATACAGTAAATAAAAAACAGCACACATTTGGAAAGTTTTCATAAAAGCAACAAATACCACGTTAACTGCAATTATTTATCAGCATATAAGGTAATAATACATATTATTACATACATATTGGCACATCTCATAACATAGAAAAAGTCATCTCATATATTGGAACTATCATTATTTTTTGAGTGTACGCATTTATCATCGATAAATTAAATACCCAACAGAAATAATCTCCACCAACAATATCATCGTTAAACAAGCACCACTCTCATTTCTTAACTAAACAAACGTATATACATACACACACAGCGTATATAATTCGAACCACGCTTAGCTAGTGGAGAGAATACGACACAAAGAAGACACGAAATAATAACAACAACAACACAGCATATGATACCGCTCACTATACACCCAAGCAAAAATATTAGTTCATTTCTCAAAGGGGGTATAGTCAAAGAAAAAAGTCAGTTAATTTCAACAAAATAATTAAATGCAAGAAAATTTTTCGGAATTCTCATACGATTAAATAATTAATACACTAACACTGCATGCAATTATACTTACTCATCTCATATATATCATAATATATTAAACATAATATATTTTTTTTCAGCATATAAAGAGATTGTGTTTTAAGAATGTGCAAGTGAATAAAAAGAAAGTTAATAATAATAATTTGTATGCAAGACTAAGTGCTTTGTTTGGAAAAATAACTTGAATAACTCAAGAAAATAAAATTCTTTGGTGAAATTTTTTCGAGGATTTTGAATTTTGGAATTCTTTTGGTGAAATTTTTCGAATTTTTAATTAAAATCATTAATAAAGTGAAAGAATATCAATATTTAAAGCAATTTAATAATTTTTCCGTCTCAAGTGTGCCATTCTTAAAGCTACAGTGCTCATCTCTAAAACATATTTGTGAATTTTAAACAATTTTTCTGTGGAAATACGCTCAAAACGTTGTTTGAGTGCTATTTATTCAAATTTTCAATTTTTTACACGTTTCCTTTTGGGGAAATCTAGTTTGTGAAAATTTTATTTGGGAACTTCGTGAAAATTAAGCCAAGGCGCTTCTAAAATTTTTCGTTTTCAACCTACAAGGCTCATCTCTTTGAATAATTTGAATTTTTAAACAATTTTTTCTGTGGAAATATCAGAGTGCGGGAGTTATTTTCTTCAATAATTGAATACTTTTCAATCTCAACGAATTTTATGAAAAGCTTTGTGAAGTAATTTCTCTAAAATAATTGTGCGAACACAACTTTTACTCAGTTTAAGCGGAATTTTCAGTGAGTTTTAATTTTTTTCGGATTTTCAACTGATTTTCGATTCAATTTATATACGGTTTGGTAGTCACCCTATAAAACTACAAGCTTCTCTTTCAATTGGTTCGGTAGTCACCCATTAAAACTACAACTACATGAAAACATTGTAAATTTTTTGGAAATTCGTGAAAGTTTTAAAAGTTTGGGAAAATTTGAAAAGTTTAAATTTCAAAGTTGGAAATTTCTCTCTCTCTATTCAATATTAGTTTCAATTAAACATACTAATTTTTGGAATTACTCGTCTCATTTAAGCATTTTTAAAAGAGATCTTGAAGAAATTCATTTGTCTAATTTCACACTCGATATATCTTTTCTCAATTTGAATATAATTGATAGTTGAAGAATATTTCAAGGTTTCAACTACTCGAAGTTGAAGTTGCTCTGACCCATAGAAGAATTATTATCGTGATTAATATTTTTAATTTTGGGATTTCACTTAAAAAGTCAACATGTCCATCTCTGAAAATAGTGCCAATGATTCCTTGAAAGCTTCCAACAGTAATGTTGTTGCGCAATCATCTCCAGAACTTGATGTGTTTCTCTTTGAATGCGATCATTTAGTCAACTTTTGCCAGCAGTTTGATCAAAGTGACATTACGGATCAAACTGACTCAGTTTTACAAGTCAAGTTATGCGATTTAGAGCAAAGATGGGTAAATTTACAGAAAGCTTACAGAAATATCATGTTGTCTCCTAAATCCTCTAATGTAAAAGAATTTAAAGAAAATGCAAAAATCAATTTTAATGCTACTTCTGAAGCATATTACACGGCCAAGTCGCAAATTGAGGACATTTTAAGAATGTCAGCTGCTCACAATCAGCAGAATAATGGACAAAACGTTCCTCCAGCTAGCTTACATCAGTCTTCTCTTGATAACTCAAACATTTGTATAAAGGTTCCTCCATGTGACACAGAGATATTTTCAGGGGGCTATGAAGAATGGCCTTCTTTTCGTGACATGTTCACAGCGGTCTACGCCGACCACAAACAATTGTCCCAGGCTCAAAAACTTTATCATTTGCGAAATAAGACCAGAGGACCTGCAGGGGCCATAGTGAAACGATTTCCGCTCTGTGATGACAATTTTCAGTTAGCATGGAATGCGCTCAAATCTCGATATGAGAACAGAAGGGTCCTTGTAGATAATCAGCTCAAAATCTTGTTTAACATTCCTGTGGCTAAAATGGAAAATAGCGAGTCTATTCAAAAAGTTCATTCTACGGTCAATGACTGTCTTTGTACCCTAAAAACTCTCAAAGATGACATAGAAAGTTGGGATCCAATCCTTATATATTTAGTCTCTACCAAATTACCTGATGAAACTCTATCTCTTTGGGAGCAATCGCTCAAATCACATCGAGAGTTGCCAACATGGGCTCAACTAGACGAATTTCTTATAAATAGGTTCGAAGTAGTTGAACGAATATCGAGCATTCGACAAACAAAAGTGTCTCAATCCTCAACTTCTAATAATTTCCTTAAAAAACAACAAAACTCCTCTCAAGAAAAGGTTGATTTTAAGTGTCCCTATTGCAAGACGAATCATCAGATCAGGTCGTGTCAAGAGTTTCGAAAATTGTCAGTACAAGAACGTGTAGATTTTGTGGTAAAAAATAACATATGTTTCAACTGCTTATCCGCTGGTCACATGAAGCAAAATTGCAAAAGTAATAATACTTGTTTGATGTGTCACAAAGACCATCATACACTTCTTCACATAAACAAATCTTCTTCAGAGAACTTTTCTAAGAATTCAAGTCACGGTGACTCGAACAAGAAGTCTTACAACCCAAATCACTCTGCTTCCCTGGAAGCTCCATCAACGTCAAAACTAAAACGCTCGTCTCAAGTTCAAGCCAATTTTTGTGCCGATAGCAACACAATTCTTCTTCGAACAGCTCTAGTTCAAATCGAACACATGGGCGAATTATTTACACTGAGAACTCTAATTGATCCAGGTTCTCAAAGAACTTTCATTTCAGAAAGAGTGCGAAACTTATTGCAAATTCCCACCTCTAAAGGTTGTTTCGAAATTACTGGCGTTGGAGGCCAAATACAAACTTCTGAGAAAGAATGTGAGTTAGTTATTGTCGCCCAGAAGCACAATATACGTTTTTCGATTACGGCTATCGTATTACCCAAAGTCGCTCAATCGCTTTCTTCTGTTACTTTTGAAGTCCCTAATCCTCAAGCTTTGGAAGATATCGATCTGGCTGATCCATCCTTCAACAAATCGTCTCAAATAGATCTTATCTTGGGTAATGATTCTGAAAGGTTTATAAACCTAGAAGGTATTAAAAAGAATATATGTGGCAACGCATCTGCTTACAACACAATTTTTGGTTGGGTGCTCAGTGGCCCCATGCAAATTGAACAAGTTCATTCGTTCACCTCTCGAATTGTTGAATCTGAAAACCATTTAATAAGCAATTTGTTAAGGAAGTTTTGGGAACAGGAAGAAGTTCCACGCACTTTACCCGTCTCCGTCTCAGATGAATTCTGTGAAGAATTTTACAAGAAAACAACAACGCGCTCTTCAGATGGCCGTTATGTTGTCCGATTGCCCTTTAGAAACGAATTTTCTGATACATTATCTCTTGGCTCTTCAAGGTACATAGCCTTAGCCCAATATACTCGTTTGGAAAAAAGTATTGCGAACAATAATGAGTTGGCGACTGAGTACAACAAAGTTTTAAATGAATACTTGTCGTTAGACCACATGGAAGAAACCTCGTCTCATGAGCTATGTATTGAAGGCAAATACTTGTCATTTTATCTCCCACACCATGCTGTTGTACGGCCAGAGCATAAAAGCACGAAAGTAAGAGTAGTTTTCAACGCGTCTCGCAAATCTAAGTCAGGATTTTCTCTTAACGACGTTCTTCATACGGGTCCCACTCTTCAAACAGATCTAATTTCTGTAATCCTTAATTGGCGTAAATACCCCTTTGTCTTCAGCGGAGACATTCAAAAAATGTATAGGCAAATTCTCGTGCACCCACACGATAGAGCTTATCAAAGAATTCTCTTTCGATCTAGTCCAGAAGATCCTATTAAAGACTACAACTTAAAAACAGTCACATTTGGTGTGAATTGCGCACCATTTCTCGCAATACGCACACTACTACAACTAGCAGAAGACTCTAAAAGTGAATATCCTCATGTCTCTAAAATAATTCAGCAAGAAACATACGTTGATGATATATTATCTGGAGGCTTCACTGTAGAAGAAGCTATCAAAAATCAGCAAGATCTTATATCGGTTCTCAATAGTGCAGGATTTCCTCTAAAAAAATTGACAGCAAACGATAAAAACCTCCTTTCAACAATCTCTACTGAAGATCTTTACGATTCAGAATTTCTCAACTTACAAGAAAATAGCTCTACAAAAACACTTGGAGTTAAATGGAACGCTTTAACTGACACTTTCTCATATCACATCGATTTAGTAAGAACAAATCAAACAATGACTAAACGTCAAGTACTCTCGATAGTTGCTCAACTCTTTGACCCGGCAGGTTGGATAGCCCCAGTAATAATTCGCGCGAAAGTATTGATGCAGCATCTCTGGTTAGAAGGTATCGATTGGGACGAAAAAATTAGCGCCGAATCAGAGGCAAAATGGAATAATTTGTTGTCAGATTTGCAAAATATTGGTGTAATCTCAATTCCACGATGGATTCAGTATTTCCCTCATTGCAGCCAATTTGTTTGCCAAGGTTGGAGCTTAACGGTGTTGTTTTGCTCGCAAAATTAGTTAACTACGTTGTATCTACCTTCGATTTCAAATTCACAACAATAAATTTATGGACAGATTCTTCTATTGTACTAGGTTGGCTTTCCAAACCCCCATGGTCATGGGAAACATTCGTAGCGAATCGAACCGCCCAAATACTAGAGTTAATTCCAAACGCCGTTTGGCGTCACGTTCCTACCCACGACAATCCTGCTGATCTGGGTACCAGGGGTTGTAAACCTCAAGACCTTTCACCAAATTCAATGTGGTTTCATGGTCCACATTGGCTTACGCATCCATCAACAGAATGGCCAAAGAAGAACTTTATTGGTTCCCCTGATATAGGCAAACGAGCAAACATAACGAGTATGGTTGCAACAGAGAATAAAACAGATCCGCAAGATTCCGATTTTTTGAAACCAATTTCTACGTACAAACGTGCGTTAAAAGTCTTTGCTTATGTTGGCCGTTTCTATCGAAATAGCATAAGCAGACTCCACAATTCATCCAGAACATCCGAAGAGAACTTAACACATTCCGAATACTCTTTAGCTAAATATGGGCTAATCATTTACTATCAAAAAATGTTCTATGAAGATGAATATAAGTGCTTGGAAAACAAAACTGAAATTTCGCCAAAAAGCTCCCTAAAGTCACTTAATCCGTTTCTGGATTCAAAAGGGATAATGCGAGTTAATGGCAGATTAGCTAATTCATCTTTACCATACAATGAAAGATTCCCAATAATTGTTCCAAATAAATCTCGATTTTGTCGTTTATATTTAGAGCATTTGCACACCTGTTTGGCTCACGCTGATTGCAATCTTATGTGTAGAATGGTTCAGACTGAATTCTACATTTCTCGTCTCAAAACAAAAGTCAAAAGTATCATACATAAATGCAAAACATGCATTATTTTCAAACATAAATGTTGTTCACAAATTATGGCTCCTTTACCACCGGAAAGGTGCAGTTTAACTCCTCCGTTTCACATCACTGGAATAGATTTTGCAGGCCCTTTCGAGCTAAAAAGTTCTATTTTGCGTCAATCTCCAATAATCAAAGGTTACGTTTGCTTATTTGTTTGTTTCACCACAAAAGCGATCCACTTAGAGCCCTGTTCAGAGTTGTCAACAGTAGCATTTGAGGCCGCACTTGCTCGTTTCGTTGGGAGGCGAGGACTACCCTCACGGATAGTATCGGATAATGGGAAGAACTTTCTAGGTGCTAGTCGACATCTCGCAAAAGAATTCTGTAGTTTCCTGAAATCGTCAGCTAAGGACATTTCTGACAAATATGCTATTCATGGCTTCGAATGGAAGTTTATTCCACCCCATGCCCCACATATGGGCGGGTTATGGGAGTCGGCTGTGAAAAGCTTCAAACACCATTTCAAGCGCATTGCTGGAGCTCACAGATTTACTTTCGAACAGTTGGCTACAGTACTGGCAAGAATTGAAGGCGTTCTTAATTCGCGTCCTATCTCTGCTGTTTCAGAAGATCCTTCCGACTTCACTGCACTAACGCCTGGACATTTTCTTCGAGGATCTCCTATTATGGCATTACCAGAACCTACAAATCAAAATTTGTCTCTCATAAATAGGTGGTTGAAACTGAAGGCAATTCATCATCAATTCTCTCGCAGATGGAAAGATGATTACCTAAAGGCATTACAAAAGCGTTACAAATGGAAACGGACATCCCCAAATCTAAAAGTCGGTGACTTAGTCGTCGTTATGGACGATTTGTTGCCTCCAAGTGAATGGAGATTAGGTAGAATCACCAACACTCATAGCGGATCAGATGACCAAGTCAGAGTAGTCGAGGTAAAAACTGCTTCCTGTATCATAACTCGACCAATTGTCAAACTCTGCTACCTGCCTTTATTGGACGATGATGCATCAGAATAACACATCAACTCTAATTTTCATCCATCAATTCACAAAAATCATTTCAGTTCAGCTCTAACTATATTATAATCATTTGGTAACCATATCATATCTCATTTTTCTTTATCTCATCTCATTTACTTTCATTTCCAAAATTTGAAATGGGCCGTACTAATATTTGTCCCATTTCAGGTCAAACAGCAGCCGAGAAATCTACCAATGTGTTGTGTGCAAGCAGCGTCATTCCTTGCGGTTCTGTCCGGATTTTGTGATGATGAGGGTGCCAGCGAGAAGGAACATCATTCGGAAATACAAGTACTGCCTTAATTGTCTAGCCAAGAGTCACACTGTGAAAGATTGCCATTCTAAAGATGTCTGCCGCAAGTGCGGTTACCAGCACCACACCATGCTCCATCCCGAATCGCAAGGCAACTTTCGACCAAATGTACACAGCCGTCTTGCACTACCCAGCCCTGACCGCAATGAGTCTAGTGAGTTGGCTCGCTACACCCCTACGGCACATCAGTCAACATCGCAGCGCACATACCGATCGGCCCGCCGACCTTCCTTCCAACAACGTCAGTCACCACAGCAACACCGAACCAGAGCACCTCAGCAATTCCAGCAAAGGCAACAACCGAAGCGTTTCTATACCCGCCAGGTTCACCATAACAACTCTCCACAGCGTACGTCTACACGCAGAGTTATAATGCCAAATCAAAGGGTGTTATCGCAGGCCATTAAATCTCTGGCGTCGGTCTTATGCGTTTCCGCATCTGTTGCACAGGTGCAAGGCCGGGGCCATGGACAAATTCGCTGAATTTGCCATTATTTTAAATGAAATCTAATTTAAAAATCTATTTTGAAATTCTATTTATTTAATTTGAAATTTATATTTAATAATTGTGAATTATTACTATCGTGAATTATAGTATTAGTATTAGAATAAGTAAAATGAATTGTACTCATATTCTAATTAGTTTCGTTAAGTACCAATTACCTTCATCTATCTCAATATCTCTCTTTAACGAAAAAAAATGTAAATTGAATTTATAGCTTACCTAGTGCAAATCCTTTTGTATTGAATTCACTCTTTATATCGACTCGCACTGGTAAGCATCTCTCCTCAACTCTTCTAAATCAATAAAACCTTTTGTTGTACGTTTTATAACGTTTAAGAAAAGTACTAATTGGTTTTATTTTCCCTTCTCTTTCTTCTAAATTATTCCTCATTGGCTATGAGGAATAATTTCTAAAGCAACGAAAACCGCATTACAGTCCACTCCGCAGCGTTTCGTTGAAGTCTGGTTTTGTCTCCTCTTACTTACCCTCAGCGGAACTCCATCCGAACATACATAATAAAAGGCTACATTTATTCAAATCTCATATATTTAGAAAAATGTGTATAAATAAAACACATAAAATTCATCCCTATTGGATAGATAGAATGGGTTCGAATGCTGATGAAGAGATCGGATCTTTGTATTGGTTCAAATGCTACTGAAAAGATCGGAACATTCACGACTTCGTTTGAACCAATGCAAAAGATGCCATGAAATCACGTCATCGCAAGGAACCCCTTCCTTCAAATTTTGCTGGGACTAGTTACCACCCAATCTACTTGCAATGTTATATACTGGTAAATTTAACATGAGGATGCCATAGGAAGGGGTCTGTTGTCTTCTCACTGCATTACCAGTAACCACGCAATTCGATAGTCGTGTGAAAGGCAATTGTCTCTTCATTGCATTACCAGTAACCAGTCAATTTGGTAGCCCGAAATGATAGCCAAAATCACTAGTAAGTTTTAATCGCTATCCAGTTTAAACCATATTAACCCGGATATGCCGACGAGCAGACTAATGTAAATATCCTGAGAATCGTCCCCTAACTTAGTACAATATACCGTTTGGTTATATGTTTATACCCTCAGCGTTTATACTAACGAGGGTATATACACTTTCGTACGGGAAAAATGTGTCTCATCGAAATAATTGTTTTAGACCCCAGGTATGTTTGGACGAAATTCTTTCAGACAATTTGGAGTCGATTTAGCCATATCCGTCTGTCTGTCTGCCTGGAGCGGACGATAACTCTTGAACGGATCAACCGGTTCGGTCCAAAATTTGGCTTTCGTAATATTTTGTCCAAACTTAGTTTAAGTTCGAAGATAAGCCGTATCGGTTCAGTCCTTCAGGTACCAACCCCACAAAAGTTCAAAAATGTTAGAAAAAATTGTGCGCACGATAACTCTTGAAGGGAGTGACCGATTTGGTCCATACTTTACACCTCCTAATATATCTACCAGATATAGATCAGGTTCGAATATTGACAATATTTGTCCTCTCCTTTGGGTATCTACCACACGAAATCATGGATAAGTTCACTTTAAGCCCTAATCTCGAAACACTTTGATTTTTTACGACGGTAAAAGTTTTTTCAAGGGCAAGTCCTGAAGTCCTTGAGAGAACAGCCTGAAAGGTGTGAAAACCCCTATGGCACCATATTTAGTAGCTAGAGAGCACGATAACTTTCGAACTGACCAACCGATTTGGTCCAAAATTTGGTCTTTCTTCTCTCAATATTTAAGATGTGTCACTAAAATGGAACGGGGCAATCAATTTGGTCCAAACTTTAGATCTACTAATGTTTTGTCTAGATTTAGTTTAACTTCTAAAATGGCCCATGTCGATCCTCTTCTTAGGAACCTCCCCCACAAAAGTTCAACATTTGCATCAAAGTGCAGTTTAGGGTTTCTTCTCAGATCCTTTGGAAATGTATAACGACGTGGTTCGTTGTGGTCCTGTTTACATCGATATTACGTTTTCCGTGGACAAGTCCATGCTTACTAGCATACTGGTCCAAAATGATACGATGGCCCATTGAAATGAATAGTGGGCGCGATATCTATCGAAAAGATAACATAACATTGTTCCACATCAGCCCATACGGGACAAGGGAGACTTCTCTCATATCAATGAGTGCACCCCGATTCATATTAGCTCAATGATATGGGACCTACTGTTTATCGCCGAGTCCGAACGGCGTGTCTTAAGACACCACTTGTGGAGAAGTTTTTCAAGGCTGAGATACTCAGGAAATGTCGCCAACATTACTGAGGGGTATTTTGCCACCGTTGAAAAATGTTTGATGTTGCCTGGCCGGGTAATCGAACCCCCGACCTACTGCGTGCAAGGCGGGCGTGCATAACATTGCACCACGGTGGCACCCAATCGAAAAGATATCACTCCCAAAATAATGTCCATTTCCATAATTGACTATATCGGTCCATTCCTTCAAGTACCTCCTCCGCAACACTCATGAACTTCAATCTTAATCCAAAAGGGCCACATTCAGAAAAGACTCTTAATACATTCGATCTATCCGTAGATGAAAGTTTCAGTTCACATAGGCTGAGGGTATATCTCTGTCGGCAAAGCCAACTGATACTTTTTTTCTTGTTTCTTATTGCTTTCTTTTAAAACAAATAATGATTATAAAAAAATCGTGTCCCGATATGTAGTGTAGAAAAAAATTGCCTGGAGTCGGAGTCGACGTATTTTTTCGACTCAGGCTTTGACTCCGACTCCAGCAAAATTGTCGACTCCGTC